>NC_074701.1:11300283-11907207 GCF_029448725.1 Salvelinus fontinalis | reverse complement strand
TTATTTCACTTTTATTTGTCATGTCTAATGTTTCTTCATGTAATACTTGAGTGACTCAGACATGACAACAAAATATATGGGCTAAAAAATGTGTAAGCTAATAAAAATGTTAGCTGACATGGGCTAGTTGACCTGGACCTTTCCGACAAGTTATAAATAGCTCTCTAAGGAATTCAATGACTGACATGACAAGAGGAAAACGGATGATGCACCACCTACCCAATTTCGAAATCGCACCCCGTGCATTCTACTATTACAACTTTCAAGAGTAAGTTGAAAGCCAGCCCTTACAAGTTACAAACTCCCTCACCACACCAGCCTCTAAATCAGACCAATTCGGCCCGCGGTGGTTTGATTACATTTTAGGGGGGCAATCCAAATCTCACTTAGGACCCCCAAAAGGCTAGGGCCGGCCCTGGGTTATGCGAAACACATTTTGAAGCATTACGGGAAATAGCGTTCTGTTCAAATTGATCATCAAGGAGAAAGACATTTCAAGGAGAGTTTCACCCACAACAAAATACTGCAAAATAGTGTGTTCAAACTTGTGGAATGGAAAGGAGAAGTGATTGTTCTTGCAGAGGTGGTGTTTTTTCACCTCCGCTGTGATCACTGATTGCTGCATGACTTGTTCAGTAGAGTAATTTTAGGCAGGCAGCCAATGCCAGTGAATTCATTCACAACGCAAACATTGAGCTGGATAGTAGCTAGACGCAGAAGGTGGCCTCTCTGGTCAATTGCCTCATTAATATATGGATACATTGAACAAGTTCAGAGCTCCTGCAACTGTAAAACTTCGGTAAGAGATACCCATATTTCTATGCTGGGCAATGTATTTGTAAAACTGGGACAGATGTTTAATGGTTTAACCTTTGTGATCAGAACAACCTAACTTCTGACTATGTGTCAATGGTTATGATGACGTAGTGGCAACTGGCAAGTAAAGAAATGCCTACAGTAAATATATAGTATAATTATATGCACAAAGTGCCAACCATTTATAATACTGTACATATGTTCAATTGTTTTCTGCCATGCCCACAAGAATAGATTTACCCAACAATAGCTTATTGTATTTTTTTTATCAAATGTTGCATCTAGATGAAGTTAAACAGTAAAAATGGGTTTATTGTATAGTATTTTCTTTATGAAGGAGCTGGGTGGCTGTTACATACATTTGTAAAAGGTGCTAGTGATGCAACATTTGAAAGGGAGAGGGAATGTGGTAAGAGAAGGCTGACTAATGTGGATGTTACTGTAATTACACGTCTCACACCTGTCTCCCTCGTGCTCTCAATCTGTAATTGCATGTAGGCAGTGAGTAAGTAAGTTCCAGTGTGTATGGGTGTGTACTTGACTCAGAACTACAGTTAACCTTCACCTCCAACTGCTAGCCAACATGGAAAGTAGACCCTGAAAAGTTTTATTCCATGCTGAAGTTTACATATTTTCAGTGTTCCGCAGCCTGCAATAAACTCGGCCAGGGCCATATATTTAGGCTACGCCATATTCTAGTATTAACATACATTAACATTTGTCTAGCACCTGTTATTACTTCCAAATTGTATTAATAGTTATGTCCTGTATTACGTTCATGAACATTACATGGTTTTTGTTGAATATATTAGGATAACTTTTATGAGACGCTTTAAACGTGTCTTCCAGCCAGCTTCAGAAGATGGTCCAGGATATCAAGAAGAATGATGGCAGTATCCTGAACAGGCTAAGAAGGTCAGTCTATTCAAATAAATGTTTGACATTTAAGACAAGGGGTGGCGGTGTGTGTATATTTTGTAAATAACAGCTGGTGCACAAAATCTAATAGTAAGGAAGTCTCGAGGTTTTGCTCACCTGAGGTAGAGTATCTCATGATAAGCTGTAGACCACACTATTTACCAGTTTACCAATATATTCTTCGTAGCTGTCTATTTACCACCACAAACCGATGCCGGCACTAAGACCGCACTCAATGAGCTGTTTATGGCCATAAGAAAACAGGAAAACGCTCATCCAGAGGAGGCGCTCCTAGTGGCCGGGACTTTAATGCAGGGAAACTGTTTTACCTAATTTCTATTAGCATGTGAAATGTGCAACCAGAGGAAAAAAACCACTAGACCACTTTTACTCCATACACAGAGACGTGTACAAAGCTCTGCCTCGCCCTCCATTTGGCAAATCTGACCATAATTCTATCCTCCTTATTCCTGCTTACAAGCTAAAACTTAAGCAGGAAGCACCAGTGACTCGGTCAATAAAGAAGTGGTCAGATGACGCAGATGCTAAGCTACAGGACAGTTTTGCTAGCACAGACTGGAATATGTTCTGGGATTCTTCCGATGACATTGAGGAGTACACCACATCAGTCACTGGCTTCGTCAATAAGTGCATTGATGACGTCGTCCCCACAGTCACTGTACATACCCCAACCAGAAGCCATGGATTACAGGCAACATCCGCACTGAGCTAAAGGGTAGAGCTGCTGCTTTCAAGGAGCGGAGCTCATAAGAAATCCTGCTATGTCCTCTTACGAACAATCAAAAAAGGCAATTCGTCAATACAGAACTAAGATTGAATCGTACTACACCGGCTCCGACGCTCGTCAGATGTGGCAGGGCTTGCAAACTATTACAGACTACAAAGGGAAGCACAGCCATGACACAGTGACAGCCATGACACACTGCCCAGTGAGACGAGTCTACTAGACAAGCTAAATTACTTCTATGCTCGCTTCGAGGCAAGCAACACTGTAGCATGCATGAGCGCATCAGCTGTTTTGGACAACTGTGTGATGACGCTCTCTGTAGCCAATGTGAGTAAGACCTTTAAACAGGTCAACATTCACAAAGCCGCAGGGCCAGACGAATTACCAGGACGTGTACTCCGAGCATGCGCTGACCAACTAGCAAGTGTCTTCACTGACATTTTCAACCTGTCTGTAATACCAACACGTTTCAAGCAGACCACCATAGTCCCTGTGCCCAAGGATACTAAGGTAACTTTCCTAAATGACTACTGACCCGTAGCACTCATGTCTGTAGCCATGAAGTGCTTTGAAAGGCTGGTCATGACTCACATCAACACCATTATCCCAGAAACCCTAGACCCACTCCAATTGGCATAGCGCCCAACAGATCCACAGATGATGCAATCTCTATTGCATTCCACTGCCCTTTCCCACCTGAACAAAGGGAACACCTATGTGAGAATGTTATTCATTGACTACAGCTCAGCATTCAACACCATTGTGCCCTTGAAAGCTCATTACTAAGCTAAGGACCCTGGGACTAAACACCTCCCTCTGCAACTGGATCCTGGACTTCCTGACGTGCCAGACCCCAGGTGGTAAGGGTGGGTAACATATACGGCACGCTGCTCCTCAACATGGGGGCCCCTCAGGGGTGCGTGCTCAGTCCCCTCCTGTACTCCCTGTTCACTCATGACTGCATGGCCAGGCACAACTCCAACACCATCATTAAGTTTGCCAACGACACAACCGGCAACGATGAGACAGCCAATAGGGAGGAGGTCAGAGACCTGGCCGTGTGGGGCCAGGATAACAACCTCTCCCTCAACGTGATCAAGACAAA
Source organism: Salvelinus fontinalis (assembly GCF_029448725.1). NCBI lineage: Eukaryota > Metazoa > Chordata > Actinopteri > Salmoniformes > Salmonidae > Salvelinus > Salvelinus fontinalis. The sequence goes on along the minus strand of NC_074701.1, from coordinate 11,903,620 downwards.
GGAGATGATTGTGGACTACAGGAAAAGAAGGACCAAGCATGCCCCCATTCTCATCGACAGGGCTGTAGTGGAGCACATTGAGAGCTTCACGTTCCTTGGTGTCAATTTCACCAACAAACAAACATGGTCCAAACACACCAAGACGGTCGTGAAGAGGGTACGACAAAGCCTATTCCCCCTCGGGAGACTGAAAAGATTTGGCATGGGTCCTCAGATCCTCAAAAGGTTATACAGCTGCACCATCATTAGCATCTTGACTAGTTGCATTACTGTCTGGTATGGCAACTGCTCGGCCTCCGACCGCAAGGCACTACAGAGGGTAGTGCGTACGGCCCAGTACATCACTGGGGCCAAGCTTCCTGCCATCCAGGACCTCTATACCAGGCAATGTCAGAGGAAGGCCCTAAAAATTGTCAAAGACTCCAGCCACCCTAGTCATAGACTGTTCTCTCTGCTACCGCACAGCAAGCTGTACCGGAGCGTCAAATCTAGCAAATCTAGCTAATCAAATGGCTACCCAGACTATTTGCATTTGCATTATATGCTGCTGCTACTCTCTGTTTATTATCTATGCGTAGTCACTTTAACTCTACATACATATTACATATTACCTCAATTACCTCGACTAACCGGTGCCACCGCACATTGACTCTGTACCAGTACCCCCTGTATATAGCCTCGTTACTGTTTATTTTACTGCAGTCTTTAATTTATTTGAATTTTATTTTACTTACTTTTTTCACTTATTTTTCTTTAAACTGCATTGGTGGTAAAGGGCTTGTGAGTAAGCATTTCACTGTAAGGTCTACACCTGTTACATTCGGTGCATGTGACGAATACAATTTGATCTGACTTTGAATTTGGTATTGATATCTCAAAAAACAAGGGAACAACTATTAACAACTCATATTTAACACCAATGCACGAAATCATCTTCTTCTCGTCAACCAGAGTCAATCCAGATGTTGTACTTATGACTCGTGATTGCACATAAGGGTAGATGGTTCCTACATGATTGAGTTCGAACTGATCTTGTGTCAGTTTCTGTCATCCTGTGAACCTTGTTCAATGCTGCTCGCAGTTATATTTTCTTCAATGTTTTTTTTTTTGTGGGGAAAGTTGGTTATTCCTCTTTCTTCAACTATTAGAAAAACATAAGTAGTCCTTCAAGCTGAAAATAGACAAGCAGAAGGACAGATGGCTCTTCTCTCACTTTCCTTTCTTGAAAGGGGACCATCCACTGGGACAACACATTTAGTGTGATAGATGATGAGAAAAAAAAGTACATAGGTTTCAGAATGAGCAGGTTGTGCGATACTACACATAACTGAGTTGGGTACCTTTGACGTGTACAATCCCTCTTCGGGCCCAAAGTGTAAGGTCTAAAAGAAGTTACACTCTTGGTCAAGTCCATTCTTGTTTCTAACACTTTTGACTCCTAACTGGTCTTTCTGTACTGCAGATTTAAAAACAAATCAGCTCCAAAAGTACCAGTAAGAGACTATCAAGGTAAGACCTTTCTTCTAGTCTCACAATGTGGCCCTTGAAGAACTGTATATAATAGTGAGATTGGCCAGCAGTATTTCCGGGCAATATATTCAGTATATGATTCGGAAGCCATCATGCACGTCTTCCCAATATTATAATTTACAATGACTTTGCATCATGCGGGGCCCTTATTTGATACTTCTCTATGCAGGTGATGACTTGGATGTTGAACAGTGGTCTGAAAATGAGTTTGTGAGTTCACCCACATGCTTTGCTGATTCCTAAACACTACAATATTCTAATGTTTCTCAAAGAATCTCGCAACCGACATTGTTTTCCACAGTCGTTTGACTTCTGTCAGAAGCTTTCCATCGCACCAAGCTGTTGGGCTGAGCGTCTTAACAATATCATGATGTTGCAGGATAGTGACACTTATGAGGAACCTCAAGGGGAGCAGGATGATAGCTATGAGCCTCCTCCCAGTCAGAGCGTCTTCACCCCCACCTCATCTGCCTGCTTCTCCAGGGGGGACTATGTAGGTGAGGGCTCTTCCACTCTGCCACACACATGCGTGCGCATCCATGCGGGCGTGCACGCACACACATCCTCACTCACACTTGGCTTGTTGAGACACCACTCATAGATCGTTGTGTTGATGAAAGCGACTAGTCAGTGGACTGTGACAGACACAAAGTGCCACAAAGACAGTGTGTTGTTGTGTTATGCAAATACTGACGTCCTGTTTGTGATTTTGCTTCTTTTTTTTTCAGACAGCTGCCGTGACAGGCCAAACCACCCACCCAGGAAGCCCATCTGCCTACCAAAACCCACCAGACCATCACCATCACTTCCCCCCAAACCCAACCAGCAGGACGACAATGAGGTACTGTGTAGTTGTTAGGCAAAATAATAATTATTCTTGTTGGTTTCTGTTGTCATGACAAAAAGTTATCTGTCATACATTTATGACAGCATATTGACAGATTCTTTGCCTCATATTTTCCTTGACACATTGTATGATCTGCTCTCTTTAGGAAGACTACGTCATCCCAAAAAGTGATGATGAAGACAACTACGTAGATCCCACAGAGGAACCTCCTGCTAGTAAGTTATTCCAATAAATGAATCCCTTTAGTTCCACCTCCCACACATGCGGTGACCTCATCTGGTTTAAATTATGTTTCTAGAGACAATATCTCTCTCATCGTCACTCAATGCATAGGTTTACCTTCACTGTATTCACATCCTACCTTACCTTTGTCTGTACATTATGCTTTGAATCTATTCTACCGTGCCCAGAAACCTGCTCCTTTTACTCTCTATTCCGAACGTACTAGACGACCAGTTCTAATAGCCTTTAGTCGTACCCTTATCCTACTTCTCCTCTGTTTCTCTGGTGATGTAGAGGTTATTCCAGGCCCTGCAGTGCCTAGCTCCACTCCCATTATCCAGACGCTGTCATTTGTTGACTTCTGTAACCGTAAAAGCCTTGGTTTCATGCATGTTTACATCAGAAGCCTCCTCCCTAAGTTTGTTTTATTCACTGCTTTAGCACACTCTGTCAACCTAGATGTCCTAGCCGTGTCTGAATCCTGGCTTAGGAAGACCATCAAAAAGCCTGAAATGTCCATTCATAACTATAACATTTTCCGACAAGATAGAACTGCCAAAGGGGGCGGAGTTGCAATCTACTGCAGAGTTCTGTTTTACTATCCAGGTCTGTGCCCAAACAATTTGAGCTTTCCAGAAACAAGTCTCTCACCGTTGCCACTTGCTGTAGACCACCTTCAGCCCCCTGGACACCATATCTGAATTGATTGCCCCCCATCTATGTTCAGAGCTCGTGCTGTTAGGTGACCTAAACTGGGATATGCGTAACACCCCGGCCATCCTACAATCTAAGCTTGATGCCCTCAATCTCACACAAATTATCAATGCACCTACCAGGTACAACCCCAAATCTGTAAACACGGGCACCCTCATAGATATCATCCTATCCAACCTGCCCTCCAAATACACCTCTGCTGTCTTCAACCAGGAACTCAGCGATCACTGCCTCATTGCCTGCGCCCGTAATGGGTCTGCGGTCAAACGACCCCCCCTCATCGCTGGCAAACGCACCTAAAACACTTCAATGAGCAGGCCTTTCTAATCGACCTGGCCTGGGTATCCTGGAAGGATATTGACCTCATTCTGTCAGTAGAGGATGCCTGGTAACTCTTTAAAAGTGCTTTCCTCGCCATCTTAAATAGGCATGCCCGATTCAAAAAATGTAGAACGAGGAACATATATAGCCCTTGGTTCACTCACAACCTGATTGCCCTTGACCAGCACAAACACATCCTGTGGCGTACTGCATTAACATCAAATAGCCCCCGCGGTACGCAATTTTTCAGGGAAGTTAGGAACCAATATACACAGGCAGTTAGGAAAGCAAAGGCTAGATTTTTCAAACAGAAATTTGCATCCTGTAGCACAAACTCCAAAAAGTTCTGGGACACTGTAAACTCCATGGAGAATAAGAGCACCTCCTCCCAGCTGCCCACTGCACTGAGGCTAGGAAACACTGTCACCACCGATAAATCCACGATAATTGAGAATTTCAATAAGCATTTTTCTACAGCTGGCCATGCTTTCCACCTGGCTACCCCTACCCCGGTCAACAGCCCTGCAACCCCACAGCAACTTGCCCAAGCCTCCCCCATTTCTCCTTCACCCAAATCCAGATAGCTGATGTTCTGAAAGAGCTGCAAAATCTGGACCCCTACAAATCAGCCGGGCTAGACAATCTGGACCCTCTCTTTCTAAAATTATCCGCTGAAATTGTTGCAACCCCTATTACTAGCTTGTTAAACCTCTCTTTCGTATCGTCTGAGATCCCCAAAGATTGGAAAGCTGCCTCGGTCATCCCCCTCTTCAAAGGGGGAGACACTCTAGACCCAAACTGCTACAGACCAATATCTATCCTACCCTGCCTTTCTAAGGCCTTCGAAAGCCATGTTAACAAACAGATCACCGACCATTTGGAATCCCACCGTACCTTCTCCGCTATGCAATCTGGTTTCCGAGCTGGTCATGGGTGCAGCTCAGCCACGCTCAAGGTCCTAAACGATATCATAACCGCCATCGATAAGAGACAATACTGTGCAGCTGTATTCCTCGACCTGGCCAAGGATTTCGACTCTGTCAATCACCACATTCTTATCGGCAGACTCAATAGCCTTGGTTTCTCAAATGACTGCCTCGCCTGATTCACCAACTACTTCTCAGATAGACTTCAGTGTGTCAAATCGGAGGGTCTGTTGTCCGGACCTCTGGAAGTCTCTATGGGGGTGCCACAGGGTTCAATTCTCGGGCCGACTCTCTTCTCTGTATACATCAATGATGTCGCTCTTGCTGCTAGTGATTCTCTGATCCACCTCTAGACGGTTCTGACCTAGAATATGTGGACAACTACAAATACCTAGGTGTCTGGTTAGACCATAAACTCTCCTTCCAGACTCACATTAAGCATCTCCAATCCAAAATTAAATCTGGAATCGGCTCCCTATTTCGCAACAAAGCCTCCTTCACTCATGCTGCCAAACATACCGTCGTATAAATGACTACCGATCCTTAACTTCGGCGATGTCATTTACAAAATAGCCTCCAACACTCAACTCAACAAATTGGATGCAGTCTATCACAGTGTCGTCTGTTTTGTCACCAAAGCCCCATATACTACCCACCACTGCGACCTGTATGCTCTCATTGGCTGACCCTAGCTTCATATTCACCGCCAAACCCACTGGCTCCAGGTCATCTATAAGTCTTTGCTAGGTAATGCCCCGCCTTATCTCAGCTCACTGGTCACCATAGCAGCACCCACCCGTAGCACGCGCTCCAGCAGGTATATTTCACTGGTCACATCTATCACTCCAGTGTTTAATTGCCATATTGTAATTATTTCACCACTATGGCCTATTTATTGCCTTACCTCCCTTATCCTACCTCATTTGCACACACTGTATATAAACTTTTTCTATTGTATTATTGACTCTATGTTTGTTTATTCCATGTGTAACTCTGTGTTGTTGTTTGTGACACACTGCTTTGCTTTATCTTGGCCAGGTCGCAGTTGTAAATGAGAACTTGTTCTCAACTAGCCTACCTGGTTAAATAAAGGTGAAAAAAAAAAGAAAAAGTAAAACATTGAAAATAAGACCAAGTGCACTATGTGCGTCAATTATATTTTTTTCAGCATACAGGTGTCATGAAACCCACTGCACATGTTCATCTGTTGCCAATCACTGTCAGACAAACCTCACCAAGACACATCAATGTCAACATACAATATAAATGTAAACTTTCTTCAGACCGTCCAATGCACGGAAGAGGCAAACCAGTAAAGAGCAGTCCTTCAATGTCTAAGACTGTGCCAGAGCGCTCAAATAGCCCAGGTATGTAACTGCATCTCAGCAGGAGCACTGAACATACAGTTGCAAGAAATAGTATGTGACCCTTTGGAATTACCTGGATTTCTGATCTTCGTCTAAGTTACTTATTGAAAACACTGTGTAACCATTCACAGTGCAGGGTGGGAAAAGTATGTGAACCCTTGGATTTAATAACTGGTTGACCCTCCTGGAGGAAACATTGCAGTAATAACCTCAACCAAACATTTTCTGTAGTTTTGGATCAGACCTGCACACTGGTCAGGAGGAATTTTGGACCATTCCTCTTTAAAAAACTGTTTTAGTTCAGCAATATTCTTGGGATGTCTGGTGTGAACCGCTCTTTTGAGGTCATGCCACAGAATCTCAATCGGGGTGAGGTCAGGACTGGGCCACTCCAGAAGGCGTATTTTCTTCTGTTGTAGCCATTCTGTTGTTGATCTACTTCTGTGTTTTTTGTTGTTGTCCTGTTGCATCACCCAACTTCTGTTGAGCTTCAATTGGCTGACAGATAGCCTTGCAAAATATCTAGATAACGCCTCCTGAGTGGCGCAGTGGTCTAAGGCACTGCATTGCAGTGCAAGCTGTGCCACTAGAGATTCTGGGTTCGTGTCCAGGCTCTGTCGCAGTCGGCCGCGACCGGGAGACCCATGGGGCAGCACACAACAACATCCGGGTTAGGGGTGGGTTGGCCGGCAGGTATGTACTTGTCCTATCGTGCACTAGCGACTCCTGTGGCGGGTTGGGTGCAGTGCACACTGACACGATCACCAGGTGTACAGTGTTTCCTCAGACACATTGGTGCGGCTGGCTTCCAGGTTAACCTGTCTAGGATGAGGGTGCCGCTAGCGGCACTCCCCCCCCACCCCCACTGAAAAGGCAGAGCCGCGAAATTCAAAAAAAATATTTTTTTTAAATATTTAACTTTCACACATTAAAGTCCAATACAGCTAATGAAAGACACAGATCTTGTGAATCCAGCCAACATGTCCGATTTTTTAAATGTTTTACAGGGAAGACACAATATGTAAAGATGTACATCTATTACCTAAAAACACATTAGCATAATCCACCATCTTTTATTTGTCCACCAACACCAGTAGCTATCACCAATTCGGCTAAACTAAGATATTTATAGCCCCTGACCAAGAAAAAAACTCATCAGATGACAGTCTGATAACATATTTATGGTATGGGATAGGTTTTGTTAAAAAATGTGCATATTTCAGGTAGATGGCATAGGTTACAATTGCACCCACCGTCACAAATGGACTAGAATAACTACATAGAGCAACGTGTTTACCTACTTACTAATCATCAAACATTTCGTAAAAATACACAGCATACACTAATCGAAAGACATAGATCCTGTGAATACAGACAATATTTCAGATTTTCTAAGTGTCTTACAGCGAAAACACAATAAATCGTTATATTAGCATAGCACATAGCACATAGCAGCCCAGCATTGATTCTAGCCAAAGTGGGCGATAACGTCAACATCGCCAAAATATATTATTTTTTTCACTAACCTTCTCAGAATTCTTCAGATGACACCCCTGTAACATCACATTACAACATGCATATACAGTTTGTTCGAAAAAGTGCATATTTAGCCACCAAAATCATGGTTAGACAATGTGAAATGTAGCCCAGCTGGTGAGAAAATGTCCGTGCGCCATATTAGACAGTGATCTACTCTTATACATAAATACTCATAAACGTGACTAAAAAATATAGGGTGGACAGGGATTGATAGACAATTTAATTCTTAATACAATCGCGGAATTACATTTTTTAAATTATCCTTACTTTTCAATACAGTTTGCGCCAAGCGAAGCTACTTCAAAAAACATGGCGTCCTAAGCCACTAACATTTTTCGACAGAAACACGATTTATCATAATAAATTGTTCCTACTTTGAGCTGTTCTTCCATCAGTATCTTGGGCAAAGGATCCTTTCTTGGGTCTAATCGTCTTTTGGTGGAAAGCTGTCCTCTTGCCATGTGGAAATGCCAACTGCGTTCGGGATGAACTGGAAGCGTGCCCAGCTATTCACAGCGTTTCAGAAATAAATGTCCCAAAATCGCACTAAACGGATATAAATTGCTATAAAACGCTTTAAATTAACTACCTTATGATGTTTTTAACTCCTATAACGAGTCTTAACATGACCGGAGAAAGATTACTCCCAACACTAATGCTTGGAACAGGTGCGGGTCGGTGTCCTCCACGGGCATGACGCACCAAGAAAAGACTTGCTAGCTACAGGGTTTTTTAATTTATAGTGCCTGTGAACGCGCAATCGACCCCATTCAAATCGTCATCACGTAAAGGCATCCAGGGGAAGACGTAAGCAGTGTCCGTATACTCATAGCAATAACAGTGCCCTTTTAACTGACTCCAGATCAGGGGCCAACATTTCTGAAATCTGACTCCATGTCAGGGAAATTGCTGTAGAATGGGTTCTGTTCCACTTAGAGACAAAATTTCAACTCCTATAGAAACTATAGACTGTTTTCTATCCAATAATAATAATATGCATATTGTACGATCAAGAATTTTGTGGGAAGCCGTTTCAAAAATTACACGATTAGCATAAATAGTGACAACAGCGCCCCCATCCTCAACAGGTTAAGTGGGCATTGTGTCAAGAAGCAGTGCGGCTTGGCTGGGTTGTGCACGGCTCTCGACCCTCGCCTCTCCCGAGTCCGTACGGGAGTTGCAGTGATGAGACAAGACTGTAACTACCAATTGGATACCATGAAATTGGGGAGAAAAAGGGGTTTAAAAAAATTATGTCTTGATAAACTTGGGTATTTATTTTTCCGTCGACAATAGCAAGCTGTCCCTGAGACAGCAAAGCAGCCCCTAACCATGATGCTCCCTCCACCATACTATACAGTGGGGATGAGGTTTTGATGTTGGTGTGCTGTGCCCTTTTTTCTCCACACATAGTTTCTCCACACATAGTGTTGTGTGTTGCTTCCTTCCAAACAACTCAACTTTAGTTTAATCTATCCAGAGAATATTTTGCCAGTAGCGTGGTGGAACATCCAGGTGCTCTTTTGCGAACTTCAGACGTGCAGCAATGTTTTTTTTAACACCATTCTTGTTTAGTGTTTTACATATCGTAGACTTGTCAACAGAGATGTTAGCATGTCCCAGAGATTTCTGAAAGTCTTTCACTGACATTCTAGGATTCTTCTTAACCTCATTGAGCATTCTGCACTGTGTTCTTGTAATCATCTTTGCAGGACGGCCATTCCTAGAGAGAGTAGCAACAGTGCTGAACTTTCTCCATTTATAGACAATATGTCTTACCGTGGACTGATGAACATCAAGGCTTTTAGAAATACTTTTGTAACTATTTCCTGCATTATGCAAGTCAACAATTCTTAATCTTAGATCTTTTGAGATCTCTTTTCTTCGAGGCATGGTTCACATCAGGCAATGCTTTTTGTGAATAGCAAACTAACATTTTGTGAGTGTTGTTTATAGGGCAGGTGTAACGGCTTTCCTCTTCCTCTTCATCCGAAGAGGAGGAGCATGGATTGAACCAAGACGCAGCGTTGTAACTTGACATTATATTTATTTCACAAGGACGAAAACGAAAATATACTTGAACAATTTACAAAATAATAAACGATGTAGACAGACCTGGACGACGAACTTACATGAAACACGAAGAACGCATGAACAGGAAAAATGACTACATAAAACGAACGACCAAACAAAACCGAAAACAGTCCCGTGTGGCGTAACATACACAGACACTGACACAGGAGACAACCACCCACAACAATCAATGTGAAAACACCTACCTTAATATGGCTCTCAATCAGAGGAAATGAAAACCACCTGCCTCTAATTGAGAGCCATATCAGGTCACCCTTTAACCAACATAGAAACACATAACATAGACTACCCACCCAAACTCACGCCCTGACCGTCAAACACATACAAAATAACAGAAAACCGGTCAGGAACGTGACAGCAGGGCAGCTCTAACCAACATCTCCAATCTCATCTCATTGATTGGACTCAAGGTTAGCTGACTCCTGACTCCAATTTGCTTTTGGAGAAGTCATTAGCCAAGGGGTTCACATACTTTTTCCAACCTACACTGTGAAAGTTGAAATTATGTATTCAATATAGACAAGAAAAATACAATAGTTTGTGTGTTATTAGTTTATGCACACTGTGTTTGTCTATTGTGGTGACTTAGACGAAGATCAGATCAAATTTTATGTCAAACAGAAATCCGGGTAATTCCAAAGGGTTCACATACTTTTTCTTGTCACTGTATGTCATTGTTTTGGGGGGGTTAATAAATGTATTGTGCTTAATGTGAACGACTGGGTTAGAACCCGGCTCTCCGGTATTCCTAACTTTGAGGCTTAGTCTTTTTTCTTTTTTTTAGATGTGTATGAAGTTCCTGACATTGAGGTGGGTTTGATAACTAATACGTTGCAATTAATAGTATAGTTATTGACTATGCAATGACTGTAGGATTATGCTTGATGTGTCCTATTTTCTCTTTTATCTTAAGGAAAACTCTCCTCCCCCAGTGAGCAGGTCAGTTCTGGTTCAGGGAGCATAGCACTTTTCAGACAGGGTCAAATGCGATCAACATTTCCTCTAAGGGAAATATCTAAAGATACACTGAGTATACCAAACATTAGGAACACCTTCCTAATATTGAGTTGCACTCCCCCTTTTGCCCACATAACAGTCTCAATTTGACGGGGCATGGACTCTACAAGGTGTCCAAAGCGTTCCACAGGAATGCCGGCCCATGTTGACTCCAATGCTTCCCACAGTTGTGTCATGATGGCTGGATGTCCTTTGAGTGGTGGACCATTCTTGATACACAGGGGAATTGTTGAGCGTGACAAACTCAGCAGCATTGCAGTTCTTGACAAACTGGATCTCCTCCCCTTCATCTACACTGACTGAAGTGGATGTAACAAGTGACATCAATAAGGGATCATAGCTTTCAGCTGGATTCACCTGATCCGTCTATGTCATGGCAAGAGCAGTGTTTTGTAAACTCAGTGTATATTAATTGCTTAAAATGATGGATGAGATACCAAAATGACTGTTTTTTCGAACATTTTTTTTCAACAGACCTTCCACACTCAAAGTCCCTGCACAGGGTTTCCCCCCTAGAGCCAGCCCAAGGTGCTTATAACGACTACAACTTATTCAAGAGACCGGGGAAATGATTCCCTGCATGAAAACCATTTAAAGATAAACTATTCGCTAAACACAAGGTTGTCTCCTTCAGTTTCATTGTCACACATGAATCATTTATATTTCATCTTCTCTCTGTAGAATGCACCTAAAGACACGTCCACCCATCCCAGTAAGTGCTACTTTCCCAAAGAGAATCTAGGCTTTGTACCTGACCACAAATAGTTTATTTTATGAGATAATAATAGAAAAGTAAAGAAAACCTTGAATCTTATCAACACGGGAATCATATACGTTTATATGTATTGTTGTTATTATCCAGGTCCAGGAGTCCATGGATGATGAATATGAAGTCTGCGATCCAGATCAAAGTATGTATTTCATCCATATTACTACCATCAGCCCAAATGAAAAACCAGAATATGCCACTAACAAGTTCCAAAAGACTACAAGCAACTATTGACAAAGACCACTGTTCCACATCCTCTAAATATTTGAAGTACTGTACTGGTAGTTACTTCACTTGGCTTATCATGCCATCTAGTGGATTGCCAACGTTTGTATTTAACGCAAAACAGAACCATCTCATTCCCGTTGCCAACACTACTCTGCTATTTCCATGATTATTTATTTATTTATTTATTCATCTTTTATTTAACCTGATAATTCACATTGAGATTGACGTGTCTTTTTTTCAAGTGAGCCCTGAAAGCAGCATACATACAGTTACACATACATGAGACACAACACAACATACAGTGCAGAACAATGAATAGACGTTAAAACAGTGCAAAGAGCGGAACATATCTTAAAAGAGCATGAGAGAACTCCCCAGTGTAAGATACTATGAGTGCTGTGTATGTGTGCACATTTTGTATGTCATCTCTGTTCTTCTAGGTGGCAGTACAAAGTCTGCTGAGAAGGCGCTGCCTGTGCATCCCAAACCATTGCCCAGAGAGATGTACGTGGCGTGTAAAATCATATATAACTTATTTTCTGTTAATTGCTGGCCGCTCGTTCAATTAGGAGTGGCAGAAAGGTTTGGTTCCAGGTATAACTTAACTCACATAAACCTCTCTATTTTAGGAAGCCATTGAAGCCACCTTTAATGCCGGTAGGACACCTGTAAAATATTCTTTGGGGGGAAAAAACAAGTGGAATTCACAATGTTATGGGAAATTATGGAGAATGATCATGTTTGTATTTTTTCAGAGGCAAGATATTGCATCCAGGGAAAATGAAGGTAACTACTACTGAAATATTAGAGTGCTCAATTGGATCAAAGCTTCATTTCTTTTCATTGGATGTTCAAAGATGTAATGCATTTACCAAAATCCATTACAAGTTGTAAAGTTGTAAATCTTTTATGCAGTCTTCCACTTACATAATAGTAGGCTACTGTAACACACACTCTTGCTATGTCTGCTTTTCGACAGGCCCAGCACTGGCCATGAGGCACAGTACCCAGAAACCCACGACCACACCCCAGCCCTCTGAATACAAACGTACCAAGTAAGAAACATCATGACCTCAAGAAGTCACTATTTTGCACGCACATATCTCTTTTCCAGCCTGGTCCCAGATCTGTTTGCAAGACAGCACAAACAGACCAGGGACAAGGCCAATATCAATTATCTTGGAATGAAGGAATGCTGTTTGTAACCACAGCACTGTATGTTTACTCAAACCGCAGTGTCCTGGCAAATTACAGTATATTCTTGTTTTCTCTACTGCAGGATTCCTCTGCCACAGCTGTTTACCTCTCAAAGTAAGTACAGGTTTGAGAGACTTGTGTCCATATCCACGGGAAGTAGGGGTGCTAAGGGTGCTGCAGCACCAGAACAGAGGAGCACGTTTTGCTCTTAATTGTAATCAGAGGGCTGATATAAATACTCTGCATGCCAGTCTCTCTTGGCTACGAGTTGAGGAGAGACTGACTGCATCTCTTCTTCTTTTTATAAGAAACATTAATGTGTTGAAAATCCCAAATTGTTTGCACAGTCAACTTACACACAGCTCTGACACACACACTTATCCCACAAGACGTGCCACCAGGGGTCTTTTCACAGTCCCCAAATCCAGAACAAATTCAAGAAAGTGTACAGTATTATATAGAGACCTAATTGCAGTGAACTTCCTTCCATCTCATATTGCTCAAATAAACAGCAAACCTGGTTTCAAAAAACACCTCGCGGCTATTTAACCTAGATAGTTTGTGTGTATACATTGATATGTAGGCTACGTGTGCCTTTTCAAAAAATGTATGTAATTCTGTCTTTGAGCTGTTCTTGTCTATTGATGTTCTGTATTATGTCATTCTGTATTATGTTTCATGTTTTGTGTGGACCCCAGGAAGAGTAGCTGCTGCTTTTGCAACAGATAACGGGGATCCTAATATAATACCAAACACCAAAGATGACCATAACTTTGACACTGAAAGTGAAACAACCAGTGGAGGCTACTGAGAGGAGGAAGGCTGGAATGCAGTTAATGGAATGGTATCAAACATATGGTTTCCATGTGGTTGATACCGTTCCATTGACTCCATTCCATCCATTACTATGAGCCGTCTTCCACTAAGCAGCATCCACTGGAAACAACATAGCAAACAATGTATGTATTATGTAAATGGATCTACTGTGTCCATACAACATTCAATTATTATTTCACTTTTGAATTTTTCTCTTCACTGTTCTATAATTCTCAGTACCTGACAGAGGAACTGTACCCACAGCTGAAAACAAGTTAACGGATGCTGAAGAGGTGATAAAGACCTGACCTGAATTTCACCATTTTATATACTATATAACACAGCTCAGAATACTGGTACACGATGCATGGATGAATCCACTATTACGTTTGTGGAGACTGTAAAGGCTGTATTTTAATAGCCACATGGACTTGACTTTAAACCCACTTTCTTGATGCTGTATTTTTGTTGTTGTTGTTAGGGGGCAGATGTCTTGAAGAAACCTTGGTATGCCAGCACCTGTGACCGTAAGACAGCTGAGGATACTTTGGTTCGCTCAAATAAGGCGAGTCACACTCACATGATTACGGACAAATTAACATACTCTTATCATTACATAGTCTTAAGACAGTGGTTCCCAAAATGTGGGACGAGGCGGCAGGGGTGGCGCCCCTTTTTGGAACTCGGTCCGGCTTTCAACTTACTCTTGGAAGTTGTAATAGTAGAATGCACAAGATGCACATTCGAAACTGGATAGTTTTCCTCTCGACATGTCAGTCAAAGCATGTTTATAACTTGTCAGAAATGTCCAGATCAATGAGCCCATGTCACCTAACGTTTTTAGCTATGTTTTTTAGCCTTTAGATTTTGTGTGTTTGAGTTACTCAAATATCAAAATAAAATATAACGTTATTGCTCGCGTACACATATTTAGCAGATGTTATTGCGGGTGTAGCAAAACACTTGTGTTCCCAGCTCCAACAGTGCAGTAATATATCTAACAATACACACAAATCTAAAAAGTAAAATAACGGAATTAAGAAATGTAGAAATAGTAAGACGAGGAATGTAAGAGTCCAGAGTATATATGTGCATTCGGAAAGTATTCAGACCCCTTGACTTACGTTACATCCTTATTCTAAAATGGATTTAAAAAAATTTAACATCCTCATTAATTTACACACAATACCCCATAATGACAAATCAAAAATACGTTTTTAAGAATTTTTGCAAATTTATGAAAAATAAAACACTGAAATATCACATTTACATAAGTATTCAGATCCTTTACTCAGTACTTTGTTGAAGCACCTTTGGCAGTGATTACAGCCTTGAGTCTTCTTGCGTATGACGCCACAAGTTTGGCACACCTGCATTTGGGCAGTTTCCCCACAGCATGATGCTGCCACCACCATTCCTCACCGTAGGGATGATGCTAGGTTTCCTCCAGACGTGACGCTTGGCATTCAGGCCAAAGAGTTCAATCTTGGTTTCATCAGACCAGAAAATCTTGTTTCTCATGGTCTGAGAGTCCTTTAAGTGCGTTTTGGCAAATTCCAAGCGGGCTGTCATGTGCCTTTTACTGAAGAGTGGCTTCTGTCTGGCCACTCTACCATAACGTAACATAAAGTGGAAAAAGTCAAGGTGTTTGAATGCACTGAATGCACTGTATATATACATTATACAGTTGAAGTGGAAAGTTTACATTAATGCATATAATGCATTAAAACTCTGAAAACATTAAATACATGACACAAAATCAACCTACAGTTGAAGTCGTGAAGTTTACATACATTTAGGTTGTAGTCATTCAAACTCGTTTTTCAACCACTCCACAAATTTCTTGTTAACAAACTATAGTTTTGGCAAGTCGGTTAGGACATCTACTTTGTGCATGACACAAGTAATTTTCCCAAAAATTGTTTACAGACAGAATATTTCACATATAATTCACTGAATCACAATTCCAGTGGGACAGCAGTTTACATACACCAAGTTTACTGTGCCTTGAAACAGCTTGGAAAATTCCAGAAAATTATGTCATGGCTTTAGAAGCTTCTGATAGCCTAATTGACATTATTTGAGTCAATTGGAGGTGTACCTTTGGATGTATTTCAAGGCCTACCTTCAAACTCAGTGCCTCTTTGCTTGACATCATGGGTAAATCAAAAGAAATCAGCCAAGACCTCAGAAAATAAATTGTAGACCTCCACAAGTTTGGTTCAGCCTTGGGAGCAATTTCCAAACGCCTGAAGGTACCACGTTCATCTGAACAAACAATAGTACGCAAGTATAAATAACATGGGACCACGCAGCGGGCATACCGCTCTGGAAGGAGACGCGTTCTGTCTCCTAGAGATGAACGTACTTTGGTGCGAAAAGTGCAAATCAATCCCAGAACAACAGCAAAGGACCTTGTGAAGATGCTGGAGGAAACAGGTACAAAAGTATCTATATCCACAGTAAAACGAGTCCTATATCGACATAACCTGAAAGGCCTCTCAGCAAGGAAGAAGTAATTACTCCTAATCCGCCATAAAAAAAAGCCAGACTAGGGTTTGCAACTGCACATGGTGTCAAAGATCGTACTTTTTGGAGAAATGTCCTCTGGTCTGATGAAACAAAAATAGAACTGTTTGGCCATAATGACCATCTTTATGTTGACTGTATTGTGTGTCTTCTCTATGTCAGGATGGGGCATTTCTAATAAGGAAGAGCTCTGGTCAAGACATACATCAGCCATACACTTTAGTGGTGTATTACAACAGTAGAGTCTACAACATCCCAGTACGCTACATCCAAGCATCGCAGCAGTACACTCTTGGAAGGGAGAAGAAAGGAGAGGAGGTAGACAGCGTCTCATCTTGCTCTATAACAATATTCTGATATGAATGTAATATTGATGGTCTGATTGCTAACCTATAGGCCTAACACCTCTTAATGTATTCCCTCAGCGTTTCACCAGTGTTTCCCACATCATTGAGAACCATCAGAGGAACCCCCTGGTACTGATTGACAGCCAGAGGAACACCAAGGACTTCACCAAACTGTGCTATGCTGTGAAGCCTTAGGCCTCGCTAGACCCTCACTAGTACTATGGACCATCCCAAATCAGTGTGTCTAGTGTTAGACCTGTGTGCAAATCAACAGGCAATTTGATGCTGCACTCAAGTCTGATCTTACAGAGCATCTGTTCAGGGTTTGTGAACAACAGTTAGATTAGTTTAGTCACATTCACCAGCCATGGCTATCAAAGCAAGACCAGCATGACATGTACTTAATGTACTGTGTTAGCTCAGTAAAATTGTTCATGTGTGTGAATATTCAAACTTGTGTTGAACATTTTGCATTCTATGGGGTCTTTTCCAACAAGCATGATCCCTTGGACAGTGCCATTATGTATTCTTAAAGAATAACAGATTATAGAAATGCTATGAATAGAATGTAATGTAGTATATATACACTGAACGAAAATATAAAGGCAACATGCAACAATTTTGAAATGTTACTGAGTTACAGTTCATATAAGGAAATCTGTCAATTGAAATGAATGTATTAGGCCCTAACTTGTGGATTTCACATGACTGGGAATAAAGATATGCATCTGTTGGTCACAGATACCTTAAAAAAGATAGGGGTGTGGATCCGAAAACCAGTCAGTATCTGGTGTGACCATCATTTGCCTCATGCAGTGTGCCACATGCCTTTCACATGGAATTGATCAGGCTGTTGATTATGGCCTGTGGAATGTTGTCCCACTCCTTTTCAATGGCTGTGCGAAGTTGCTGGATATTGTCAGGAACACACTGTCGTACACGTCGATCCAGAGCATCCCAAACATGCTCAATGGGTGACATGTCTGATGAGTACGCAGGCCATGGAAGAACTGGGACATTTTCAGCTTCCAGGAATTGTGTACAGATCCTTGTGACATGGAGCTGTGCATTAACATGCTGAAACATGAGGCGATGGTGACCGATGAATGGCACGACAATGGGCCTTAGGATCTAGTCACGGTATCTCTGTGCACTGAAATTGCTATCGATAAAAAGCAAACATGTTCCTTGTCCATACCATAACCCCACCGCCACAACGGAGCACTCTGTTCCCAACGTTGACATCAGTGACCCTCTCGCACACACACCGCCATAATTGCCGTCTGCCATCTGCCCATTACAGTTGAAACTGGGATTCATCTGTGAAGAACACAGTTTGCCAGTGGCCATCGAAGGTAAGCCTTTTCCCACTGAAGTCGGTTACGACGCCAAACTGCAGTCAAGACAAGACCCTGGTGAGGAGGACGAGCATGCAGATGAGCTTCCCTGAGACGGTTTCTGACAGTTTGTGCAGAAATACTTTGGTTGTGCAAACACAAAGTTTCGCCAGCTGTCCGGGTGGCTGGTTTCAGACAATCCTGTAGGTTAAGAAGCCGGATGTTGAGGTCCCAACGTCTAAAATGACGTTGGAGGCGGTTGATGGTAGAGAAATTAACATTCAATTGTCTGGCAACAGCTTTGGTGGACATTCCTGTGTTGTGTAACAAAACTGCACATTTTAGAGTGGCCTTTTATTGTCCCCAGCACAAGGTGCACCTGTGTAATGATCATTTTTTTTAATCAGCTTCTTGATATGCCACACCTGTCAGGTGGATGGATTATCTTGGAAAAGGAGAAATGCTCAGTAACAGGGATGTATACAAATTTCTGCCCCAGATTTTAAAGAAATAACCTTTTGTGAGTATGGAAAATTTCTGGGATCTTTTATTTCAGCTCATGAAACTTTGGACCAACACTTTACATGTTACATTTTTATTTTTGTTCAGTGTAGTAGTATATATACAGTAAGTATGAATGGTATATGAGGATAGAAAACCTTACTGAAAACAGATCAACTTTGTGATTTACATAAATTCAATGAAAACCTACTTTAACACACACTGACTCTACTAAAAATTAGAAACCCCTGCTTATTCCATGACACAGATTGACCAGGTGTATCCAGGTGAAAGCTAGGATCCCTTATTTGTCACCTGTTAAATCCACGTCAATCAGTGTAGATGAAGGGAAGGAGACAGGTTAAATAAGCATTTTTAAGCCTTGAAACAATTGAGACATTGATTGTGTATTTGTGCCATTCAGATGGTGAATGGGAAAGACAAAAGATTCAAGTGCCTTTGAACGTGGTAGGGAAGTAGGTGCCAGGCGCACCAGTTTGAATGTGTGAAGAACTGCAACGCTGCTGGGTTTTTCATGTTCAACAGTTTCCTGTGTGTATCAGGAATAGCCCACCACCCAAAGGACATCCAGCCAACTTGACACAACTATGATAACCATTGTAGTCAACCTTGTAGAGTCCATGCCTAATGTTTTGTACACAGTGTATTAACAGAATTGCACTTTTCATGTAGTCTAATTTTGGCCAGCTGATAGCTTAACTACCAATCAAGCAACATTATGGACTAAACGCTTAAATCCTGTTGCTGCAGGATTATTTTGCAGCGAAAATACAGGTCAAATGACATTTTCTCAATTGCTTGAGCACATTTGTTCAAGCATAATTCACTTCTTCAAAAGAATTAACACGCAGGCCCAAACTCAAACCCTTTTGCCAAAATGACACATTTAATTTGCAAAATGCATTAAAACTCTCAAAACATTAACTACATGACACAAAATCAACAACCTACAGTTGAAGTCGGAAGTTTACATACATTTAGGTTGGAGTCATTAAAACTCATTTTTCGACTCCACAAATTTCTTGTTAATAACAAACTATAGTTTTGGCAAGTCGGTTAGGACATCTACTTTGTGCATGACACAAGTAATTTTTCCAACAATTGTTCAGACAGATTATTTCACTTATAACTCACTGTATCACAATTCCAATGGATCATAAAATTCCAACTAAGTTGACTGTGCCTTTAAACAGCTTGGAAAATTCCAGAAAATTATGTCATGGCTTTAGAAGCTTCTGATAGGCTAACTAACATAATTTGAGTCAATTGGAGGTGTACTTGTGGATGTATTTCAAGGCCTACCTTCAAACGCAGTGCCTCTTTGCTTGACATCATGGGAAAATCAAAAGAAATCAGCCAAGACCTCAGAAAATAAATTGTAGACCTCCACAAGTTTGGTTCATCCTTGGGAGCAATTTCCAAACGCCTGAAGGTACCATGTTCATCTGTACAAACAATAGTACGCAAGTATAAACACCATGGGACCACACAGCCGTCATACCGCTCAGGAAGGAGACGTGTTCTGTCTCCTAGAGATGAACGTACTTTGGTGCAAAAAGTGCACATCAATCCCAGAACAACAGCAAAGGACCTTGTGAAGATGCTGTAGGAAACAGGTACCAAAGTATCTATATCCACTGTAAAACGAGTCCTATATCGACATAACCTGAAAGGCCGCTCAGCAAGGAAGAAGCCACTGCTCAAAAACCGCCATAAAAAAAGCTAGACTACAGTTTGCAACTGCACATAGGGACAAAGATCATACTTTTTGGAGAAATGTCCTCTGGTCTGATGAAACAAAAATAGAACTGTTTGGCCATAATGACCATCGTTACGTTTAGAGGAAAAAGGGAGAGGCTTGCAAGCCAAAAAACACCATCCCAACCGTGAAGCACGGGGGTGACAGCATCATGTTGTGGGGGTGCTTTGCTGCAGGTGGGACTGGTGCACTTCACAAAATAGATGCCATCATGAGGAGGGAAATTATGTGGATATATTGAAGTAACATCGCAAGACATGAGTCAGGAAGTTAAAGCTTGGTTGCAAATGGGTCTTCCAAATGGACATTGACCCCAAGCATACTTCCAAAGTTGTGGCAAAATGGCTTAAGGACAACAAAGTCAAGGTATTGGAGTGGCCATCACAAAGCCATCACTGACCTCAATCCTATAGTAAATTGTGGGCAGAACTGAACTGAAAAAGTGTGCACGAGCAAGGAGGCCGACAAACCTGACTCAGTAACACCAGCTCGTCAGGAGGAATGGGCCAAAATTCCCCCAACTTATTGTGGGAAGCTTGTGGAAGGCTCCCCGAAACGTTTGACTCAAGTTAAACAATTTAAAGGCAATGCTACCAAATACTAATTCAGTGTATGTAAACTTCTGACCCACTGGGAATGTGATGAAAGACAACAAAAGCTGAAATAAATCATTCTCTCTACTATTATTCTGACATTTCACATTCTTAAAATAAAGTGGTGATCCTAACTGACCTAAAACAGGGAATCTTTACTCTGATTAAATGTCAGGAATTGTGAAAAACTGAGTTGAAATGTATTTGGCTGAGGTGTATGTAAACTTCCGACTTCAACTGTACATCAAAACATGCAACTTGTCATCTAATGAAAAGTTATATCAATCAATCATTGCACAACATCCCAATAAATTCTTTCAAACAGGTGGACTCTTTTAGTCATGAATAAGGCCTGATTGCTGATTGAACAATTTAGCAAATATGTTTTGCACACAGGTTCACATTCATGTGAGTAATTTGTATCAGCTGTGACCAAATGTTTAATTTTGACGGCAAATCATTTACTCAACTGACTTTAGAGTATTTTGTAAAGAGTTGTGTTTACTGCTTTGCAAAAATGTGCTTAGCATTTGCATTGTGTGTGAAAGCAATGAGAAATGACTTACAGTTTTACACCAAATAATACTGTTGTGCTCATTAGGTTGATGGAGATCAAGTGGACCCCAGTTTAATTAAAAGTGTCGTATCAATCGAGAAAAACTAAGATCCTACACCTGTATATGTTCAATAATCACACATATTTTCAATCTACTCGTATTTATTGATCTGTTCAACACATAATTCTACCAGGTGTGTCAAGATAAATACATATTCATCGTGGAACAGAAAAGGTCAGGCACTTGGTGAAAAACAAATGTTTTCTAAGTCAGAATTGTACTTCTTTCTCCGACTTCTCAATACTACTACAAACCAGTTCTTTTCTGTTGATCTGAAGAAATAAATGATGGGTGACTAGAAGAAAGGGTATGCTCAGAGGGATGTGCTACATGTATTTGTGATTTGGGCCTTGACCTGGGCTGACTAACTACAGTAAAAGTATCCCTTGCCATGGATACTGTGAGATGATCAGAACATAAGGATACATGCAAGAACATGCATATCAAGACTGTCATAAGATTCATAAAGTGAAGTAATGGAAAGAAATATTCACTGTCAGTTCATAGTGCAATTAAAAAAACTGATTGTAATTTCAATTATATGCACAAATGCCATCAGTCAGCCATCCTATACAATATTATACAAATTGTAAAAAGATATATTCTTTGGACTACTCCTGCTACTAGCTCAGACTAACGTAACAAAATTACTCGATTTGAAACCATTCATATTTTTGGTAAGTACTATGTGCATACAAACAAAACAAACACATTCACTCTTTTCTATGGCCAATCACAGAAAAAAAAGAAAAGCAGTGTACATCTGCAAATCAGAAATAAACATAAAATAGCTTTTTAAACAATGCGGGTATAGCCTAGTAACAAAGGAAACCTGCCATCCCCTCCCAAATGAATCATCTTAGCACACACACTATGCATACCCGTATAACATTACATGTTCATGTTTAGAGCTTCTGAGTGTGCCTAATTTGTGTCCTAATTACAGTGTTCTGTGAAAAAATGCCTTATGACAGTGTACTTTGGTCAACTTAAATAGCATTGCATCTTGGCTAGACATAACTGAAACGACAAATAGATTGCATCCAATCTAAAACAATGATAGCACTGAAACAGAAGTGGGTTTCAAATTAAATACTTCGATTTGAGCAACGGAAAATGCAAAAATGACTAGAGCCCTATTATTAGAGGCCTGTACTTTGGAAGAACTCACATTAAGTTATATTGATTTTGGACACTTGTTAAGTCCTTATTAGCAACATATTTCTCTAATAAATTAAGATCATTTCCATCTAGCATCTTTTCTGTCCATTGCTTTTGTACAGGAGCACCTTTCTCAACTTTGTATCCAGTGTAGGTGACATTTATGACTTTTCACTTTCCAGCTTCCCCCACTCTCTAGTAGATTCCATCAGATGGCGCTGGCCATGACCAATCCAGACCTCCTGATCACTGAAGACTCGGCCACAAAACCAGCAGCTAAATCTTAATAAAGGCTCAGTGCTGCGCGGGATTGCGTTCACCACTTTGTACTTCTTTCTGCTCATCTTTTTCAGCTTCATTTTCAAGATGAATCTCTCTTTCACTCTGCACACACGTTCAATCGCTGGGGCATTTGCCCTAAACATATCACAACCCATGGCTGCAAGGGCCTTCAATGTTTTTCGAGACAGCACTACTTTTTGGACCTCTCCTTTGTACCTGTGGACTGTTTCCATTATATTTGTGACCTCGGGAATGTCTGTGTCTGGGTGATTTAGCACTACAACAGGCTGGTCTCCTCTTGGACGTGTAATGAGTTGAGTGGGACTTAATGGCAATAGCTTCAGGGTCCTCTCCACATCTCGAGGGCCTGGCTCCCAGTGATGCACAGCTGCTGGTGAGGCCTCTTCTTCTCCCACAACTTTCCTGAAGGCTTTTGAGAGGGGCTCGGGAGAGTCTTCTGTGGACGGCTCGCTCTTCCTCTTTCCGTTAACTCTCTGTTCATTTGTCTGTGGTGAGAGGCAAATCCTGTCAGAGCCCTCCTGTTGTCCTACATCTCTTAGCATGGTATTGGGAGGAACGTCCTGAAAACAAATGTCTGGAGTTTCGACCGGATACTCTGACAAGTCTGTTAACAAAGCACAATTAGTCCAGTTAAAAAGGGAAGTAAAACTGCTACAAGAATGTTGACTCAAGTTATTGTCTATCAATAAAGCATAGAGTGGCATGGACAGAGTCATGCACGACAGGTAATGAGAAGTAAATATTTGGAAATACATTCAACAAATCATGTTTTATACATTTCAGTAAGATAGTTTTGATTACCTTGTGGGGAAGTAAGGAAATGGAGTATGGGGGAGGGAGACATCATGATGACCTGAGCTTCTGTAGTTCCAAGCCCTTCCTGGTTAGGCTGGTTATAGTTCACAGCCTCCAACTTCTCCTCCGTCATCTGGCCCAAATCATTTCCAGCTGATTTGGCTCCATTAGATACATGAGGTAAGCCTACCCTTGGACAATCTTGGCCATCCAGGACATGAGAATTCATGCCATTGTTCATCCCTTCTGTGTTTTCAGAACTGACATCAGTGTTTGGAAGCTCCGCATTTTCGAAATTATATTCTAGGCTACTGTTTGTTGGGGTGCTCGGAGCGATTTTCAAATTTGGCTGGCTTTTATCAACAACGACTAAACTGTTCTGGCTCGTAGTGCAAGTTTTAGATGTGGTGTTGTCTTCCTTAGTCTCAATGGAATGTAAGGATGTCTTTGTTTTGTCAGAGGTCTCTTGCATTGCTGATGGTATAACCTTAAGAACCAAATGTTTTTTGCCGTCCACCATTTTGAAACCCATGGCCTCTGTAGTGCAATTGGGAGGAACTAAAATCTTATTTTTTACCATGAGGGCACTAAGGTTGTTACCTCTGGGGCTGAAATGCCCAGGGTTTGGAATTAGGCCTCCCTCTGACTTTGACGACCTAGTGACCACTTTGGAGTTCTGTTTCTGGTCAGTCTTGGAACATTTGGACTGTTTCTTTTTGCCATTTTCGGCTGACAGTGCTCTTTTAAGAAATTGCTGCGTCTTCTCCAAAGTTTTCTGTGGGTGCTCTAGTCTGTGGTAATCATTCAGCAAACCTCGTCCCGACAGGGGAAGGGCACCTTGTGGCATCCACTGCATTTCCTTAACTGGCTTCTTCTTCAGGAGGAGCTTTAATGTTGGTGATGATTTTTTCTCCACAGTTTTAGGGCCGACCACTTTCTTTCTCACCCTTTTTTTGTCCCCCATAGTCTTGGAAGAGCACAGAGCTTCAGGAAAGGATTGTTGCTCTTTTTTACTTTTCTCCTTTGGCAACTTCGACATCTTGGTTTCCTCTGCCGTATCTTCACAGTGATTCACATCTTTGGGTTCTGCATCATTTCTGTGCACTTGGCCAACCCTTGTTTCCTGGTTCTCTCTATTTTCTTGAGTTTGATCATATTTTACTAGCTCGTTTAGGGTTGAAATAGTGGCAACATCATTTGGTGTCAAGAATGATCCTGGACAACTGGGTGGCTTGGTCTTTGGAGGAATACTTGAATTTGATTGGCATCCATTTGCATTGGAGTCCCCAGCACTAGTTTGAGAAGCAATATTCTCTGATTCCTGCTCAGTGACACACGATGACGCCTTTGTTGTGTCAGAGGTCTCTTGCTTTGCTGATGGTGTAACCTTGAGAACCAAATCTTTTTTGCCTTCCACCATTTTGAAAGCAATTGCTTCAGTAGTGCCATTCGGAGGAACTGAAATCTTGTTTTTGAGCATCAGGACAGTGAGGTCCTTGCCTGTGTTTGGGAATCCAGGGTTGGATATCATGCAGTTGTCAGAGTTTGAAAAGGAAGTGATGGCTTTGGGTACATTTGAAAGTACAGTCTTAAGAGCTTCAGCAGGCACAGACTTCTCTAAAAATTGCTGGGTCTCCTCCAAAGCCCTCTCTGGATTTGACAGTCTGCAATATTTATCCAGGAATCCTTCCCCCGGCAGAGAAAGACAGCCTTGTGACATCCAGTTATTTTCCCTCACTGTACTCCTTGTCACCACGTGCTTCAGTCTTGATGATGAATTACCTACTGGTTTAGGACCAACCTCTTTCATTTTCAGCTTGTTTTTTTGGCTAGTCGCTTTACCATGGATGGTGGCAATGTGCTTAGTGATGATATCTTTTCGATGCGCTATATAGTCACAGAACTGACAACTGAAGGGGAATTGTGCTGTTTTGGCCATGAAATGTCTCTGCAAATCTTGGTCAGCAGGATTTGAATGATCAGCCATGCCACCTGCTTGCGGCACCATGTTATGTAGATACATATGCTCCAAGAATGCTCCTACATCTCTTGTGGAGAACTTGCACTTCTCGCAAGAGTAGTGGCCATTCAAGCTGTGGTGCGTGTTTAAATGTGCGGTGAGCTGCAAGAGAGTGTGCTGGACATTGTCATTGCATATGTTGCAGCTGACAAAAGTGTCTCTGTGACCTAATTGGTGAACTTGAAGGTGGGAGAATTCCTGTGTAATAAAACCGCACATGTCACAAGGAAAGATTTGTTGGCTTCCTGGGTGAGTTTCCTGAAAGTGCCTCAGTAAGTCATTAGGGCTGAATTCTGTACTACCGTTGCATTCAAAACATCTAAACCTAAGTATATTTCCATAAACCTTTGTCACACGTTGACTCTTTTGTGTTTTAAGGGGTATCTTCTTCAAATGCCTCTGCTCTGTGCTTTTCTCCTTGTCCTCTATCTTCTTCGGCCCATGCTTATCTTCTCTTTGCATAGTTGGGGCCTGAACAGCAGCTTTCCTGAGACGGAGTCGTTTGTGCCAATTTTTGTCCTCATCATCGAGAACTTTAATTTTACCTCCAGCGGGGACAGCTACTTCAGCATGTGCTGGATCCATGTCAATTCAGGCCCCTGTAACAGATGTAAAATAAACTATCGACAGTTGATTTGCA
Source organism: Salvelinus fontinalis (assembly GCF_029448725.1). NCBI lineage: Eukaryota > Metazoa > Chordata > Actinopteri > Salmoniformes > Salmonidae > Salvelinus > Salvelinus fontinalis. Next base: position 11,877,410 of record NC_074701.1, on the reverse strand, counting down.
CGCCAGCAATTCATTATAGACAATGAACCTGTGACCTCATTGTAAAAACCTTTTCACATTTCCAGTCAACAATATTGATTTAACTTGGCTTCATCTTTTTGAAAGAAGATGACTAAATAGCAGAGCACAAAACATTTTCACCAAACTCAACAATCTCCTGGTCTGTAAACTGGCAACCGTCAAAGACCATATGCAAATGTCCCCTCAGAATCTACAGTCTACAGCCCACATAGAGACCAGATCTGAGAAAATAACATATTAGAGATGCATGTTTGAAATGGTCATCACATTATCCTGATCTGTAATCAAGTATATCAACTAGAATGATGTTGTGTTTGCCTTTGTTCTTACCACAGACAATACGTAAAAAATCTGTAGTGCAGTAGTCTTCACTGTAAGGCTAGTAACTAGCAATCTTCTCAATTCAAAACTGCTCTGTAGCCTACCTGTGTGACTAATTGCCAGTGTAGTGCATGATCTCACAACCCACATCATGGATAAACCTGATCCACCTGTTGCAGATTCAATGTAGCCTATTTACATTTGAGACTTCAGGCTATTGTTTACTCAAATGATGTGCCATGCAAGTTTCTCAATGTGACTGACCAAAGGACTTGCTACAATTCACAAAATCTGACCAAACTTGCATTTAAAACAGGTAAACAAGCCCACCTGTTACCTATGGGTCTCAATAGAAGAAAATATTCAACGCTAAATTGATTGCTTGCCGCTAAAGAAAGGTTATTACGGAATGTTACTGTTAACTTTGCATTAGACCAAAGCTGTCAGCCATTTCTGTTGTGCTGTTTGGCTTGACCAAAACAAACTGACTGAGAAGCTTCATTAACATGTTACAAACAAACGCGTTAATTTGTTTTAAAGCAATTCATATTTTGCTTCGACGATCACTCATCGTCACCTTTGCCTCACTGCCTGGTAAAACATTTACTGTGAAGTATGAGCTTTTGGACGGCTGGCTGACGTGCCAGTTGATTGATTTGAATGAAATATACATAAACAGCTCATGTGAGAAAGTAGGAAGAAAAAATGCATGACAAAAAGTTTATACAATCAATGTATGTGAACCGAAATATATTTACCGCAGAGTAAAGCTCCGATACAATTGGACTACGTCGATGTATAATTCGAGACTTCGTTTGTTTTTTTCTTTTGTAGACTTGACAGCTCAGCGAATAGCAGCCATGACAGCTTCATCCGGGGATTACGCACAGGAAAGCTCTTTAGCTGAGTACCAGAACGGATGAATAATGGCTCATGTACCGCTTTTAGCCGACATGATAGAGATACGTCCGAAGTCGACTATCCACGCGTGTTTTATTATATGGCGAGTCGATATAGTATTTTTTTAACTTTAACTTTGAGACACGTGCCCTCCATTAGTTTATACCAGTGTTATTACTGTTCGAGGGAGTCATAACAAGATTAAGCTACACTTCCTTTGTCTCTCCAGCCTACTGTTCACTGAACAGGATGATATGGCCCATCTCTTCCTGGTGTTTTGTGCTGTCAGTGAAAATATTATTATGCAAAGCAAAAAAAAAATGGGAGATTGCACCCATTAAAATAATAATAATACAATTTGAGGTCATTAATGCTCGGTAAATGTTCACTTGTATGTGATAGTATTTTTGGGTAATGTATTTGTTAGTAAACAAGGAATTGCATAATTCCCTTTTGACCACCTTAAAGGGGCAATCTGCATTTCAAATAATAACAAAGTGGGCACTTTTGTGGGGGGTTGGAGAAATGTAACCACTCTCAAATTCATAGATAGAGCTATGGATGCAAGGACAGATCATGTAGGATATCAAAATGATAGTGTTAACCGTGTTTTGAGGCTATACAGTGTTTGTTTACAATTTAATTGTTTACAGACAATGGAGTAAAATAAGCTTATATTTCAGGTTCTGATGGGGTACGACAGTTTAACTAAGGTCATGAGGCATTTATAAGTCATATTCTACAAGAATCAATGGGCCGGTATTATTCATTTAATATTCAAAAAACGGATGGAGCAGTCACAGATTGCCTCTTTAAACTTTGCTACACAGGTGTCAGGGGTGGGATGGTGCCTCAATCAGACCATAGAAGCCTGCTGATAAAGTTACATGAGAGACCAGAGGTTCTGGATAGAGGAAGCAGGAGGGTACATGCCCATGTCCTTTGCTGCTATGGGCAATGGAAAGGGTTGTTGGACTAACAGATCAGGGAGTTGGGTTAAAGACATGTTTGGGATACAGCGCTAATTGAAATATTTTCAAAAGTCTTCTTTTGAAATCTGTGAAGACATTCATTTAGCTGCTTGAAATTATGGTAATACTTTACCTAAATCCTATAGTAATGCTTTATTATTTGTCACATACATGTATGAGGAGTTATAATATCTTATGATACCCTAAGGTTTATAATAAGTTGTCTCTATGTAGGACATTTTAAACTGAGGATAATTATGAAATTATAATAAGCCATTATAAGACAAGTCTTACAGTGCATAATAACCACATCATGATGCATTATATGTGCAGGTGTTACCAAAATGATTCAGTAGGTTTTCAAAAAGTCTTATAGTCTGTGCTGGGTTTTCGGCTGTAACATTGTTGTCCCTCTCTTTTTAATTCAGCTGACCAGCTTGGAGCGATCTTTCGCCTATTCTGTATTTGCTATGCCCGGATAAAAGTCAGTACAGAGAGGGCCATGAAGACTAGTAAACCTTTATATCTACAGAAAGATGGTATTTGTGTGAGACTTACTCAATTGGCACAGACTAAAATACATCATAGAAATAGGTTTATTTCAAAAAATAATATTGAGTGTCAAATAAATGTAAATTAACTTGTCTTTTCACCCTTTGAATCCTTTCCATATATTGTTTCAAACACATGGTGCAAGAAAGTACATGAAGGACCAATAGGCATATACCAACCGATGCATATTGAGCAGCCCATTTGTTTGGTATAATCTGTGTCCAAATCAGACAAACACATGCATATTTATTGAAAATGTTCTCGTATTTTTTGCTGTAAGGAGGTCTGGGGGGTCTGATGTCAAGTCTGATAGCTACAAAATGTAATTGAACTCTTAAAGAGATGGGTGGGGATGAGGCTAAAGAGGGTGTGAACAATGCTGAAATATTGAAAGCATTTAATTTTTTTTATTTCAACTTTATTTAACCAGGTAGGCCAGTTGAGAACAAGTTCTAATTTACAACTGCGACCTGGCCAAGATAAAGCAAAGCAGTGCGACAAAAACAACAGCACAGAGTTACACATGGGATAAACAAACGTACAGTCAATAACACAATAGAAAAATATATAAATACAGTGTGTGCAAATGTAGAAGAGTAGAGAGGTAAGGCAATAAATAGGCCATAGAGGCAAAATAATTACAATTTAGCATTAACACTGGAGTGATAGATGTGCGGGCGGGTGCGGGCAGCAATCGGTTGAAAAGCATGCACTTAAAAGCAGTTGGAGGCCACGGAAGGAGTGTTGCATGGCATTGAAGCTCGTTTGGAGGTTTGTTAGCGTGTCCAAAGAAGGGCCAGATGTATACAGAATGGTGTCGTCTGCGTAGAGGTGAATCAGAGAATCACCAGCAGTAAGAGCGACATCATTGATATACGTATATAATGAGAAAAGAAAAAGTAGGGCAACATGAAAATATTGTCCCATTTACATTGTGTAATTTGTTAATGTTCCCTAACTATCCCCAGAGATAGACTATCCAAAGTCGAACCAACTTTGCCACGTGTGCACAGGAGCCGGCTGAAGCTTATTGGCGAAATCATTTTGCTAACTCTTCCCACCTGCGAACACACACAAGCGACACGCACATCAAACCACACCCCCAAGCCAACTCACGTTTTAATTCAGTCATGGCCGCTAGCATTTCTTAATGAACCAAATCTAAAATGAGACCAAATCAGGAAGTGCAGTCGCCCTTTAAATCTCATGAGCCACTACATGTCATGAATTCCCTGTGACTCTATCAACATTTCACACACTGCACCAAATACCCTAGTTTTGTACTCCTAATTGTCAGTACACGTATGAATGCTCGTGTCACTCCGTTGCCACTCAGAAGATCTACAGCCTTTGATCTGTCAACACTCAAAAGCAGATTTTTCTCCCAAATGTTTGATAATGGGAACACGGGTGAACACCAGTCAATGGGGACTAATGAACCAGACAACCACTGTGTCCAGCCTTAGACATGCTCTCTACATGCAGGTAAGTGGCAGCACTAAAGAGATTTATAGATGTTGGAAAATACCCTGACACTCACACCTTACCATTGCACTTGCACATGTCAATCTACAGCCCTCTCAGAGACTTTCTGACTCTTCAGTAGGTGTCCCTCCACCGGCAGGAGCCTAGCAGGCTAGGGGGTTGTACATTGGCCCTTCACATCTATGACATTGGCCCCTGGTTGGTCGCTAGGGGGACAGACATCAGCCCATCCTTCTGGCTCTGCAGGTCACACTCATAGAATTAGGAATTAGAATTGTAGAATGGACATGAACCTTCTTATAATGGTATGAAGGTCAGCCATTTTGATCAGGGAATTGGTCAACCATGGTTTGCCAGTGCTGTGATGAGATATTGTGTAAAATAATGAATTTGAAGAATGTATAGTGCTGTGAAAAATGATTTGCTCCCTTTCACATTTTCTACACTTTTGTATATTTTTGATACTGAATGTTATTAGATCTTCTACCAAAACCTAATATTAGATAAAGGGAACATGAATGAACAAATAACACAACAATTACATACTTATTTCATTTATTTTATAAACAAAGTTATGCAATACCCAATGCCCCCGTGTGATAAAGCAATTGTCCCCTTACAATCAATAACTGGTTGTGCCACCTTTAGCTGCAATGACTCCAGCCAAACACATCCAGTAGTTGTTGATCAGTCTCTCATGTCGCTGTGGAGGAATTTTGGCCCACTCTTCTATGCAGAACTGCTGTAACTCCGCGACATTTGTGGGTTTTCAAGCATGAACTGCTCGTTTCAAGTCCTGCCACAACATATCAATTGGGATTAGGTCTGGACTTCGATTTTTTTTTTTGCTTTTTAGACATTTTCATGTTGACTTGATTATGTGTTTTGGATCATTGTCTTGCTGCATGACCCAGCTGTGCTTCTGCTTCTGCTTCAGCTCACAGACGGGTGGCCTGACATTCTCCTGTAGAATTCTCTGATACAGAGCAGAATTCATGGTTCCTTCTATTAGGCAAGTTGTCCAGGTCCTGAGGCAGTAAAGCATCCCCAAACCATCACACTACCACCACCATGCTTGACCGTTGGTATGAAGTTCTTATTGTTGAATGCAGTGTTTAGTTTCTACCAGGCATAATGTGACCCATTTGTACTTTTGAATCATCTGTCCATAGAACATTCTTCCAAGACTCTTGATGATCATCCAGGTGCTTCCAGGTGCTTTTTGGCAAACTTGAGTCATCTTTTTGCACGACATAGATCCCATTATGCCTGGTGAAAACCAAGCACTGCATTCCACAGTAAGAACCTCATACCAACAGAACGTGGAACGAGGGAGAACTTGGTTTGTTGTTTTGAAAAGTTTATTGTTTTGGAATGTTTTGAAAGTCTCTTGAAAAAGTTTGGTGACTAACTAACTACTTTTGGAGTTTGGATCCCGCGATGCGGTTGGTATCAGTTGCTGGGACCCCTACTATCTTTCCAGTGATCCTGCTGACCAAGGCCGGATCTGAGGAGCTGCTTGGCATAGCAGCTAGCCTTGCTGCTAGCTAGTTGCCTATCAAGCTGCCTGTCAAGCTAGCAGGGTTTTCTTGAGGGCTTGAACGAAGCCCGCGGCGCGGTTAGCCGTTGTGGTTGGGGCCGCGGATTATCCCGGGCTTGTGGCTGTCTAGATCCCTTCTGTTTTGTTATTTCCAATATTCCCTGCGACCTGCCCAGTCTGGAACTGCGAGGAGTAACAGTGTAACCTATGTTGCTGCCATGATAAAACCCAAAATCTTTTAAACCTGGATCTTTTAAATTAACAAAAAGAGTTCTACAAGCAGTTGTTAGAACAACAAGAAAATAGCCTCAAGTTTTGTGTCCAAATACTGTCGGCATCAACTGATAAAAGAATGGACGACCTGACCAGAGAGGTCCAGGACCTGAAGAACAGTTTGCAGTTCTCCCATGGTCAGCTCAATGAGTTTAAAATGGAGAATGGCAAGATGACAGCAACCTGTAAGTTATTGAGAGGACATCAGTACTGTATGTGAATCGATGATAACAATGATGGAGAAATCAGATTATCTCGATGGACAATCAAGGTGGAACAACATGGTTGTGGATGGAATTGCAGAATCTCCACATGAGACCTGGACGTAGTCTGAGGAGAAAGTGAGGTAAATGATCTCGGAGAAACTGAAGATGGACCACAAGAAGATTGAGGTTGAGCGTGCCCACAGGACTGGAAAACCCACCACCGGCCAGGGTAACATGCCCAGGCCAATAGTAGTCAAGTTCCTGAGGTTCAAGGACAAGGTAGCTGTTCTGGAAAGAGCCAAGAACTTGAGAGGAATGTACATCTTCCTCAACGAGGACTATCCTGAAGCTGTGCCCCAGAAGAGGAAAGAACTCCCTGCCATGAAAGATGCCAGAGCGCGTGGGGACATTGAGCCTGTCATAGCGAATGTAAGCATTGTCCACCCTCCCTCCCAAAAGCCTGGAAGGGATGAGAGAGCCAAGTCTATGGGTTCGGAGCATCAACCCCACAGCACACACATATACTTACAAACACCAACTGATTAATGGACTGCTGAGTGTATATTTTTTTATCTTGCTTTGTTTGCTGTTTTCCATATTATGTCTATCTCTGATCAGCTACCCAGGAAAGGGCTGGAAATAGCCCATATTAATATTCGTAGCCTTAGAAATAAGGTTCAGGAAATCAATAACTTGCTAACATCAGATAACATTCATATATTAGCCATTTCTGAGACTCACTTAGATAATTAATTTGATGATACAGCAGTAGCCATACAAGGATATAACATCTATAGAAGAGACAGGAATGCTTATGGGGGAGATGTTGCTGCATATATTCAGAACCATGTAATTCTTAGAGAAGATCTTATGTCGAGTGTTATTGAAGAGTTGTGGTTGCAGGTTCACCTGGCACATCTAAAGCTTTTTCTTTAGGGGTGTTGCTATAGGCCAGTAAGTGTTAACAGTCAGTATCTAAATAATACATGTGAAATACTTGATAGTGTATGTGATGTAAACAGAGAGGTCTACTTTCTGGGGACCTGAATATTGACTGGTTTTCATCAAGCTTTCCGCTCAAGAGGAAGCGTCTCACTGTATCCAGTGCCTGTACTCTGGTTTAGGTTATTAATCAACGAACCAGGGTGTTTACAAACACTACAAGAACAAGATAATCTACATGTATATCACATTTTTACTAATACTGTAGAACTTTGTTCTAAAGCTGTATCCATACCCATTGGATGCAGTGATCACAATATAGTGACTATATCCAGGAAAGCCAAAGTTCCAAAAGCTGGGCCTAAAATACTATATAAGAGGTTATACAAAATATGTTGCTGGGATTTATGTGGATGATGTTAAAAATATTTGTTGGCCTGATGTGATTCAATCAATCAATCAAATGTATTTATAAAGCCCTTACATCAGCTGATGTCACAAAGTGCTGTACAGAAACCCAGCCTAAAACCCCAAACAGCAAGCAATGCAGGTGTAGAAGCACGGTGGCTAGGAAAAACTCCCTAGAAAGGCCAGAACCTAGGAAGAAACCTAGAGAGGAACCAGGCTATGAGGGGCTGCCAGTCCTCTTCTGGCTGTGCCGGGTGGAGATTATAACAGAACATGGCCAAAATGTTCAAATGTTCATAGATGACCAGCAGGGTCAAATAATAATAATCACAGTGGTTGTCGAGGGTGCAATAGGTCAGCACCTCAGAAGTAAATGTCAGTTGGCTTTTCATAGCCAATCATTCAGAGTATCTCTACCGCTCCTGCTGTCTAGAGAGTTGAAAACAGCAGGTCTAGGACAGGTAGCACGTCCGGTGAACAGGTCGGGGTTCTATAGCCGAAAGAGAGAGAATTAGAGAGAGCATACTTAAATTCACACAGGACACCAGATAAGACAGGAGAAATACTCCAGATATAACAGACTGACCCTAGCCCCCTGACACATAAACTACTGGAGCATAAATACTGGAGGCTAAGACAGAGGGGTCGGGAGACACTGTGGCCCCATCCGACAATACCCCCGGACAGGGCCAAACAGGCAGGATATAAGCCCACCCATTTTGCCAAAGCACAGCCCCCACACCATTAGAGGGATATCTTCAACCACCAACGTATCATCCTGAGACAAGGCCGAGTATAGCCCATTGATTAATAAGGAGCATCCAGACGTTGCACTTAATGCATTTATGAAATTGTTTCTTCCAATTTTTGATAAACGTGCACCTGTTAAGAAACTGACTGTTAAGGCTTCATGGGTTGATGAGGAATTGAAAAACTGTATGGTTGAAAGAGATGAGGCAAAAGGAGTGGCTAATAAGTCTAGCTGCACATCTGACTGGCTGACTTACTGCAAATTGAGAAATTATGTGAATAAACTAACCAAAAAGAAAAAAAAACTGTATTATGAAGCCAAGATCAATGATACCGTATAAAGAATGAAAGGTAAAAAAAAACTTTCGAGTACTTTAAATGAAATTATGGGCAGAAAGACAAATTCAACTCAATCTTTCATTGAATCAGATGGCTTATTCATCACAAAACCATTTGATGTTGCCAATTATTTTAATGATTACTTAATTGGCAAAGTTGGCAAACTTAGGCAGGAAATGCCAACATTGAGCCATCGTTCCCATGCATAAAGAAAATAAATAATAAAAGAAAAGCATTATAAGTTTGAATTCTGTAAAGTTAGTGTGGGAGAAGCAGTGGGGGAAAAACTACCCAATTTGTCATACTTGAGTAAAAGTAAAGATACCTTAAAAGAAAATTACTCAAGTGAAAGTGAAAGTCACCCAGTAAAATACTACTTGAGAAAAAGTATAAAAGTATTTGGTTTTAAATATACTTAAGTATCAAAAGTAAATGTCATCGCTAAAATATACTTAAGTATCAAAAGTAAAAGTATAAATCATTTCAAATTCCTTACATTCATTTACGGATAGCCAGGGGTACACTTCAACAGTCAGACATAATTTACGAACAAAGCATTTGTGTGAGTCTGCCAGATCAAAGGCAGAAGGGATGACCAGGGATGTTCTCTTGATGAGTGTGTGAATTAGACCATTTTCCTGTCCCGCTAAGCATAAAAAATGTGTGTCAGGGAAAATATAAGGGAAAATGTGTCGGAAAATTTAAGGAAATGTAAGGAGTGTCTGGGAAAATGTAAGGAGTAAAAAGTACATTCTTTTCTTTAGGAATGTAGTGGAGTATAAGTAAAAGTTGTCAAAAATATAAAAAGTAAAGTACAGATACCCCAAACACTACTTAAGTAATACTTTAAAGTATTTTTTTAAATATATATTTTTAATTATTGTCATCAATAAATAATAACAAACCTCCTGGTATTGACAACTTAGATGGAAAGCTTCTGAGGATGGTAGCTGACTCTATAGCCAATCCTATCTGTCATATCTTTAATCTGAGCCTAAAGGACAGTCTTTGTCCTCAGGCCTGGAGGGAAGCCAAAATCATGCCGCTACACGAGTGTTAAAGCGTCCTTTACTGGTTCGAAAAGCAGTCCTATCAGCTTGCTGACAGCTCTAAGTAAACTATTGGAAAACATTGCGTTTGACCAAATGCAATGCTATTTCTCTGTAAACAAATTAACAACAGACTTTCATCATGCTTATAGAGAAGGGCCCTCAACATGTATTGCACTGACACAAATCACCAATGATTTTTCAACAGGCTCCTCCGTCGCGACGTCCCCTGAATGCCCATCTGCTAGCCTGCTAGCCGCGGCCCGCTAGCTGTCTAGAGCATATCGGACTGTTAGCTGAAGAGGTCCATCAGCCAATTTCTTGGGCCACTATACCTATTTTGCCAATTGGCCTTGCCCCTTTTACTACATGGTGCCCTGCTGATCCATCACGACTGGTCTGCCGACGTAACCGCACGAGGGGGCTGCAACAGACTTCTTCCGTTGCGACGTCCCTCTAAGGCCCTTCTGCTAGCCTGCTATCCCCGGCCCGCTAGCTGTCTGAATCGATGTGTCTCCAGCTCGCCTAGGTACTCACTGGACCTCTATGATCACTCGGCTACGCATCCCTCTCACAAATGTCAATATGCCTTGTTCATTGCTGTTTTGGCTACTGATTATTGTCTTATTTCACTGTAGAGCCTCCAGCCCTGCTCAATATGCCTTAGCTAACCCTTTTGTTCCACCTCCCACACATGTGGTGACCTCACCTGGTTTAAATGGTGTCTCTAGAGACAATACCTCTCTCATCATCACTCAATGCCTAGGTTCACCTCCACTATATTCACATCCTACCATACATTTGTCTGTACATTATGCCTTGAATCTATTCTACCGTGCCCAGAAACCTGCTCCTTTTACTCTCTGTTCCAAACGTACTAGACGACCAGTTCTTATAGCCTTTAGCCTTTAGCCGTACCCTTATCCTACTCCTCCTCTGTTCCTTTGGTGATGTAGAGGTTAATCCAGGCCCTGCAGTGCCTAGCTCCACTCCCATTCCCCAGGCGCTCTCATTTGTTGACTTCTGTAACCGTAAAAGCCTTGGTTTCATGCATGTTAACATTAGAAGCCTACTCCCTAAGTTTGTTTTATTCACTGCTTTAGCACACTCTGCCAACCTGGATGTCCTAGCTGTGTCTGAATCGTGGCTTAGGAAGGCAACCAAAAACCCTGAAATTTCCAGCCCTAACTATAACATTTTCCGACAAGATAGAACTGCCAAAGGGGGCGGAGTTGTAATCTACTGCAGAGATAGCCTGCAGAGTTCTGTATTACTATCCAGGTCTGTGCCCAAACAATTTGAGCTTCTACTTTTAAAAACCCACCTTTCCAGAAACAAGTCTCTCACCATTGCCACTTGCTATAGACCACCTTCGGCCCCCAGCTGTGCCATAGACACCATATGTGAATTGATTGCCCCCCATCTATCTTCAGAGCTCGTGCTGTTAGGTGACCTTAACTGGGACATGCTTAACACCCAGACCATCCTACAATCTAAGCGTGATGCCCTCAATCTCACACAAAAGATCAATGAACCTACCAGGTACAACCCCAAATCCATAAACATAGATATCATCCTAACCAACCTGCCCTCCAAATACACCTCTGCTGTCTTCAACCAGGATCTCAGCAATCACTGCTTCATTTCCTGCTTCCGTAATGTGTCTGCAGTCAAACGACCCCCCCTCATCGCTGTCAAACGCTCACTAAAACACTTCAGCGAGCAGGCCTTTCTAATCGCCCTGGCCCAGGTATCCTAGAAGGATATTGACCTCATTCCGTCAGTAGAGGATGCCTGGTTATTCTTTAAAAGTGCTTTCCTCACCATCTTAAATAAGCATGCCCCATTCACAAAATGTAGAACCAGGAACGGATATAGCCCTTTGTTCACTCCAGACCTGACTGCCTTTGACCAGCACAAAAACATCCTGTGGCATACTGCATTAGCATCGAATAGCCCCCGCGATATGCAACTTTTCAGGGAAGTTAGGAACCAACATACACAGGCAGTTAGGAAAGCAAAGGCTAGGTTTTTCGAACAGAAATTTGCATCCTGTAGCACAACCTCCAAAAAGTTCTGGGACACTGTAAAGTCAATGGAGAATAAGAGCACCTCCTCCCAGCTGCCCAGTACACTGAGGCTAGGAAACACTGTCACCACTGATAAATCCACAATAATTGAGAATTTCAATAAGCATTTTTCTACAGCTGGTCATGCTTTCCACCTGGCTACCCCTACCCCGGTCAACAGCCCTGCACCCCCCACAGCAACTTGCCCAAGCCTCCCCCATTTCTCCTTCACCCAAATCCAGATAGCTGATGTTCTGAAAGAGCTGCAAAATCTGGACCCCTACAAATCAGCCGGGCTAGACAATCTGGACCCTCTCTTTCTAAAATTATCAGCCACAATTCTTGCAACACCTATTACTAGCTTGTTCAAGCTCTCTTTCATATCGTCTGAGATCCCCAAAGATTGGAAAGCTGCCGCGGTCATCCCCCTCTTCAAAGGGGGATACACTCTAGACCCAAACTGCTACAGACCTATATCTATCCTACCCTGCCTTTCTAAGGTCTTCGAAAGCCATGTTAACAAACAGATCACCAACCATTTCGAATTCCACCGTACCTTCTCCAATATGCAATCTGGTTTCCGAGCTGGTCATGGGTGCAGCTCAGCCACGCTCAAGGTCCTAAACAATATCATAATCGCCATCGATAAGAGACAATACTGTGCAGCTGTATTCCTCGACCTGGCCAAGGCTTTCGACTCTGTCAATCACAACATTCTTATCGGCAGAATCAATAGCCTTGGATTCTCAAATGACTGCCTCGCCTGGTTCACCAACTACTTCTCAGATAGAGTTCAGTGTGTCAAATCGGATGGTCTGTTGTCCGGACCTCTGGCAGTCTCTATGGGGGTGCCACAGGGTTCAATTCTCGGGCCAACTCTCTTCTCTGTATACATCAATGATGTCGCTCTTGCTGCTGGTGATTCTCTGATCCACCTCTATGCAGACGACACCATTCTGTATACTTCTGGCCCTTCTTTGGACACTGTGTTAACAAACTTCCAGACGAGCTTCAATGCCATACAACTCTCCTTCCGTGGCCTCCAAATGCTCTTAAATGCAAGTAAAACTAAATGCATGCTCTTCAACCGACCGCTGCCCATACCTGCCCGCCCGTCCAGCATCACTACTCTGGACGGTTCTGACTTAGAATATGTGGACAACTACAAATACCTAGGTGTCTGGTTAGACTGTAGACTCACATTAAGCATCTCCAATCCAAAATTAAATCTAGAATTGACTTCCTATTTCGCGACAAAACATCCTTCACTCATGCTGACAAACATACCCTCTTAAAACTGATTATCCTGCCGATCCTTGACTTCGGCGATGTCATTTACAAAATAGCCTCCAGTAGGTCCAGAACAAATTCAAGGAAACGTACAGTATTATACAGAGCCATGAGTTCATGGAAATCCCTTTCATCTTAAATAGCGCAAGTGAATAGCAAATTTGGTTTAAAAAAATAAATAAAGCAACACCTCACGGCACAACACCTTCTCCCCCATGTGACCTAATTGTTGTGTGTGTGTATATACTGACATGTATGTGTAACTGATAGATGCACACACACACACACATAATCAAGTCTACATGAGAATGGCTACAAAGCAACACATTTTATGTTTTGGAATGGCCTAGTCAAAGTCCAGGCCTAATCCCAATTGAGATGTTGTGGCAGGACTTGACACGAGCAGTTCATGCTTGAAAACCCACAAATGTCGCTGAGTTACAGCAGTTCTGCATGGAAGAGTGGACCAAAATTCCTCCACAGCGATGTGAGAGACTGATCAACAACTACAGAAAGCGTTTGGTTGGAGACATTGCAGCTAAAGGTGGAACAACCAGTTATTGAGTGTAAGAAGGCTATTACTTTTTCACTCAAGGGAATTGGGTGTTCCATAACCTTGTTTATGAAATAAATCTGTAATTGTTGTGTTATTTGTTCACTTATGTTCCCTTTATTTAATATTAGGTTTTGGATGAAGATCTGATAACATTCAATTTCCAAAATACACAAAAACAGAGAAAGGAGGCAAATAAACTCAGCAAATTAAGAAACGTCCTCTCACTGTCAACTGTGTTAATTTTCAGCAAACAACATGTGTAAATATTTGTATGAACATAACAAGATTCAACAACTGAGACATAAACTAAACAAGTTCCACAGACCTATGACTAACAGAAATTGAATAAGGTGTCCCTGAACAAAGGGGGGTCAAAATCAAAAGTAACAGTCAGTATCTGGTGTGGCCACCAGCTGCATTAAGTACTGCAGTGCTTCTCCTCCTCATGGACTGCACCAGATTTGCCAGTTCTTGCTGTGAGATGTTACCCCACTCTTCCACCAAGGCACCTGCAAGTTCCCGGACATTTCTGGGGGTAAATGGCCCTAGCCCTCACACGCCGATCCAACAGGTCCCAGACGTGCTCAATGGGATTGAGCTCCGGGATCTTCGCTGGCCATGGCAGAACACTGACATTCCTGTCTTGCAGGAAATCACGGAAAGAATGAGCAGTATGGCTGGTGGCATTGTCATGCTTTAGGGTCATGTCTGGATGAGCCTGCAGGGAAGGGTACCACATGAGGGAGGAGGATGTCTTCCCTGTAACGCACAGCGTTGAGATAGCCTGCAATGACAACAAGCTCAGTCCGATGATGCTGTGACACACCGCCCCAGACCATAACGGACCCTCCACCTCCAAATCGATCCCGCTCCAAGAGTACAGGCCTCGGTGTAACACTCATTCCTTCAACAATAAACGCGAATCCGACCATCACCTCAGGTGAAACAAAACCGCGATTTGTCAGTGAAGAGCACTTTTTGCCAGTCCTGTTGGGTTCAGCGACGGTGGGTTTGTGCCCATAGACGACGTTGTTGCAGGTGATGTCTGGTGAGGACCTGCCTTACAACAGGCCTACAAGCCCTCAGTACAGCCTCTCTTAGCCTATTGCGGGCAGTCTGAGCACTGATGGAGGGATTGTGCGTTCCTGGTGTAACTCGGGCAGTTGTTGTTGCCATCCTGTACCTGTCCCGCAGGTGTGATGTTCGGATGTACCGATCCTGTGCAGGTGTTGTTACATGTGGTCTGACACTGCAAGGATGATCAGCTGTCCGTCCTGTCTCCCTGTAGTGCTGTCTTAGGCGTCTCACAGTACGGACATTGCAATTTATTGCCCTGGCCACATCTGCATTCCTCATTCCTCCTTGCAGCATGCCTAAGGCATGCCTAAGGCACGCAGATGAGCAGGGACCCTGGGCATCTTTCTTTTGGTATTTTTCAGAGTCAGTAGAAAGGCCTCTTTAGTGTCCTAAGTTTTCATAACTGTGACCTTAATTGCCTACCGTCTGTAAGCTGTTAGTGTCTTAACGACCGTTCCACAGGTGCATGTTCATTAATTGTTTATGGTTCATTGACAGGCATGGGATACAGTGTTTAAACCCTTTACAATGAAGATCTGTGGAGTTATTTGGATTTTTACGAATTATCTTTGAAAGACAGGGTCCTGAAAAAGGGACGTTTATTTTTTTTGCTGATTTTACATTTTCACGGCACTGTATCTGCACTGTATGTTTGTTAGCTAGCTAGCTAGCCAGTCAGTTTTAGATGAATGATTCCATAAATGTTTCAAATTAAACTGCCAATATGCTAACATTCCATTCAAACAATCCAGTCAATCCACAGCCATGCACTGGCTGATCTAATTTGATGATCGTGTTAGGTTCTAAATAAAGAGTAAAAAACTCACAGACGATTAGTAAAGCTCAAACCAAGTTTATTCACCCAATAGGTCAGACAGCTGAACAGACCAAGACATATTCACGAAAGTACTTGTATTTAACCATTTCTCCTATGCTGAGTCTTCTCCTTACACATCTGAACAGCCAATACACCTCTGTTGCTAGACAGAATTTTAGTGATATCTGTTCTTCCTCACTTCATCTGACCTGACCTCAGCCCAAATTCCTCACTTCTCCCCAACTCACGGCTGTCCTGTTGACTTGTACCAGACTGTGTCCCTTCTCCTTCCCATCAGATACCTGATGTCTAACAAATACCCAATTCTGACAGAATGTAAACGTTCTACATTCCCCTCTCTCCCTCAGTGACATGAATAAAGATATTTCCTGTTTTCAAGTTTAGAAGTCAGGACCCATCAATAGGATTTAGACAAGTTGTTAATGCAACAAGTACCTGGACAAGTTGTTAATTCAACAAGTAATAGGATCTCTATGGCCACACTCTCCATGCAGTCTCCTCCAAGCAGTGGCAGAGAGAACAGCAAAGGTCCCTCTGTCCTGCACAGTAATATCACAATCATATCTCTGGACCTGTGGGATGGTGGGTTGGGCATGTTTAAAAAACACTACCATTCCCACCATTTCCATTCGATGTCTGTTGTATGTAAATAAAGTATCCTTGTGTGTAACTTTGTGAGGTTGCCCTATTCCCCTCTGACCGGGGGTGGTGCTAGGGGGTCATGATCACAGATCAGCCCAAATGGAGAGCTGCTCTCCAACACTGCACAATGCACACTCAGAGATGTCTGGTTCTGACCTAAGCCTAAACTGATTCCTCCTATACTGCTTTGTAAATCCACCAGATCATGAACGTAGGATACTACGTATCTCCTCCAATGTACACAAGTGACAAATACTCTTAGGCCTATCTACCACCTTCCAGCTGAAGCAACTCGGGTTGTTAGCTTTTTTGTATTTGAATGGGAGACATGAATTTACAATGGGCGTGTTGGAGAGGATCACTTTTGTCAAGACGTTGACCAACGTCGGTCACCCCCTTTCAAAGTTCGTTGCATAATGGATATAAAAATGTTCCGAGTTGCGACTACTGCTTGATCTTTACAACAACCATGTGTTCTAAGGTCATGAACTTTTGAATGCAGTCGACTGGAAATTACTGCAGCTGCTCCTCACCAACTGCAACTTGAAGTCGGAAGCAAATCATTGTGAGAGACAATTTTCATCTGTTTTTTTTTAGAAGCAAAAGGCACTACATGCTCATAAGTTGTTGATGTCGCCACTTATCATTGATTAGCAATGCATGTTTACTGTGTTGGATGGATTACTATAATGAAGAAAAATATAAAACAAAACATGTAAAGTGTTGGTCCCATGTTTCATGAGCTGAAATAAAAGATCCCAGAAATGTTCCATAAGCACAAAAAGCTTATTTCGCTCATATTTTGTGCACAAATTTGTTTACATCCCTATTAGTGAGCATTTATCCTTTGCCAAGATAATCCATCCACCTGACAGGTTTGGCATATGAAGAAGCTGATTAAACAGCATGATCATTACACAGGTGCACCTTGTGCTGGGGACAGTAAAAGGCCACTCTAAAATGTGCAGTTTTGTCACACAACACAATACCACAGACGTCTCCAGTTTTGAGGGAGCGTGCAATTGGCATGCTGACGTCAGGAATGTCCCACAGAGCTGTTGACAGACAATTTAATGTTAATTTCTGTACAATAAGCCACCTCCAATGTCATTTTAGAGAATTTGGCAGTACGACCAACCTGCCTCACAACTGCAGACAACATTTATGGTGTTGTGTGAGCGAGCGGTTTGCTGATGTCAACATTGTGAACAGAGTGCCCCATGGTGGCGGTGGGGTTATGTTATAGTCAGGCATAAGCTACGGACAACAAACACAATTGCATTTTACTAATGGCAATTTGAATGCACAGAGATACCGTGACAAGATCCTGAACCACATTGTCGTGCCATTCATCTGCCGCCATCACCTCATGTTTCAGCATGATAATGCACAACCCCATGTCGCAAGGATCTCGCTACACCCGCAATAACATCTGCTCAATATGTGTATGTGACTAATAACGTTTGATTTGATCTGTACACAATTCCTGGAAGCTGTACACAATTCCTGGAGGCCACAATCAACAGCCTGATTAACTCTATGTGAAGGAGATGTGTCGCTCTGCATGAGGCAAATGGTGGTCACACCAGATACTGACTGGTTTTCTGATCCACGCCCCTATCTTTTTTATTTAAGGTTTCTGTGACCAATATCTGTATTCCGAGTCAGGTGAAATCCATAAATTAGGCCCTAATGATTTCATTTCAATTGACTGATTTCCTTATATGAACTGTAATTTATTACAATCTTGAAATTGTTGCGTGTTCTTTTTATATTTTTGTTCAGTATACATTACTTTCCAGCCGTTCATTTCACACATGAAGTTTATTTATTCTGAAATTGCCATTTCCAGTTCTGATGTAATAGCTGATATTACTCATGGGGCACCTTTCTTTATTGAAAATAACTTGCACCTGCTACTCTAGAGTAAGAATTATAGAAATATTAAAACTACAAAAAAAATACAATTATAACATAACTCAAACGGAAGGAATTTGCATTTTGCCGCAGTCCAGGCAGTGCTGAGGGGGGTAGTTTGGACTGCTCTTTGTTCGGGTTCTTGTTGGATGTGGAGGGGGGGTCAGCCTTGCACGTTGTATTGGAAGGAATTTCATTTCAGATCGGATTCTAATTCACAAAAATGTGAGTTATTTCGCAGACATTATCCGTTATTTAGTGTTTTCTTCCAGCAATTTCTGACTCAGCTGTGACCAAAAGTCTCATCCTATCACAGATCCTTGGGACGTCCCTAACCCATTGAAGTTGAAAAATAAAATGTTTAAGGTAAGGGTTAATTTTAGGGTTAGGTAAGGGTTATGTTATAGTTAAGGTTAGGGTATGGACGTTCCAAGGATCCCAGATTGCACCAGCCGTGACCAAAAACGTTATCACTGTTGACGTCTATGAATCCTGGCCAGTGATTGGATGTCTCTGGTGTGTAAGGTGAGTTTCAATTGGCAGCAGTGCTTTGAGAACGTTTTATCATGAGTTCCCATTGCAGCAGCACTCTTGGGACTGCTCGCATGCCTGAGCTGAGCTGACATCGACTGACTCGAGTATCTTCAACAATGGAAGAATCATAACTTTATGTCAACTGGAAAACTCACGGCTATATCGAGTTTTTGAGCAAAAGTCAGCTGTGTAGTTGTACCACGCTTTTAAGTGTGGCGTGTAGGGGTAAGTATTGAAAAGTCAGGGTTGATTTGTCTGATTAGTCGTACTTTTGGCCATTGTTAAATTTCAATTGACTCAACACTTGTCATTTTTTATGTAGGATAGTAGCCAATAGTCACCTCAAGCTGATCATCTTGAAATCAATGTTGAGATTTGTCATGTGTGTGAACTTGTAGCAACTAGTATATTACTCGCTTCGTAGTTACGTTTACACAAACGATCTAATTTATACACGAACACAGCTGTTTTGGCTCCACTGTTACGCCCTCCAACTCATCAATTGGCTTGCTGATTATTTTGTCCTGAATTGCTGAATAGTAACGTTATAGGTTTGGCTACTATGAGCGTTTTCTAATCTTAATTTATTTTAAAGGCCCAGTGCAGTCAAACGTAATTTCCTTTCTGTGTATATATATACTTCCACACTGAGGTTGGAATGATGCTGTGAAATTGTGAAAATTATGGTAATGTAAGAGCTGTTTATAAAAGTAAGCCTGAAATTGCAGCCTGTTTTGGTGGGATGGAGGTTTGGCCTGCCTGGTAAATTAGTTAATAGACCAATAAGAAAGCGTTCCAAACCTCTACGCCAATAACAGCTAGTTTTCAGTTTTTACCTCACCACTTGGACCACCGCCAGATAGTCCTAGCAAAATGATTAATTGAAAAATTGTTCTTTGCTTAGAAGCTATTTTTTTTGTTTCCTTTTGACCATTTTAATTGACAACAATCACATTAAGGTACTTAATTGTTACCCAGAAATGAGTTGATATTGAGAAATGAATGGCTGTATTTGACCTTTTTAATTGAAATTGTGTCAATAGTGAAAATGCAGAGGGAAGATAAGCGATCATTGTGGTTCACTGCTGGAATTTCAGCAATGCAGAATATGTAACTGTTGTCATAACTTTTGACTCTTTAGACTGGACAATTTTGTGCCTCCAGAAATTTCTAAAAGTTCGATTAAATGGAGCTTGAGGGCCAATGGTGGAAAGGACAACTTGCTGGAGATATATACCAGGCTTTGCGCTACAAAGTAAGTATGCTGTCATATTTCAAAGTGGAGGCAATAACTGGCTACATTAGTTTAATATCCCAAAAGTGAGAGCTGGTGACCTGATATATTATATTAACACATACGCCTACAATAGAAGGCTGATCATAGTGAAGTCAAAAATGTGATTGTCCAGTGTTTTTGTGTCTCACACACACACACCAGTCAAAACATCTACTCATTCAAGGGTTTTTCTTTATTTTTTACTATTTTCTACATTGTAGAATAATAGTGAAGACATCAAAACTATGGAGTCATGAAGTAACCAAAAAAGTGTAAAACAAATCAAAATATATTTTATATTCAAAGTAGCCACCTTTTTCCTTGACAGCTTTGCACACTCTTGGCATCCTCTCAACCAGCTTCACCTGGAATGCTTCTCCAACAGCTCCTACATATGCTGAGCACTTTTTGGCTGCTTTTCCTTCACTCTGTGGTAAAATTTGGTCCGATTGCACTTCCTAAGGCTTCCACTGGATGTCAAGAGTCTTTAGAACCTTGTTTCAGACTTCTACTGTGAAGTGGGGGAGAATAAGAGCTGATTGACTAAGGTCTGGCAGAATGCCATGAGCTCAGTCTCGCATGCGCCTGTGAGTGTTAGCTGCGTTCCTTTTCATTTCTAAAGACAAAGGAATTGTCCGGTTGGAATATTTTTGAAGATTTATGATAAAAACATCCTAAAGATTGATGCTATACATCGTTTGACATGTTTCTACGAACTGTCGTCTGAACTAAGTGCCTGCATCATTTGGATTTGTGAACTAAACGCGAGAACAAAAAGGAGGTATTTGGACATAAATTATGGACTTTATTGAACAAAACAAACATTTATTGTCGAATTGGGATTCCTGGGAGTGCATTCTGATGAAGATCATCAAAGGTAAGTGAATATTTATAATGCTATTTCTGACTTCTGTTGACTCCACAACATGGCTTGTATCTGTATGGCTTGTTTTGGTCTCTGAGCGCTGTACTCAGATTATTGCATGGTGTGCTTTTTCCGTAAATCTGACACAGCGGTTGCATTAAGGAGAAGTTTATCTCTAATTCCATGCATAACACTTGTATATTTTATCAATGTTTATGATGAGTATTTCTGTAAATTGATGTGGCTCTCTGCAAAATCACCGGATGTTTTGGAAGCAAAACATTACTGAACATAACGCGCCAATGTAAACTGAGATTTTTGGATATAGATATGAAATTTATTGAACAAAACATACATGTATTGTGTAACATGAAGTCCTATGAGTGTCATCTGATGGTGTCATCTCATCAAAGGTTAGTGATTCATTTATTCTCTATTTCTGATTTTTGTGACTCCTCTCTTTGGCTGGAGAAATGGCTGTGTTTTTCTGTGACTAGGTGCTGACCTAACATAATCGCATGGTATGCTTTCGTCGTAAAGCTTTTTTGAAATCGGACACTGTGGTGGGACTAACAAGTGTATCTTTAAAATGGTGTATAATACTTGTATGTTTGAGGAATTTAAATTATGAGGTTTGTTTGAATTTGGCGCCCTGCACTTTCACTGGCTGTTGTCATATCGTTCCCGTTAACCGGATTTCAGCCGTAAGAAGTTAAGTGTCTTCAATTCTAAATAAATCACTGACAGTGTCACCAGCAAAGCACCATCACATCTCCTTCTCCATGCTTCACAGTGGGAGCCACATATGCAGAGATCATCCGTTCACCTACTCTGCGTCTCAAAGACCCAGCGGTTGGATCAAAAATCTCGAATTTGGACAAATCAGACCAAAGTATTTTGATTTAACACTTTTTTTGGTCACTACGTGATTCCATATGTATTTCATCATTTTGATGTCTTCACTATTATTCTACAATGTAGAAAATGGTAAAAAAACAAAAACAGAGAACCCTGGAAAGAGTAGGTGTCCAAACTTTTGACTGGTACTTAAATATATATAAATTAGAATTTGTCCATGCTTAGGTTGTAATAGTATTGTGTAAGAGTTGTTTGAAAAGTCTGCCTGAAATTTCAGCCTATTGTGGTGGGATGGTGTTTTGGCCTCTGACATCACCAGAGTAAATTAGTTAATAGAAATTCTGTGAAGCAGATGTCAAGCTGCATGAGGCAAATAGTGATCACACCAGATACTGACAAGTTTACTGATCCACACCCCTCTTCTTTTCTTTAAAAAAAAAAAAAAAGGTCTGTGACCAACAGATGCATATCTGTATTCCCAGTCATGTGAAAGCCATTGATTAGGGCCTACTGAATTTATTTCAATTGGCAGATTTCCTTAAATGAACTGTAACTCATAAAAACGCTACAATTTAAAAGATTTTACCATGTATGTAGTGTATATTCATCCAATGTGTGTGTTTGGATGAAGTGATGACTTTGTTGCTGCTTGCTCTGCTCCCTGTGCGCACTGAGTGCAAGTGTGCATGTAATGTTGGTCTGTATAAACCGGATGCAAACCAAATATAGACGGTCCTTGAATCGGCGTATGCGAACGTGAGTAAATTACATTGAAAACAATGGGTGGACATCTTGGATGCAGCCTCCAGTTCTTATTATACCTCTGATCTTTGAAATGCTCTGCCATTTCGTGATTGCTAACATTCTAAGTTCTCCTAATTTCAGTTTAGGACAAAACGAGCAATAGATAATTGTAGAGAATTATTGTACCATCTTAACCACGGTGAAAGAGGTATTTTCATTAACCAAAAATATTGTATTTTCAGTTTGAAACTGGTATACAAAACCGAGAGACGCATAAACTAAACTAAAGAACAGGAAGCATAGACACAGCGCACAGAACAGATCTACTGCTTCTTAGATTAGCTTTCATTGAGATCTATAACTCGCATTTCTATGTGAATTTGGTCAGGTCACCAATAAGTTTTTGGTGACAATCAGCAACTTCTATGCAGCATGAGTGAGGAGCTAACATGTGGCAGTCTAGACTCCTAGAGCTCTAGCAGTGCGTAAGTGGATCAGGCGAGAGGCATGACCGGTGAGCTCACGCTATAAGTGGACATCGGCTGGCCTGATGTACTTATTGAGAGGTTCAAGTCTATGTGAGACTCGTGGCAGAAGTACCAAAAGTAACGTTCTAGTATGTTTTTCATGTTCTAGTATCTAAAAATTAGAGACGTTTCGGTATACTGTGCAACACTACTAAGAAGGAATTTGTTTATTTTTAACCGTAAGGTTAAATTGCTACTTAAATGATTTGATATTGGGCACGTTTGAGTGATAAGGCTAAAGCAACCGACTGCAGACAAAAGTCGAAGCAGGTGCAGCTGTTGCAGCCAAAAGTGAATCGGAATACAAATTGTATTTCTATGATTCCAACAGTTAAAACGTGGCCATAATTGCTTGTGGACAGACGCGTAACATAAAATGGTATCGGAACAGACTGTGGGATGAGACGACTAACAACTTCTGTTGCCCTGATTTTTCGTCATTGATCATTTGGACTGTCACGATATCTTTGCATCTTTGGAATCTCTGAAGGGGAGGGGACATCTGGCCCATCGACTTACCCAAAACTGTCAGTTTCTGTTTAGGGAGGTGGGAACGCCGCTAGTCTTGTTTATCTTTTCTCATACGTCTCCCCCCAGACCATAATGGAGCAGCTGAAGCAGTCACGCAATATTTTAGATCTGGGTGGCCAAGATTACAGATCTTATAATATATTGTTTACTTTTTTTCAGGAAATCAAGTTGCCCTCCTACAAAGGCCAGTCCCCCCAGATCAACCTCAGGCGCTACTTTGCAGACCTCATAGCAATCGTAAGCAATCGCTACCGGCTGTGCCCAACAGCCAGACACCTTGCCGTCTACTTGCTGGACCTTTTCATGGACCGCTATGATATAACGGTGCAACAGCTTCACATGGTCGCACTCTGCTGCTTGCTTTTGGCTAGTAAGTTTGACAGCTTCCTTGCAAGACTCTGCTTGGCCAAACTTCCAATTGCTGTGGTCCACCTAACCTATAAACTCAAATTTTCTGTGTACCCTTGTGATTATTTCCCCTCTACAGGTAAGTTTGAGGAGAGAGAGGACCGAGTTCCTAAGCTGGAGACTCTTAACAGCCTGGGCTGCATGAGCTCCATGAACCTGGTGCTGACCAAGCAGGGCCTGCTGCACATGGAGCTCCTCCTGCTGGAGACCTTCCAGTGGAACCTGTACTTGCCCACAGCTGCACACTTCATAGAGTACTACCTGTCCATCGCTGTCAATGAGGCGGACCTTCATGATGGCTGGCCCATGGCGTGCCTGGAGAAGACGGTGCTCTACATGACAAAGTACGCCGACTACTTCCTTGAGGTCTCCCTTCAAGGCAAGTTCAAGTTCTGTTGCTGCTTCACTTAGATAATGAATTTGATACAGCAGTAGCAATACAGGGATTTAACATCTCCAGAAGAGACAGGAATGCCTACGGAGGAGGTGTTGCTGCATATATTGGGCCATATTCATGTAAAGGTTAGCGAGGATCTCATGTCTACTGTTGAAGTGTTGTGGTTGCAGGTTCACCTGCCTTTATCTGAAGTCATCTTTTAGGGTGCTGCTCTAGGCCACCAAGTGCTAAGTCAGTATCTGGATAATGTGTGACATGCTTGATAATGTGTGATGTTAAGAGGTCTATTTTTTTGGGTGACCTGATTTTAGACTGGTTTTCATCAAGCTATCCACTCAAGAGGAAGCTTCTTACTGTAACCAGTGCCTGTAATCTGGCTCAGGTTATCAGTCGACCTGCTTGAGTGTTTACAAACAGTACAGGGACTTCATCATCCAAGTGTATTGATCATATCTTTTACTAATGCTGCAGAACTTTGTTCTGAAGCTGTATCCACACCCAATGGATGTAGTGGCAGTGGCTATATCCAGAAAAGCCACGGTTCCAAAGGCTGGGCCTAAAATGGTGTATAAGAGATCATACACAAGATGTTCTAGTGACGCCTGTGTTGGAGATTTGTTGGTTTGTGTGTAATGAGGGAGCATCCAGACGCTGCACTTGATGCAGTTATGAAATTGTTTCTTCCAGTTATCGATAAGCATTAGTGGTGTAGCGGACCGTACGGATCACCCCCACGGTTCGGCCCGCATGTGAACCGCGGATCAATTGCAAAGTTTAACCAGCATAGTGTGGAATTCAGTTTTACTGCCACTGTTATTTTTTAAAAGTAATAATTCCCTAAATCTCGATGCAGTGAAAAGATGGACAAGACCGATGCGTGCTGTCTTACTCTGAAGACAGAAGGTTTATTTTTTTATTTTTTTTTAAAGCAGTTGTGTGTACTATTCACGTGAACGGGGCATGTTAAATCACAACAAATCAATCCTGGATGCTTGCGTTGCAAAAAGCAAAGAAGAAAAAAGAGCAGTGACAGCCATGGCAGGGGGAGGAGCTGAAGAACTGGAAAAGCCTCCCGCTTCAT
Source organism: Salvelinus fontinalis (assembly GCF_029448725.1). NCBI lineage: Eukaryota > Metazoa > Chordata > Actinopteri > Salmoniformes > Salmonidae > Salvelinus > Salvelinus fontinalis. The sequence continues at coordinate 11,852,043 of NC_074701.1, read as the reverse complement.
TTAAGTCTCATGTACGGGAGCATTTTGTCTTCCCAGTCAAATATGATGACGTAAGAAGGGTGGTGGACAACACCATTAGGGTGTGTAGGCATTGTGCCACGAGAAAGCCGCATGAACGTGGAAATACATGGAGCGTGGCCACACATTTAAGTGTCATCACCCTGGTGTGTCAGTGACGGGAGCCAACTTAGCCAAGAGACAACTTCTCACCGCGGCATCTAAGCCCTTTGCTGCAGAATCAGACCGGGCTGAAGCCATCACCAAATCTATTGGGATGTTTATCGCTGCAGACATGAGGCCGTACTCTGTTGTGGAAAACAAAGGGTTTTAAAATATGGTAAACGTGCTTGAGCCACGCTACGAAATCCCCTCGCGCATCCACTTCAATATGAAGATCGTGCCAGATCTTTATGAACAGGAAAATATCAAAATTGTCAACTAATTATCCAAGGCATCCCCTGTTGCCCTCACCACAGACGGGTGGACCTCCAGGGCAACGGAAAGCTACGTGACTGACTGCTCACTACACCACAGAGGAGTGTGAGATGCGTAGTCCGGTGCTACAGACACGCCCCTTCAGAGACACAGGCACAAATTTGGCGCAGGGACTGCTAGGAGCAGTAGCAGAGGAAGCTAGAGAGTCCCAATATAGCAATATCCCAACCACCACAGATAATGCCAAGAACCAAGTAAATGCAGTGATAGAGGCTGGACTGGGGCCACAGATGGCTTGCTTTGCACATGTGATCAATTTAGCATCTCAAAGGGGAATCTCAGTGAACCAGATGGACCGCCTCCTTGCGAGGATCAGGAAGGTGGTTTCCTTTTTTCACCGACGCACAACAGCCGGACGTGCTTAAGACCAAGCAAGAAATGCTTACAGAAACCGACCCACTAGCTCATACACGATGTCACAACAAGTTGGCGCTCCAACATGTCATAAGTGGAGTTCCATCTTGAGCAGCAGGCAGCTATATACTCTGCACTGACAGACAACACCCTGAAAAAAAAAAGACATCTTCACCTTGTCTGATGACGTGAAAGTGGCAGAGGAGGTCCTCCAGGTGCTCAAACCTCTCAACTTTTACAACCCTATTGAGCACTGGAACTGCACTGTCTGTGTCCATGATCCTACCTCTGAAAACAAGGATTCTACAATCCATGGCCCCAAGTGAGGAAGACAGCACCATCATCACTAGAGATGCCAAGGCTGCCATTAGAGAGGACCTGAACCCCAGTTACCCCCCTAAAATGTACAGGACTACCTTCATAGATGGGGCGGCAGGTAGCCTAGTGGTTAGAGCGTTGGACTAGTAACCGAAAGGTTGCAAGATCGAATCCCCGAGCGGACAAGGTAAAAATCTGTCGTTCTGCCCCTGAACAAGGCAGTTTAACCCACTGTTCCTAGGCTGTCATTGAAAATAAGAATTTGTTCTTAACAGACTTGCCTAGTTAAATAACGGTAAAGTAAAAAAAAAAAAATCTATCTACTGCACTGGATCCAAGGTTCAAGTCCCTGTCTCACCGAGAACCTGCCCTACACCGGAGGACATACAGTGATCTCACCACTGAGATTGTGGCCACTGATGAGGTAAAAAAAATAGTGAATTACTTAAATAATAAATACACTGCAGTCTAATTTTAGTCTATGCTATTAGAGTCATCAATTTTTTATGTGGAATAAAGGCTTTTATTAAGTGTTATTGCCACAAATATAGTTCTATGAAAATAAATAATTTGTTAGTTTAATAGATCAAGTCTTTTTTTCTGCAGGGTCAAGCCACAGAGCTGACAGGAGCAGACTCGGAGGCCTCTCCGCCACAAAATAATTCGGCCATGAAGGAGCTTTTCGGGGAGACCTTTGCGAGCAAGGACACAGGCAAGACGTTTGCAAGGCAGCAAGCGGCATTCCCACTGGCATGGTGGAAAAGCAATGTGTGTAAATACCCTCACATTGCCATGATGGCAAGAAGTTACCCGACTGTGCCTGGCACTTCAGTTCCTGGCGAGAGGGCACGGCAGGGGACATAGTGACTGCAAAGAGGTCTACCCTCTCCCCAGACAATGTAGACCTCTTTTTGAAAAATAATTTAAGTTATAAGCTCAGGTCTGCTTTGCTTTCTTAACCTCTTTTTTTTTTTTAAGAGGACACAGGCTTTTTTTTCATTCACTATTGTTCCAAGGAAGAAGTTATCATGCCTCATATTGCACTTTCATTTAACAATTGAGTATTGAATATTTCATTTTAATATTTTATTTAAACATTGAAAAGTTACTTGCTTCAAGTGCTCTTTAAGTAATAAAGGGAAAGCAAAGTTATTTGTCTACATTGTTTTTTATTTAAAAAAAAAATCTGAAACATTATTCAATCCGTGACTCACAACCGCGAATTTTGTGATCCGTTGCACCACTAATAAGCATGCAACTATTAAGAAACTGACTGCTAAAACTGTTAAGCAACCCTGGCTTATTGAGGAATTGAAAAACTTTATGGTTGAGAGAAATGAAGCAAAGGAGAGCCAAATAAGAATGGCAGACATTTGTAAAAGGGGAAATTGTGATTTTAAACTGAACAAAATAAAATGTATTAAGAAACCAAGAGAAATGATATGATGGAAGTATGATTGAAAAAAGCTTTGTGGAGTACTTAAAATGAAATTATGGCAAGAAAGACTAATTCAGCTCCATCTTTCATTGAATCGGATGGCTCATTCATCACATCCTTTTGACATTGGCAATTATTTTTATGATTTCATTGGCAGAGTGGGCACACTGCGAGGCATCGTTCATGCATAAAATACCTAATAATGAAAGAAAAGCATTGTAATTTTTAAAGTTCGTGTGGGAGAGGTGGGGAAATGATTGCTGTCCATTGGATGACCCCATTTTAGTCGACTGGTCGATAGGCTGTTGGTCGACCAATAATTTTTTTTTTTTAAATTAAGCAGTTGCAAAAAATAATATTTATTTCATGGCACATGTCTTGATGTCTGTCTCGGTGGACTAATCCATTGCGGAGGCCGCAGGGATGGCACACCAGTAATACATTTACCGTTAATTCCCATATCTATTCTGCAATGTTTGTTTGGTTACTGTAATTTCTGTTAATGCATTTAATATATTATTAGTCTTTTACAGTGGACATGTTTGCAGTGCGCAAACCTAGGCAACACTTGTGATAAACAAGTTTTGGTTTATTTCATTCCATTTAAGAGTTAATTTATTTATTGTATTTTGTTTAAAGGGCTCCTGTCAATGTTGAGTAAGGGATGTATACTTATACAGTGCATTTGGAAAGTATTCAGACACCTTTTCCCACATTTTGTTACAGCCTCATTCTAAAATGAATAAATGTTTCCCTCAATCTACACACAATATCAATTTTATTTTAATCAATCAATTTTATTTTATATAGCCCTTCGTACATCAGATAATATCTCGAAGTGCTGTACAGAAACCCAGCCTAAAACCCCAAACAGCTAGAATGCAGGTGTAGAAGCACGGTGGCTAGGAAAAACTCCCTAGAAAGGCCAAAACCTAGGAAGAAACCTAGAGAGGAACCAGGCTATGAGGGGTGGCCAGTCCTCTTCTGGCTGTGCCGGGTGGAGATTATAACAGAACTATGCCAAGATGTTCAAAAATGTTCATAAGTGACAAGCATGGTCAAATAATAATCATGAATAATTTTCAGTTGGCTTTTCATAGCTGTACCCCATAACAATACCCCATAATGACAATGCAAAAACAGGTTTAGAAAAAATGGAAATGGAATATTTACATAAGTATTCAGACCATTTACTCAGTACTTTGTTGAAGCACCTTTGGCAGCAATTACAGCCTCGGGTCTTGGGTATGACGCTACAAGGTTGGCACCCCTGTATTTGGAGTTTTTCCTATTTTTCTCTGCAGATCCTCTCAAGCGCTGTCAGGTTGAATGTGGAGCGTTGCTGCACAGCTATTTTCAGGTCTTTCCAGAGATGTCCGAGCTCTGGTTGGGCCACTCAAGGACATTGAGACTTGTCCCAAAGCCACACCTGTGTTGTCTTGGATGTGTGCTTAGGGTCGTACCTGTTGAAGGTGAACCTTCACCCCAGTCTGAGGTCCTGAGTGCTCTGGAGCAGGTTTTCATCAAGGATCTCGCTGTACTTTGCTCCATTCATCTTTCCCTCAATCCTGACTAGTCTCCCAGTCCCTGCCGCTGAAAAACATCCCCACAGCATGATGCTGCCACCACCATGCTTCACTGTAAGGATGGTGCCAGGTTTCATCCAGACGTGACGCTTGGCATTGACCAAAGATTGTAATCTTTGTTTCATCAGACCAGAGAATCTTGTTTCTCCATGGTCAGAGTCCTTTAGGTGCCTTTTGGCAAACTCCAAGCGGGCTATCATGTGCCTTTTACTGAGGAGTGGCTTCCGTCTAGCCACTCTACCATAAAGGCCTGATTTGGTGAAATGCAGCACAGTTGGTTGTACACTGAGGAACTCTAGAGCTTTGTCTGTGTGAACATCGGGTTCTTGGTCACCTCCCTGACCAAGGCCCTTCTCCCCCGATTGCTCAGTTTGGCCATGCGGCCAGCTCTAGTCTTGGCGGTTTCAAACTTCTTCCATTTAAGAATGGAGGCCACGGTGTTCTTGGATGTTCAATGCTGCAGAAATGTTTTTGTACCCTTCCCAAGATCTGTGCCTCGATACAATCCTGCCTCAGTGCTCTTCGGACAATTCCTTCGACCTCAGTGCATGTCAGAGCAAAAACAAAGCCATGTCAACTGTGGGACCTTATGTATCAGGTGTGTGTGTGCCTTGGTGGACTCCCAAGTTGTAGAAACATTTCAAGGATGATCAATGGAAACGGGCTGCACCTGAACTCAATTGAGGCTCATAGCAAAGGGTCTGAATACATAAGGTGTTTCTGCTATTTTATTTAACATTATCAAAACCTGTTTTCAAAATTGGTCATGATTGGGTATTGTGTGTAGATTTGATGAAAGAAACCCTGATTTAATCAATATTAGAATACGGCTGTAACGTAACAATGTGGAACAAGTCAAGGGGTCTGAATACTTTCCGAATACACTGTAAATGTGCACATGGAGCTTCTGATTTTTTTTTCTTCACCTCAAACGGCAAGTTAAAGTGTTTTTACATCCATTGATGACAACAGTTCCTCCAATGTAGCCTATTTTGTAAAATATTCGTATCCCTTGTGCGAATAGCCTACAGCTGTCTCAGTCCGAAGTAAACTGGCTCGGGAAACTGAGGGTCCAGAGTTTATATGATGTTGCAAGTTTGTTAGAGCAAGTTGATAGTGCTTCAAGTTCCTTGCAGACAGGCCTTGCGTAGCCAATGTGCTTTATTTTTATCAGGTTATTTTCTACCTGCAGGCTGCAATGTATTTATGGAGGCTATGTTTACATAGTTGGCAATAGAAGTTAGGCTACTTTTAGATTTGTATAATTTCTTAATCACATGACAATGATTTTGAGATACGAAGACTGAATTATAAATGAAACTTCCATGAAAATGTGCATATCAAAATCATAACTGGCACGCAGATTGGTAGGGCTGGTAAGATACATTTTCACTCCAAATGGAAAAGGTTGCCGACCCCTGGGTAGTCTATTACTGGCAACTTCGGGAGCGTAACGGCAGAATCTGCTAAGGCCAGCAGCAGCGGGAGGTGGAGGTTCGTGTACAGGTTTTTGTCTTGATCTCTGGCTCCCTCGAGTCATTTTACTTATTTAATCAGTGTGCTTAAAGCATCAGACAAGCTCGGCAGCCTACATATAGTTGATTTTATTAAAACAGATGGGGTGTTTATATATGGAAAAATGCACTTTCACATTTCGACCACTCGATTGGTCGAAAGAACAGACAACTCTTGGTCGACCAAGATTTTTTTTGTTAGTCTGGGACAGCCATACTGTCCAACAATGAGAAACCACCTGGTATTGACGACCTACACTACATGACCAACAGTATGTGGACACCTGCTTGTCAAACATCTCATTCCAAAATCATGAACATTTGGAGTTGGCCCCCCTTTTTTGCTATAACAGCCTCCACTCTGGGAAGGCTTTCCACTAGATGTTGGAACATTGCAGCTGGGACTTGCTTCCATTCAGCCACAAGCATTAGTGAGGTCGGGCACGCAGTCAGCATTACAATTTGCGAGAAACCATTTCATTATGGACCTCACTTTGTGAATGGGGGCATTGTCATGCTGAAATAGGAAAGGGCCTTCCCCAAATTGTTGCCACAAAGTCGGAAGCGCCAAATTGTCTAGAGTCATTGTATCTTGTAGCGTTTAAGATTTGAAAAACAGCCCCAGACCATTATTCCTCCTCCACCAAGCATTCTCCTGGTAATCTGCCAAACCCAGATTTGTCCATCGAACTGACAGACTGTGAAGCGTGATTCATCACGCCAGAGAACGCGATTCCACTGCTCCAGAATGCAATGGCGGTTAACTTTATCACTCCAGCCGACGCTTGGCATTGCGCATAGTGATCTCAGGCTTGTGTGCGGCTGCTCGGCCATGGAAACCCAATAACGAACAATTATTGTGCTTACGTTGCTTCCAGGGGCAGTTTGGAACTCGGTAGTGAGTGTTGCAACCTAGGACAGACGATTTTGACGCGCTACGCGCTTCAGCACTTTCCGGTCCCGTTCTGTGAGTTTGAGTGGCCCATCACTTCGCGGCTGGGCCGCTGTTGCTCCTAGACGTGTTCACTTCACAAATACAGCACTTACAGTTGACCAGGGCAGCCATTTGATGAACTGGCTTGTTAGAAATGTGGCATCCTATGACGGCGCCACGTTGAAAGTCACAGATCTTCAGTAAGGCCATTCTATTGCCAATGTTTGTCTATGGCAATTGTATGGCTGTGTGCTCGATTTTATACACCTCTTAGCAACTGATGTGGCAGAAAGGGCTGAATCCACCAATTTGAAGCGGTGTCCACATCCAGTTGGAGTTGGAATTTTACCTTAGCCAAATGCATTTAAACTCCGTTCACAATTTCTGACATTTAATCCTAGTAAAAATTTGTCATGTCAGTTAGGATCACCATGTTATTTTAAGACTGAAATGTCAGAATAATTATTTATTTCACCTTTTCTTTCTCATCACATTCCCAGTGGGTTAGAAGTTAACATACACTCAATTAGTATTTGGTAGCATTGCCCTTAAATTGTTTAACTTGGGTCAAACGTTTCGGGTAGCCTAACACAACCTTCCAACAATAAGCTGGGTGAATTTAGGCCCATTCCTCCTGACAGAGCTGGTGTTACTGAGTCAGGTTTGTAGGCCTCCTTGCTCGCTTGCGCTTTTTCAGTTCTGCCCACACATTTTCTATAGGATTGAGGTCAGGGCTTTGTGATGGCCACTCCAATACCTTGACTTTGTTGTCCTTAAGCCATTTTGCCACAACTTTGGAAGTGTGCTTGGGGTCATTGTCCATTTGGAAGAGCCATTTGTGACCAAGCTTTAACTTCCTGACTGATGTCTTGATTTTCCTCATAATGCCTTCTATTTTGTGAAGTGCACCAGTCCCCCCTGCAGCAAAGCACCTCCACATCATGATGCTGCCACCTGTGCTTCACGTGGTGTTTAAGATGGTGTTCTTCGGCTTGCAAGCCTCCCCCTCTTTCCTCCAAACATAACGATGGTCATTATGGCCAAACAGTTATATTTTTCTTTCATCAGTTGAGAGGACATTTCTCCCAAAAGTACAATCTTTGTCCCCATGTGCAGTTTATGGCGGTTTTGGAGCAGTGGCTTCTTCCTTGCTGAGTGGCCTTTCAGGTTATGTCGATTTTATAGGACTCGTTTTCCTGTGGATATAGATACTTTTGTACCCGTTACCTCCAGCATTTTCTCAAGGTCCTTTACTGTTGTTCTGGGATTGATTTGCACAAGTACATTAATCTCTAGGAGACAGAACGCGTCTCCTTCCTGAGCGGTATGTTGGCTGCGTGGTGTTTACTGCATGGTGTTTATACTTGCGTACTATTGTTTGTACAGATGAACATGGTACCTTCGTGCATTTGGAAATTGCTCCCAAGGATGAACCAGACTTGTGGAGGTCTACAATTATTTTCCTGACATCTTGGCTGATTGTTTTTGATTTTCCCATGATGTCAAGCAAAAAGGCACAGAGTTTGAAGGTAAGCCTTGAAATACATCTACAGGCACACCTACAATTGACTCAAATGATGTCAATTAGCCTTTCAGAAGCTTCTAAAGCCATGACATCTTCTGGAATTTTCCAAGCTGTTTAAAGGCACAGTCAACTTTGTGTATGTAAACTTCTGACCCCCTGGAATTGTGATACAGTGAAATAATCTGTAAACAATTGTTGGATAAAGGACTTGTGTCATGCACGAAGTAGATGTCCTACCCGACTTGCCAAAACTGTAGTTTGTTAACAAGAAATTTGTGGAGTGGTTGATTCCAACCTAACTGTATGTAAACTTCCGACTTCAACTAATGTATAAATTTGGAAAAATACTGCGGATGATAGCGGACTATGTTGCCACTCCTTTTTGCCACATCTTTAGAGAATAGTGTTTGTCCACAGACCTGGAGGGAAGTCATGCTGCTATCCAAAAATGTTAAAGCTCCCTGGCTTCTAACAATCAGCTTGCTTCCGGTTCTTAGCACATTTATGGAAAATATTGTTTGACCAGATATAATGCCATTTAACTGACTTTCAGCACACTTCTAGGGTAGGACACTCAACATGTACTGCACTGACACACGTGACTGAAAATTGGTGATACTGATAAGATTGCGAGAGCCGTGTAGTTAGATTTTAGTGCAGCCTTTATTATTGATGGCGTAACATAGCTCTCTATCCATGATATGCCAGATTATCTAATATAACCGTCTTTTCCTTATTGGAAGCTTCTCTACCGTAAAACATGTGAAGTGTGGTATTCCATAAGGGAGCTGTCAAGGCCCTTTTACTGTTACCTATTTTTTACTAATGGTCTACCGTTGGTGTTACACAAAGCCTGTGTATGTACGTAGATGACGCAACACTGTACATGTCAGCACCCACAGCTAGTGAAGTCATTGCAACCTTAAAGAGTTGGGCTCAATTTTAGAATGGGTGGCTAGGAATAAACTAGCCCTGAACAGATCGAAAAGCATTATCTAGTACTAAACATCCCCAAGGTATTGGACCTCAGCTGAATCTGGTAATGAATAATGTGGCTCAGCAAGAAGATACTAAACTTCTTGGTGTTATATTAGATTGTAAACTGTCATGGTCAAAGCATATTGATTCTATTGTTGTAAAGATGGGGGGGGGGGGGGGGGGGTTCTGTCTGATAGATTCTTTGCTTTTTTAACACTCATGCAGGCAAACAAAAGTAATTTTGTCTTTTTTTAGGATCCCCATTCGCTAACGCCGTAACGCTAGCTAATCTTCCTGGGGTCCAACACCAATTAACAAGACATTACAAACAACCACAAATCAAGACTTCACAAACATTCAACAAGTAGACAATAGACAATTAAAATACCTGTCAGGAAACACATTTAACATTTCAGTTGATGCTTTATATTTCCTGTCCAGTCATATGGTCTATCGCATTAGATGTTTTATTTATTTTTTCTGGCCGGTGGATTTACTTTTTGCCTGAGGAATATGGATTGGTAAAGAGTTCCATTCAGCTGTGGCTCTATATAAAACTGTAGATTTAAGGCGATTTGTCTTTGCCTTGGGTTATCTTAGCTGCCCTGGTGGTTATGCGTGTTGCTAGTATGTACTAACTGTCCTGAAAAATACTGTTTTTAAATTATTTTTTTAACATTCCTAAAGAAAATTCAAAGACTGGATATGAATTTGTTTTCAATGTGAAGCCATGAGAGATTTGGATAATATTCATATGGATAGAGAAATTAAGAGTTAATCTGGCAGCCCTGTTTTGAGCAATTTTGAGCTTTTTATATATTTTTATTTGCTGCAGATGACCATATAACTGGACAGTACTGAAAGTGTGATTGAATCAGGTGATTCAATCCCTGGTCCTGTGTACTTGTAACAGCAATTCCCTTACCCATCTAAATAACAATATTATCTATGTGTTCTGACCATGATAAAGCTGCGTCCAACATGACGCCTAGTAGTTTCGTTTTTTTCACTTGCTCTTGACAATTCAGTTAAGAACAAATTCTTATTTTCAATGACGGCCTAGGAACAGTGGGTTGACGGCCTAGAAACAGTGGGTTAACTGCCTTGTTCAGGGGCAGAACGACAGATTTTTACCTTGGCTTGGGGATTCGATCCAGCAACCTTTCGTTTACTGGCCCAATGCTCTAACCACTAGGCTACCTGCCGTGTTCTACATGCATTCTATTCATCGACAAATTCAATTGGGGATCATCAGCAAGCATAGATCTTGAACCAAATGTATACAGATGATACAGTGATATATGTGCATGCAAAGAGCAAACAACAAGCTGCACAAGAACTCACTACTGTGATGATCCAGGTTACAAAGTGGCTCAGTGACTCGTGTTTGCATCTCAATGTGAAAAAAACTGTTTGCATGTTCTTCACAAAGAGGGCAACAGATGCTACTGAGCCAGATGTCTATGTGTCAGGGGAGAAGCTCCAGGTGGTATCTGATTTTAAGTACCTTGGCATCATACTTGATTCCAACCTCGCTTTTAAAAAGCATGTGAAAAAGGTAATTCAAATAACCAAATTCAACCTAGCTAATTTCCGATTTATACGGAATTGTTTGACTACAGAGGTAGCAAAACTGTACTTCAAATCTATGATACTCCCCCACTTAACATAATGCTTGACTAGTTGGGCCCAAGCTTGCTGTACAACAGTAAGACCTATTCAGTCTGTCTACAAACAGGCTCTCAAAGTGCTTGATAGGAAGCCCAATAGCCATCATCACTGTCACATCCTCAGAAAGCATGAGCTCCTGAGTTGGGAAAATCTTGTGCAATACACCGATGCATGTCTTGTATTCAAGATCCTAAATGGCTTGGCTCCCCCTCCGCTCAGTATTTTTGTTAAACAGAAAACCCAAACATATGGCAGCAGATCCACAAGGTCTGCCATGAGAGGTGACTGTGTAGTTCCCCTAAGGAAAAGCACCTTTAGTAAATCCGCTTTTTCTGTGAGAGCTTCCCATGTCTGGAATACACTGCCATCAGACACACATAACTGCACCACATATCACACTTTCACAAAATGCTTGAAGACATGGCTAAAGGTCAATCAGATTTGTGAACATGGTCCCTAGCTGTGTGTTGCCGCTTTCCATGTCTTGTCTGTAACTTGTGAGGTGTGGAAACACTTTGTTGCTTTTATGAATTTTGTCTTGCTGCTTTTTGTTCTATGTTGCTCTGTCTGTATTCTACGTCTTGCTTGTCCTATGTTGCTCTGTCTGTATGCTACGTCTTGCTTGTCCTATGTTGCTATGTCTTGTTCTATGTTGCTATTGTCTATATTGTAATTGTTTTTAATAACTTGCCCAGGGACTGCGGTTGAAAATTAGCCGGCTGGCTAAAACCGGCACTTTTACTGAAACGTTGATTAATGTGCACTGTCCCTGTAAAAAAATAAATAAAATAAAAATACAAACTTTCGGTTTTAGAAATGTTCAATGCCAATTTGTTCATATCAAACCACTCCTACACCATTCTTCTTCACTGCTCAATACATCTGTTAGCCCATTACATTCTGATGCTGCGCTATACATTGTAGAGTCATCAGCATACATGACCACTCTTGCTTTGTTCAATACTGAAGGGTAAATCATTAGTAAAGCTAGAGTAGAGAAGTGGACCTAGGCAGCTTCCTTGATGATCACCCCAGTGTATACCTTTACTGTTTTAAAGAACACTTTTTGTCTTCTCCTGGATAGATGGCTTTCCATCCAGGATAGAGCTGCAGACTTAAAACCATAATATTTGAGTTTACCTAGTAACAGTTCATGATCAATTATATCAAAAGCAGCACTGAAATCGAACAACACTGCACCAACTAACTTCCTGTCATCTATACTCTTTAACCAATCATCTGTCATTTGTGCTAAGGCCATACTCGTAGAATGCCCTTTGTATGCATGCTGGAAACCAGTTATCAGACCATTACATGAGAAATAATCCTTGATTTGTACAGATACAATCATTTACTTTACAAGATTATAGGATGACAATTAGGACCAGTGAATGCAGAGCTCCTGCAAGCTTAGGATTTGTTGCATCTTGACTACTGCCCAGTTGTATGGTCAGGTGTGTCAAAAAAGGAGCTAGAAAAGCTGCAGCTGGCCAAGAATATAGCACCACGTCTGGCCTCAATTGTAGACGGAGGGCCAATGTCAACAGCATGCATGTCACTCTCTCCTAGTTCAGAGTGGAGAGACTGACCGTTTTTTACATGCACACCAATATCCCGTTACTATTCATGTTAAAAGCTTGTATCCCGGTTATGAGAAACCTGGATAAGATACTGTGGCATGTAAACGTTTCATCCCGCTTCCTGTTTCTCAGGTTCGGTCTAGTTAACACCGATAAAGTTGTCTGTTTTCCTTTAGAGACTGGGGCTCTGTTCCTGGAGAGATGCTGTCCTGTAGGTACCCAAGATGGCGCCGACAGAGAGGGCCGTCTTGCTTGTAGTCTTTTTTTTGTCTTTTTTTTTTTACACACATTTCGCTACACTCGCAATAACATCTGCTAAACGTGTATGTGACAATCAAATTTGATTTGAGTTTTTTTGCTCCAACCCTAATCTAGCACACCTGATTCAAATAATTAGCTTGTTGATCAACAGAATCAGATTAGTTACAACTGGTGTTGGAGTGAACCTACAGGAGGGTAGCTCTCCAGGAACAGAATTGGAGAGCCCTGCTCTACACACCCACACATTATTCTTTAACTGTTTTCTTTAGCTACAACAGAGAAGTGTCTACATACATATTTTTTTAAGTAGTCGTGGTGTTCTTTGTGTAACAGTATAACTTTAAACCGTCCCCTCGCCCCGACACGGGCGCGAACCAGGGACCTTCTGCACACAACAACGGTCGCCCACGAAGCATCGATACCCATCGCTCTACAAAGGCCGTGGCCCTTGCAGAGCAAGGTGCAACACTACTTCTAGGTTTCAGAGCAAGTGACGTAACTGATTGAAACGCTACTAGCGCGTACCCGCTAACTAGCTAGCCATTTCACATCCGTTACATTTGGTCGATGTATACTTAGTTTTAATGTTTTGCTGTTCTTGTCCATTAATGTAATGTTTTATGTTCTGTTTTCTTCAACAGCTAATGGGGATCCACATCTTTTATTTTTGTATATCATAACCGGTATTTCAAGGTTTTTCAAACCAGTGTTTCCTTCTGAAAATATGATTTTAAGAAGAACAAGAGCGTAATGTCACTTTTTGCACTTAAAGACAAAGCTAGCCTTGTTGCACAATATTCTGGTGCAATACATGGTGATGATTAATGACTTGCTATTATTCCAGATCATGTGTTTCTGAGGTTTGCACCCTCACTGGTGGCAGCTGCCTGTGTGGCAGCCTCTCGCGTCATCCTGCGCCTATCCCCTTCCTGGCCACCTCAGCTTCAGCGCCTCACCGCATACAGCTGGGATCATCTTGTCCCCTGTGTAGAAAAAATGATCATGTGAGTGTCTGTCCTCAGTTGGCCTCTCTTGCCTGCTGACAAATACTGCCAAACACCAGGGCCGTGTTTATTAAGGCACACCTTATATATATTTTTTTCTTGCAACTTGGGGGGGGCAAGTCCAGGGAGTCCCTCTCTCTTCAGTATGTTTTCTTCCGTTTGGTGGCTAATGACCTTGATGCAACCTGAGAAAATAAGTCAACTCTTGCCATAATCTTAGTAACATGGTTGTAGAATTGTGCCGCAGGCTTGACAGGTTAGTCACTTTTGGTCTTTCTTTGTCAGTGCTCATGACAGCGACGTGAAGGAGGCCAACAAGCAGACGTGCCAGCCACCCGGTCAGCAGCCGGGCCAGGTTGGGTACCATAACCCTTGCCAGACAACCACCACCATGCCTCCTCAGTACCTGCACCAGGCCAGCATCCAGTACCCTCAGCAGGCCCTCCAGCCTTCCCTAGCCCCAGGCCACGGCCCGGCCTCCTACGTATCCCACTCTGCCACCCTGCAGGGCCCTGGTACCCTACCACACAGCCACCCCCAGACCATCTCTGCTGGTCTGGATGGCAAGGCCAACATTCCAAGCAGAGCCTACCAGGTCAATATGCACTATACCTGTGCAGCTCCCTGCTTTGACAGGTGATGGCTGGATCTCCAAGGTAGAGCTACGACAGTATGGGAAGTAAAAGTGCGAGCGACTAGATGGGTATGTCGTCTCATTGGATTAGACTAATTAGCAGGACCAGGTATGTTTTTTTTTAAATGTGAGAAGTTATGATGCGATTTAAGCACTTTCTTCTATGGTAAGATGTGCAATATAAGATTCCACAAATGTGCAATATAGTTATTTGTCATGTATCATTCCGGTGCTAACCTGCCAAAGGTGTTTTTTTCTTCTTTTTTAAACCAATATGATTGAGTTATCACCAAGCATGGTTGTCATGTGCAAAGGGTTGTTTTTCCAGCACTCTGCATTAGCTATAATTTAATTGCACTATAGACAAGAGACTGTGCTGCATTTATTTCAGCTGCGATACCTCCGAAGCATTGAATGTTCTCTTTCCGTTCCCTGCCGCCATGAGTAATAACGGGAATCTTATATCAGTGTTGAACTCGAGGGATTACTTTCAGCTAGTAGTAAGATATGGTAGTTTGATAGAGGAACACGCATCACTCTGCCAGAAGCTACCTCAAATGTTAATGTTGACTACCTGCACCTTTGCTCCGGAACAGTGTTCTCTGCAATATTCAGGAAGTATAGTTTGTGTTCTTGTTTTGTGTTTCGAGCAGTAATTTGGAGGGAATGTGTCAGGTCAACACCTTCCTGTGCATGCGGAATGGCAGGGAGTGCTGTGTACTTCTAATATGGTACTTTTAAATAAAATGCTTGTCAGTTGTGCTTCTGGTTTATTTTGAATAATGCATCATATTATTGGCATACGGCTAATGCCAGTAGTATGTCTATCAATTGGCCTATAAGGCTTTATACATACATCAACAAATATTGCCTAAAACATTTCACCAACCATATTGTGAACTTGAAAACATACCGGATATGTGCTAATCAAGGGTTTAACAAATATAGGTTCTTGTTGCCGGCATATTTATGAACAATTTTTATTGTCGAGTATTTCCATTAATTTACCATGTACAAGTTTGTGGATTCAATCAATTGGTCTGAATCATTCTGCATTCCTTTCCCACAGTAGAAAAACGTCTAGGAAAAGCTGACCCCGAAAGGCTGAGATTTTGTTCATACGGGCGTGCAAAAAAACCCTCAAATCTAAAAAGGGTTCCAGGTAGTCCCTCCCCGTTTGTCAGTTTCCTTCCATTTGGTGCCTAATGAACACAACCAGGATGTATCAGTGTACTGAAGGAACATTGAACACGCCGTGCTGGTGTTTGACCAGCGTTGCCAGGAATATCCACACCGACAGGATGTGGTTGGGGTATGGGTGGATGTAGGTGGAGAGAGCAAACTCTGTCCCAGGGATCTCAGTGCTGTGGATTCTGGTGTTGTAGACCGCCTCGATCACTGTGCTCATGTCTTGGTAGGCCATATGAATGGGGAAGCCAGTCACCTAAAAACACACAGTTAATCAGTGTTTTCCCCTATAGTTTATTTGTATCTTTCTGCCGAGATGTGCTTTTAAGAACAGAGGGACAAATGACAACGTGTAGTATTTAATGCATTGTCTTTTGGGGTTTTTCAATGATGTAAATGATGGGCAACCCCATGCTTTTTCATATTTATTGAAAGGCGCTATTTATCAGTTGTGCCACAGGTTATGCTTTTAAAGGGAAAATTATATTTCAGATGGTGTCAACACAATTTTGATTCCTTTTGGAGTAGAATGTCCTTAGACGTGACCTTGCAGTCAACAGAAGTGACCTTCTCCCGCTACCTTTGCGACCGCTGCTGAAATAAATTATAGGGAAGTTATTTTTATGTTCATCTTCCTTTTTCTATAATTTTTTTTTTTGGGGGGGGGTGACCCAATTATTGGGTCACTGTCATTAGTCATGTAACAAGTTTTACAACAGTATCCACCTATTTTATTCTCAAGGCCTGTGTGTTTTCTATCAAATTTAAGGGCAATCTCAAACATCAAACCCTGCCCATTGTACAAGAGCAGGGTTGTTCATCAGGACACACAACAGAATAGTAAATAAGCTTTTTATTGGACAAGTCCAGGTAGTCCCTTCCTGTTTTCAATCCATTTGGTCCATAATAAATACTAACCACTATGATTCCCCTTTTCATATTAAAGAGGGTTACGGGTAGGCCTATTTCACCTTGTAATCCTTCATGGTGTCCAGCAGCCTGTCTAGCTCTAGCGCTATTGTGTCAGAGGCTGGGTTCCTCTCAAGCTTCTGCGTGACCTCTGAGAGCATGGCTGCACAGCGGGGGCTCCAACGTGTAGGGTGGGGGCTTCTCCAGTCCATCACACAACTTTTCAGTTTCATCTCCATCCTGTGAAGAATGAAATTCATGGATGGGACAGACAAGACCATAAATGAAATTGTCCTGCATTTCAGTCTCTGAAAGCAATGCATAGCCTTAAATATAGAATCCATTTTAACATACCTTCTTTGAAGGTGATTGACCAGATCTATTTGAGTGGGACGGTATTTAATTTCTGTTGGCTGTAAAATGTGACAGTTAGCATTGACCAGTTTTTATTTACTGTGCATCGTTGACTCAACATAACTTATGTTCTTCAAATATTTCACTACTGTCACTGATTCTCAATGAGGGGGAAAACCTACGCCTCTTATGTTTGGAACCGGATCTTTCCTTTTATGTCCTGTCAAAAACACTACAGCAGCAAAAAAACGAGGTTAAAAATACCATTGAGGATGAGTCAGAGTTGAATCCTTTGGGGAATAAGGGTTTCCATGTGGCGTTATTTGATACGTCGAAAGTGATGGGCATCTTTCTTGTTGGCTGGAGATGGAACCACACCTGGTGAGACATCCAGTCAGATCATGGACATTTATGGCCAACGGACACGTCACCTAAAAACGTTTTAAGATGGCGGCTGCAGATGAGAATCCCTTTCAACAGTGTTAGAGCGCCACACAGCTGGTGAACAAGACTTGCTTAGAATGCACACGTGCTGGTATAATGATGTAGCCGTATCTATCACTGACAGTGATTTATAGGTCACAACACAGTCTCATGACACTAACATATCGAATATCTGGTAGAGCACAGTGTCACGGCAACAATCGCATAGTAAACAGCACGGGTAGAGACCAAGAACAGCAGTTGGGAAGTGGACTTTGGGGCGTAGTTATTGATTTGACATCTGTTTTGACTAAACTCACGTACACAACATCCTGAGTGGATGACATAAATGAAACACACTGAGGATGTCCATGGACTCCACTCGTACATTTTCACCATTGATCAGACAGTCGACAGTCTTTAGAGGACAGAAGGAGTCGTATGACTGGTAGTGCTTCCCATCTCTGGGGTTCCACAACACAAACCAAGTGTTCTCCTGAGTAAGGACATAGGCGGTCTCTCCCTGAAAAAGAAACAAAAAACATGAATGCTACTGTGTTGCCCTCAACGAATACAATTAAACGCACTACAGGTGTCTATTTTCTCAGCTGACTCGCAAATACATTGATTTGGATGGGAGTGCATCATGTTTTATGTATACAGTGCTTTCAGAAAGTATTCACACCCCTTGACTTTTTCCATATTTTGTCTATTAGAGCCTGAATTTTAAATTGAGATGTGGCACTGGCCTAAACACAATACCCCATAATGTCAAAGTGGAATTATGTTTTTAGACAAATTAGATATGAAAAGCTGAATTGTCTTGAGTCTAAGTATTACATTTGTTACGGCAAGCCTAAATACGTTGAGTATTAATGTGCAAGGGCAACCCCGTGCTTCTTCAGCCCATTTATTTAAAGCCGCTATGCTGCATCAGTAGGGCTACAGGTATATTTCAGATGTCAGCGTAATTCTATTTGAATTTATTTTGGAGTAGAATGTCCTTTTGAAAAAGTTACTAGAAGTGACCTCAGTCACCTTCTCCCTCTAACTTTGCCACCGCTGCAAAAAAAAAAAAAATCATAGGGGAAACACTTGTTTGTATTCTAGTGGAAACATTACACGCTCCCCATTGTACGAGAGCAGGTTTGTGTTCATTAGGGCACACAACAGAACATGTCTTAAACAAGTCACATGTTGAAGGGACTCTCACTGTGTGTTTAACATGATTTCTGAATGACTCATCTCTGTACCCCACACATACAGTTATCGGTAAGGTCTCAGTCGAGCAGTGAATTTCAAACACAGATTCAGCCACAAAGAGAAGGGAGGTTTTCCAATGCCTAGCAAAGAAGGGCACCTATTGGTAGAAATAATAAAAAGCATACATTGAATATCCCTTTGAGCATGGTGAAGTTATTAATTACACTTCGGATGGTGTATCAATACACCCAGTCACTACAAAGATACAGATGTCTTTCCTAACTCAGTTGCCGGAGAGGAAGGAACCCGCTCAGGGATTTCACCATGAGGCGAAGGGTGACGTTAAAACAGTTACAGAGTTTAATGGCTGTGATAGGAGAACTGAGGTTTGATCAAAAACATTGTAATTACTCCACAATACTAACCTAAATGACAGAGTGAAAAGAAGGAAGCCTGTACAGAATAAAACATGCATCCTGTTTGCAATAAGGCCCTTAAGTGAAACTGCAAAAAATGTGGTCAAGAAATTAACTTTATGTCCTGAGTACAAAGGGTTATGTTTGTTGCAAACACAACACATCCCTTCCCTGAGTACCACTCATATTTTCAAGCATGGTGGTAGTTGTATCATGTTCTGGGTATCCTTGTCATCGGCAAGGACTAGGTACTGTAGTTTTTTAGGATAAAAAGAAACAGAATAGAGCTAAGCACAGGCAAAATCCTAGAAGAAAACCTGGTTCAGTCTGCCTTCCAACAGACACTGTGAGACAAATTCAACTTTCAGCAGGGCAATAACCTAAAACACAAGCCCAAATATACACTGGAGTTGCTTACCAAGATGATATGGAATGTTCCTGAGGGGCCTAGTTACAGTATTGACTTAAATTGGCTTGAAAATCTATGGCAAGACTTGAAAATGGCTGTCTAGCAATGATCAACAACCAACTTGACAGAGCTTGAATAATCTTTTTCATAATAATGTGCAAATAATGTACAATCCAGGTGTACAAAGCTCTTAGAGACTTACCCAGAAAGACTCACCACTTTAATCGCTGCCAAAAGTGATTCTAACATGTATTGACTCGGGGGGGGGTTGAATACTTATGTAATCAAGATATATTAGTGTCCTATTTTTCATGTTTCATATTTTTTATACAAATGTTTTGTATTTTTCTTCCACTTTGACATTATAGAGTATTTTGTGTAATTATTGACGAAAAATGACAAATCATTTTAATCCCACCTTGTAACACAACAAAATGTGGAAAAAGTCAAGGGGTGTGAATAATTTCATGAAGGCAATTAAACAGCACATGTCAATTGTTACCTCTATGACCGATGTTCCCAGGAGAAGCCACACATTTACCGTCAGGTCATGAAAGAAGTTGCACAGCACAACTGCCAAACTGACATCGTTTCCCATAGCCAGCTCCAAGCATTGCTATTGTGTATAGCAACGGTGTGCAATAAGGAATGAAAAAGGCACCACTGGGTTAACAACAACTTGACCAAACTACGTTGATAATTATCGGTCTTTTTCTTGGTATTTAATATCTGCTCAACATTAAGTGATGTTTTAAGTCTTGGCTCTGATAGACCATGTTGTAGAATTAACATTTTGTGTTTGTTTACCTCTGAGGTGAGCCACATCTCCCCACTGTCACCAACGTCAGATGGGAAGGACAAGGTGGGAATCAGGGACACGAAGGCTGCCACCCTCTCCTGGGTTACACGGAGCGAAACATTTTTAAGAGCACAACATAATGCCCATTTAAATCAATTAAAGGGCAACTCCACCTCTTTTCAACCTAATTTTCATTATCTCCGGCACAATACCGGTGTCATATGTGAAAACGGTGCAATTCAGTTTTTCTTAGGAAATAAATATACATTTAAAAAGTTCTACCAGCCCATCTGGCTCTCCAGGCAGACTAAAGCAAACGATCAGTATTTGAAAGATTTCAAATAGTATTTGAACCCAGATCTAGTTATGTTGGAGCCTTACTAGAACAGACATGCTATTGTCGGGGGTGTCCAGTACAACTTCCTGTGGTGGAGGAAGTGGCTTGAAGAACCGGTGTGCCAGGACAAGCCTCCCCTCACTATTTATCACTGTGGTTATGACTCGCTTCTTCACCCGGCCTGCTGCCACCTTACACTGCTTCTCATACTCGTAGGTCAAGTTCAGCAAGTCCTCATCCTCGTCTGTGGAAAACTACGCGGAGACAGATACAAACACAGAATTCTGTAGGAGCAGCAGCAGTGCATGGAGAAGGGTGACTTATCATTTAGGCTAAGCAATACAAATTGGACTGATACTCACCAGCCAAAGGGGCTTCTGGTCACCATACTAAATGCGAAGAGGGCAAATAATACATTTTCATGGATGTGTGTTCTGATGCAGTTGTACGGTTGGTTATCAATCACAGTAGTCATGACATTAAACATAAGCACATCAAAATAATGGATGCTGATTAAAGTAATTATATTCCACATCTTGTCGATCAATGTCTTCCACAGCAAAAGTCTAAATCAAATAACAATTAAGTGTTTTTAGTTGAAGGCAAAGAGGTTTTAGAACATAGTACCTCTTTAAAATGAAACAGTATTACACATTAAAATAATTTGCCTTTGCTGTCTGGTCATCACTCAGAGAGATGGCTGGATCCAAAGTGATGAAGACATTCATGAAACTGGTATCTCTTCTCGCGGGTATCTCTATTCCCTGGTCATTGATCATGTCCTCCCCTGTCCACATGTAGCCCAGTAGAGTCGGTGGGGTACAGATGGTCAGTTTCTCATACACCTATCAAATGATAAGATATGGGCGAGTTGACTCTTAGATAAAATGGTTCCAAAATGATTCTTTGCAGAGGGATAGGTTTAAACCAAGAAACGTTTTTCATCTGAAGAAGCCTTTATTTGAAATAGTGCCCGAGCATCACTCTTTACCTCAGTGTTTAAACGTTTAGTAATCGGGATAAGTTTAAAAAGAGAGGTGTTAGAATGTTTGAAATTGTACCTATATAGGGATATTTGTGCATGTATCTGGTACCGTAATCATTTCACATATACAACACTGACATAGTTGATATCTTTGGAAAACAGAAAGGAAAAAGCCGCACACTGCTGCTCATGCTCCCAGGTGATATTTATTTACAACGTATCCCAGGTGGGGGTGGAAGGTCCTATACATAGGGGCAGTACTCAGTGACATCACTTCCTGAAACAGGAGGTAAAAAATGAAAAACTGTTTCACAATATTAACATTCAATGTATCAGAAATATGTGATACACAGAATGTGATCAATATTTATAGTAATATACATTACACATGCAATATTCAATAAGGATAAAAAAAAACCCACAATTTAACTTATTGAAACTATAAAAACTATTTCAAGTCAAACTCCTCGTTAAGGCCAAGAGGAGTTGGTGTGCAGCCTGTGGATCCAGAAAGATTCCCTTTGAAGAAGTTTCCTCTCAATGTCCCCTCCCCTGCGTGACATCTTGACCATTTCTATTCCATATTCCAATGTCCAATACCTTTGTCCTGTGTGGGGTGGGTAAATGGGTTACATTTGTACGTAAAGCTGCTTTGAGCACATTGGCCACTGCTTTGAGCGCATTGGGGAAGGCATTTAAGGACATTATCAGGAAGCACTGGTACATTATTGATACTGACCCACAACTGAAACCCAGTTTTAAATATCCCCCACGTATGATTTTTAAAACACCTCCAAACGTGAGAGATATTGTAGTTAAATCTGATTACCCACCAGAGAAAAGGGAAACTTTTTTGGACAAGGTTCCTGAGGGTAATTACAAACGTGGCCAATGTGCTCAAAGCAGCTTTACGTACAAATGGAACTCATTTACCCACCCCCCACAGGACAAAGATTTAAGATCAAGGGCTTGATTACTTGCATGTCCACCAATGTTATTTACATGTTGAAATGTCCATGTGGTCTGTCTTATATAGGGAAAACCCATAGAAGCCTTAAGACACGGATCAGTGAGCACCGCAGCAACATACAAAACAGATGATACAAACAAATCTGGTGGCTGCTCATTTTGTACAAGCTGCACATCCTATTAGTTCTCTGAGATACATTGAAATAGAAATGGTCAAGATGTCACGCAGGGGAGGGGACATTGAGAGGAAACTTCTTCAAAGGGAATCTTTCTGGATCCACATGCTGACCACCGACTCCTCTTGGCCTTAACGAGGAGTTTGACTTGAAACCGTTCTTAAAGTTTCAATAAGTCTGAAGTGTGTCGTTTAAAAAAAATCCTAATTGAATATTGTATGTATATTACTATAAATATTGATCACATTCTCTGTGTATGATCACATATTTTGATACATTGAATGTTAATACTGTGAAACTATGTTATACATTTTTTTACCTCCTGTTTCAGAAAGTGATGTCACTGAGTACTGCCCCTGTATATAGGACCTTCCACCCCCACCTGGGATACGGATAAATAAATATCCCCTGGGAGCATGAGCAGCAGTGGGCAGTGTTTTCCTCTCTGTTTTCCATGAGTTTACCTACAACTCCAGCACCTGCTGAAAGTACCAGGATGTGCACATGTTCTTCAGCTTTTATAGTTGACATCTTTGCCATGATTTCTGTCTTCTGTGATTTATACATTTTTTATTTATTTATTTTTGGTTTCTACATGATTCCATATGTGTTATTTCATAGTTTTGATGCCTTCACTATTATTCTACACTGTAGAAAATAGTAAAAAAAATAATAAGAAAAACCTTGGAATGAGTAGGTGTGTCCAAACTTTTGACTGGTACTGTATGTCATGTATTGTCATAAAGAATGTAATAGTAAAGTAAACAAATAGTAAACATCTTGGCCATGTTCTGTTATAATCTCTACCCGGCACAGCCGGAAGAGGACTGGACACCCCTCATAGCCTGGTTCCTCTCTAGGTTTCTTCCTAGGTTTTGGCATTTTCTAGGGAGTTTTTCCTAGCCACTGTGCTTCTACACCTGCATTGCTTGCTGTTTGGGGTTTTAGGCTGGGTTTCTGTACAGCACTGAGATATCAGCTGATGTAAGAAGGGCTATATAAATACATTTGATTTGATTTAAAGCTGGTGGAACCATTCGTAGAAGGTTCTAGTAAGAACCCTTCAAAGATAAAAGGGTTCTTGGTAGAACCCTTCATAGAGGGTTCTAGGAAGAACCTTTAGATGATGAAAGGGGTCTTTGTAGAACCACTTATAAAGGGTTCTAGGAAGAACCCTTCATGGAGGGTTCTATGTAGAACCATTTACAGAGGGCTCTATGAAGTACCCTTCATTGAGGGTTCTGGGTAGAACCCTCTGCAAAGGATTCTACCTACCACCAAAAGGGTTCCCATATGGAGACAAGCCGAAGAACCCTGTATGGTTCAACTTAGTACCTTGTTTTTATGGTCGCAGAGAAGACAATATAAGAATGTTAATTATCTACAAGGCAACCGTACATACAAAGACATGTTCACATACAGTAAGCAAGCACAGCAACTCCCCAACATTACTAGGCCAAGTTGGACAAAGCTGACAGGCTTTAAATCCTTTTATCCGGGCTTGTGTGCACCACCTGAACGTGTGTGTGCGCGCAGAGCAGTACCTTGGATTGCTGCAGCAGAGATCTGAAGGGTAAGGTGACCGAGCCCAGCCACTGTCTGCCAGAGAACACCTGGCTTCCGCAGCCTCTCAGAGAATTGCTCTGGGTTCCACACAGGTGAGATAAAAGATGAAAGAAAAAAAGAGAGTAAGGGAGGGATGGAGATGGGATAGACAGAATGTTGATTTCCCAGTTCACCCTGCGATTTGAAGTGGCCTTTGAATAGTGATTGTACTTTCATGGTTGAGGCTTACAGTACCTCAATGACTTGAAAGGACATCTCATCAAACACATTGATGACAATGTCGTCTTGTACTTTGGAAAGGCCTGCGTGGCTATAATCACCCCCTAAGGATCTGAGAGAACATTACATTTGACATTTCTGAAATGTGATTTTATTAGCACGAACAGTACAGTTACATGTGTTTGTGTAAGGATGCACAGTATTCACTTGTGGAGATGGAATTAACAGTGAATTAGGACAGTAGTGGGTGTTATACTTAAACTCCAGGGTGAACTCTTCCCTCCAGCATGGGTTGGGTCCCTGCTCTATGCTGCTCTCATATGTTGTCTCCTGAAACCTAACCTCCACGAAGGGCTGAACCTGAGCCTGGCACAACCATGGGACAAACTCAACCTACTGTACCTGTTATGAACCTACATAACCATATTGTTATATACAGTAAGTCATGTCAACGGCCTATACGGCAACAAAAAAAAGCTATCAGGAAAATAAGTTACTGTTCGTAGTCCAGTAGTATCTGACTGTCAATCATGCAATTTGAGTTCTGTTTCAATATACGGCGATCACGTCTCTGTCTGTGATATTTTAACACCAAATATGTGCTACCTCTACCATTTTACCTGTACGACAGCCTTTTCCGAGCTGCTTTTCATGGTGTGTCTGCTGCTGCTGGACAGACCACAGCAGGAGCCTCTTGCGTGGATCTCCCTTAAAGGTACACAAAACACAACTCATTAGATCTGCTTCCACACAGATGGAACTGCGTTGTCAAGGAAATAGAAAGCAGTGTCTATTTTTGATGGTGTTCTCTATGAGCGTGGCTGTCAAGTGGGGGAGGAAATTCAGTCAAAAGGTTTTTATCTTTGCTAGAATTGGATAAGAGGACCATTACGTCACGCATTGTACAGTACAGTAAGAATTCTATTAGGATAGCTGCAGGCATGAGAAGCTGAAGTATCTGCCAATGTGGGGTTGTTAAGGCAAGTTGCCAACTGTTTTGTAGATATAGCGAATATGTTCAGCTAATAGTACAAGTAGTATTGGGTTGGGTGTACTGTAAAGTGATGATAGTAGAAGTAGAGGTATTTGTTATAGTTTGTTTGTTATAGTAATAGCATAGGTTTTACATTAGAAGCTGTAGTAGTAGTAGTTGTAAAAGGAGTAGGATGGGTAGAACTTGGATCAATACTTGAGGAAAGCCTCCTGGCGAACAGGCAGACCCTGGGCATTGTTGATGGCAACATGGATCCTCAGGTCCCCGTCTGAGAGGGAGCAGGTAGGAATGATCTTCCTCTTCACACGCTGAGGCTGGAGAGGTCGCTTTAGTCTGAACACGTCCCAGTCGAACTCCCTGATGGGGTGGAGAGTGTTAGCCTGGAATTCAAATGGATATGCTCCATTTCAATGGTGAAACAAAGCATATCAGTTTGGATTCTGGGCTAGGACGCTAGAAGTGTCAGAGCAAAACATAGAGACGTGTCATCGTGTAGCCTAGCGGTTAGAGCGTTGTGCCAGTAACCGAAAGGTAGCTCGTTCGAATCCCAGAACTGACAATGTGTCATATCTGTCGATGTGCCTTTGAGTAAGGTACTTAACCCGTATTGCTCCAGGGTTGCTGTTGAATGGCAGACAATGGCTGTGACGACCCCACTCTCCGAGGGTGTCTCAGGGAGAATGGGATATGCAAAAAAACACTTTGAAATAGGACAAATATAAGCACCCACTAAATTAGTATCATTATGTCTGCAATTTCGCAGAGGCCCCAAGAGCTAAAAATACTTTGAGATTTCTTTATGACATGTGGTTTATGGGCTGTACAGCAACACCATTTGTATGTGGAGAAGGGTTAAGGAGAAAATGAGTCTTGATACTCACATCACCGTATCTGCCTCGTGGTACTCGGTGACTATATCAGAGAACTTGTACTTCCTCTTGATGTTCAACAGTTTTTCTCTTGCCAAATTCAGCGCCTAAAAAACCCAATTACAGCTTGCATGACAATCGAAAATGACATGTCTGTATTGCTACTCGTTAGCACATGTTCATATATCAAACAGATCATATGAGTAAGCTGTGAATACAGACATACGCGATAACATGCAATCTGACTCCAGATGACAGAATCTAGGGAAGGAAGAGTACCTTTTGGATGTAGTGGATAGAGCGTGCTCTCTGTATTGTGATAGGGTCTTCATCCATAAGGGACAGACTTGGGAATGCACCATAATCCTGGGAAACAGCAAAGCAACAGATGTCCCCTTTCGTTAAAAGAAATTCACCCACAAAGTTATTGCAGGAAGAGAGTAAAGTATGTACAGTTGAAGTCGGAAGTTTACATACTTAGATTGGAGTCATTAAAACTTGTTTTCAACCACTCCACAAATGTCTTGTTAACAAACTATAGTTTTAGCAAGTCGGTTAGGACATCTACTTTGTGCATGACAGAAGTAATTTTTCCAACAATTGTTTACAGACAGATTATTTCACTTATAATTCACTGTATCACAATTCCAGTGGGTAAGAAGTTACATACACTAAGTTGACTGTGCCTTTAAACAGCTTGGAAAATTCCAGAAAATTATGTCATGGCATTAGAGGCTTCTGATATGCCAATTGACATAATTGGAGTCAATTGGAGGTGTACCTGTGGATGTATTTCAAGGCTTACCTTCAAACTCTGTGCATCTTTGCTTGACATCATGGGAAAATAAAAATAAATCAGCCAAGACCACAGAAAAAACATTGTAGACCTCCACAAGTCTGCTTCATCCTTGGGAGCAATTTCCAAATGCCTGAAGGTACCACGTTTATCTGTACTAACAATAGTATGCAAGTATAAACACCATGGGACCACGCAGCCGCCAAACCGCTCACAAAATAGATGGCATCATGAGGAGGAAAATTATATGGATATATTGAAGTAACATCTCAAGACATCCGTCAGGAAGTTAAAGCTTGGTGGGCCTTCCAAATGGACAATGACCCCAAGCATACTTCCAAAGTTGTGGCAAAATGGCCTAAGGACAAAAAAGTCAAGGTTTGGAGTGGCCATCACAAAGCCTCGACTTCAATACTATAGAAATTTCGTGGGAAGAACTGAAAAAGCATGTGCAAGCAAGGAGGCCTACAAACCTGACTCAGTTACACCAGCCCTGTCAGGAGGAATGGGCCAAAATTCAACCAACTTATTGTGGGAGGCTTATGGAAGGCTACCCGAAACATTTGACCCAAGTTAAACAATTTAAGGGCAATGCTACCAAATACTAATTTAGTGTAAGTAAACTCCTGACCCACTGGGAATGTGATGAAAGAAATAAAAACTGAAATAAATCATTCTCTCTACTATTATTCTGACATTTCACATTCTTAAAATAAAGTTGTGATCCTAACTGACCTAAAACAGGGAATTTTTACTAGGATTAAATGGCAGGAATTATAAAAAACTGAGTTTAAATGTATTTGGCTAAGGTGTATGTAAACTTCCGACTTCAACTGTACCTGTATGAAACTATTTATGAAACAAAACGTTGCAGAATATAGGAATGAGGAAGTAGTCTACTCTGGTCCCACAGATTTGTTTATGCTGTGTATAGCCAAACATTGGCATGACAATGACCATGCTGTAGGAATTGGCAAGACAGCACAAGCTAATCTGGAACCAGGCTATATGAGAAAGGCATTACAGCGAACATTGCTTCAGTAATGTCTCTATCGTGGAGAGGGATGGGTTTGGAGGGGCTGACGTCCACAGCATGAGAGCTCCGCAGTCTGGACTTCTCCAGCTGCTCCTCAGTGGTGAAGTCAAACTCCTCCTCCAGGGCATGCAGGCGGAAGTGACCCGTGGCTCTGTCTCGCTGCTCACAGGCCTCCTATTGGTCAAACAATATGAGACGCTACTTCAAACGTCCACTTCAAACCAAGTGCTCCGGGCAAGCTTTCATGTTTCAGCACTCTAGCCGTTTCCTGGATTTGAATCCATGGCAACCACTGAGTGTTTTGTATCAACAACACATCATTGGGTTTATTTTGATAGAATACAAGTGGAGGTTCTGAGTCTACAGTGTTAACACTCACCCTAAGGAGTTCTGTGAGTTCTGTGTTAGAAGGGTGGTTGGGGTCAAACTGAAGGTCCCTGATCCATTCAAGCCTACTTGCATTGGGACCGCTGGCTATGGGTCTACAGGCAATGTAACATGGTTAGGGTTTCTAGTGCAAGACAGCCTAAAGAAAAGCCTTCAACTCAGAAGGTAACAGACAAACAGAGGTGTGTGAAGACGGTCAACCTTGTGGAAGTCAGTCAGGTGTTGTTCAGACTCACCTGGTGAAGCTGGGTCTGTGTAGTGGGGCAGTGGGCGCCATGGGAACGCCACTCTCATCCACAGCCCAGGAGACGTCATACAGCAGCCTCCCAGAGGTCATGAGGCACACCTCGGCATCCTCCTCCTCTAGTTTGAATGGGACATCTAAAAAGACCATTGTTTTGTCACTAAAGATCTGGGTTGACGTTATCCTTATACAACAACAAGAAACCACATAGTGAGCTAAATTACCATATCTTTTTAAATAGACTTTCACAGGATAGCTCATCACTAAATATCAACGGTAAAATTGGGGTGTAGATATTGGGGGTGACGAACTGTAGATTTAAAAAAAAAATTTATACGCAATTCCTGCAATTCACTTATTATCTATGAGGGGTATTTTGAGGGGTATATGGTGGGGTATTTTGAAAATAAGTGTAAGGATAAGTGGAAAGCCAGCTAATTTCCTGCAATTCTACACATTTTACCATGGGGCAGAGAGAATTTTTCTGTTTTATAGCTCATTACATGCTATTTTTCACATTTTGCAATGAGAATGCTAATTTCCTGCTACTCTACACAGTTTGCCATGAGGCTGAGACAAATTTTAAAAAATTATATTCTGTTAAATCATACTCAAATAATGTTGTTGACTAAATTATACTTCTATTTGTGGCCAAAGCATAAATTGTAGAGAAAAACCCCCACCTCAAACTTGTATCTCAAACAGACCGTTTAATAAATGCTTGCTTTTTCCTCATAGAGGAATGTCAATCAGAGGTCTACTCGTGTGAATATTTTTAATGACCGGTATACGCCCACATCATTCTGTTGTTGGGGTACACCCACACCATTCCAACACTTAAAAACTGCTTTTCACAAACTTAATTACAATTATTAATTATTTTTTCTTAATTAATTATTTTTTTTCAAGGAAAACTATTTCAGTCATACTGTAATTAATTATAGGTCATATTTCATAGAAATCTCAAAACACTGAACAGTTACTTTAAAAGTTGACTTTGGGCAAAAACGAAAAAATAACGGCTATAAACTGTATAACTGATCAATGCACCATCATACCAGGTCATTCAATGCTTGAAAACAAACAAAAATTGATGAATAAGATATTTGGCTACAGAAGTGACATTTCTTACTGATCTATACAGCTTCCATCCAAAAACAAATCCTGTGAAATGGGGTCAACAAATACTGGAGGAGTTACTAGCTAACGAACTAGCTACGTCAGTCGCAGCGTGCATGACCAGAATGACACATTGATGAACCACCAAAGGCAAGACCCATTTCTGTTCAAAAATTGAGAAAGACAAGTTGGACAGTTTTTCGTGATCAGAGTCAACAGTTAAAGCAAATTTCCTGCAATTGTACACATTTTGTTCATATGCTATTTGTGGGGCCCCCAACCCCTCCCTGCCTCCAAAAAATGTGTGTATATACAGTACCAGACAAAAGTAGCCACCCTTTGCCTTGATGACAGCTGTGCACACTGTTACCATTTTCTCAACCAGCTTCATGAGGAATGCTTTTCCAACAGTCTTGAAGGAGTTCCCACATATGCTGAGCACCCGTTGGCTGCTTTTCCTTCACTCTGCGGTCCAACTCATCCCAAACCATCTCAATTGGTTGAGGTCGAATGATTGTGGAGGCCAGGTCATCTGATGCAGCACTCCATCACTCTCTTTCTTGGTCAAATTGCTCTTACACAGCCTGGAGGTGTTTTGGGGCATTGTCCTGTTGAAAAACAAATTATAGTCCCACTAAGCGCAAACCAGATGGGATGGAGTATCGCTGCAGAATGCTGTGGTAGCCATGCTGGTTAAGTGTGCCTTGAATTCTAAATAAATCACTAACAGTGTCACCAGCAAAGCATTCCCACACCATCACACCTCCTCCTCCATGCTTCACGGTGGGAACCACACATGCAGAGATCATGCGTTCACATACTCTGCGTCTCACAGACACGGCGGTTGGAACCAAAAATCACACATTTGGACACATCAGACCAAAGGACAGATCTCCACCGGTCTAATGTCCAAGCTAGTCTCTTCTTCCACAAATTCACTTTTAACAAGGCACACCTGTTAATTTAAATGCATTCCAGGTGACTTCCTCATGAAGCTGGTTGAGAGAATGACAAGAGCTCCCGAGTGGCGCAGCGGTCTAAGGCACTGCATCTCAGTGCTTGAGGCGTCACTACAGACCCTGGTTAAATTCCAGGCTGTATCACCACCAGTCGTGATTGGGAGTCCCATAGGCACACACTATTGGCCCAGCGATGGCCGAGGTAGGCCGTCATTGTAAATAAGAATTTGTTCTAAACTGTCTTGCCTAGTTAAGTAAAGGTTGAATAAAAGAGGTTGCAAAACTGTCATCAAGGCAAAGGGTGGCTACTTTGAAGAATCTCAAATATTAAATATATTTTGATTTGCTTAACACTTTTTTTGTTACTACATGATTCCATATGTGTTATTTCCCTGTAGCAATTTCACCAATGCTAAATATCACATCTTCCAAACAATCACAAAGCCTAGCTACAACGTTACTCACTGCTCCCAACACCAGCGTAGTAGGCCTTGGTGGCTCTGTCACTGCTGAACTCTGACCTCTCCATTGTAGCGTTGCTAGAGAGCATGTTCCTGTCTGGTATGGGCACATACATTTTGGCCACAACAGTGCTCTTTTGTTTCACTGTCTCACAAATCTGGAATTGTGAATTTACAAAACAAATAATTAAGTTTATAAACTACTTATAAGGTGTAGCTTAACATAAAGTGCTACTGGAACAATGTAAGAATTTAACATCTCTCAAAAGCCAAAAACGAATGACCAATATTATTGACAGCAAGAGAAACATACCTCAAGCATAATGTTCTCTGGGCTGTGTACTATCTGCATGTTGAACATCTGTTGAATTTGAACTCCGAAGTCACTGTTGTCGAACATGGATGGCTCGGAGGTAGACACATGCTTTCCATTATAGAATATGGTCACTGATACTTTGTGGTTGGCCAGTTCATATCTTCTAACCTTCTCATCACTATAAAATATGAACAAATTGAATATATTGATAACATCAAAATACATGATCGTATATCAGTCAGTGCCAAAGTAAGTGCCATGTTCACTCTCAACTGGAGAGTCTTAAAAACATACATTTCCAATGAATGAATAAACAACAACTAGCTCAAATCTTTCTGCTTCTGAAGAGAATCTTACGGTGGACAGCTACTGGTTGGAGTGACCACCCCACACATAGTAAGAACAGGAACTAGATCGAACTGATCTGCCTCCTGCTTGACAGAATCAGTAGACATCTCCTCTTCTTGTCCTGGAACTGGAGGGATGTATATATCCTCTTTGTTATGCTCCTTCAGCTCCCTACACAGGTAGTGCTGCTTGATCGCTACGTCTCCATCCGTGTAGAGATGTGTCTGCAATAGGATGTTTACACCAACAACAATGCAACAAAGGTTACTACAAACAGCACGGCTATAGTTTATTAATAACAGTTGTGTTAAGAGATTGTCATTGGGAGAAGACACTTGCTTTCATGTGCTCATCTGTCCCAGTTCTGTTTGTCGTGCTGTCAGTGATCCTTGCCTTCACTCTGTGAATGAGATTAGTTGCAATGAAAAAGATACATTGCAATGCTTTCTAAACACTTCCTGGTTACAACCATAGAGTTGGATAGAGGCCAGACTTGGCCCAAAGATTTTTTTGTATCATGGGAAGTGCCACTGACGGCCATTCACCATTTTGAAGTAGTCAAATGGATGTAACTTGCTCTGGGTTAAGCAAGGTTCACAGAATTCCATCCAGGTCAGCAGGGAGGGTCAGCCAATGGATTATACTCCTGAGCAAACATTCCATAACTGAAAGTGGCAGTAAATCACCAAACTTGGCTTTATACCTGTTCAGACTATACACACTACAACACACTAGTTGTAGTATGCACCTTTCAGTTTATTAACGAACTGTCAATACACTCAAAGAAGTAAAAGAAGAAACTGAAAACTTTAAAATGAGTGTAGCCTTAAATGGCTCTGCCCATGCTTTCACAGAAGCAGCCATTGTAAAGACAGGAGATGCGTTCTCTAGTATCTCAATGGTAACAACTGCTCTATCCTAAATGTTGAACACATGAATAGCCTACTTTAAGATGATACACCACTGTATGCTTTGCAATGACTTTAAAAGTCAATGTGAAGATGAAGAAATATAAATCAAATCTAAATCAAAATGTATTGGTTACATCCGCCGAATACAACAGATGTATTCAGTGAAATGCTTACTTATACAAGCCCATTCCCAACAATGCAGAAAAATATTTGCTAAATTTAAAAAAAAAGGACATCGTAACACAATCAAATAACAATAACGAGGCTATCGAGCGATGTGTGTTGTTCATGTGATATGACCCATGACGTACATGAACGTTTATGACCAGAATTTGCATGTACAGCATATTTAGGTCTATTCTATGTCAAAATAATACTAATGATGCTTACTTATGCAGCCGTAATGTCACAGTGGTGTTCACATAGCCGTTCTTGGCCCTGAGGGTTTTGATTCGCTTCCAAGCAGCGACAATGTTCCTCACCAGAGAGATGTCTGCCTGCCTCTCATTCTTCAGTGCTACATGGGTCTTTCTGCAGTGAGCAGATTCATTAAAGCAATACCTTTACAAACATAAATAATCGTATTTCTTAGAACAGAAATCCCTCTCACCGTATTTCATGTCTCAGATCCCGTAACTTTGAGCAAGGAGCAGTTTCATCAGTGGTGGTCAAAGCTGTTTCCGACTTCTTCAGTCCGCTTAGCTACCAGGGTGAGGTACAACATTTTTTTGCAGATTAACAATATACTACTGTATGACTGCATTACTTTTCCCCAAATGATTTCAATTGTAAGTCTTATGATAGTGTTGTACCTTGTCCTGCAGAGAGGTAGCTGCACCCTTCATCTCTCGGGTTTCATAATGCCCATAGAGCTCATACAGTCTCTGAGCCAACACATGCTCTGTGCTAAACAGGGGATGATGGGTGAAATTCAGCCTGGCTAGGTTCAGGTCAAGCTGCCACAGCCCTGCACTGCCCTCTGCATCAGAGACAACAGATCCTGCACTTCGCAGTTTATCAGGCTGTAAGAGGACATGGTATTACTGACTGGCTGTAGGGTGCTTCGAGCATGGTATTAATGACAGGTGGGATTAGGTCAAGTGTATTTAAAAATGGGTTTTGCATCAATGAAAAGAGGGACTTTATATGTAACAAGCCATTCCACTCATAAGACATTACACATTTTACAACACACATAGTAGACTCAAGGACAGACTCACCCTCATGTGCACCGTGGCCAGACAAGGAGACTGGCATGAGAATGGGAAATCTACTTTACAATGCCAATACTTCTGGATTGGGTCCGGAATAGCAATCATGCAACCATTCTCTCCAAACCAGGACTGTCCCTGAACGACAACAAGTGCACAGCATCTCCGCTCACTTTTGCTTACACATAATAAAGGTCAACGTGGTACTTTGCTGATAAAATGTCGACAAAACCAGATCAAATGTAATGTGCCTTTATATCAGCAATTTAACATTTTAGTTATTTAGCTAAGCAGTATACTGTACATAGCATAAAATGTTTCATTAGAGCCGATTCCATATATTTCCTGAATGGTAAAAGGCACCATTTGATGACATCTGAATGTAAACATGAATACTCCTCTTTCCTGTGCTCATTTTAGATATTGCGTAACACGTTGTTTCATAACCAGAATTCTAAAGAGAGCCATGAAAAGGCTGCTCATATGATGCGATTAAATTATTACAAATATGTATTATGTAACCCCTATATCAGTCAACCTTTACTCCCTAAACACACTGAAATACAAAATATTGTGATTATGTACCGGAATGTACTTATTATCGATATAACATGAATCAATACCTTTTCTTCCTCAATCAGCCGGTTGCCCATTTTGTTTATCATCTTCCTCGGCACTTGGGGCCTCTCACAGACATAAAAA
This sequence comes from Salvelinus fontinalis, assembly GCF_029448725.1. Lineage (NCBI taxonomy): Eukaryota > Metazoa > Chordata > Actinopteri > Salmoniformes > Salmonidae > Salvelinus > Salvelinus fontinalis. The sequence goes on along the minus strand of NC_074701.1, from coordinate 11,817,445 downwards.
CCTTCATCCTCCAAAAAACGGGGCTTCAAATACCTTGGTATAATCCTCATTTGGTTTACTGTCATCAGATTTAATCAAATGATTCTCACTTTAAAATTCTATTTCCTTCACATGCAGTTATAATAACAGCAAAAGCAACAATAAGGTACTAAACATAAACAGTAGGGGTATCTTGTACATCTCAAAATGTTAACATAAAGAGTATAGGTCTACATCACCTGGTAAATCACTGGGTACAAATAAAAGGTCTGGATTTACATCGAGTGTCTCAATATCACCAGGAACAAGAGGATTGTGACACTCATCCACATTCTCAATATCGATGACAGTATCTATCCCACTCTATCGTGGAAACAAAATAAACATGTTTCAATAGAGGCTGCATATTAATAATGTGGCAGCCATTTCATAACCCAGTTACATAGGTGAATGACAAAATGTTTTAAAGGCCCAATGCAGCCGTATTTATCTCAATATCAAATCATTTCTGGGGAACAATTTAAGTACCTTACTAACCAGGTTTCCATCCAACCTTTTTTATGCGAGTAAAGTACATGTCGGCTAAAATAATGTCATGACAGGCCTGATGGAAACCGAAAATGTGCGGGTAAACTTTCCAAATGTCAACAACAACAAAAATACACTACACAAGGTAGGATCTGTTTGGCAGTAAAATGTATTATGCGAGAAATGTCGGTGGAGACGCTTTTATGAGCAAATATTGATATAATAACCATCATATCAAAGTAAACTTGGGAGTTTATGTGATGACATGTTGTGTGGTCCTCCCTGAATTATGATGAACTTCACAGGGTGGTGAAAGTGAAAGGCGATGAGCTTGATGCTCCTTTCCAATGAATAGCGAGGGTCCATTTTTTTGTTGTTGTGAGAAAACCATCAGTCAAGTTGAAAATACGATTTTTTTATTAGGTACATGGGAATTTAACCGCAAAATATATTTTTTATGAGCACTACGTCATCACGCACAGACTTTTATCCCCAACAAGTCAATTTGATGGAAAATGCGCATATTAATTTGATACGGATTTTAGAATATTTGATTGAAAATCTGTCGCCAATTGTATGGAAACCTAGCTACTGTGATTGTTTTCGATTAAAATGGTCAAAAAGAAACATAAATAGCTTCTTAGCAAAGAGCAATTTCTCAAGCAAGAATTTTGCTAGGACTGAGTGGCCTCAGTGGGGAGGGGAAAATGTGCTGTTAGTGGCAGAGATGTTTGAAACTCTCTTTCTTGTTGGTCTATTAACTATTTTCAAGCCAACTTGACACAACTGTGGGAAGCATTGGAGTCAACATGGACCAGCATCCCTTTACTCAGTGTATATAAAACTCAGGAAATCACGTTTTTGACTGCTCTGGGCCTTTAATACATTTATGATCACAGCTATCTTCGTACATTTTCCACCAAATGTATATTCTTCACTATTGCTGGGCTACCTGTTGTGAAAGTGTGCCAGTGGTAGGTCCATTCTTCTCCAATTCATCAAATCTATGGCAGAAGAATCGATAGGCTTCTTCCTCTGAGCATGACTTAAAAGAAAACAGTACAAAGACAGGCCAGACTATAAGAGAAACACACTCTCTCATTTAAGTAAGTATGTATCAAATCAATAGTACAACATAATGATGAAAGCCAGACCCAATACCCTGGTCAGACCTCTAGCCTACTGTATAATGCACAAATGACAAGACCTGTATTTTCCCTACCGGCTTGTCAGCAGTCTTCTGAGGTTCTTTTATTCTCACTTCTCTTGCGGCATTGATTTTACTTTGAAGGATTTTTAACTAGATGAGGGAACATAAGGATGACAAGATGAACCTGTTCACATATCGTGGTTATAGCTTTAGTGGAAATAAAGACTATCTCACCTTGTATTCCTGGAGCATGAGTCTACCTCTTTCTTGACTTCTGCTGAGCCTAATATGCGGGGGATGTTGTATCACTGTCAAATGTGGTCACCAAGCAGAGTCAGTAAACACAACACAACAATCAAATGCACAATTCTCTACTGAATAAAAGAAAATGTATGCAGTACGCCAATACCCCTTTCTTGGATGTACACTCCATCTTGAAGCTGAACCTTTTCCTTATTCTCCTCTGTCATCCTGACAAACAAATGGATATGTCATACAGAACTGTTTCACTATTGCCACGAGTTATAGCCACGTGTCTCATCCTCAAGCCTCACCTTGAAGTTGCGCAAAAATGAGATAAACATTTCTTAAATTCATTTGAATATCTGGTTAGGATACAGCTGGAGCAGATAGCCTAATCATATTGTTTTTACAGTCTAGTGAGACCTGGCAGACAAGTCACCATGCCATGGTCGCCATGGTATCAAATAAACATTAGATCAAATAAACGAACTACTAGAACAAACAAACAAACTCTCAGGAAAGACAAATAATACCATCATGGTGAAAGTGTAGGGAAAATAACACCCAATTGATAAGTACTAGCTAGTTAGTTAGACTCTCAGCACAGATGAAAGGGGTTAGCTAGTTCTAATATTTTCTCTCAGCATAGCTAGCTAGCTACTAGTAACGTTAGCTAGTTTGCTAGCTAGCTAGGTTCCTCCCAAATGCATACTTATAGCTAGCCAGCTAAAGTTAGCTAGATAGAACTTGATAGGCTTTGCTTTAGACAGCTCCCTCGCTGTAGCTAGATAGCAGCTGATTGACCATAAATGTAGCTACTATGTATTATGTTTATGTAACATAGCTACTGTACCCAACGAAAGTCTGAGATTTCTTCGCCATAATTTCACTGCTCCACTGTCATGTTAGCTAGCTGTGCCCACACATCAGAGCGCGCTAAATCAACGTTCAATCAACGTTCTCGTCTTTGTACAAACTGGCAGATTCAGCACTGGTCAGCTCCTGGTGCTGAAACTCAGCTACGACAGACAGATTTGGCTGCTTGCTGAAATATTTTTACAAATTTAGCAAGCCGGACACTTCAAGAATGTATAAAATGTATCTAGACCATTTAAAAGTGTTTTGCTTAATTAGCAGCTTCAAATATTAAACTGTGTGACTCTGAAGAAAGTTTAAAATACTTGGTGATGGAACGTTGATGTACAGTTAGGTTAATAAATTCGTTTTATCAAATATATCACCATGAGGTTTGAGTTGCACCATTGAGTAAATGCATTGTACAGACCTGATTGTAAAGGTTCTCTCTAGGGAATGAAAGGTGCGTGGGCGGGCTTCTGTCAATTCAAAAGGGAAAAAGTATTTCCTGCAGGATTTTTTTCATTTTCGTACTTTCCTCTTCAATGTTATTTTTGATTGGTCGCTGAAATGGCTTCTAACCAATCAGCCGGCGTCTGCTTTGGAGGAAGGAATAAATGCAAGATGGCTCCTCATATAAAATCAGCCTCCTGTGTTCCGTTTAGAGGACAACAAAATTACTCTTTAAATCGTATTAGATTAAAGTACTTATCTGGGAGTAGTGCTGAAGGTTGATACAAGGTTTAAGGTGATATACGTGTAATACATGGCAAGTAACTGACGAAGAAGTTATTGAAGAGACAAGAGGGACCTACTTTGAAGCCATGATTTGTTGAACTAATTTCGACTGGTTTCAGGTGGTGAGCTGTGTGACTAAAGAGAGACGCACCAGGGCCTCCTTTGCTAGGCTCGCTAGCTATCGCATTGGATTAGCGTCAAGTAAAGAGGATAACTTTTAAAATAAATGATAGCATCTGTTAAATGCGGATCACAGAAGAGCACATTTACGCATTCAATTAATCGTCATGGCCGTGTCAAGGTAAGATTCCCTAGCTAGCCAACTAACGTTAGCTATTCTTATCAAAGATGATTAACAAATAGTTAGGTACTTGTTATTTAGCATGAACAGGCAATGTCATTATCATTCACGGTGGTGTTAACTAGCTACCGTTAGCTCTAACTAAATTAACGTTAGCTAGCTATTTCAATTAGCCAGCCAGTTTTACTGAGGTAGGTCGCTAGCTAGCATCTACACAACAGCTATTGCCAATTAGCTAGGTAAAAAAAATACATAATGTTAGCTAACGTTAGTTACTAGCAGACCTGTATAGTATACAATTGATCTTGCTAATATGTTTAACGAGACATGTTACTTTTAGCTAACCGTTAATTGATGTGCAATCTGCTTGCAAATGTGCCAGTCTGTCATCCTTGCAAATCAGATTATAGATTGTGTTCATCCAGAGATTTATTTTGATGAGATTAGTCTCCCAAACGTATGGTTATTGTACGGTGGTGGGTTTCCCGTGTCATATCTTGTAAATTTAGTTTGCTAAAAAATATCATGGGCAATCGTGTCTGAGTTTGTCTAGTCAGGCTCGCAAGAAGATGCCTATTTGAAGCCTTCAACTAAAACATAGGCTATAAATCAGCTGAAGGCTTTATTTATTTATATCTATTGACAGTTACCCTCCAGCCAATTTATGAATCTATAATTCTAATGAAATGCACATTGTATAATCAAGCTGCTGAACATCCTCATTTTGATATGAAATTATGTAGTTAGTAGTACAATAACAATGAATAACAAATCCGAAATGCTCCACCCTGATCATTTGTATTGAATGGCCAAAGGGATAAATTATTTTTCTGCCCCTGCCTAAATTATTCCTAATCCACAAAAGATATACCCATTGCTTAACCACAACTGTATTCATCTGTAGCCTAGAGATGGTTGGATTTGTTTTACTTTGAGTGGGATTGGTATTTTGCCACACTGAACAGCGTCGCCGTTTTTAATGGCACTCTGTTTTATTTTTAGCAGAGATGTGTTCAACGCTCCTATCAAACGGTAGTAATATGCACAGTATACTCTAGGTTCGAATGATTGTCATAACTCATTTAATGGTTTGGATATGAAGTGCCCTCCCTAGTGTTATATACACTGCAAAACTGAAGTGTGTGTATATACACCTTATTTCACAAAGCTGAAGTTCAAGTTCCGACTTAAACTGCAGTGTTGTCGACAGGATTCTTACAACCCTCCATGGAGTTGATATCCTTTCGTTACATTTGGAAATGCCCCAAAAATGAATGCAACTTCTCAGAAGTCTCTTAAAATATATGCAATGTAGACCAATGCATGCATATGCTTATTTTCTGATCTACTTGTTTCCTCTGTTTTCTCTCTCTCTTTCTCGTCCTCCAGGCTTGATCGTCTGTTCATCCTGCTTGACACTGGAACTACACCGGTGACGAGGAAGGCTGCTGCCGTACAGCTGGGAGATGTGGTCAAGCTCCACCCGCATGAGCTCAACAACCTTTTGTCGAAGGTGGGTGCTGGGCTTGTCCTCATGAGTGCCTACAGTCAGGTTTCTATCTACATCAGGGTTGTATTCATTAGGCACCAGAAGGAAGGAAAGACTAAAACGGGGAGAGACTACTTGTTCTTAAATGTTATTTTTTTCCATTTTGCTACAATGGGGGCTAATGAAAACGATCCAGGGATTCCACGTTGTCAGCTCCCCACACATCTGCCTGCAGTGCTGCCAAAAGGACATCCATACTTTAACCACCATACAGATTTGCAAACCCCCCCCCCCCCCTTCACCTTGTCTGGAAAAATCTAACTGGCGGCCCGTAAAGGTCAGAATGTTGCATAGCCCATTGTCTTTTGTTGCCTCAGGGGAATGTTGAAGTGATTATTAAACAAGTGGACTGTCTGACCTGGAATAGCCATCTGATTTACATTTTAGTCATTTAGCAGACGCCCTTATCCAGAGTTCATACTTTTCTCATATTGGTTCTCATTGCAAATGGAACCCACAGCCATTGCGTTGTAAGCACCATGCTCTACCAACTGAGCCACATGGGACCTGACACCTATTTGAATGAGGTGTTCATCCTCTGAGTCTGTTTTCTCACTTGCCCATAACCTACAGGTGTTGACATACCTGAGAAGTCCAAACTGGGACACGCGTATCGCTGCGGGTCAGGCAGTGGAGGCCATTGTGAAGAATATCCCAGAGTGGAACCCGTCACCCAAGCTCAAAGAAGGTGAACCAACCTCGAACCTGCCACGTTAGTCACAGCCAAGTGCCTGTATTTTGTTAATCGTTACAGCAGCGAACAAATAATGCCTTAACGTTCCATTACACAAAGGATTATCATTTAAATTACCTTTGAAACGGCCAGGAATGGGTGTAATGATGTTTGCCCGAGGTGTTGTAATACAACTGATGTTAGCGCTGCATCTCTACTGCTCTTAAGTAACCATTGACAGGAGGTGACGAGGTACTTAAGTGTGTAGGTGTGGGCAGGCACATTTTTTAAAAGTGGTTCAGGCTCATATCACATATTGAAGTGAAACACTTGACATTTCATCAGCAATCAAGCACTCAAGGTCCACACTTTCTAATTTTGTACTGTAAAAAATCCCTGACCAAGGCAGTGGGACTGATATGTAAGCTTAAATAAACAAGTGATACTCGCAAGTGAAGTGTGCAGGTTTCTCCTTTTCTTGTCCCGTCCCCCCCCCCCCCTCGCTTCTAGCTCTGACTCTACTGATATTGAGGAAGCATGTGCTGCCTTTGGTTGTTTGGTTCATAGCTATCTTATGAATGCACGAACTGTAAGTCTCTCTGCGTAAGAGCATCTGATGAATGACTAAAATGGAATGCTTGTCTCTCTTCCAGAGTCGTGTGCAGACTTCTCCCCAGAAGACTCCTCTGACCGGTTGAGTTTCTACCGCTTTGACATTTCCCGCCTGCTCAAACATGGTGCTTCTCTGCTGGGTTCCGCCGGTGCGGAGTTTGAGGTCCAGGATGACAAGTCTGGTATGCATTTTTTTCTCATCAGTATTATCATGTCATATTTCATACATGTGGGCTGCCACTCAGAAGAAAAAATTAAAACATTACAAAAGGTACATAACTACAAAGTATTGAGTATTTGATCATATTTTAAAGTTTAAGTAATACATTCAGTATAAACAGGAAAAGAAAATATAACACAAGTAGGCCTCCACCCCAACCTCCCAGCCCATTCCCCCAACCCCACAAGGCCAACATGTCTCTATCCACTCCCTGAAACCATGTTTCCCATCTGCTTTTTAACTCTTAACTCCTACTATGAACACCTGTGCTCAGTGAGGCTCCTAATAGTTTGGTTTGCGTCTGTTATTATCCCATTGGAAGGAATGTTATGGGAGAATCCGATATGTGACCACATGGCTAGGCTATGTCTGGTTCTGCTTCTGAGCAAGTAGCTGCTTGGATTGAGTCCGCCGCTGTATTGACATTCGTCTTTTAGCTTGTGCCGGACTCCACACAGCAAACAATTATTTGACACTGTAGGGTGTCAGGATTTAGTTTCAATGTTGCATAATCTGCATTCTGAATCTCTCCCAAATGGCACCATAATCTCATAGGGCATTATTTTTGGACCAGGGCCCATATTCTTTTCCTTTAGACTATTGAATCTGTATCCTCTAAGTTTGCTTTTACATGACGATGTGGTGATCCAAGTGACAAGTTCGAATACAATTTGAATTCAAACGGCTCCAGTCTGTCCTTTTGTCTTAACTTAATAATACATGTTTTTATTTTGTTCCCCCAGCTATGGACCGCCTAGTATTCACTACTCTATGTCATATTTTCAAGGTCCTGTGACAGTTCATGTTTTTGTGCTTTGCTACACTAGTCCAGAGTGACTTGCGTGCCTCTTTGATATATTTTGGCTGCAACCTGTGAAAGTACAGTTTACCTGACCTGCTGTTATATAATATACTCTAATCTCTAGTTCACTTGCCTTCCTGTCAGTCTACCTCCCTACTTACGTCCCCTAAGTACAGGAACATGCAGAATGAAGCTTTCATTTATACCTTAAGGGCTGGTTTCAGGGACACGCATTGGTCCTGGTCTAATACACACAACATCCAAGACTAGGGGCTTAATCTGTGTCTGGGAAGCCTGCCATAAATGTCCCTGTGTTCTCTACATAAAATGTGAGTTGGTCTTTTCTACAAGCACCATACCCTAGCTCTGTGCTCGCCCCTGCCAGGTGAGGTGGACCATAAAGAGCGTCTGGCCCGCCAGAGGAAGCTGCTGCAGAGAAAGCTGGGACTGGACATGGGTGCCGCCATTGGCATGGACACGATGGAGCTGTTCAACGACGAGGACCTGGACACCCAGTACACCTGCACGCCGAGTGGCCCTAAGGCCCAGGGACGGGGAGAGAGGGGCTCTGAACCCTGCTCCAGCAATCACGTGGTGAGTCGGTAACACTACCGTGATTTCCAACTCTCCTCCTTTACGCTGCTGCTGTATGTTGAGCTCCAAATTATGGACCGCATCCTATGAAGCTTGATACCAGGGTCGTGTTCATTAGGCTATGTATTTTGTAACGGGAAATGAAAATCAGCATTTCTTATTGGATGTATCCATGTAATCCCTCCCTGATGCAAAGCATTTTCTCACTACTGAACTCATCCCAGGTAGCATCAAATGCAGGCTATTATCCTTTCCCATTAATTTAGAAAGCTAAGTATAGGTTAATTCAGGTCACAACGGTGGCAGACTGAGTACATTTACATGCACAGTAATAATTCAATATTAAACTGATTATGGCAGTATGCAGATTAGGCAATAGTCATGTGAACACCTTACTCTGCTCATCATAATCTAAGTAAACATATGCCGACTAAAACAACTGGTTTTCTGAGTAATTTAGGGAATTTTTAGTTACAGGTAAATGCCTTTATTGGCATTTAAGCTGTGTATTTGATCTGCCCGTGGGGTAGCACCAGCAGTGTGAGCATCCCTCTTTAGCACGAGTGAAGTGAGTTAGTGACAACTGAATGAATGTATGTGTCTTTAGAAGTAGTTCTCACAACTTTATAGGGCCGAACTCCGAATCCAATATGCTTCCCAAAAATAACATGGTCGCTTATTTTGATTAGCGATTGTCTGCCATCAGGTAGCCTGATTTCAGATGTGTCCATGTAAACCGGATTATTAAGGAAATCGTTCTTCTCTCAAATCATGTAAATGTTTTAATCAAACTATTATATTATGACTATCCACAATAATCACATTGTGTGCATGTAACCGTACTCGGTGTGTGACGCCGGGCTTAGAAGCTTGGCGGCGCTTTCAGCACCGAACAGCATTGCCAGGTGTATTTTTTGACCAATCATTACCTGACTATGCGTAACCAAACTTGGAAAGAGGCATGCTGTAGCTTGTCTGACTGGGAAGTCCGGTAGAAGGCATTGAAGTAGGTCCTGACAACATGCTTTGGCTCGTACTGTTTGAAAATGTTACAAGCTGTCAAATCCTTGCTTCCTCCATCCTTGTTTTCTCAATGCCTCTCTAAGCTCACTGGAGGATAGGATCCAAGGACCCTCCCTCAGACCACCTCCTCCAATGAGCTTAGAGGCATTGAGGAAACAAGGACCCCCTTGGGGCCAATGAGTGACAGTTATGCACATTTATGTTGGGTGTGTATATATATTCTCCTCTCTCGAAATCAAGTTGATAGCTCACAATGAATGGGATGTCAGAAAATGGACAGTTATACTGATAGTAGTCTCGTTAGACTGTACTGATAGTTACATAATGGTCGATACGTAGTCAGTCGTAATATCTGAGCTTCATTATGGGACAAAGGCTAAGAAGCCAAAACCAGAATTGTAACTTTGATACCAGGTCCAGTATCACAATTCTTGATACTTCACGATACTAAAGAGAGCACATTAACCAAAGTCACAGAATGGCGCTTGATCCAGACATAAACTCAGCTACTGCTCTATTCAATCGTTGGGCGTCTTGAGTTCAATAACAATACGTTTGACATTTTTGTTTTTTACATCAACATTATTCAGAGACAGCCATGTATGCATTAATGAATCAATCAAATTGACTTTGGTAAAAACAATCTCAGTATATAACAATGATTCTCTCTTGATGAACTGGGTAAATCAATATGTAGCCTAGGCCTATTCACATAAATGCGTGTTCAATAGGAGTGTGCATGCATTGCGTCTGAGCTTGTTTTGGCTGATTTCATGAGGATACAGATGACAAACCATCTGTTTCCCTTCCATTTGGAACTTATTTTATTGTATGGATCTAACATTTGCATAGAAGTAGCTTATTTGATAAAAGTGCGCACTGTCTCTTCAACCAGTAATGTAAGAGGGGCATGTCCCAGAGTCAGTTCGCTGAGGCAATAGATAATCTTAGGGAGAAATGTGAGCGACGCCTTAAGGGAATAAATAATGTTTTGGTGGTCATCAGCATAGTTTGCATTTTATCACACAAATGACCAGGATAGTAAATTGATGCTAGCTTCAGCTGTAAGTTTAACAAGAAAAGTTAGTCTACAAAGCTGGAAGCTACTGATATCATCTTGCATTGTAAAGTGTTCTGGACATGTTTTGCAATGTAATTAAGTTTCAAAATGTCTACATGGCGTGTCGCATTATTCAAGCGTTAGCTCCCCACATTAACATGCTGCAACTCAGTGCAGGCCCTGCTTTTCGCACTAAGGGGTACATCCGCTGCACTGATAGACCGAGTTGATCCATGAGACACATTTGACAGAAGTACCGAAAGTAATATTCTGCTACCAAACTGTTTTTTTTAAACTTTATTTTATGTTCTAGTTTCGGTGTATCGTGCAACATTGCTATATAAAATATATTCTTTCTGACAACCATCAGTAGAGTTGAAAATGCGGTGGAAACCCATTTCACCATTTTATGTGCACTACGTCATCACTCGCATCCTTTTATCCGCAAGAAGTACATTGGATGAACTCATGTCTGGTGGGAAATGCACAGATTTTATTATTTGCATGAAAATCTGTCACCAATTTGATGGAAACCTAGCAAGTGCCTAACTACACAAACCAGGCTCAAGTGGCCAAGAGACGTCATGTGATCACCTACTGCTATCTAGTTGACGAACTGGGAATCGGACTACCTATCCATTGATGTAAATGTCGACTTCAGCTTTCTCATATGTACACTACCGTTCAAAAGTTTAGGGTCACTTAGAAATGTCCTTATTTTTAAAAGAAAGGCCTTTAAAATAACATCAAAATGATCAGAAATAGTGTAGACATCATTAATGTTGTAAATGGCTATTGTAGCTGGAAACGGCAGATTGTATGCCTATGTAGATATTCCATTAAAAACAGAGGTCCATTATCAGTAACTATCACTCCTGTGTTCCAATGGCACGTTGTGTTAGCTAATCCAAGTTTATAATTTTAAAATGCTAATTGATCATTAGAAAACCCTTTTGCAATTATGTTAGCACAGCTGAAAACTGTTGTTCTGATTTAAAGAAGCAATAAAACTGGTCTTCTTTAGACTAGTTGAGTATCTGGAGCATCAGCATTTGTGAGTTAGATTACAGGCTCAAAATGGCCAGAAACAAAGATCTTCTGACTCGTCAGTCTATTCTTGTTCTTAAATGAAGGCTATTCCATGTGAGAAATTGCCAAGGAACTGAAGATCTGGTACAACGCTGTGTACTACTCCTTTCACAGAACAGAGCAAACTGGCTCAAACCAGAATAGAAAGAGGAGTGGGAGGCCCCGGTGCACAACTGAACAAGAGGACATGTATATTAGTGTCTAGTTTGAGAAACAGACTTCAAGTCTTCAACTGGCATCTTCATTAAATGGTACCTGCAAAACACCAGTCTCAACAGTGAGGGGACTCAAGATGTTGGATCATGAACTCAACAGCATCCCATCTGGCCTGCACCTTTCAGCGTGTGAGGCGTCAAGTCATTATGTGCTCACTTCACTTAAGCATGTGATCTGCACATTTTGTTCATAAATATTTGTCACTGTTAGAAGAACACATTATGCTCCCTGTCTGAGGAACAGTCTCTCTTTGGTCTGGAATTAATGACTCCAATCTTATTTTCAATAAGGTAAATATTGTTTTGTTTAATCAATAAAAACTCATGTTCAGTTGAAATTGATATTTTTTCAGCCCATGCAGGCGGCAGAGATAATAGACTCAGAGTTTCGACCAGGCATGAGCAACCGACAGAAGAACAAGGCTAAGAGGATGGCCAAGCTAGTGGCAAAGCAACGATCCAGAGACATGGATCCCAACGAGAGAAGGTATGACCTATTTCTTCCAAAGCTTTGTGTTCATTAGGCACCCAAATGGTTCTGAAACTAATTGGAAGGAGAAGGCTTGTCCAGTAAGAAATGCACCATTTACGTTTGCCCTAATGAACACGACCCAGGTGTTTTGGGCTTTGGTTTCCATCTGCAGGTCTTTTTAAAAAATTGGATTACTGAGTTGGGAAATCAAATCACAGATCAATGTTTTTCTTCCTGCAGTAATGACAGTTTTGAGGGGGAGCCTGAGGAGAAGCACAGGAAAACTAGTAACGTAGTCATCGAGCAACCGGCAACGGAGCATAAAGTCTTAATCGATAACGTTCCAGACAACTCCAGTCTCTTGGAAGAGGTAGGAGATTGGTCAGCAAGGATAAAGCTTCGTTAAAGAATACGGCTGAAGTAAACTATTTTACACAGAACTTGAGAATTAATTTACTAGGTGTTTGAAAAAACAGACTGGATAGTTATGAAATTAGTGTCTTTGTCCAAACATTGAAGAGAAGTTCTGATTCAACTTGTGTTTTTGTTTTTATTCAGACCCAGGAGTGGCCCCTGGAGAGCTTCTGTGATGAGCTCTGTAATGACCTCTTCAACCCCTCATGGGAGGTAATGACCTTCGTAGTCTTAGCAGACCTGTTCAAGTCAATTGCAATCCTACAGCTCTTTATGAACACTGAACAAAAATATAAACGCAACATCAAATCATATTGTATTTGTCATATCCCCCGACTACAAAGTGTCGACCTTACCGTGAAATGCTTATTTATGAGCCCTTAACCAACAATGCAGTTCAAGAAATGGAGTTAAGAAAATATTTACTAAATAAACTAGTTTGGATACCTACTCATTCCAAGGTTTTTATTTAGTTTGACTATTTTCTACATTGTAGCTTAATAGTGAAGACATCAAAACTATGAAATAACATATATGGAATCATGTAGTAACCAAAAACGTTTTAAACATATCAAAATATATTTGAAATTCATCAAAGTAGCCTCCCTTTGCCTATATGACAGCTTTGCACAGTCTTGGCATTCTCTCAACCAGCTTCATGAGTTAGTCACCTGGAATGCATTTCAATTAACATGTGTGCCTTGTTAATTTGTGGAATTTCTTTCCTCAATGTGTTTGAGCCAATCAGTTGTGCTGTGACATGGTACGGGTGGTATACAGAAGATGGCCCTATTTGGTGAAGGATCAAATCCATACTATGGCAAAAACAGCCCAAATAAGCGAAGGGAAACGACAGTCCATCACTACTTTGACTGACCTTTGTCTTAATCCTGAAAATGTCAAGAACTTTTGAGATTTTCGTCAAGTGCAGTCACAAAAACCAAGCCCTATGATGAAACTGGATCTCTTGAGGACCGCCATAGGAAAGGAAGACCCAGAGTTACCTCTGCTGCAGGGTACAAGTTCATATGGAGTTACCAGCCCGAATAAAGTAACCGACATCTCAACCTCAACTGTTCAGAGGAGACTGCGTCAATCAGGCTTTCATAGTTGAATTGCTGCGAAAAAACCACTACTAAAGGACGCCAATAAGAAGAGACTTCCTTGTGCCAAGAAACACAAGCAAAGGACATTAAACCGGTGGAAAAATGTCCTTTGGTCAGTCCAGATTTGATTTATTATTTTTTGTCTTTGAGACACAGAGTAGATGAACGGGTGAGCTCTGCATGTGTGGTTACCACCGTGAAGCATGGAGGTGGTGGGGGTGCTTTGCTGGTGACATTGTCACTGATTTTATTTAGAAGTCAAGGCACACTTAACCAGCATGGCTACCACAGCATTCTGCAGCGATACGCCATCCCATCTGGTTTGCTCTTAGTCCCTCTATCATTTAGGGTTTTCAACAGGACAATGACCCCAAACACCTCCAGGCTGTGTAAGGGTTATTGGACCAAGAATGAGGGGAATGGAGGGCTGCATCAGATGACCTGACCTGAACCCAATTGAGATGGTTTGGGATGAGTTAGACTGCAGAGTGGAAGAAAAGCAGCAAACAAGTACTCCCCATATGTGGGAACTCCCTCAAGAGTGTTGGAAAAGCATTCCAGGTGAAGCTGGTTGAGAGAATGCCAAGGGTGGGCAAAGCTGATACTACTTTGAACAATCTAAAATCAATTTTGATTAAACACTTAACCATTTTTTTTATTACTACATGATGGTCCTGGATGGCAGGAAGCTTGGCCCCAGTGATATACTGTACGCACTACCCTCTGTAGCGCCTTACGGTCGGATGCCGAGCAGTTCCATATCAGGCGGTGATGCAACCGGTCAGGATGCTCTTGATGGTGCAGCTGTAGAACCTTTTGAGCATCTGGGGACCCATGGCAAATCTTTTCAGTCTCCCGAGGAGAAAGTTTTGTCCTTTTCATGACTGTCTTGGTGTCTTTGGACCATGATATTTTGGTGATGTGGACACCAAGGAACTTGAAACTCTCGACCCGCTCTACTACAGCCCCGTCAATGTGAATGGTGGGCTTGTTCAGCCCTCCTGTTCCTGTAGTCCACAATCACATCCTTTGTCTTGCTCATGTTGAGGAAGAGGTTGTCCTGGCACAACACTGCCAGGTCTCTGACCTCCTCCCTATAGGCATTCTCATTGTTGTCGGTGATCAGGTCTACCACCGTTGTGTTGTCAGCAAACTTAATGATGTAGTTGGAGTCATGCTTGGCCACGCAGTCGTGGGTGAACAGGGAGTACAGGACGGGACTAAGCACGCACCCCTGAGGGGCCCCTGTGTTGCAGATCATCGTGACTGTTGTTGCCTACACTTACCACCTGTGAGCGGCCCGTCAGGAAGTCCTGGATCCAGTTGCAGAGGGAGGTGTTTTAGTCCCAGGGTCCTTAGCTTAGTGATGAGCTTTGAGGGCACTATGGTGTTGAACACTGAGCTGTAGTCAATGAACAGCATTTTCACAAGTGTTTCTTTTGTCCAGGTGGGAAAGGGCAGTGTGGCATGCTATTGAGATTACGTCATCTGTGGAGCTGTTGGGGCAGTATGGGAATTGGAGTGGGTGTATGGTTTCTGGGATAATGGTGTTGATGTGAGCCATGACCAGCCTTTCGAAGCACTTCATGTGCTACAGGCCGGTAGTCATTTAGGCAAGTTACCGTCACTTTTTTGGGCACAGGGCCTATGGTGGTCTGCTTGAGACATGTTGGTATTACAGACTCGGTGAGGGAGATGTTGAAAATATCAGTGAAGACACTTGCTAGTTGGTCATTGCATGCTCGGAATACACGGTCCTCGTAATCCATCTGGCTCCGCAGCCTTGTGAATGTTGACCAGTTTAAAGGTCTTGCTCACGTCGGCTACGGAGAGTGTGATCACAGTCGTCCGGAACAGCTGGTGCGCTCATGCATGCTTCAGTGTTGCTTGCGTCAAAGTGAGCATGAAAGGCATTTCGCTCGTGTCACTGGGCAGCTCATGTCTTGGTTTCCCGTTTGTAGTCCATAATAGTTTGCAAGCCCTGCCACATCCGATGAGTGTCAAAGCTGGTGTAGTAGGAGTCAGTCTTAGTCCTGTATTGATGCTTTGCCTGTTTGGTTGTTTGTCTGTGGGCATAGCGGGATTTCTTATAAGTGTCCGGATTAGTGTCCTAATCCTTTGAAACGGCAGCTCTATCTTTTAGCTCGGTGTTGATGTTGCCTGTAATCCATGGCTTCTGGTTGGGATATGTACGTACGGTCACTGTGGCGACAACGTCATCGATGCACTTATTGATGAAGCCGGTGACTGAGGTGGTATACTCCTCAATGCCATTGGGTGAATCCCGGAACATATTCCAGTCTGTGCTAGGAAAACTGTCCTGTAGCATCTGTCATTTGACAATTTCCTGCTTTAATTAAGCAGGAATCAGGAGGATAGAATTATGATCAGATTTGCTAGATGGAGGGAGTGGTTTGTATGCATCTGTGTGGATTAGAGGTGTTTTTTAAATATTTTTAAAATAATTATTTCTCCCTCTGGTTGCACATGTGACATTCTAGTAGAAATTAGGTCAAATGTATTCACGTTTGCCTGCATTAAAGTCCCAGGCCACTAGGAGCGCCACTTCTGGATGAGCATTTTCTTGTTCTCGTTGAAAGCGGTCTTAGTGCCAGCATCGGTTTGTAGTGTTAAGTAGACGGCTACGAAAAATAGTCAGCTCTACAGTTTCATGAGGTAATCTACTTCAGTTGCGCAATACCTTTAGACTTCCTTAATATTTGACATTGCACCAGCTGTTATTGAAAAATAGACCCACACCTCCGCCCCTCGTCTTACCAGACGTTGCTGTTCTGTCTTGCCGATGCACGGAAAACCTAGCCAAATGTATATTATCCGCGTCGTTGTTCAGCCACGACTCGGTAAAACATAAGCTATTACAGCTTTTTAATGTCCCTTTGGTAGGATGGTCTCGAACGGAAATCATCTAGTTTATTTTCTAGTGATTGCACGTTAGGCAATAGAACGGATGGTTGAGGCGGAATACCCACTCGCCTTTGAAGTCTAACAAGGCACCCCTATCTCCGCCCCCTGTATTTCTGTCTTTTCACGCGAAGGACAGGGATTTGGGCCTGGTCTCGGAGAAGCAGTATACCCTTCGGCCAATTTGAGGTGATTAATCGCTGTTTTAATATCCAGAAGCTATTTTCGGTCATAAGAGACGGTAGCAGCAACATTATGTAAAAAAACAAGTTACAATGTGACAAGATAGCACGGTTGATTTAAGGTTGTGTAAAACAGCAGCCGGCGGTATTACATACAAAAATGTCAAAGATTTTACTGAGTTACAGTTCATATAAGGAACTCAGTCAATTTAAATGAATTCTTTGGGGCCTAATCTATGGATTTACCATGACTGGGAATACAGATATAAATCTGGTTACAGATGCCTAAAGAAAAAAGTAGGGTTGTGGATCTGAAAAACAAGTCAATATCTGTTGGATCACCATTTGCCTCATGCAGCACAGCACAGCTCCTTAATATAGATTTGATCAGGCTGTTTGTGGCCTGTGGCATGTTATCCCACTCTTCAATGGCAATGCGAAGTTGCTGGATATTGGTGTGAACTGGAACACAGTCGTACACGTCAATCCAAAGCATCCCGAACATGCTCAATGGGTGACATGTCTGAGTATGCAGCTTCCAGGAATTGTCTACAGATCCTCGTGACATGGGCCCTTGCATTATCATGCTGAAACATGAGATGGTGACGGATTAATGGCACCACAAGGGGCGTCAGGATCTCGTTACTGTATGTCTAGCATTTTATTGATGGTCATTTGAATGCACATTGTGTTTATTGTCCCTAGCTTATGCCTGCCCATACCGTAACCCCACCGCCACCATGTGGCACTATGTTCACAATGTAGACATCACCAAACCGCTCGCCCATACAACGCAATACCCGCTGTCTGCCACCTGACCGGTACAGTTGAAACTGGGAGCACACTGTCAGTGGCCATTGAAGGTGAGCGTTTGCCCACTGAAGTCGGTTACAATGTTCAGCTGCAGTCAGGTCAAGACATTGAGTACATCAAGCACGGAGATGAGCTTCCCTGAGACGGTTTCTAACAGTTTGTGCAGAAATACTTGGGTTGTGCAAACCCACGGTTTCATCAGCTGCCCGGGTGGCTGGTCTCAGACAATCCTGCAGGTGAAGATGCTTGATGTTGAGATCCTGGGCTGGCGTGGTCACACGTGGTCTGCGGTTGTGAGGCCGGTTGGACTTACTGCCAAATTCTCTAAAACGACTTAGGCGGCTTATAGTAGAGAAATGAACAATCAATTCTGTCAACAGCTCTTGGACATGCCTGCTGTCAGCATGCCAATTGCATGCTCCCTCGACTTGACATTTGTGTAATTGTGTTGTGACACAACTGCACATTTTAGTGGCATTTTATTGTCCCCAGCACAAGGTGCACCTGAATGATCATCCTGTTTAATCAGTTTCTTGATATGCCACACCTGTCAAGTGGATGGCTTATATTGGCAAATGAGGAATGTGCACAAACAGGGAAGTAAACAAACTTGTAGAGAAATTAGCTTTTTGTTCCTATGAAACATTTCTGTGATATTTTTTTATTTCAGCTCATGAAAAATGGGATCAACAGTTTAAATATTGTGTTTTTGTTCATTGTATTGTTATTTTAAGGATCCAATGTATAACTCAACGGGCAGCATGTAGACTGACACTAATATGAGCTGTGCAGCTACTAGTGCTCTGATTGTGTGTCTGTGTCCAGATTCGTCACGGAGCAGGCACAGGCCTCAGGGAGATCCTCAAGTCTCAAGGCGCTGGAGGAGGGAAGCTGGTGGGAAGCACTGCAGAACAGGTACTGTATCTAACACTTCTCTCTATGCAACCTTCATTCAAACCAAACATAAATATTTCAGTTGACCTATAATGGATTTGACCACTAATGTCTGACCGTTTCCAGATGGCGCGGTACCACCAGGAGTGGCTGGAGGATGTGGTCATCCGGCTGCTCTGTGTCTTTGCTCTGGACCGTTTTGGAGATTTTGTCTCTGATGAGGTGTGTCTTGTAGCATACAAGGGGTGGCTGAATTTAATTCAATATAAGTGGTCCCCAACCAGTCGATCTCCAAGGCATTTCTAGTCAATAACTAAACATATCTGTAAAAAACAAAAACAACGATATAGCTTTTCGTTCCTATTTTGTATTTGTGTCTTGCTGTTGGTGGTAGGTGCAATTGATTCAGCAGCCCTAGCTCGGGGAAGGCAATGTTCCCATTCTGAACCATTTCATGTGTCTCAAGGTGGAACGCTGCCTACCCGGCAGGCCCGGAGAACAAATCAAGTGCACCTATAGGCCTACTGCTGGCCAATCAGAGCTCAGATCACTGTGTCTGCACAGTTTCCTCGAGGCCGTAGACTGTAAAAAGAAGCCTCGAACAGAACGCAAAGCTGACAAGCCTACTGTGAGATTTCTAAACGTTTAAAACCATGACTAGACAGACTCGACAAATACAGCAAAGAGCTGCTGTTTTTATGTGTAAGTTGTTCCGCCCTGTCAACACTTTGTTCAACACCTTTATAAGCCATAATGTGTGTGTTCCTTACTTCCATACACTATAACCAATACTGCAGCTGCGACGAATGATTATACCAAAGATTTAGGATAAGCTTGGATCGTTATTATTAGCGGCCTGTCTCTTTTTAATATCAAGGAATATTTCACTTTCTTTGGGCATAGGAGTAACAACGTGAATTGCTGCATGAAGCAGAAATAATGGAGTGTTGCTTGAGTATCGCCATGAGCTAGAAGACTGTCCTCAACTGAGAAAAGGGGACAGAGGGACGTTGAGTCCGGTGAGAGGCAGCCTCACTGCTGCTTCCTCCCTTCCATCAGATGTAGGCCATCAGTCCACAAGAAAGTAAAATGATTATGCTTACTAAGCTGAGCCTCACAAATAATACAACAAATGATCCATAACTAGTGTGATCATATACCTAATTTAAAAATGTATATAATTTCATAATTGTTTGACAACATTGGCAGGTCAATTCAAGCATTGCCAATACACCGTGATAATGTATTGTGTCTATAGCCTACGGCACAAACATTGCTACAGAACTGTTTTTAATTTTGGGTAATGTTGATAGGCGTATGTAAAAAAAAATAATAAAATAAAATAATAATAATAATAATAATAAAAAAAAAATATATATATATATATATATATAGTGTGTTTGTACAGTGGCTTGCAAAGGTATTCACCCCCCTTGGCATTTTTCCTATTTTGTTGCCTTACAAACCCCCCCCTCCCCCCATTTTAATAACCAGGTTGTGTCATTTGATTTACACTATGCCTACCACTTTGAAGATGCAAATAATTTTTCATTGTGAAAAAAACAAGAAAGAAGACACAAACTGAACTTGAGCACACAACTATTTCTACCCACCCAAAGTCAATACTTTGTAGAGCCACCTTTTGCAGCAATTACAGCTGCAAGTCTCTATAAGCTTGGCACATCTAGCCACTGGGATTTCTGCACATCCTTCAAGGTAAAACTGCGCCAGCTCCTTCAAGTTGGATGGGTTCCGCTGGTGTACAGCAATATTTAAGTCATACCACAGATTCTCAATTAGAATGAGATCTGGGCTTTGACTAGGCAATTCCAAGATATTTAAATGTTTCCCCTTAAACCATTTGAGTGTTGCTTTAGCAGTATGCTTAGGGTCATTGTCCTGCTGGAAGGTGAACCTCCTTCCCAGTCTCAAATCTCTATGAAGACTGAAACAGGTTTCCCTCCAATGTCCCTGTATTTAGCTTCATCCATCATTCCTTCAATTCTGCCTAGTTTCCCAATCCCTGCCGATGAAAAAAAACATCCCCACAGCACGATGCTGCCACCACCGTGTTCCACTGTGGGGATGGTGTTGTCGGGGTGATGAGAGGTTTTGAGTTTGTGCCTGACATAGGGTTTTTCTCTGGCCAAAAAGCTCAATTCTCATCTGACCAGAGTACCTTCTTCCATATGTTTGGGGAGTCTCCCACATGCCTTTTGGCGAACACCAAATGTGTTTGCTTATTTCTTTTCTTTAAGAAATGGCCATTTTTCTGGCCACTCTTCTATGAAGCCCAGCTCTGTGGAGTGTAAGGCTTAAAGTGGTCCTGTGGACAGATACTCCAATCTCCGCTGTGGAGCTTTGCAGCTTCTTCAGGGTTATCTTTGGTCTCTTTGTTGCCTCTGATTAATGCCCTCCTTGCCTGGTCTGTGAGCTTTGGTGGGCGGCCCTCTCTTGGCAGGTTTGTTGTGGTGCCATATTCTTTAAATGTTTAAATAATGTATTTAGTGATGCTCTGTGGGATGTTCAAAGTTGCAGAATTTTTATAACCCAACCCTGATCTGTACTTCTCCAACTTTGTCCCTGACCTGTTTGGAGAGGTCCTTGGTCTTCAAGGTGCCGCTTGCTTGGTGGTGCCCCTTGCTTTGTGGTATTGCAGACTCTGGGGCCTTTCAGAACAGGGAAATATAAACTCAGCAACAAAAAAAAGTCCCTTTTTCAGGACAATGTCTTTCAAAGATAATTTGTAAAAATCTAACTTCACAGATCTTCACTGTAAAGGGTTTAAACACTGTTTCCCATGCTTGTTCAATTAACCATAAACAATTAATGAACATGCACCTGTGGACCGGTCGTTAAGACAATAACAGCTTACAGATGGTAGGCAATTAAGGTCACAGTTATGACAACTTAGGACACTAAAGAGGCCTTTCTACTAACTCTAAATACAAAAAGAAAGATGCCCAGGGTCCCTGCTCATCTGCGTGAACGTGCCTGAGGCATGCTGCAAGGAGGCATGAGGACTGCAGATGTGGCCAGGGCAATATATTGCAATGCCTAAGACAGAGCTACAGGGAGACAGTACGGACAGCTGATTGTCCTCGCAGTGGCAGACCACGTGTAACAACACCTGCACAGGATCGGTACATCCGAACATCACACCTGTGGGACAGGTACAGGATGGCAACAACTGCCCGAGTTACACCAGGAATGCACAATCCCTCCATCAGTGTTCAGACTGTCCGCAATAGGATGAGAGAGGCTGGACTGAGGTCTTGTAGGCTTGTTGTAAGGCAGGTCCTCACCAGACATCACCGGCAACAACGTCGCCTATGAGCACAAACCCACTGTCGCTGGACCAGACAGGCAAAAAGTGCTCTTCACTGACGAGTCATGTTTATCGACGAAGGAATGAGCGTTACACCGAGGTCTGTACTCTGGAGCGGGATCAATTTGGAGGTGGAGGGTCTGTCATGGTCTGGTGCGGTGTCTCACAGCATAAACTGAGCTTGTCATTGCAGGCTATCTTAACGCTGTGCGTTACGGAAAGACATCCTGCTCCCTCATGTGGTACCTTCCCTGCAGGTTCATCCTGTCATGACAATGCCACCAGCCATTCTGTGCGTGATTTCCTGCAAGACAGGAATGCCAGTGTTCTGCCATGGCCAGCGAATCCAATTGAGCACGTCTGGGACTTGTTGGATCGGAGGGTGAGGGCTAGGGCCATTCCCCCCAGAAATGTCCAGAAACGTGCAGGTGCCTTGGTGGAAGAGTTGGGTAACATCTCACAGCAAGAACTGGCAAATCGGGTACAGTCCATGAGGAGGAGATGCGCTGCAGTACTTCATGAAGCACCAGAAACTGACTGTTACTTTTGACCCCCCCCCCCTTTGTTCAGGATACATTATTCAATTTCTGTTAGTCACATGTCTGTGGAACTTGTTCAGTTTGTCTCAGTTTTTGAATCTTATGTTCACACAAATATTTGCACATGTTAATTTTTCTGAAAATAAACAGCGAGAGGACTTTGTTTTTGCTAAGTTCATACTGAGATCAGGTGACACTTAGATTGCACACAGGTGAACTTTATTTAACTTTTGAAGGTAATGGTTGCATAACTTTTTATTTAGGGGCTTCATAGCAAAGGGGGTGAATACATATGCACGCACCACTTTTACGTTTTTTATTTTTCTGAATTTTTTGAAACAAGTAATTTTTTTCCATTTCACTTCACCAATTTGGACTATTTTGTGCATGTCCATTACATGAAATCCAAATAAAAATCCATGTAAATTACAGGTTGTAATGCAACAAAATTGGAGAAACGCCATGGGGGATGAATACTTTTGCAAGGCACTGTATGTATGTATGTACAGTTGAAGTCGCAAGTTTACATACACTTAGGTTGTAGTCATTAAATCTCGTTTTTCAACCACTCCACAAATTTCTTGTTAACAACCTATAGTTTTGGCAAGTCAGTTAGGACATCTACTTTGTGCATGACACAAGTAATTTTTCCAACAATTGTTTACAGACAGATTATTTCACATATAAATCACTGTATCACAATTTCAGTGGATCAGAAGTTTACATACACTAAATTGACTGTACCTTTGAACAGCTTGGAAAATTTCAGAAAATTGTCATGCTTCTGATAGGCTAATTGACATAATTTTAGTCAATTGGAGGTGTACCTGTAGATGTATTTCAAGGCCTACCTTCAAACTCAGTATCAATTCAAGGGGCTTTATTGGCATGGGAAACGTGTAAACATTGCCAAAGCAAGTGAGGTATCTCTATGCTTGACATGGAAAAATCTAAATAAATCAGCCAAGACCACAGAAAAACAATTGTAGACTTCCACAAGTATGGTTCATCCTTGGGAGCAATTTCCAAATGCCTGAAGGAACAATGTTCATCTGTACAAACAATAGTACACAAGTATAAACACCATGGGACCATGCAGCTGTCATACCGCTCAGGAAGGAGACGCGTTCTGTCTCCTAGAGATGAACGTACTTTGGTGCAAAAAGTGCACATCAATCCCAGAACAACAGCAAAGGACCTTGTGAAGATGCTGGAGGAAACGGGTACAAAAGTAGCTATATCCACAGTTCGACGAGTCATATATCGACATAACCCGTAAGGCCGCTCAGCAAGGAAGAAGCCACTGCTCCAAAACCACCATAAAAAATCCAGACTACTGTTGCAACTGCACATGGGGACAAAGATCGTACTTTTTGGAGAAATGTCCTCTGGTCTGATGAAACAAAAATAGAACTGTTTGTCCATAATGACCATTATGTTTGGAGGAAAAAGGGGGAGGGTTGCAAGCCAAAGAACAGCATCATGTTGTGGTGGTGCTTTGCTGCAGGAGGAACTGGTGCACTTCACAAAATAGATGGCATCATGAGGAGGAAAATGATGTGGATATATTGAAGCAACATTTCAAGACATCAGTCAGGAAGTGATAGCTTGGTTGCAAATGGGTCTTCCAAATGGACAATGACCCCAAGCATACTTCCAAAGTTGTGGCAAAATGGCTTAAGGACAACAAAGTCAAGGTTTGGAGTGGCCATCACAAAGCCCTGACCTAAATCCTACAGAACATTTGTGGGCACAACTGAAAAAGCCTGTGTGAGCAAGGAGGCCTACAAACCTGACTCATTTACACCAGCTCTGTCAGGAGGAATTGTCCAAAATTTACCCAACTTATTGTGGGAAGCTTGTGGAAGCCTACCCAAAACGTTTAGCTTAAGTTAAATAATTTAAAAGCAGTGCTACCAAATACTAATTGAGTGTAGGATTATATGTCAGGAATGTGAAAAACTGATTTTAAATGTAATTGGCTAAGGTGTATGTGAACTTCTGACTTCAACTGTATGTATGTATAATGATCTGAGCGGTAGTCTTCGGTTTTCATTTTGACTCCAAGTGATCTTGACTTAAAAGGTTGGTGACTACTCCTTTGGGGTAAGGTCACA
This sequence comes from Salvelinus fontinalis, assembly GCF_029448725.1. Lineage (NCBI taxonomy): Eukaryota > Metazoa > Chordata > Actinopteri > Salmoniformes > Salmonidae > Salvelinus > Salvelinus fontinalis. The sequence goes on along the minus strand of NC_074701.1, from coordinate 11,793,027 downwards.
ATATTCCAGGAACATAAAAAAAAGCAAGAGTTTACAGAATTTTGCAACCCTACTCACTGGCATTTACGAGTCAGGCTTTGCTCTATGTCCAACATGCTGTCTCTCTGGTCAGGTGGTGGCTCCGGTTAGAGAGACCTGTGCCCAGACACTGGGCGTGGCCTTGCGCCACATGACTGACAGCGGTGTTACCATGACAGTAGACATCCTGCTGAAGCTGCTGACGGAGGACCAGTGGGAGGTCCGGCATGGGGGTCTTCTGGGCATCAAGTATGGCCTGGCAGTCAGACAGGTACCAATAACCTCCTGTCCTGTCTGCTTGCCTCTGCCACCCAACATACGTGATGTGTGTTATCCATTTTAAGGCAGTAAATCAAGTGTTTTATACATGCATACTGTAGACTAGACCAGGGTTACCCAGCTGGCTGAATTTCGCCCGTGGGTGAATTTATCCCCCCCCCCCCCAAGTTTTCTGAACAAAAAAAAGTCTGAATCTAGTTCATGATCCCTGGACTGCACTCATTGTCTTTCTGTAACTTTTTTTTCTCGCTCCCTCGCTTTCCTCCCAGGACCTGATATCCGCTCTGCTTCCACGGGTGCTCCCTGCCATCACGGAGGGGCTGCAGGACCTGGATGATGATGTCAGAGCGGTGGCGGCCGCGGCCCTCATCCCTGTGGTGGACGGGTTAGTGCAGCTACTCCCCAACAAGGTCAGACAGGAGCTCCTCTCCACAGTCACTCTTTACATGTGGTCACATTATCTGCTCCTTAGCCTCTCTCCAACCTCACCCCTCTGTCATGCCTGTCCCATGGCTTTGCCTTTGTTGTCATTGTAAACTTCTTCAGACCTGTCAACCTGCACACATTTTGCCCACCATGCACGCAATTTGAGATTAGAGTTCGCTGGTACGAAAAACGACCCTAAAATAGTCTTATCGTTGGCACATTGTGATTTTTGACTCATCTCTAGCGGTCTGCTCTGATCCCAGAAAGCACTTATCGTAGTTCAGTGTGTGTTGCTGCGTGGATGGAAACAGAAACCGTACTGTTAGACTCTTAAAGATTAGTAGGCCTATGTTAATTAATCAGTTCTTGATCGGTCCTCTTTAAATAGCTGTATGTCAACAGTAGGCTGCTAATTATGATAATAGTCAGTTCACCGATGTCAACGAGGCATGTTGAATGAATGGTAGCCTAGTAGTCAGACTTAACTTGATGGATTAGGTCAGAGATGGAGATCTGAAACAAGCTCCTATAGGCCTAGTTCAGTTTCCTATTCCAAATAGCCTACAGTGAGCTAGACTACTAGCTATTTTGCGTCCAGTAATTGAATTGTTCTGAATTATCTCCCCAAACAAAATGTAAGAAGCCATTTTCACTAGACTAGCCACATAGACACCTAATAATGAGAATAATCTTTACCCCTCAATTTTACCTAGAATAATGGAATAATGTGAAATTTTAAGGATCAAACATAAGACTTCCATGTTGGCTACATTGTTTATAATTTAAGACTAAGTTTCACGGAAATGGCAATTACAGGTAAAAAAAAAACTGCTAAATGCTCCGACTTCTTGAGGGGGAAATTGACTGACCCCCCCCCCTCCGGACCTCCCAACCTAAGTCCTACATCAACCCCACCTTGTCAGAATATCCTAGGGAGAGCCCTGATTGTACATTTTAAAAATATAAACGCAACATGAAGTGTTGGTCCCATGCTACATGAGCTGAAATAAGATCCAAGAAATGTTCAATATGCACAAATAGCTTATTTCTCCCAAATTTGATGCACAAATTTGTTAACATCCCTGTTAGTGAGCATTTCTCCTTTGCCAAGATATGCCATACTTGTCAGGTGGATGGATTATCAAGAAGCTGATTAAACAGCACGATCATTACACAGGTGCACTTTCTGCTGGGGACAATAAAAGGCCACTCTAAAATGTACAGTTTTGTCCCACAATGCCACTTTTTGATGGAGCGTGCAATTGGCATGCTGACTGCAGGAATGTCCATCAGAGCTGCTGCCAGAGAATTGAATGTTAAAGCCACCTCCAATGTTGTTTTAAAGACTTTGGCTGTACGTCCAACCGGCCTCACGTGTGCTGATGTCAGCATTATGAACAGAGTGCCTGTCGGGGCAGGCATAAGCTACAAACACAATTGCATTTTATTGATGGCACAGAGATACCGTGATAAGATCCTATAGCCCATTGTCGTGCACTTCATCTACCGCCATCACAAGGATCTGTAAACAATTCCTGGAAGCTGAAAATGTCCCAGTTCTTTCATGGCCTGCATACTCATCAGACATGTCACCAATTGAGCATGTTTGGGATGCTCTGGGTCACCATGTTCCAATATCCAGCAACTTCACACAGCCTTTGAAGATAGGAATACCTAGGATAGGATAAAGCAATCCTTCTGCCCCCCCCCCCCCCTTAAAAGATGTAGATGCACTATTGTAAAGTGGCTGTTCCACTGGATGTCATTAGGTGAATGCACCAATTTGTAAGTCGCTCTGGATAAGAGCGTCTGCTAAATGACTTAAATGTAAAATGTAAATGTAAATAAGTGTGACAACATTAGACAGGCCACAATCAATTATTTTACCAGGTAAATTGATTGAGAACACATTCTCATTTACAGCAATGACCTGGGGAATAGTTACAGGGGAGAGGAGGGGGATGAATGAGCCAATTGTAAACTGGGGATTATTAGGTGACAGTGATGGTTTGAGGGCCAGATTGGGAATTTAGCCTGGACACCAGGGTTAACACCCTACTCTTACTATAAGTGCCATGGGATAATTAATGACCTCAGAACACCCGTTTAACGTCCCATCCGAAAGACGGCACCCTACACAGGGTAGTGTGTAGGGGCATTGGGATATTTTTTTTTAGACCAGAGGAAAGAGTGCCTCCTACTGGCCCTCCAACACCACTTCCAGCAGCATCTGGTCTCCCATCCAGGGACTGACCCTGCTTAGCTTCAGGAGCAAGCCAGCAGTGGTATGCAGGGTGGTATGCTGCTGGGAAATATGTGACCAACTGATGCGTATCTATATTTCCGGTCGTGAAATCCATAGATTAGGCCCAAATGAATTTATTTAAATTGACAGATTTTCCTTATATAAATTGTAACTCAGTAAAATCTTGTTGCATTTTTATATTTTAGTTCAGTATAATTAATTACTGAAGAATAGCCTACCATTCCTACTGAGGCAGTCTTCTGCCAACATAAGGCAAAAACCCCCACAATTTAGCTATGATTTGAGCAGTGTGGGTGTCGCCCGCGCCGTCGTGGGGTCTGCGGGGTGGGTGCCGCCGCCGCGCAGAAGTGGTGCTCAAAATTCTTGGCATGTCTATGGCACAATAGGGTTGTGTTCAGTTGGCACCAAATGGACTGATTGATTGAAATCGGGAGGGACTACCTGGACATTTTCGTTTTCCGTTGCAAAAATGTTTTCCATTGAGTTTGCTGATGAACACAACCCAGTTTGATGTTTATTTGCTCTGGGTTTTTTTTTTCAGTACTGTGCTAACCATAGCAGTTGTCTCAGTTGTATGTAGATCATGACTGCTGTTATTTCCCCGGTATTGTTCAGGTCCCATTCATAGTGAACTCCCTGTGGGATGCTCTCCTGGAGCTGGATGATCTGACAGCCTCCACCAACAGCATCATGACCCTACTGTCCTCTCTGCTCACCTACCCTCAAGTCCGACAGTGCAGGTGAGTGACACCTCTCCTGTCTGTACAGACATAACCTCTTCTCCCACTTCATTGTGGAAATCATGAACATCTTGTACTTTAAGGAACATTCCGATGATCTACAATCAAAAAGTTGCACTAACAATTGTTGTGGTAAAAAGCAGGTGTTGTAAAGTCAATGGTGTTTATGGCTGAGGAACATTCAAACCAGTACGTGTTTGTTCTTGTGGTGTCCTTTGTCAATGAAACGTCTAGTGTGCTTAGGATGTACTAAGGACAACTTTTTCAAGGGATGATAGGCCCAACAATGCTCTCTTTTTGTCCCTCCAGCATGCAGCAGTCCCTAACGGTCCTCGTTCCTCGGGTCTGGCCATTCCTTAGACACACCATATCGTCAGTTAGACGGGCCGCACTAGAGACCCTTTACACCCTACTATCCAAAGCTGACCAGGTGGGTTTGTAAGAGAAATATGTCAATGGCCCAATCCTAAATAGAGCCCTATGCACTAGTGTCAAATCTAAGAGGATTTGACAGGTGTAAGTAATAAGGTAATAGCTCTGCCTTGCCCCCTGATAGGCTAGGTAGAAGTTTCACCATATTGCTTGTACCAATCAAATCCTCTCGGGTCTCCACACACGTACGGCCTTACATGCTGACCACACCGCTCGCGTTACAAAATAAATGTATACGTGTTATTCAGTCATTGCATCCACACTGCTTGCGCACGTCAACGACGTCTTTTACATGTCTCTGGTGCAGAATATCAGAAAGGGAAGAGGACAGGATGGAACATGGTTTTCATATGTGAATGTGTCTTCACCTATTCTTAAACCATGTGAAGGGATGGTGTGATTAATGGGGAACCAATTACTTGCCTCCACAATGTCTGTGCGCAAGTCACTCCCTCCTTTGGCATTGGGGCGAGGTGTATGGCAGTGTCTGGAACCATTGTATGTCCCCTCTGATGTTGCACTTATCCTGGGATAGTATATGACCTAGAGGCTCACTCCCCTCAGAGAGCTTGTCCAGGAGAGGGGTCAAGAAGGGGTTTTACTTGAGATGGGAGTATCTAGAGTTGACAATTGAGTTATGCCATTGGATGAGTTGGTGGTTTTGTGCTATGAAGTACCAGGAACGAGATTAGAACCTCGTCTTAGGGACCAAACTGATCGATAATTTATAGCGAATGCTATCTGGCTACGGGATACTCCTTTCTCATTATAAAGTCTTCCTTTGTGAACTGTTCCTAATATCTGTGGTTTGTTATGTCGACCAGGGGGGTGGATCTTCGCTATAAAAGATCTCAGTAGCCATTGTGTGGACACTCTCAACGGTTCATTAGAAATAGGGAATTGTTGAAAGTCATTGCTATTGCAAAGCTCTTATCATTAAAGGTGTAGTTTAAGTATAACTCTGACTGGTGTGTGAAGTTTGTCTCTCTCCTCATTTGGTAATACAGAAATTAACCACCACAGTAGCCAGGCGCTGAAATAGAACTTGGTTCTATTTGTGATGCTTGACGTGCTGCTAGTCCCGACTCTCCAATCTCCTCATTGGTTTTTAGGAGCATATACCCACGTGGGTGATTTGGAAGATGAGCTGAGGTCCACACTCCAGTCCAGTTGGTGGTGGTAATGCACCTTAAAGTTGGTTGCCAACCGCCATATAAAGTCCAAAGAAGAACAAGAAGCCTGAAGGAGGAAAGATTACTAGAAACAAACTCGGGTTATCCTTTTATCTGTGGATTAATTGTTGGAGTAGAGGACCTTGTGCATTTCAGGTAAAATAATAACAACCCAATGTTTATATCCCAGGAATAATTAGCTGTAGTTGGTTAAGAGTTTTGATATTTCAACCTGCGTGTCCTGATTGCGCCTGGTGTGTGTGTGTGGACAAAATCAACATAGCGCCCGGTCTAGTCATCGATTTTTGAGGTTGGGCCAATTTTTGGAATGCTAATGTATGAATACAACTCTTCGTTGTCATAACTGAAGTCTGTTTTGTGTTGTTCCAGAGCTGTGCATTATGGCTCAACCAGGTCCTGCAAGACATGCTCCGACACATCTTCCAGTCCTGCATCCTGGAGAGCAATCAGGAGATCCTGGACCTCATCCAAAAGGTTTGAGACACACACACACACCACACGAGGCAGGTTTCCATTGACCCAGGTTTATTCGACAAAAGCAATTTCGCAAACAAATTATTGTGACGTGTAATAAAAAATGGCAGACAGGAGACATTTTCTAAAGATCGACAACATTTTTATCCGTTCAACTGGTGGAGTTGTCTTTTGTCTAACTTTTATTGCGACAAATGATGGAAACAATTTTTTTTGAATAAATGATTGCCAAATGATTTTGATGCTACGGTGCATGTGATGTCATCGCATGACTATAAGCTTTTCTCCACATTTAATTCTAAGTGCCTACTGCTTGCAAAAAAAAAAAATCAACTATAAAATGTTTTCTTTGCGAGATGACAAAGATTATCCTGGCTTTCAAGAATTCCTGAATAGCTTCGCTTTTTCAGGTTAGCTGTAAAGTTTTTCCATTCAATTTGCCAGCAGCATACCACCCTGCATCCAACTGCTGACTTGCCTCTGAAGCTAAGCAGGGTTGGTCCTGAATGGGAGACCAGATGCTGCTGGAAGTGGTGTTGGAGGGCCAGTAGGAGGCACTCTTTCATGAGGTCAATAAATAAAAAAATATATGTATAGGATACCTACTCATTCAAGGATTTTTCTTAATTCTTACATTTTTCTACATTCTAGAATAATAGTGAAGACATAAACTATGAAATAATATGTATGGAATCATGTAGTAAAAGTGTTAAAAAATATATATATTCTTCAAAGTAGCCACCCTTTGCCTTGATGAGAGCTTTGCACACTCTTGGCATTCTCTCAACCAGCTTCACCTGCAATGCTTTTCCAACAGTCTTGCCGGAGTTCCCACATGCTGAGCACTTGTTGGCTGCTTTTCCTTTACGCCGCGGTCCAACTCATTGCAAACCATCTCAATTTGGTTTGAGGTTAGGGGATTTCAGAGGGTTCTCGTCATCTGATGCAGCACTCCATCACTCTCCTTCTTTGTCAAATAGCCCCTTACATAGGCTGGAGGTGTGTTGGGTCATTGTCCTGTAGAAAAACAAATTACAGTCCCACTAAGCGCAAACCAGATGGAATGGTGTATCGCTGCATAATGCTGTGGTAGCAATGCTGGTTAAGTGCGTCTTGAATTCTAAATAAATCACTGACGGTGTCACCAGCAAAGCACCATCACACCTCTTCCTCCATGCTTCACGGTGGGAGCCACACATGCGAAGATCATCCGTTCACCTACTCTGCGTCTCACAAAGACATGGCGGTTGGAACTGAAAATCTATTTGGACTCATCAGACCAAAGGACCGATTTCTACCTGTCTAATGTCCATTGCTTGTGTTTCTTGACCCAAGCAAGTCTCTTCTCATTGGTATCCTTTAGTAGTGGTTTCTCTGCAGCAATTCAACCATGAACGCCTGATTCACGCAGTCTCCTCTTAACAGTTGAGGTTTGTCTGTTACTTGAACTCAGATGCATTTATTTGGGCTGCGATTTCTGAGGCTGGGCTCCCGAGTGGCACAGCGGTGTAAAGCACTGCATCTCAGTGCTAGAGGCGTCCCTACAGACCCTGGTTCGAATCCAGGCTGCATCACATCTGGACTTGATTGGGAGTCCCATAGGGCAGCAATTGGCCCAGCGTTGTTAGGGTTTGGCCGGGGTAGGCCGTCATTGTAAATAAGAATTTGTTCTTAACTGACTTGCCTAGTTAATTAAAGGTAAAATAAATAAAATAATGAACTCATCCTCTGCAGCAGAGGTAACTCTGGGTCTTCCTTTCCTGTGACGGTCCTGTCGTTTCTCTTTGCTTAATTGAGCTGTTCTTGCCTTAATATGGACTTGGTCTCTTACCAAATAGGGCTATATTCTGTATACCACCCCTACCTTGTCACAACACAACTGATTGGGTCAAACGCATTAAGAAGGAAAGAAATTCCACCAATTAACTAAACGAGGCACACCTGTTAATTGAACTGCATTCCATGTGACTACCTCATGAAGCTTGTTGAGAGAATGCCATGAGTGTGCAAAGCTGTCAAGGCAAAGGGTGGCTACTTTGTAGAATGTCAAATATAAAATATATTTTGATTTATTTATACATTTTTTAACACAACATGATTCCATATGTGTTATTCCATAGTTTTGATGTGTTCACTATCATTCTACATTGTAGAAAATAGTAAAAAATAAAGGGAATTTAACTTAACCCCTTTGAATCAGGGGTGCAGGGGTCTGCCTTAATCGACATCCACGTCTTCAGGAACAGTGGGTTAACTGCCTTGCTCTGTGGCTGAACGACAGATTTTTACCTTGTAAGCTCGGGGTTACGATACAGCAACCTTCCGGTCACTGGACCAACGCTCTAACCACTAGGCTACCTGCCCAGAAAAGCATTGAATTAATAGGTGTGTCCAAAGTTTTGACAGGTACTAATAAATAAATATGTCTGTCCCAGGGCAGTGATTGGGGACATTGCCCAGTGTAAGGTACTGTCTTTTGGATGGGCTGTTAAACAGGTGTCCTGACTCTCTGTGGTCACTAAAGATACAATGGCACTTATAGTAAGAGTAGGGGTGTTAACCCTGGTGTCCTAGCTAAATTCCCAATCTGGCCTTCATACCATCATAGTCACCTAATCATCCCCAGGCTCCAATTGGCTCATTCATCCCCCTTCCTCTCCCCTGTTACTATTCCTCAGGTTGTTGCTGTAAATGAGAATGTGTTGTCAATCAACTTACCTGCTAAAATAAATGATTTCAGATGTACAGGAGTGCAAGTTTCACCATGGCACAGACCGATATGTTGGCACATGAGCATTATTGGAATATGGCAAATATTACTAAATGATTGCATTCTATCCATGCTGGCTTTCACAGGATACCTGAGGCATGAAACAGATGGGAGGTGGGAGGGCATACATGCTGTCGTCAATTTATTAATGCGCAATTTGCCTAAATGCGGAATGGAAACACTTCAACCACTTTAAAAAAAAATGACAATAGGTTTTTGCAGATGTTTATTTTATTTTTTGTGACGTCATTACGTCCAGCTGTTATCGACATGATTGTCAAATGGAAACGCACCCTAGCAGGCAATTGTTGCATCTGTTTTCGATACAAACTTTCGAAATGTCAATAAAAAAAAATCACTGGACAAGTTAATGGAAACAGGGATGCTACATTCCTGTCATTTATCAATAAATTCCCTAGTTTTCCAGAAGTCCTGGTTGATTGATTCAAATTTTCCTGCTTATTCCCTCCTGATTCTGGGATTTGGGGAAAACCAGGGAATTTAAATTAAGTTCCAGGAATTTTACAACCGTAAATCTTGGCTGCTGTTTTTAACGAGTTTTGTCTTCTTGTAGGTGTGGACAGAGCTGCTGCGCCAGGCCCCTCAGCAGTACGTAGTAGCAGCCAGCTGTCCCTGGATGGGCGCCTGGCTCTGTCTGATGATGCAAGCCTCTCATATCCCCATAGACATCAACATACTGCTGGAAGTCAAGTCTCGCTGCAAGGTGAGAGGATGGTTACTCTGTTAGGACTGATCGTTACATCCGCTACAGATTGTATTCTCAATTGTGCTCTTATTCCAAAATTAGAGTGCTCCCTTAGGATATACACTCAGTGGTCAGTTTATTAGGTACACCACCCCGTTAACAAAAGTGGTTCGCTCCTACAGACAGAGAGTCACATGGCCGTGGCTTGCTATATAAAGCAAGCACAGGCATCAAGGCATTGAATTACTGTTCGATTGAACTTTAGAATGGGCAAAACTAGTGACCTAAGCGACTTTGAGCGTGGTATGATCGTTGGTGCCAGGCGTGCCGGTTCCAGTATCTCAAACGGCCGGCCTCCGGGGCTTTTCACGCAAGACATTGTCTAGGGTTTACAGATAATGGGGCGACAAACAAAACATCCAGTCAGTTGCAGTCATGTGGGCGAAAACAGCTCGTTGATGAGATGTCAAAGGAGAATGGCAAAAATCGTGCAAGCTAACAGGCGGGCCACAAACAGACAAATAACGGTGCAGTACCACAGTGTTGTGCAGAACGGCATATCGGAACGCACAACTCGTCTGTACTTGTCACGGATGGGATATTGCAACAGGCGCCCACACCAGATTCCACTCCTATCGGCTAAAACCAATAATGGGCACGCGATCACCAACACTGAACAATTGAGGAGTGGAAAACATTGCCTGGTCAGACGAATCCTGGTTCCTGTTGTCATGCTGATGACACAGGATTTGGCGTAAGCAGCATGAGTCCATGGCCACATCCTGCCTGGTGTCAACGTTACAGGCTGGTGGTGTAATGGTGTGGGGAATGTTTCCTGGCACACGTGAGGTCCCTTGATACCAATTGAGCAATGTTTCCATGCCCCAAATAATTCAGGTTGTTCTGGAGGCAAGGGGGGGCAACGACCCGGTACTAGATGGTGTACCTAATAAACTGGCCACTGATTGTATATTGCCTCGTATGATGCAATAGTCTAGTGCGCTATTCATTAGGGCACACTGTAGACACTTTTTGCAACGGAAAACAAAAGTGACTGTTCTTATTGGACAACCTCAGATGGTAGTCCGTTTTGGGCAAAAAATAAACATTTCAGGCTTACTGAACTCGACCCAGGGTTCTGATGCAGATGTTCTCTAATATCATTTGACAGGAGAAGGCTGGTGGGAAGCCTCGCCAGGGAGCCTTGGTTCAAGTGAAGGAGACTGTTCAGGAGTACATCGCCGGGGCAGAAACCGTGACCGAGGACCCAGTGACGCGGGACTACGTGGTGACACGGGCTCGACTCATGGCCGCTAAGTTAGTCTCTGTTTCTATTCCTCAATCTAATTTTTATCCCTAGAGAGATTTAAGAAAAATCACTAAATGGTAGATTTGGGACAGTAGGTAGCGGTTGGATCCTGAGAGACTAATATTAAGAACTGAATGCAGCACTGTATGGTATCTGCAGCCAGCTGCTACTCCGGGTTGGCCTGTTCATTACTTGGTGCAAGAGCAACTCGGTCATCTGACATCGTTTTGTCTCCAGGCCACTTAGTGCCTGGCATACAGTGCATTCGGAAGTATTCAGACCCCTTGACTTTTTCCACATTTTGTTACGTTACACATCCTTTTTCTAAAATGGATAAAAGTTTTTCTCCATCAATCTACACACAATACTCCATAATGACTAAGTGAAAACAGGTTTTTATACATTTTCGCACATGTATAAAAAATTTACCTTATTTACTTAAATATTCCGTCCCTTTGCTATGAGACTCAAAATTGATCTCAGGTGCATCCTGTTTCCATTGATCATCCTTGAGATGTTTCTACAACTTTATTGGAGTTCACCTGTGGTAAATTCAATTGATTGAACATGATTTGGAAAGGCACACACCAGTCTATATAAGGTCCCACAGTTGACAGTGCATGTCAGAGCAAAAACCAAGCCATGAGGTCGAAGGCATTGTCCGTAGAGATCCGTGTCGAGGCACAGATCTGGGGAAGGGTACCAAAAATGTCTTCAGCATTGAAGGTCCCCAAGAACACAGTGGCCTCATTTAATTTTTTGTGTATACGCCCTTTTTGTGTATACGCCCCATTTAATTTTTTGTGTTTACGCCCTTTTTCTCCCCATTGTCGATCTTGTCTCATCGCTGCAACTCCCCAATATGCTCGAGAGAGGCAAAGGTCAGGTCAAGTCATGCCAAACCGCGCTTCTTAACACCTGCCCGCTTAACCGCTTAATCCGGAAGCCAGGTGCACCAATGTGTCGGAGGAAACACTGTTCAACTGATGACCGAAGTCAGCCTGCAGGCGCCCGGACTGCCACAAGGAGTCACTAGAGCGCGATGAGTCAAGTAAAGCCTCCCTTAAACCCGGACGATGCTGGGCCAATTGTGCGCTGCCCAATGGGACTCCTGGTCACGGCCAGTTGTGACACAGCCTGGGTTTGAACCCACTGCTCCGCTCGGGAGGCGGCCTTCATCACTCTTGAAAGAAGTTGGGAACCACCAAGACTCTTCCTTGTGCTGGCCACCCAGCCAAACTGAGCAATCTGGAGAGAAGGGCCTTGGTCAGGGAGGTGACCAAGAACCCGAAGGTCACTCTGACAGAGCTCCAGAGTTCCTCTGTGGAGATGGGAGAACCTTCCAGAAGGACAACCATCTCTGCAGCACTCCACCAATCAGGCCTTTATGTTAGAGATGGAAGTCACTCAGTAAAAGGCACATGACAGCCCGCTTGGAGTTTGCCAAAAGGCACCTAAAGGACTCTGACCATAAGAAACAAGATTCTCTGGTCTGATGAAACCAAGATTGAACTCTTTGGCCTGAATGCCAAGCGTCACGTCTGGAGGAAACCTGGCACCATCCCTACGGTGAAGCATGGTGGTGGTAGCATCATGCTGTGGGGATGTTTTTCAGCGGCAGGGACTGGGAGACTAGTCAGGATCGAGGGGAAAGATGAACGGAGCTAAGTACAGAGATCCTTGATGAAAACCTGCTCCAGAGTGCTCAGGACCTCAGACTGAGGTGCCGATTCACCTTCCTACAGGACAACGACCCTAAGCACACAGCCAAGACAATGCTGGAGTGGCTTTGGGACAAGTCTCTGAATGTCCTTGAGTGGCCCGGACTTGAACCCTATCGAACTTCTCTGGAGAGACCTGAAAATAGCTGTGCAGCAATGCTCCCAATCCAACCTGGCAGAGAAGGGAGAAACTCTCCAAATACAGGTGTGCCAAGCTTGTAGGGTCATACCCAAGACAGTAATCGCTGCCATAGGTGTTTCAACAAAGTACTGAGTTAAGGGTCTGAATACTTATGCTTATCAAATGTAAATGTGATATTTCAGTTTAAAATGTGTATTCATTTAGCAAAAATTTCTATACCTATTTTTGCTGTGTCATTATGGGGTATTGTGTGTGGATTGAGGGGGGAAAAAACGATTTAATCCATTTTAGAATATGGCTGTAACGTAACAATGTGGAAAAAGTCAAGGGGTCAGAGTACTTCCCGAATGCACTGTATGTTGACAGATAGTGGACGCAGAGACAAACTTTTGCTGTTTTTAAAGTTAATTTCCTGCAATTTTACACATTTTCTTACATAGTTAGCCCAGAGAACCTTAAGTGTTATTACATAAAGCCGGGAAGAACTATTGGGTATCAGAGAGACGTCAATTTACCAGCACAGCCAGCACTACGACCAGGAATATGACTTTCCCAAAGCGGATCCTTTGTCTGCACCTTCCAGGGCATTTGAAGTGATTCCAGAGGCCGACCCAAAACAACGCAGCCGGAGGAGAGGGTGCCGGAGCAGTCTTCTAGTGAGGCTTCGGATGCGCGCACACCATCCACCGCTTCTGAGTATATTACTCGCTATTGTCCAGTCCCTAGTTAACAAAATTGACGAAATTAGGGTAAGAGTTGCTTTCCAAAGAGATATCTGGGATTGTAACATACACTGTTTCACAGAAACATGGCCAGCTTGGGACATGCTGTCAGAGTCAGTACAGCTAACAGAATTTTCAGTGCATCGCGCCGACCGGAATAACCATCTCTCCGGTAAGAAGAGCGATGATTAATGACTCATGGTGTAACTGTAACAACATACAGGAACTCAAGTCCTTTTGTTCACTTGACCTAGAATTACTCAATCAAATAGCGATCGTATTATCTCCCAAGAGAACTCTCCTCCGTTATTGTCACAGCCGTGTATATCCCCCTGCAAGCGGATACCAAGACGGTCATCAAGGAACTTCACTGGACTTTATGCAAACTGGAAACCATATCCTGAGGCTGCATATATTGCAGCTGGGGATATTAACAAAGAATTTAGGTAGCCTTGTTCTCAAATTAGCTATCAGCATATCGATTGCAGTACACAAGCGAGTAACATGCTCAACCATTGCTACTCCAACTTCCGCGATGCATACAAGGCCCTCCCCCGCCCTCCTTTTGGCAAATCTGACCATGACTCCATCTTGTCGCTCCCCTCTTATAGGCAGAAACTCAAACTGAAAGCGCCCGTGGTTTGGTCGGACCAGTGTCGGATAGACCTATCGGATTCCACGTTTCAAGATTGCTTCGATCACGTGGACTGGGATATGTTCCAGGTAGCCTCAGATAACGCTGACTCAGTGAGCGAGTTTATAAGGAAGTGTATAGGAGATGTTGTACCCACTGTGAATATTAAAACCTACCCTAACCAGAAACTGTGGATTGATGGCAGCATTCACACAAAACTGAAAGCACGTACCACCGCATTTTATCATGGCAAGGCAACTGGGAATATGGCCAAATACAAACAGTGTAGTTATTCCCTCCATAAGGCAATCAAACAAGCAAAGTGTCAGTATAGAGACAAAGTGGAGTCGCAATTCAACGGAATGTTCAAACACGAAACGTATGTGACGGGGTCTACAGACAATCATCGTCTTGCTTCCAGACAAATTAATCAACTTCTTTGCACGCTTTGAGGACAGTACAGTGCCACCGACACGAACCGCTACCAAAAACTTTGGGCACCTTCTCCGTGGCCGACGTGAGTAAAACATTTTAAATGGGTTAACCCTCACAGGGCTGCTGGCCGAGATGGCATCCCTAGCCGCGTCCTTAAGGTATGCGCAGACGAGCTGGCTGGTGTGTTTACGGACATATTCCATCAATCTCTATCCCAGTCTACTGATCCCATATGCTTCTAACAGTTCCAACAGTGCCTCTTCTACCTTAGGAGGCTCAAAAAAATGTGGCTAGTCACCAAAAACCCTCACTAACTTTTACAGGCGCACAATCGAGAGCATCATGTCGGGCTATATCACAGCCTGGTGCGGCAACTGCACCGCCCTCAACTGCAAGGTTCTGCAGAGGGTGGTGCGGTCTGCACAACGCATCACTGGGGGCAAACTACCTGCCCTCCAGGACACCTACACACCCAATGTCACAGGAAGGCCAAAAAGATCATCAAGGACAATAACCACCCGAGCCGTTGCCTGTACACCCCACTTCCATCCAGAAGAGGATGTCAGTACAGGTGCATCAAAGCTGGGACAGAAGCTGTTTTTCAATCTCTATCTCAAGGCCATCAGATTGTTAACTTCTTACGGCTGAGATCGGCTGAGATCCTGTTAACGGGATCGACTTGACAACAGCCAGTGAAAGTGCACGACGCCAAATTCAAACAGTAATCTCATAATTAAAATTCCTCAAACATACAAGTGTTTTACACCATTTTAAAGATAAACTTGTTGTAAATCCCACCACAGTTTCCGATTTCAAAAAGGCTTTACGACAAAAGCACACCATCTGATTATGTTAGGTCAGTACCTAGTCACAGAAAACCACAGCCATTTTTCCAGCCAAAGAGAGGAGTCACAAAAAGCTAAACTAAGAAAAAGGAATGAGGTGTGGAAGTATCATAATGTAAGGTGTATGTAAAGTGCATGGATGCGTGAATATGTGTGTGTGAACATGACTGAGTGAAAACTATGCAAAACTACAAAGGAACAAACAAAACATGATCATACCTGGAAGAGCAGAGAGAGAGAGAGGTGATTAGTGAAGGAGTTTTATACCCTGAGCTCCAATCACTAACGCTCCAATCAGGAACCGCCCCCTGCACTGCAGAGGAGGAGCCGTGACAGTTTTGTTCGGTAAAGCACCGCGTGGGGCATCATACAATGTGATTTTCCGTCTGTCACAGTTGAAGTGTACCTATGGTAAAAATTACAGACCTCTACATGCTTTGTAAGTAGGAAAACCTGCAAAATCAGCAGTGTATCAAATACTTGTTCTCCCCACTGTACATGGAACTTTAGATAAACTTCTCCTTAATGCAACCGCTGTGTCAGATTTCAAAAAAACTTTACGGGAAAAGCAAACCATGCAATAATCTGAGTACAGCGCTCAGACACAAAAACAAGCCATACAGGTACCCGCCATGTTGTGGAGTCAACAGAAGTCAGAAATAGCATTATAAATATTCACTTACCTTTGATGATCTTCATCAGAATGCACTCCCAGGAATCCCAGTTTGACAATAAATATTTGTTTTTTTCGATAAAGTCCATAATTTATGTCCAAATACCTCCTTTTTGTTCGTGCATTTAGTTCAAAAATCCAAATTCATGACGCGCAGGCCAGACGAAAAGTAAAAAATTTACATTACAGTTCGTAGAAACATGTCAAACGATGTATAGAATCAATATTTAGGATGTTTTTAACATAAATCGTCAATGATGTTTCAACCAGAGAATTCCTTTGTCTTTAGAAACGAAAAGGAACGCAGCTACCTCTCACGGGGGCGCGCCTGAGTGAGCTCATGGCACTCTGCCAGACACCTGGTTGAAACAGCTCTCATTCCCTCATCCTTCACAGTAGAAGCCTGAAACAAGGTTCTAAAGACTGTTGACATTTAGTGGAAGCCTTAGGAAGTGCAATATGACCCCATAGACACTGTATATTGGATAGGCAAACCTACAAACCTCAGATTTCCCACTTCCTGGTTGGATTTTTTCTCAGGTTTTTGCCTGCCATATGAGTTCTGTTATACTCACATACATCATTCAAACAGTTTTAGAAACTTCAGAGTGTTTTCTATCCAAATCTACTAATAATATGCATATCTTAGCTTCTGGGCCTGAGTAGCAGGCAGTTTACTCTGGGCACCTTATTCATCAAAGCTACTCAATACTGCCCCCAGCCATAATAAGTTTTAAACAGCCATCATTAGCACAGAAGAGGCTGCCTACCTACAGACTTGATATCATTGGCTACTTTAATAAATGGAACACTAGTCACTTAAAGTAATGCGAGATATGTAAACATTCTTATCTCATGTATATACTACACGATCTATTGCATCTTAGCCGCTCTGTCACTGCTCATCCATATATTTATATATTATTATTCCTTTACTTAGATTTGTGTGTATTAGGTAGTTGTTGTGGAATTGTTAGATACTGCTGCACTGTCAGATCTAGAAGCATAAGCATGTCGCTACACTCTCAGTAACATCTGCTAACCATGTGTATGTGACCAATACAATTTCATTTGATTTAGCAGCGGCTGTGACGCAAACATTTCGCACATCCCAGCGTATTGTTTTCCTCATTGAACTAACCAGTATGCAAACTAAAACTTGTGTTCTCTTGACGACAAAAGAAGGCGAGGTAAAAACTGTGGTGGAATTGCGACGAATCCAGTTACAACACTTGCATAAGTGATGAATGTCTAAAATCATTTTATTTCTCTTCTTCAGGCTGTTGGGGGCCCTGTGTCGGTGTATTTGCGACCCGCAGCTCAATTCATCCTCCCAGGACATCCGGCCGGCTGAGTCGCTGGGCCAGCTGCTCCTCTTCCACCTCAACTCCAAGTCTGCCCTGCAGCGCATCGTTGTGGCACTGGTCCTCTGTGAGTGGGCCGCCGTGCAGAAGGTAGGGCCCGAGTCTCTTTTTCGTTCGTCAGATTGTTTTGTTTGGTGCTGTCTGAATAGGAGTTGTTCACCACAATTCTATCGGGATTTATTTTAGAACTGCTTTTATGGCCGGGATTCAAACAAACACAAACTACCTGTGCAGAGCGATTTTTTTTTTTACCTTTAATTTCAGCTTGAGCCGACGTCAAAGGTGTACCGTAGATAGCCAACACGATACCAGCAAACTGTAGTTTCATTGAATCCCAGCCAATGTCAAATGAAACCTTGTCCGCCTTGCCCCCGCCCTCTCTTGACTCAGGTGGTGTCAGCCATGGTCCAGCCTCGCCTGTTAGCCATCCTGTCAGAGCAGCTGTACTACGATGAGATCGCCATTCCCTTCACACGCATGCAGAACGAGTGTAAGCAGCTCATCGCCCTGCTGGCCGACGCTCAGATCGACGTGCGCGACCGCCTCAACTGCAGCGTGTTCACTATCGACCAGGCCAACGAACTGGTGAGGACGACACTCACACTGTATCTGTGTTACATCCCTAAAAGATAAAATGGCAGCCAAATCCAGTGTTTCAATGACATTGTGGATTTCAATTGTCTATTTGTCAGAACAGACATTTTTCTGCTCTTGCCAGTTCAGACCGCATTTCTTTATTGCCCGTTCCGGGATTCGAGTCATCGAACCCTCCGGCTACAGGTCGGCCTCTAACCTTTGGGCCACCTACTGGCCACCTTCCATCTCCATGTTTCAGTCTAAGCTCAGCGGGGATCAAGTTACTATAATAACTTATAATATTCAACATGTTTGATATAAAAAAAAACATCTTATGCGCTCATTTAGCAACGTTAGGTTACTATTGTGCTTTGTGCTGTCTCTGTGGTGTGTTGGCTTGCCTGGGAAGAAGGCCAGGGCCCTGTGCCCATCTGCCACGGAGACACAGGGGTGTGATGACGCCGTGTTAGAGAGACTGATGGTCGTGTACTAATATTGACCGTCTCTGGTCCTATGCTCCCGAGTGGCGCAGTGCCTCTTGCATCTCGGTGCAAGAGGCGACTTTACAGTCCCTGGTTCGAATCCAGGCTGTATCACATCCCGCCGTGATTGGGAGTCCCGTAGGGCGGCGCACAATTGGCCCAGCGTTGGCCGGGGTAGGCCGTCGTTGTAATTAAGAATTTGTCCTTAACTGACTTGCCTAGTTAAATAAAATAAAATATGCCACTGTCTGGGAGCAAAAACAATTCTAGCTTTAGGAGAAGGTGGCTGCTTATACTAAGTGTACTACTCCCATGTTTTTGCCACCTTGGTTAAGTCTTCATAGATTCATAACCTACATGTTCAACACAGATTAAATGCAGCTTTTAGCAGAAGACATTTTGAGCTGTCTGAAGTCATTACATTTATGTTTAAATATTGAATCGATGTTCTCCAGGGGTCGCATTAGGTTTCAGAAACCTTCATTTTCAAAACGTAGACCATCATATGTTTTCAAACCATTTCACCTGCATTGAAATTCGAAAGACAGGTGTTTTTTTTGTTGTCGCTTCAGTAGAGTTATCAGGGGTGTGCAACTATAGTTTTTCATTACACAAAATAAATGAATGCCAAACATTTGGGAGGAAATAGCTTAGTTTTCCTCAGAGGACAACCGAAGTGCTGCGCCATTTGGTTAGCATCCACGCATAAGTAAATTGACTTACCACGAAAGAGCGCAGTACCTTTTGTATCGACGATACATGGCCATCGGCTAAAAAAGTTTGCATTTTAACTTGCTAAAACTACCGGAGAAAAGTAAACGTCAGTCAGAACACTGTCTGCTGATCAAATGTACCTTTGTGAACGCGGGGGATTTAATTGGTTTGAAGACGAGCAAGATTTTTCATCTGAGTGGGAAAGTGCAACTGAATCACAATTCGTTTAACATTTAGGATTTGGCGCGAACTGCGACAGACAAAATGCCTGCGTTAACAGAACTCAGCATTATGTTTTATCTTATTTGCATGACAAACTCAGAATTCTGTGTTATTGCGACTTCTGGTTCTCATCTATTTTGTTGAACATTGGTAATGCAATGATTGTTTTGTGAAGAGATTTGCCCTGAATCTGTCATTCCCTATCAGACTTTGGGTCATTTCCCTTAACTCCGACGGAATTCAACTATAGACCCTATTGGGGTTCATGGAGGCTGAACGCCATTGTATTGAACGATGACAAACCCAGGAATGTTACGAATCACCTTCTACATCCTCTGTTCTTCCCTCCGTACATAGGTGACCACCATCTTCGCAGAGTCCACCGTGGGTCTGGATATGAAGTCCAAACCGTTTCATCCACTGGACAGCAAGCGCCAGCAGGCCCAGTCCACGGTGGGCGAGACCAGTGTGGAGTGGCAGCAGCTGCACCTGCGCGTCCACATGTTCACCGCCTGCGCCGTGGTCAACCTGCAGGTAGGTGTGTCCACACAAATGTCATCTAATACTGGAAACTTTCTTTATCAACACTTTGCTTTCCCTGATATCGATAGCATGTCTATTGAAATGGTTTTGTTTTAATAATTTCTACATGAAATATACACTTAGTGTGCATTAGGAACACCTGTTCTTTCCATGACCGACTGACCAGGTGAAAGCTATGATCCCTTATGGATGTCACTTAAATCTACTTCAATCAGTGTAGATGAAGAGGAGGAGACCAGAAATGATTTTTAAGCCTTGAGACAATTGAGACATTGTGGATGTGTGCCATTCAGAGAGTGAGTGGTCAAGACCAAATATTTTAGTGCCTTGTAAACGGGGTATGGTAGTAGGTGCCAGGTTATGTCAAGAACTGCAACGCTGCTGGGTTTTTCACACTTAACAGTTTCCCGTGTGTATCAAGAATGGTCTACCACCCAAAGGACATCCAGCCAACTTGACATAAGGGTGGCATTGGAGTCAACATGGGCCAGCACCCCTGTGGAACGCTTTCAACACCTTGTTAGAGTCCATGCCTCGATGAATTGAGGCTATTCTGAGGGCAAAGGGGGGGATGCGCAACTCTATATTAGGAAAGTGTTCCTAATGTTTGGTACTCAGTGTAGATTTACCATTTTGTAAGTATTTTTTTCCCTCTGCTCACCGTTCTAGCCAAAGCATTGTTTGCATAATATTCTTAATTGAAGCCCTATTTGGCATTCCAAAGTAGGCCATTGTCTCTATTTGCTGCTGCATTTTATTCCGTATTTTTTCAAATCCATTTACACTGGACAAAAATATAAATGCAACGTGTAAGGTGTTGGCCCCATGTTTCATGAGCTGAAATAAAAAATCCCAGAAATGTTGTGCACAAATTTGTTTACATCCCTATTAGTGAGCATTTCTCCTTTGCCAAGATAATCCATCCACCTGACAGGTGTGGCATATCAGGAAGCTAATTAAACAGCATGATCATTACACAGGCCACTTTAAAATGTCCAGTTTTGTCACACTACACAATGCCACAAATGTCTCAAGTTTTGAGGGAGCGTGCAATTAGCATGCTGACTGCAGGAATATCCACCAGCTGATGCCAGAGAATTGCACATTCATTTCTCTACCATAAGCTGCCTCCAACGTCATTTAGAGAATTTGGCAGTACGTCCAACCGGCCTCAACTGCAGACCACGTGCAACCACGCCAGCCCAGGACCTCCACATCCGGCTTCTTCACCTGCGGGATCGTCTGTGGGGGGTTTCTGAGGAGTATTTCTGTCTGTAATAAAGGCCTTTTGTGGGGGAAAACTAATTCTGATTGCCTTGTCCCCCCTGTGGATGGGCCTGGCTCCCCTGTGGGTGGGCCTATGCCCTCCCAGGCTCACTGTGCCCCTGCCCAGTCATGTGAAATCCATAGATTAGGGACTAATGACTTTATTTGATTTGAACTGATTTCCTGAAAACTGAAATGTACAGCGTTAAATCTGGGTTGTGTTCATTAGGCACCGAACGGACTGAAACAGACTATCTGGACTTGACCAATTACAAACGCTCATTTTTGTTTTCTCTCATCCCAACCTGCAGGCGTTACCAGACAAGCTGAACCCAGTGGTGCGTCCGCTGATGGAGGCGGCTAAGCGGGAGGAGAACACCCTGGTTCAGGGTTACGCCGCCTCCTTCATCGCCAAGCTGCTGCAGCAGTGTGCTACTAGGCAGCCATGTCCCAATTCCAAGATCGTCAAGAACCTGTGTTCGTCGATCTGCATGGACCCCCTGCTCACGCCCTCCTCGGCCTGCCCCGTGCCCCCCACTCAGACTGCCAAAGGTATGGGATGGGATGCACAACATTTTTAATCTGGGTCATGTTCATTAGGGCACACCATAGTGAAATGTAGACAAAAACTGGAGAAGATCTTGTGGTCCCTCCGTGTTTCAGCCTGATGAACATGACCCAGATTAACACTAACGAGGTTGTGGCTGCCAGAAACAGATATTACATAGAACCCTCTGACACTCACTCTGTTGACCCTTTCTCTCTCTCACCCCTAGCTGGCATGTCGGAGAAAGAATGCATGCACCACATGGTCAATAAGACCAAGGGCATCATCACCCTCTACCGCCACCAGAGGGCAGCATTTGTCATCACCAGCAAGAGGGGCCCAACCCCCAAAACCTCCAAGACCCCCGCCACTGAACTGCCACCCGGCAGCACCACGACCACAGATACTGATGAGGTGGGTGACAGAGGGAGCAAACATTTACCTGTGTATTGACTGTGTTCTTGATGACTATCGTTTATTTTTTCAGAATAAAAAGCCATTTCTCGTTCAGAGAAGAGGTGCCGAGTTCTCTCTGACGACGGTTGCTAGGCACTTTGGCCAGGAGCTGACGAGGTCACTGCCCTACCTGTGGGAGTTTGTGGTGGGACCTTTGAGGGCCGTGGTGGAGAACAACCAAGGCATCGGTATGCTACACTCTTCATTAGATCATATGGGTCATGTTCATTAGGGATCACCGTAACTGAAAGCAAACGTTTCTTATTGGACAAGTAAAGGTAGCCCTTCCCTGTTTCAGTCCCATTTGGTGCCTAATGAACATGACCAAGATGTATTGCTATTTGCTACCCACTGTCCACTTCCAGATGGGCGTCTTCCTATACCTCTTGTATATGTTGTCATCAATGAAGAGATATTGATGCATTTCTGCTCTATGGTGTTGTAGATGCAAAGCTCCAGTTGGAGAGGGGGGATGCTGCAGCCCAGGAGCTGGTCAACTCTCTGCAGGTGCTGGAGGTCACGGCTGGAGCCATGGCCCCCGAGCTCAAACCTCTGGTAAGACAACATGCAGGAGTCTCACCAGTAGAAACACCACCATCCTATCTAAAGCTCAGAAATGTCTCCAATGTTTTCACACCTCAGTTGTAGTCTGTCAAGATGAGTTCACATCCCTCGCCATCTGCTGTGTAGGTCCAGGAGAGTATTCAGACCCATTGGCTTTCAACATTTTGTTAGGCCTGATTCTATAACTGATGAAATTGTTTTTTCCCTCGTCAATCTACACACAGATGACAAAGCAAAAACAGGTTTTTAGAAATGCTTGCTAATTTATAAAATAAAAAAACAGATATCACATTTGCATAAGTATTTTATTATTATTATTATGATTTTTTTTTCACCTTTATCTGTCCTACCAGGTTGGCCAGTTGAGAACAAGTTCTCATTTACAACTGCGACCTGGCCAAGATAAAGCAAAGCAGTGCGACACAAACATCACATGGGATAAACAAACGTACAGTCAATGACACAATAGAAAAATCTATTTACAGTTAGTGCAAATGTAGTAAGATTAGGGAGGTATGACAATAAATAGGCCATAGTGGCGAAATAATTACAATTTAGCAATTAAACCCTGGAGTGATAGATGTGCAGAAGATAATGTGCAAGTAGAGATACTGGGGTGCAAAGGAGCAAAAAAATAAATAACAATATGGGGATGAGGTAGTTGGGTGGGCTATTTACAGATGGGCTGTGTACAGGTTCAATGATCGGTAAGCTGCTCTGACAGCTGGTGCTTAAAGTTAGTGAGGGAGATATGAGTCTCCAGACTTTTGCAATTCGTTCCAGTCGTTGGCAGCAGAGAACTGGAAGGAAAGTTGGCCAAAGGAGGAGTTGGCTTTGGGGATGACCAGTGAAATATACCTTCTGGAGCGCGTGCTACGGGTGGGTGCTGCTATGGTGACCAGTGAGCTGAGACAAGGTGGGGCTTTACCTAGCAAATACTTATAGATGACCTGGAGCCAGTGGGTTTGGCGATGAATATGAAGCGAGGGCCAGCCAACAAGAGCATACAGGTCGCAGTGGTGGGTAGTATATGGGGCTTTGGTGACAAATTGGATGGCACTGTGATAGACTACATCCAATTTGCTAAGTAGAGTGTTGGGCGGGCAGGTGCAGGCAGCGATCGGTTGAAGAGCATGCATTTAGTTTTACTTGTATTTAAGAGCAATTGGAGGCCACGGAAGGAGAGTTGTATGGCATTGAAGCTCGCCTGGAGGGTTGTTGTGTCAAAAGAAGGGCCAGAAGTATACAGAATAGTGTCGTCTGCGTAGAGGTGGATCAGAGACTCACCAGCAGCAAGAGCGACATCATTGATGTATACAGAGAAGAGAGTCGGTCCAAGAATTGAACCCTGTGGCACCCCCATAGAGACTGCCAGAGGTCCGGACAACAGACCCTCCGATTTGACACACTGAACTCGATCAGAGAAGTAGTTGGTGAACCAGGCGAGGCAATCATTAGAGAAACCAAGGCTGTCGAGTCTGCCGATGAGGATGTGGTGATTGACAGAGTCAAAAGCCTTGGCCAGGTCAATGAATATGGCTGCACAGTACTGTTTCCTATCGATAGCGGTTAAGATACCGTTTATGACCTTGAGCGTGGCTGAGGTGCACCCATGACCAGCTCTGAAACCAGATTGCATAGCGGAGAAGGTATGGTGGGATTCGAGATGGTCGGTAATCTGTATATGGGCCTAGCTCGAGGCTAGTTCAATGCTAGCTAGTGCTTGCTTCGGGACAGAGGCGTTAGCTAACAGTAGTCACTCATTTGCAGCTAGCTAGCTGTGATGATCCAGTGTAATGATTCAGAGCGGCAGCAATCCAGTGATATGGTAGAGGAAAGCAGTCCGATATGCTCTGGGTTGATATCACGCTGTGCAGACAGGCATGCGTTGTCCGAGCTAAGGCTGAGTGGTGGCTGGCTGGTGACCGAGGAAGAAGGTGAAGACCTCTAGCCGTGGCTAACAAAGACTAGTAGCTAATTAGCTGGCTAGCTCCTGATGGAAGTTCCAGTTATAAGGAATAAAAATAGCAGATCCGTACCACATTGGATGAGGCGGGTTGCAGGAAAGTATATTTAGTTCGTAGATAGAAAGTGAGATTAAGATATATATGAAAAAGTATTCTTGGGTGTAACTCTACAAGCTTGGCACACCTGTATTTCGGGAGTTTCTCCCGTTCTTCTCTGCAGGTCCTCTCAAGCTCTCAGGTTGGATGGAGAGCATTGCTGCACATCTATTTTCAGGTCTCCAGAGATGTTCGATTGGGTTCAAGTCCGGGCTCTGGCTGGGCCACTCAAGGACATTGAGACTTGTCCCGAAGCAACTCCTGCGTTGTCTTGGCTGTGTGCTTAGGGTCGTTGTCCTGTTGGAAGATGAACCGTTGCCCCAGTCTGAGGTCCTGATTACTCTGGAGCAGGTTTTCATCAAGGATCTCTGTACTTTGCTTCGTACAGCTTTGCATCGATCCTGACTAGTCTCCCAGTGCCTACCACTGAAAAACATCTCTACAGCATGATGCATCCACCACTGTGCTTCACTGTAGGGATGGTGCCAAGTTTCCTCCAGACGTGATGCTTGGCATTTAGGCCAAAGAGTTCAGTCTTGCTTTCATCAGACCAGAGAATCTTGTTTCTCATGGTCTGAGAGTCCATTAGGTGCCTTTTGGCAAACTCCAAGCGGGCTGTCATGTGCCTTTTCCTGAGGAGTGGCTTCCATCTCTAACATAAAGGCCTGATGGGTGGAGTGCTCCAGAGATGGTTGTCCTACTGCAAGGTCCTCTCATCTCCACAGAGGAACTCTGGAGCTCTGTCAGAGTGACCATCGGGTTCTTGGTCACCTCCCTGACTAAGGCCCTTCTCTCCCGATTGCTCAGTTTGACAGGATAGCCTCCTTTAGGAAGAGTCTTGGTGGTTCCAAACTTCTTCCATTTAAGAATGATGGAGGCCACTGTGTTCTTGGGGACGTTCAATGCTGCAGACATTTTTGTTGGTACCCTTCCCCAGATCTGTTCCTCGACACGATCCTGTCTCGGCGCTCTACGGACAATTCCTTCGACATCGTAGCTTGGATTTTGCTCTGACATGCACTGTCAACTGTGGGACTTATAGACAGGTGTGTGCCTTTTCCAAATCATGTCAAATCAGTTTAATTTCCCACAAATGGACTCCAATCAAGTTCTAGAAACATCTCAAGGATGATCAATGGAAACGGGATGCACCTGAGCTGAATTTCATGTCTCATATCAAATGGTCTGAATACTTATGTAAATAAGGTATTTGTTTTTTTTTATACATTTGCAAAAAAAATTCAAAACCTGTTTACGCCTTTTCATTATGAGGTATTGTGTGTAGATTACTGAGGATTTTTGGGGTGTTTTAATCCATTTTAGAATAAGTCTGTAATGTAATAAAATGGGGAGAAGTCAAGGGGACTGAATACTTTCCAAAGGCACTGTATGCCTCAAGCCAAAATTAATGGTGAAGATGAGCACCGGTATCTGGAAATTACGTGGTGGTGTTTTGAATTGTGGTATGTACATCACTTGCCACAATCCAAAACACCACCTTGTGTTCTGGGACGTGCGTTTATCTCAACAGAGGACTTTGACATGAAAACAGCAGACAAACTTTGATTTTGGAGCGTAATGTCTCAGAATAGCGCATTTACTGTATTGTCTGTCTGATAAGTTCTTCCCCTCTGTGTTTCAGTTGTTGGAGCACCTGCCCCACCTGTTCACCTGTCTGCAGCACCCGTACACGGCCGTGCGTCACATGGCGGCGCGCTGCGTTGGTGTGCTCAGTAAGATCGCTACCATGGAGACCATGCACCTGTTCCTGGAACGTGTGCTGCCCTGGCTGGGGTGCATCGAGGACGGCACTAAGCAGGAGGGGGCCATCGAGGCCATGGCCTGTATCCTTCATACGTGTCAGACATGTTCCCGTATATGGGCAACCAACCAATGGTTTTTTATAAAAGATAGAAAAATGACATGCCATGTAGCAGACACTTTATCCAACAGTATATTGAGTGCATGCATACATTTTTTTTGTAAATGTGACCCCACCATGAATTGAACCCACAACCCCACAAGACCTGACATAACTGAAAGAATGGGTGTAATATTGAAACCAGGGGAGTTGGTGTCTTGTGGTTGGTTGTCCTTGACCCCTTGGCCACCGCTCCCCAGGTGTGATGGAGCAGTTGGATGTGGACATTGTGCCGTACATTGTGTTGCTGGTGGTGCCGGTGCTGGGCCGCATGAGTGACCCCAGTGACAGCGTCCGTTTCATGGCCACGCAGTGCTTCGCCACCCTCATCCGCCTGCTACCACTGGAGGTAAACACACACACCGAACAATACAGCATAGACAGTATGTTTTAAGGAGATTTGTTTGAGCAAGTAGTTATTTGGGAGTAGTTATTTAGTCTTTTTTGGGATGCCAGGTAATTTGTAGATCTGTGATTCTGCGCAGTCCGACTGCAGTGTAGTCGATTTCAAACTCTCGCTAGAGCTTCGGTGTTACTTCCTACTGTGCAAATTTGGTTATTTGCCTTTTGCCCACTAGAGGGCAGTATCTCACTATTTTCCTATGCTGAATATTTTATGTGATTGTCATTTGGAGGATGTGTGTGTGTGCTCTAATGAAGTTGGCCTTTTTTTCTCTTCATGGCGACATTGACATCTGTCAGCGGTTAAGTGTTCATTGGGTCATTGGTTGACTTCAATCAGAGAGATTAAGTGGGAGTAATGAATCAGATGCACTGCAGAATCGGAACGGCTGAATGTCACCTGAATGACCTCCCATACCGCCCAGACACAGTTGACTCCCATATAAAAAATGTTGGCACCTGGTAATGTTTGTTTGGATATCTTACACCCTTTTCACACTATCACACTATGCTGACCACAATTGTAATGCGCTCAGGTATTTAATTTTTTCATTATTTCCAGCAAGGTTCCAGCAACTATGGTGGATGTGAAACCAGGTCAGCAAAGTACAGCTGGGCTTGGTTCAGGTTAGTGGTGTGAAAAGGGTTTTGAGTCTGCCTTTTTATTATTATTTGTTAACGTAGGCGGGTATCCCGGATCCTCCCACCATGTCGGATGATCTGATTCGCCAGAAGGCCAGAGAGCGTCACTTCATGGAACAGCTGCTGGACAGCAGGAAGTTGGAGAACTACAAGATCCCTGTGCCCATCAAGGCTGAGCTCCGCAAGTATCAGCAGGTGTGTGTTTACATGGCCTTTATTTTTTTTAACGTGTGTTTATGTGTGCATTTGCATTTTGTGGGTGTTAGAATTCTACCAACAATATTAGCCATTTTCATAATCGATCGGCTAACAGCCCTTGACTATAGGTGCAGCTGAGATCTCCTTTATAGCGCGAGCACACTGTGCCTGTTGTGTCAAGCTGCTGCAAGCTATCTTTCCTCAAGGAACCTATAGGCTGCATCTTGCTACCCACTCATGCTGCACATCATTTATCACACTTGTATAATGCAAAAATGTTGAATCCTAAATTAATTTCCTGTTCGGCAAAACAATGTCCATACAGGCTACGGCACAAAGACTGATACCGTTGGCTCGCTAGTTAGCTAGCAAGATAACATTCAGCATTCACAGAAAGCATTCACAGAAAACAGTCAAATTAGTTGAAGGAAAGTACTATGCATGGGTAGGGGGTAAAATAACATTGCTGAACTGAGCATACCACATGATACAACTCTGAAGCACAGTGCATTTTGTTTAATGTCTGGAGGCCTTACCATTGCTGAGATATTACAATTTGTGTGTACGAATTCTGGGTCAAAAGGTCACAGGAGATAATGCACCGGTCAATGGCAGAGCCTTTTCCATAATGACACAAGTGGACTCGGATTAATAAACAAACTCAAATATCTCAAGATCGGAAAGTCCTATCAACATGACATTTTCAAGGGTTATACAATAATATGAGCATGTTAAAATGAAATAGAATTAAATATGTTTACATACCGTAAAACTTCAATTAAACACTGAGTCTCAAATAGCCACTTGTCCTATTTTTAGTAGCCGGGCAATGTTACACATTTCAGCAATATAAATGCCTGTTTTAAATTAATGCCCTGTCTAAATTAATTGTTTACGAGGTTACCGTGACTTGTTTACGAGGTTTAATGTTTGATGTGTCACATTATATAACTTTTGCAAGTCATTACTGAATTATGGCAATCAGCTGTTTTTATCGCCAGTAAGTAACTGCTAGCTATTGGATGATAGCTAACTGACAAGCACAAAAATTCAATATCGCCATCTAGTGGTGAAAGTGAGATCTGCCGAAAAATGCACAGTCAGAGGATAATAATTCTGTCAAGGAAGTTTGTCTTAATTTAAAAAAGGGTGTAAATGATAACACATTAGTGCAGGAAATTAAGGAATTGATTAAAAAGCTGGAAATAAACAATGAACTATGCAAATGAACAAAGCTGTGTGCATTAAGGAAATAGTCTGTCTGTTGTGTCCAGTGATTGAAGCAAATAAAAGCCTGGGCTGTTAATTGAAGTTTAACGGTATGCACCTGTACTGTATACATTTTCTGTTGTACGCAATAAATCATTGACCAATTAGGCTTTTTCCACTTAAGTTATTTATTTTGGCCTACTAATGCAATTAGTCACACACATATGCTACAGTACTAACCAGAGGTAATACTGTAGGGTTTTAGTGTGCTTCTAACAGACACTTATGTAATTTCACTCAACATTCTCTTATTTTTCTTGTGCCCACCTGCTCTAAAACCGTCTGTGGTGGCGGCTAACCTTCCTGATAGCTACTCTAGCAAAGGTGAGATTGTAAGATTGCATGAAATCTTGACAGCAACATAGCAAAATGTTCCCAAGAATTTGACTTGATATATATATATATTTTTTTTTTGCCGTTTCGTCAGGCGTTTTTTTTTAGCTTTCTCACTTCCAGCGAAAAGTTTTTGGAAGAAGCGTAAAACCGCTCTGGCCCCACTGATTGTGCGCTCCCCGATATCAGAGACATGCTCATGAGTGGTTTATCAGACAAAATTGACATTTACACATTATTCACAACATGTTAACGAATGTGCCAACATTTTTATGATTTAGAAAGTGCGCACCAGAGTCAAACAGCAGAATCCTCTGTCAAGATTGTCACGTGACCTAACACCCTAGCATGGGTACAAGGAATGGAAATGTGTCATTAAAAGCTTTAAAAACATGCGACAATAGCGAGCCGATCGTCTCATATTATTGAACGTGCAACTACTGTAATGAAGCAGACGAAGTAAGGCGTACAATTTGCGGGAAAACATTGATCTAAAAGATGCACCTGATGGAGTGGTTTAAGAGAAACATCTCCGTTGACTTATAAAGAGGGGAAATCTATATATGCAACAACTAGGATGGGTTAATATGACTAGGATTTTGCCTTTGGCTTCTAGACAACGAAAGAAGGTGGATATGAAAACCAATAGAGAAATGCTGACACGTTTTGGGTCGCTAGCTTAGCTGTTAGCTGTTGCATGCGTCTCCTTTCTCTCTCTGCTCCGCTGCTTCAGCCTGCGTCTGAGTTGCCTAGCAGCAAGTGTCCGCTCTGGCTTGTTGCCTAGCAGCAAGTGTCCGCTCTGGCTTGTTGCCTAGCAGCAAGTCTCTGCTCTGGCTTGTTGCCTAGCAGCTAGTCTCCGCTCTGGCTTGTTGCCTAGCAGCAAGTCTCCGCTCTGGCTTGTTGCCTAGCAGCAAGTCTCCGCTCTGGCTTGTTGCCTAGCAGTAAGTCTCCGCTCTGGCTTGTTGCCTAGCAGTAAGTCTCCGCTCTGGCTTGGTGCCTAGCAGTAAGTCTCCGCTCTGGCTTGTTGCCTAGCAGTAAGTCTCCGCTCTGGCTTGCTCACAGCTCGCTCTGACTAGACTGAGCCATTAGTTGATGTTACTCAAGCTACTTTCTAACTCTAAACTCACTGTACTTTACTATTTTCGTCAAAATAAGAATTCCAGTCGGATCCAACACTTTGTTTTTGAATGACGGGTTTGTTATATTCTGACACCAATTTAATGACACAAAATTATGCAAATTAACCTATAGGCCGATTAAAAGATATATATATATATATATAAAAAAATATATATATATATATATCCTTGAGTCTATTGATGCAGCTGTGCGTCAATCTAAGTAACATTATTATAAAAATACCAATCAAAATCCATACATTTTAAGCTAGATGTATATTTGAGCTA
This sequence comes from Salvelinus fontinalis, assembly GCF_029448725.1. Lineage (NCBI taxonomy): Eukaryota > Metazoa > Chordata > Actinopteri > Salmoniformes > Salmonidae > Salvelinus > Salvelinus fontinalis. The sequence continues at coordinate 11,762,274 of NC_074701.1, read as the reverse complement.
GGGATGTTGGCCTTCAGCATGTGCGGTGGAAGGTGGCAGAGCTACAGCGGTGTTTGTCAGACATCCTGAAAATCGGTATTCTCACAAACGTCTGTAGCGTCCGAACGGTTTGACTCTATGGAAAGGGAAGACTCTCACGAACATGATGGGGTTCTCTGTTTTGCTCTATGACCCCCACAAGTTTCACAGGACTCGTCTGAAGGTAACCCACACAAACAAATTAAGGTAGTTTTGTGCCAACAAAAATAAGGGGTGTCAAAAAAATACAAATTTCCTGAGCTTTCTTATATCTCCTAGGTATAGGACAGACACTTAAATCGTATTCCTTATGTGTAATTTTTTTACTGTCTTTGCCGTTTTAGGAATGTGTTATTCCATGTGTTTCTATGGGCTATAGTTGTAGGCCAAATTCAATATTTTATCACTATTTTTTTATTCTGAAAGGGGTCCTAAAATTCAAAATCAATAGCTAAATCCATGGTATGAACAACTTAAAACAATTCCATATGTTACAGATGACAAACACTCTACTGACATTTGCCAAAACAAGCTCAGTAACTCAATGCATGCATTCATTGAATATGCTTTTCCCTGTATTGTAAGTAGGCCTAAACAACATCTTGATTTACCCAGTTTATCAATAGATTTACCATACAACAAAGTCAAATTGATTATTATTGTAAGGGCTATCAAAGTTAACGCGTTACACAATGAGCACAGAGCACAATGCGCTCTGCTGTGCGGTTGTCAGTAGTTACCACAAGCACAAAGTAATAATTATGGCTAATCCACAGATGGAACAATGAGATAGATAGTTTGCCGGATGTATAAATGTGAAGCATCCGCTTGGCGTTTCCACTCAATACCAAACATATGGTAGAGGAAGAGGAAGCCCACTGGCTGGCAGTTGGAGGAGATTGATTTTGGCCGACGTTCAGCACATTTTCTCATCAATGAAACATTTGGATTTCAACAGTTTTCTGTTCCCAAAACTGTTTATGAACGGAGTGGACTGTTTTTTAATATTTATTTTTGTAGATTTTGTTTGTAGACTTTGCCCTTTCAAAAAATCACGTTGTTTAGAAGTGCAAAGGCGAATTGAGTTATTGCGCACTTCAGGAGGTGTTCCATAACGCAAATATGCAGATCGCGCCAATAGGATCTCGCTAGTTCGTGCTTGGCTCTGCCCACTATGACTCGTCTGTTCCAATTGGAAACGACAGGCTCTGGTATATTTTGGTTTAGTTATATTTTTTGGTGGCTATTAAATCTGATTTTAATCTTAACCACACTGCTAACCTTATGCCTAACCTTTAAATGAAGACCAAAAAGCAAATTGTTGTGTTCATTCATTTTTTACGGTATAGCCAATTTTGGCTGTGGTAACTAGTGACAACCGTAGTGTGCTCTCGGTCTCAGACTACTCAACAGCAACTGCTTGCTGCTGTCTCTTGTGTTGCTTAAACACCCATTATGCATGCAGTTTCGAATGAAAATGTACAGAATATTCACCCATAAACGCATTCCAAGGGCATTTCTTTAGATAACAGCCAAAAACGTAAATTGCACAGAAGTAGCTAGCTAGTTATGCTAACGTTAACTAGCAGCTAGCTCATCAAACAAGAATGTTTACAATGCCATGGCTGAATAACTCTTGATTCAACTCTAATCAAGAAGCATTCAGCTGCTGTAGATTAGGGTTGGAGTGAAAATCGACAGAACAGTAGCTCTCAAGGAACAGGGCTGGAAAGTGTGTGTGTGCGTGTGGGTGTGTGTGTGAGATATCCACTACTCTTCAGATATGCTCCAGGACTAAAAGATGAGGGATGGCCTTGTCTCTAACTAGTTAAATAACTCTGCAAGCAATTCAGCACTTTCCACTTTATCTTCCGTCTCATCGTTTTCTGCCAGCCTCTACAAATAGGGTTTGCTTTAAATGTAGCAGGGAGGGCAGCTGCTGCTGACAAATGGCTTTTGAACAGAACACACATTTTAAAGTGGTTGAATGGATGGGCTTTGTGCCCAACATCCATCTCTCTAATGGAAAAGTGATTTGTAGATCAGTGATTCTGCCTGTGATGTAGTCATACGCAAAATGTCAGCACAGTGACAATGTTTGTATGAATTCTTTCACTCGTCACTTCACACGGTGTGGCATGAAATGCAGTGCAACAGCTCATTGAGTCACATCATTGTCCCACCCTGCCATAGCTAGTATGCAGAATGTGATTGATAAGGTTATTAAAATGACTAATTTGATGGACCGTTTCAATGACTTTGATCTTTCCAGGACGGAGTGAACTGGCTGTCCTTCCTGAATAAGTACAAGCTGCATGGTATCCTGTGTGACGACATGGGCCTGGGCAAGACCCTGCAGTCCATCTGCATCCTAGCAGGGGACCACTACCTCAGGTACTTAACTGCAAGACCACACAAACAGGTTGTGTTCCAGGCCGACTATATTGCAGTTGCACTGCATGCATCAATCAACGGTTGCATGCCATGTCATTGACTGCAGTCGGGCATCAGATTGCTATATCATATGTGGTTACCAGGCGCCATCAGAGCACGCAACAGAACAGTGTACTGTCTACATTTGGTTAATTTTTTTATTGAATCGTTTTCAACAAATATTTTTTCAAGTTTTATTGAATTCCGTGACGCGGTTAGCCTTTACGGCTGGGACTGCAGGTTTGTGTCGCAGAATCCTCTTAAGTAGCAGTTAGCTGCTAGCCGTCATGAAAACAGAGCAGGCTAACGCTAGCAGTGCAAGCCCACCAATGTTTTTTTCCCACGGCTGGGCACATGCTTTAGGTGTTTTGATTTCCTCACAATCACAAGATTGTGGAACTGTCAAATGGACTGGGATTGGTCTGCCCTATATGCACCACCACCAAGCATCTTAAGGGAAAGAGATCCTTCAGCTATGAGTAGCGGATTACCTATTTTCTTACCGTAGCCCAGGCAAACCAAATCTGTTTTTAAGTGCCTCTTATAGCTAAGCTGTCTGAGTCAGGCGGCGTTGATCTGTCCCAATCCAACGGCTAGATATTAAGCTCAACTCTGCGGCCCATTGGCGACTGGATCTCGCAAGCCGTAGGAGATCGGGGAGGCAGTCTGGCCACTCTTCATATATCCGAGAAGATCCGATTCCGCTATCAAACAGCTTTCCCCTGCTTGATACAGACCACCCAGCCCGGGAGTCAACACGGATCCTGGGAATATACCAACAGCCAGTGGCACCCTCCTACATGGCCACCACAGTTTAGCAGGTCGCTGACTCGAGACAGAAGGATCTCGGGCCAGCCGCCACCTTCCTGGGGTTTTCCGACGCCATCCACTGTTGCTGGTGAGAAGAATCAGGCTAGCCTGGCTCGAAGCCTCTGTGGACCGACCCAAAGACCACTGTCACACAGGAGCCCGTTTCCATGACATCAACTCCCTCCCGCCAAACAATTCTGGCCAACTACTCCATTATTGACAAGGTTTTTAACGACCTTCGCTTTAGGTGATCTGAGGGAGTACTACGCAAAAAATGGTAACACCTTCGCTAGCACAGGGAAGAGAATAATTCTCTCTGGCCCCCTCCCGTGCTACCGAAGGGGTTCGGAACATTTCAGCCGACTCGTTGCCCTCAACGAGTACCTGAAGAAACTTTGCAAGGACAGGAACGTCTCCTTTTGTGACAACTTTGATTTGCTGTGGGCGCAACGGCACTTTTTAAGAGACTGGATTTCACCCTAACTGCAGGGGTTATAGGAATATTTCCAGGACAATGGCAAACCGTTTAGAGACTGACGGACAGTGTCTGGTAGTGCTCCAGTCCTCCCTGTCAGAATAAGCAACGGAGGACTTGGAAACCATATCAACTCCCATGGAAATGGCACTGTGGTTATTGTAACCTAATTTATGTTCCTCTAACTCTGCCTTCTAGTGAGTTTATACAAACTGTCGTCTGCCATTCTGGTAAATTGGAGACTTTCAGAAAATCTGGTTGTAACGTTAATCATTTGGTCGTTTTTCCATTGGTTACCTCGAGAGGCCCACACTCATTGAATATGGAGCTTTTAAATGTTAGAGCAATCACTAGTTAAATCAGTAGTTGAATGACCTCATTACAGAGCGCAAAATGGATTGCATGTTTCTCACTGAAACATGGCTGTCTTCAGATTGTAGTTCTACTGTTATTGAGTTGCCCCCCCAGACTACAGCTTTTCATACTCTCAGTAAAGGGTGGGGTGACAGCCTCTATTTTTTTTATTAATACTCTCAGCTGTAAGGACATATAGTTTGGTGACTTTTGTAAGTATTTTGAGCATCATGCTATACTGTTTAAATGTCAGCCACCAGTGCTGGTGATAACCTTGCATTGGCCATCAAAGCATTGCCCCATTTTATTTCCTGATTTCTTTGAACTATCGTCATTCAACTATGATAAAATCATTGTTGACAGAGATTGACTCCAAGGCAATTGAATTCATGAATCTTTTGAGCTCTATGGACTTCATCCAACATGTCACTGGACCCACCCATAACTGCAGCCATGCTCTGGACCTGGTTATTACCGAAGGGCTTTCTATTGACACATCCTCTTGTTGATGTTGCTTTGTCTGATCTCCTTGTGTTTTTTTTACTACCTTGTTCCCCATTGCACAGGGTAGTACTAAACACTATCTCACCTCTGAAGTTGCTACAGATTTTGAGTGTATGAACAACACACCATCACCTATTCTGCCTTCCTCTTGTGATGATTTAGTTAACTTTAATAGCAAACTAAGGGCAACCATTGACGCCATAGCTCCTGTAAGGTTAAAAAAAGGCCAATTGGATGAGTCAGGAAACATATCAATTAATAAGAAATTGCAGAAAGGCAGAGCGGAAGTGGAGAAAGTCAGTTGCTGGTCAATTATGATATTCTGAGAGCGCATCTTGGCATATATAACAAGGCAATTAGAAATGCAAAACGGGTACATTTTTCTGACATGATCACTAATAATCAGAATCATTCGAGTGTTCTTCTCTGCCATTGATGGCCTGATAAATCCAACCCCCGCAAGTCTGAACTTTCCTCCACATATTAAATGTGACGCGTTTCAGAGATAAGATCCCAATCATTAGGCTGGCAAGACCTGATGCGAGGTTTGATATACAGTGCATTCCGAAGGTATTCGGATCCTTGACCTCTTTTACATTTTGTTAGGTTACAGTCTTATTCTAAAATGGATACGTTTTTTTTTTTGTCTGAATCTACACACAATACCCCATAATGACAAAGCAAAAACTGTTTTTTTAATACATTTTTGCAAATGTATGAAAAATAAACTGAAATACCACATTTACATAAGTATTCACACCATTTACTCAGTACTTTGTTGAAGCACCTTTGGCAGCGATGACCACCTCGAGTTTTTGGTTATGCCTCTACAAGCTTGCCACCTGTATTTGGGGAGTTTCTCCCATTTTTCTCTGCAGATCCTCTCAAGCTCTGTCATGTTGGATGGGGAGCGTTGTTGCACAGCTATTTTCCGGTCCCTCCAGAGATGTTCGGTCGGGTTCTGGCTGGGCCACTCAAGGACATTCCGAGACTTGTCCCGAACTACACCTGCATTGTCTGAGCTGTGTGCTTAGGGTTGTTGTCCGGTTGGAAAGTGAACCAGTCTGAGTGCTCTGGAGCAGGTTTTCATCAAGGATCTCTCTACTTTGCTCCGTTCATCTTTCCCTCGATCCTGACTAGTCTCCCAGTCCCTGCCGCTGAAAAACATCCCCACAGCATGATGCTGCCACCACCATGCTTCACCGTAGGGATGGTACTAGGTTTCCTTCAGACGTGACGCTTGGCATTCAGGCCAAAGGGTTCAATCTTGGTTTCATCAGACCAGAGAATCTTGTTTCTCATGGTCTGAGAGTCTGTGCCATTTGGCCAACTCCAAGCGGGCTGTCATGTGCCTTTTACTGAGGAGTGGCTTCCATCTCTAACATAAAAGCCTGATTTGGTGGAGTGCTGCAGAGAGGTTTCTCCTCCTGGAATGTTCTCCCATCTCCCCAGAGGAACTCTGGAGCTCTGTCAGTGACCATCGGGTTCTTGGTCACTTCCCTGACCAAGGTCCTTCTCCCCCAATTGCTCAGTTTGGCCGGGTGGCCAGCTCTAGGAAGAGTCTTGGTGGTTCAAAACTTCTTCCATCTAAGAATGATAGAGGCCACTGTGTTCTTGGGAACCTTCAGTGCTGCAGAAAGATTTTCGTACCCTTCCCCAGATCTGTGCCTCGACACAATCCTGTCTCGAACCTCTACGGACAATTCCTTTGACCTCATGGCTTGGTTTTTGCTCTGACATGCACTATTAACTGTGGGACCTTATATAGACAGGTTTGTGCCTTTCCAAATCCTGTCCAATCAATTGAATTTACCACAGGTGGAGTCCAATCAAGTTGTAGAAACATCTCAAGGAGGATCAATAGAAACAGGATGCACCTGAGCTCAATTTCAAGTCTCATAGCAAAGGGTCTGAATACTTATGTAAATAAGGTATTTGTTTTATACATTTGCAAACATTTCTTAACCTGTTTATTTTTATAAGACTAACGTAACAAAATGTGAAAGTCAGGGGTTCTGAATACTTTCCGAATGCACTGTATGTTACCCCTTGGCAAGCACAGCATTGATTTCCACTGCTACTCAAATGATACACAACTTTACGTTTCTGTGTCACCAGAGGATTTTTAGCTCCACAGAAATGAGACTATTTGTGATTTTTAAATACTTGGATGGCTCACAACTTCCTCCAGCTAAATCCGGACAAGACCCGAGGCACTTATTGTTGGAGCCACAGCATAGAGAGAGAATCTGACTGCACATTTTAATTCACAGGCAGTGAAGGTAAAAAACCTAAGTGTAACTATAGATTTTGAACTCCAATCACACATGTGTGTGTGTGTGTGTGTGTGTCCAAAATAGATTTTTACCACCTGCGGAACATTGCCACGGTGCGGTTGTTTCTCTCTCAGGCTGATACAGAGACTCATCCATGCTTTTACAAGCAGGCTTGACTACTGTAATGCTCTCCTGTCTGGTCAACCCAAGAAAGCCACTGGTCAAGGGCAAAACATACAGAATGCTGCAGCACGGGTGCTGGCTGCCTGTGAGTTTTAGAACAAATTAAGATTCTTCTATCTGTTTTTGTGTGAAGTAAATAGTAGTTTTTCTTAATTGTTTTTCTGTGAAACACATCGTTGCATCCATGCCTGAAATGTGCTATATAAATAAAGCTTGATTGGATTGAATACCTATCCAGGCGTTGTGAAATCTGGCAGGCAACTGCAATGTATTCGTCCTGGAACGTGTCCACTGTTTGACTAAACTATACACCGTCAGCACATTGGAGGCGCCTCTGTTGTTAAGAGTTCTATTAATTGTGTGCAGGGCGCAGGAGTATGCCAAGACCAAGGCAGCAGACTGCACCCCCCTGCCCTCTCTGGTGGTGTGCCCCCCCACCCTGACGGGTCACTGGGTGGACGAGGTGGGCAAGTTCTGCACCGACGAGTACCTGAACCCCCTGCACTACACAGGACCCCCCACCGAGCGAGCACGGTAAGACCCCTAGACCGACCCTCACCCACCCAAACAAACATACACACGATTCCACCACAGAGATTGCATAGGAGAACACGGCATTATCATTTGTTAAAATTATTACGAGGTTAAAATAATTGTTTTTTTTCTATTGCAGGTTACAGCATCAAGTGAAAAAGCACAACCTAGTAGTAGCCTCCTACGATGTTGTACGAAACGACATTGACTTTTTTAGGTTATTTATTTATTTTATTTAAAAACAAATATCTTTGGAATGGTGGCTGTCATTTTTATAAATAATATATACCATTTTTAATTTTCAGGAATATAAAATTCAATTACTGTATCCTCGACGAGGGCCATGTGATCAAGAACGGGAAGACCAAGCTCTCTAAGGCCATTAAGCAGTTGGCGGCCAACTTCCGAGTCATCCTATCAGGAACGCCCATCCAGGTGGGCGCATAAACTTCAGCCGATTATTATATGTATTTTTTAATTGAACCTTTATTTAAGTCGGCAAGTCCGTTAAGAACAAATTCTTAATTACAATGACGGCCTACCCCGGCCAAAACCGGACGACGCTGGGCCAAGTGTGCTCCACTGTATGGGACTCCCAATCACGGCCGAATGTGATACAGTCTGGATTCGAACCAGGGACTGTAGTGACGCCTCTTGCACTGAGATGCAGTGCCTTAGACCGCTGCGCCACTCGGGAGCTTTTTTTTTTTTTTTAAGTCAGTAAAGAATAAGCAGAGGCGTCTGCAGTGGAAATGAATCTCTTGCAGTGTGTTTGTTTTGGTTTTTAGCACCTTTTTGTTTGTACTAGACTTTATTGTAAGACCAGGATCCTCTTGAGCTTGTTAATGTTCTGTGCTCACTGCATCAGATCAATGTTGCCTAATCATTTCTCTATACTGGCCTAATGATTCCTTCCTCCACTCGGTTGGCCGTATTGTCTTTATATTGATGGGTCTATTAGTGGATGAAATGAGGACATTATGCCAAAGATATGTGACATTAATGGTGATGTATGTTAGATTCGGTGATGCCTATTGGCCAGTCTGCCGCTGTAGCCTTTATAGAGGAGTTCAGTCCAAGCAGTCGGACTACTTCCAAGTCTCGGCGTTTATTTCGTTCTAATACAACTCTCTCACTTTTGGACTCTTTCTCTCCCTCTACCGCCTCACAGAATAATGTTCTGGAGCTGTGGTCGCTCTTTGACTTCCTCATGCCCGGCTTCCTGGGCACAGAGCGCCAGTTTGCCGCCCGCTATGGCAAGCCCATCCTGGCCAGCCGTGACGCCAAGAGCTCGTCACGCGAACAAGAGGCCGGTAAAGATCCGTTTTTTTCTCTGTTCTGATGTTGGTGTAATCACCAGTTGTGAATGCCTAACAATGAGGGCACGGAAGCTGGGTCTCGTTCATTTGGCACCGTGGTTGTGGCGATATTGCGACACTTGATTTCCCCAAGAATCTGACACCGACGGTGGTGTGTTTTTGTTTCTTGCGGTGACTCTTCCGCTCCTCCACTCTAGGGGTGCTGGCCATGGAGGCGCTGCATCGCCAGGTGCTGCCCTTCCTCTTGAGGAGAATGAAGAAGGACGTGCTGCAGGACCTGCCCCCCAAGATCATCCAGGACTACTACTGCAACCTCAGCCCTCTACAGGTACACTATGAAACACTGTTATAATGTCACATAGACGGCCTCTTCATATGAAGAGAACAGCAGTACGTCTGTTGTGATGGTCTACCCTGTGTTTTATTCCCGATTTCTCGTCCCCATATAAAGTAAATCTGAGGCTGCTGCAACAAATGTTAATGGTACAATCCATTAAATGAAAGCCTGATCTGTGTGGGATTTTGAGATTGACTACATTGCAGACATACTGTGTAGAATCACTGATCTACAGTTCATCCCAAATAACTACTCGTTACATGATTTAAGATGAGCAATTCTGCGCCTCACCTTGCTCAAACCGATCCCCTCAAACACGCCGTCGCGCTCTCTGTCTGCAGGTTCAGCTGTATGAGGACTTTGCCAAGTCCCGGGCCAAGGTCAGTGTGGAGGACACCATCTCTACAGCCTCCATCCACGAAGAGGAGAAGCCCAAGCTGAAGGCCACGGGCCACGTGTTCCAGGTACACACACACACACACACACACACACACACACACACACACACACACACACACACACACACACACACACACACAGGTCAATGTATGTGACTGCCTTCTATTTAGTTTGTGGATTGTGCCTGGGGCATTTTTTGCCACTTGTGACCTGCATGGAAAATGGTAGAAGGTGGCAGGTAGCCTAGCGTTTCGAGTGTTGGGTCAGTAACCGACAGGTTGCTAGTTCGAATTCCAGAGCCGACAAGGTGAAAACCTGTCTGTGCACTTGAGCAAGGAACTTAACCGTCATTTCTCCAGGGCCGCCGTTGATAATGGCAGACTCCGGCCGTGAGCCCACTCTCCGAGGGTGTCTCTGGGGGCTCGGGAGAGGCGACGGTCGAGACATGACCCGTCTAACCCGGACGGCGCTAGGCTCCGCCCTATGGCACACAATTACATTTTTTGCCCTAGCACTACACAGCTGATTCAAATAATCAAAACGTGCACTCGGGGGTGGCCCCAGGACCGAGTTTGGGTGACCCTGCCTTAGACTGCTGTGCCACGCGGCGCACATTTCCATTTCACACATGCGTATAATAGGACACAATAGAATCACCCACCAAATGTGTATTATATCTTTTAAATGTGTGCGTATACACCATACTTGGTATTTGTTATTTACATCCTCTTCCCTCTCCAGGCTCTGCAGTACTTGCGGAAGCTGTGTAACCACCCGGGCCTGGTACTGCTGCCACAGCACCCGGAGTACAAGCGCATCACAGACCAGCTGGCAGCACAACACTCCAGCCTCCGAGACATCCAGCACTCGCCCAAACTCTCAGCTCTCAAACAGGTACCCCTATACCCTACCTCTAGGTGCCACCCATTCCTTACGCTGACCCCAATCTCAGCCAGGCACCACCCCTATTCCCATCTCTGCCTTCACATACCAACCTATTCCTGTCCCCCAAATCTTCTCTGCTCCAGAAGTGGCAGTTATTGGGATAGTAGTGGAGTGAGGTGCAGATACTTCCTACTCCACACTACTCAACCCCTGCAGATAAAAACACCCCAGCGAGTAAGTTGTTATACTGAGCCCCCCCCCCCCCCCCCCCCTTATTCCAGTTGTTGTTGGACTGTGGTCTGGGCAGCAGCGGCTCAGCGGAGGGCACAGAGGCGGTGGTGGCCCCGCACAGAGTGCTGATCTTCTGTCAGCTGAAGAGCATGCTGGACATCGTGGAGCACGACCTGCTCAAGCCCCAGCTGCCCGCCGTCACCTACCTGCGACTGGACGGCAGCGTCCCAACTGGCCTGCGCCACTCCATCGTCTCCAGGTGAGAAGGGAGGAGCATGGAGGGAGTCTATGGGTCCTGTGTGTGGCAATACAAATGCATGGCGTTGGTGTCAAACAAGCCTGTAACACTATCGTCAGTAGTGCTGCCAGCAGTCCGTGTTTATTATTATTTATTTTTTAAGGAGATCGGGAGCGCCGATCTCCTTCAATGTTATTTGTTTTTAGGACGGGACCCCTTAGAAGTAGTTTGAGGGACCGCTATTGGGCTCAGACAGTAGGCTGAGCTGAGGCTGGAACCCACGTCGCCAGGGGGGGTATGTGTAGTCGGGAGCTTTTAGACTGCTACACCAGACTAAGGCACAGTCCTGCCGCCTTTGCTGACGTGTCACTCACAAACCTCATCTGAATTGAGTGGCACTGTCCTTCTCTCGCTGTCTCCCTACGGTGCTCTGTCACGCTCGCTCTCAGGTTCAACAACGACCCCTCAATAGACGTGCTGCTGCTCACCACCCACGTGGGCGGTCTGGGTCTGAACCTGACCGGCGCTGACACGGTGGTGTTTGTGGAACACGACTGGAACCCGATGAGAGACCTACAGGCCATGGACCGCGCACACAGGATAGGACAGGTAAACTACTGCCTCTGCATGGACCGCGCACAATGTCAAATAAAATATCCAGGCCAGCACAGTGTGGTTTGGTTCGGCCTTCCGGTGTGAATCAGGCAAAAAGCATGTTTGAGTGGATCAATTTTGAGTAAGCCGAGGCTTCAGAATCACTCGTCTTGATTCTGTGCGGTCCAACTGCAACGTAGTTCGTCTCAGACATGCGCACAGGCTTGGCCGGTTGGCAGTCCCAACGTAGTGACACATTGCTGTAACGGTGTGTCTCCTCTTGCAGAAACGCGTGGTCAACGTGTATCGTCTGATCACGCGTGGCACCCTGGAGGAGAAGATCATGGGCCTGCAGAAGTTCAAGATGAGCATCGCCAACACTGTCATCAGCCAGGAGAACGCCAGTCTGCAGAGTATGGGCACCGACCAGCTCCTCAACCTCTTCACCTTGGACAAGGTCAGTAGCGCTCGCTTGGGTACAAACACACACACTTATACACGTGCATCGTCCCCCCCCCCTTTGTCTTCTTAGTCATTCTACTCTTTCACACACATCTATTTAACCAGTGTCGCCTGTCCTGTGTGTGTGTGTTTCGATCTCTCTATCCTGTCTCTCTCTGTCTAGGATGGGAAGGACGATAAGGGCGAGTCGTCGTCCTCTGGAGGGAAAGCCTCCATTAAGAACGTGCTGGACGGCCTGGGGGACCTGTGGGACCAGCAGCAGTACGAAACCGAATACAACCTGGACAGCTTCATGCACTCGCTCCACTAGCCTCTCTTACCCAGCCAGGGTTCAGTGCTATCTGCCAGTCTGATTCTGGTTATCCCCATGGCTCCCTCAGTATTCTCCCACCCCAAAGCCCACTTAACTAGACAGCCTTTAGTGCTGTGTACCCTCTTGTCCCAGGGGAACAGAGGAGCAAGGTCATCTCTCCTTGAGACTGCGTGTGCAGTGGAGCAGCAAGATGGGACTGCCCCAGAGACCACTCCAGCCCTGTGGTGGTCCCGCCTTCTAAACTGAAGTCTTAAAACACTCCCACACCCACTTTTAGAGGACTACCAGTGTTCTATTGTCTGTATAGGCAAAAACAAGATGTTTGACAGGAAGAAAGAAGGGGAGCCATCTTATAGGAACACATGTGCGCACACACCAGAGTGCTGGCTCTTTATAGCTGGTTACTGGATTGCACTGTGACTACTAACTAGAAGGGGTGTTTTGTTTATTTTATACCACCCCCAGGTGACGCTAGTCTCCCCACACATATCCTGTGTAAGCACATTCACTTGACCTTTCTCGCCCACATAGAACTCTGTATGGATCAGACGGCTGGCCAGGCACAGGTTTGGAAAGAGCCGTGGCCGGTGCTGCTCGTCCCCGACCTTGTGAAATGTCACTCTAAATGGAGCCTCACAGAGACTTACACCGCGGGGCCAACCTGAAACAAGGGGACTTGTCCGAGTTTGAAGAAAATGCAGACCTGTAAATATTTCTGTAATTGTTGCTCCTTGTTTAAACTGATATTTATAATAAATTCTAGAGCTTTGAGCGGGCGTCCTGTTTTGTGCTTACAGTACTGTCCCCAATAGACTGCATTCCTATGTTGAACACGGCCAGTAGAGGGTGTCCTTGCATTTAGGAATGATGGCACTGAGATTAGCTCTGAGTGAAAAGTTGATTGTGACCATTTGAGGTGCAGCATGAGGTTGAAAAGCAAGTGAAAGTAAAGATGAACAAACCACGTCAGTAATACCGGAGCTTTAGTCTGAGGTGATGGGCAAACTAGTGTTATTGCCTACATGAACTACTGACTACCAAACCTTTGACACGTTGCTGCTGCACATCTGGTACTTTGTGAATCCAGATTCCATTTACCCTCAACAAGGCACCGTAAATCATAATCTGCATCATAACCTTAGAGACTTTAACGATCAGTGTCCGACGGATGACGGTAATGTGTGTCATCTGAAGCACCGCTTATACATGGCACTCATGTCTTTTGTCCTGATATTGTTCACATTCTGATTGTGCCCTCATTTTAGCCGTTGCATCAACACATTGTATTCAAATGTCATGTGTGCATCCCCGATTTCCTGGTGCCTCCCTGTATGTCAATTATTTGACTTTCTTTCAAAATCCCCTTTATTTATTTACATTGACGTAGTAAGTCAATGGTGCCATCTGTCAATGATCCGAAACCGATGGATCGTTCCTACAACGGCTGAAGATGCCACAGCGCTACGCAGAGAGAACATTCGCAAGTGCGTCGGAGCATGTGTTGTTACTGATGGGATCGAAAGCTGTCGGATCAGCTTCCCTCATTCAAATCGTACCTTTTTAACTTTACAATTAACTGCCAATACTGTTGACGGATCAGCTCCTAGAGAGATCTCTCATCACCTTTTGGCTGCAAATATTAAGTCCGCTTATTCTAATACTTACTCGGTGCACTAACACAAACGAATTTAGCAAATTAATTGAAATGTATCGGCCTATGTAGCGTACAGTACTCGTTAATGCAGACGGTTTTTGTTTCAAGCATCTTCAGCCCTTGTTTAACAATTGCAAGGACATTGGCAACTTCGTGCTGCAGTCATCAGATCTGTTTACACTTGTAAGATATCCAGACAATGCATCCCCCACTACCTCCGGAGGTGGTCAGGAAGATCAGATCACAATGTCCTTAAATTGTCTACACCTGTAGAAAAAAAATGTGGGCACAATCAGAATGTGGACAAAGGACACATGGCACCAGGTATAATCAGTTGCTGCATCAGCAAGGGAATAATGCTGGACTTCTCAATTATGTTATCTGTTGAAGCAGGTTGGGTGTGGTACCTTTCCTCAGACACCTATATGTAATATGATGGGTTCTGCTGCACGGAGGGACAGTTATAGATTATGGATCACTGAACAGCATGGAAAAGGGAGCGCTTGGAAGAAGAGTTGTCAAGGACAATGGCGCAAGTTGGTCAACCCTTTTGAAGACTTGTGATTTGACACGTCACATTAGTAGATGCTTGTGGCAAAAGCACAACTACGGTTTAACTTGCGTACACATTCTAAATGCTGCTAAACCCCTAATGACCTACATGTAATCCCTTTCCTTGAGCATTACACAGGTGCTGGGGACAAAAGGCCACTAAAATGTGCAGTTTTGTCAGACAACACAACGCCACAGATGTCTCAAGTTGAGGCATTATGATTGCAGGAATGTCCACCAGAGCTGTCGTCTGAGAATTTAATGTTTATTTCTCTACCATAAGCCAACCAGACACACACGCGCAACCATGCCAGCCCAGGACCTCCACACACGGCTTCTTCATCTGCGGAATCATTTGAGACCAGCCACCCAGACAGCTGATGAAACTTAGGAGTATTTGTCTGTAATAAAGCCCTTTTGTGGGGAAAAACTCATTCTGATTGGCTGGGCCTATGCCTACCCATGGCTGCACCCCTGCCCAGTCATGTGAAACCCATAGATTAGGGCCTAATGGATTTCCTTATATAAACTAACTCAAAATCTTAAATTGTTGCATGTTGCATTTATTTTCTCACTTCACATCTTTCCATTCCAGTCACACACAGTCAAGCACAAATGCAAAGGATGAGAGAAAGAGGTGGAAAAGGAGGCCATGCAAAAGACGACAATGTTTCACAGCATCATACAACTATGTTTAATACGATTTAGTTATTAGTACAGAAAAGGGAAAAGGTGGAAACTACACACTTGAAGCAGTAGTAGTAGGCATTAGCAGCATAGAAGCTCCCATGTTTTTTAAACCAGTAATGCTTGTCTGAATGTGTAGTATATATCCGAGTCAACCATTTCAAAGCCTCGTCAAGATGGAACCAGTAATCAAACCACAATTACAAAGTATAACTTTGAAAAATAAATGAACAGTGATTTTGTCTGAAAAACAACAACTATTGAGCAGGTTTGGAATCATTTTCTTATTTTGAGATCACAACATGATGAAGAGGCCTAATGACTACCCAGAGAGAACGTCCATGAAGCATAAGTGCATACTATCCAACTCTAGTGTTACATGAAATATATAGGTATGATTAAAGAGGATTATATAAAAATGCCTCCACCAAACACATGATTTTCTTCCTACCAAGTCTTAGCCTTTCAGTTGCACATACAATTGCTTATTATTGTCAGGGTATGAAAAGGGATAAATACTTGGTAGTATGAGCGTAATACTGACCCTTGGGAGAAAGCAACCATTGGGTTAGTAGACGAGATGAAGGATATTAGTAGATCACCACCTGTACAAACTGGTAGAAAAGGCAAGCTAGAAGTAACATTCTTGGACCAGCGTTTGAATTGGTGTTTTTATATCTTATTGATGACCATACTGTAGTACAGGAAGTGATGTCGCAACACTTCATATGGACTACTAGTCTATGTAAATGAGGGCAAAAATCAAGTCAATGTCATCCCCTAAGAACACACCACATAATATCAAAAGAGGATGTTAAAGGGTTTCTTGGGACAAATGTATTTCAAATCTAAGGCCAGTTCATACACTACAGCAATCTAGCTGGTTTGGGGACAGAAAGAAAACATGCCAAAGATTTAGATGTACGACTGCTCTTATTAAGATGAATGGATTCCAACAAGTCACACCCTCCACTTAATAACATTTACATTCATACTTAAATACACATCTCAAATGGTCCACATGCCCACTTTTCAGGCTCCTACCCACCATCTGAAACGATATGGGGGCTCATGTGACATGATTTACGTTTTAAGGAGTTAACGTAATGTCTCACATCAGTGGAAGTGGTGCGACATGGCCATACAACGTTCTTGAAAGTAACATCATTGACTATACAAGGTGGGGTTATAGTAGTAGCAGCAGAAGCAGTAGGAGAGGTAAGTATCATTGTCCAGCTTTACACAATATCACAACATTCTGCTCCATTCTGCCTTTTTATTGTATTGCCTATTAGTTTGTTTTACATTACCAACCACGTAATACCAAATGTCATTGTGTTCTTTTTTGTATTTCTTCTACTATCGTCACACTAATGTAAGCAACATCAGCAAGTTAACATAGGCTTTACATTTCCAAAATCTAGACACTTAAGTAACAATATTACAAAGGTTTTTCAACTTCCAAAAATAAAATAGTCAAACAAAACAAAAATATATTTTTTAAAGAATTAGCATCATAAAATGAATTTATTTCATATAAAAATGCTAAATAATATTAATGACATTGACCAGATATGAAAGTCTCCCCCAGAAATAACTTAATGGTTGAGAAATAAGTAAAGAAAACACAAAATAAAAATATTTAAATATGTTTAAAGTCTTTTCATTTTAGCAAAAATCTCAAAAAATAATGAAAATGTTCTCAATACAAAGGCTACATTACTACTGGAAGGTACTAGCATGTAGAGTAGGTAAATAAACAGTAGAAAATGATTTTAGTGAATCACAATGCAATGAAAATAAAGATTTATGCCACCCTCTTTTTTTCAAATTTTCTTCTTTTTTTACAAACAGTACAAACAGTATTGCACATTACAACAAAGAACAGGTTCTTAGCCTTAATTTTTTGACTAATTCAAGTCTTGCGCGAATAGAAGGCCACCACTCAATTGATGCACCTTGGGGACTTTCGATCAAGTTACAGTTGAAATCAAGTTACACTTGTATCTCTTAATTTAAAAAAAAGTACATATTTCTTTCCACCTCCATCTGCTCAGTCTCTTTTTAAACAATGTCAGGCTAACAAATCAAGGCATGTTGCTTTTACAAAACAATAAAGGGAGCACATACTTTTAGGAAACGTAAAAAAAGTGTTCTTAAAAAATAACATGAACAGAAGATCTCTTTCACAATTCTGGTCAGCATAGTAAATTATTGATTATAAATATACAAAAAAAGAATCTTCAGTTATCTTTCTAAGCACCTAATAGACTTATTCCGTAGATTTTTTTTTTGTGGACTAATGTTTTCCTTGGAAGACTACCACTCATATGTTTGTCTTAGTGACTCTGCGCTTTCACGGGTTGTCAGACCAGCGGGAAACTCACTCTAAGCGCCTCTGTAATAAGGTAGAGTCTTTACTTCAGCTAACATCATTATATTAAAGCTATAATGCTCAAGCTCCTTCAGTTGTTTAAAAAAAATATACAACTTCAAATTAAGC
Source organism: Salvelinus fontinalis (assembly GCF_029448725.1). NCBI lineage: Eukaryota > Metazoa > Chordata > Actinopteri > Salmoniformes > Salmonidae > Salvelinus > Salvelinus fontinalis. Next base: position 11,744,513 of record NC_074701.1, on the reverse strand, counting down.
AAATAAGCGTGATAAAAAATAAAATCAACCACTTGTTAAATCATCTCTCGAATAAACGTAATTACTTTTTTAAGTTTGAATAAACTTAGAAAATATCAATTTCCCTCCTAATATATTTCAAAATTGAGGTACTGCAAAAAGATCATGTCAGTCAGAAAGCACGCTTTTTCGTTTTTCTCAACCAAAAAAATAGCTGACTCTTGAAAACTGTCCAAATAGAAAGAGTAGTGCACAACAAATGTCTATTATAGAGAAGGAACAAACATAGAAAACCCTTCTGGGCGGGGAAAGAAATATCACAAAAACACCCAGAATTCACTTTCATAGGGATACTTATTATTACTCATGTTTAGTCTCTTTTTTTGTATTTTTCCCCCGATAAAAATAAAATGTCCACCATTTTAGCAGGTCATTAATCTACTTCAAGCTTTGCAGGAAAATCGGGATAAATACGGTAAACCCAGATAGCACACAATGTTCTGGCAATGTTATTACAACCCCGTAGCCATGTCGAGACAACGTTATGTGCGTGCTGAGAAGCTCAGTTAACTAAACCACAAGTCTCCAGTAACTTCAATGTTCGGTCTGTCTTCTCATCAGTCTTTAATGCCTTGTCACCACAACAGTACAAATGTTTCTAACTTGCACCTTGAAGCCCACAGACATGGGGTTTAATGCTTCGCGCAGTATCATCTGTGGTCTTAGTATGTGTTGGTGGTTTAAGTTGAACATATGTGAGCTCTTTGGTTTTTTGGGGGACATGATCCTACACTTTGTCAACGGTACAGACAGTGGTTCTGTGTTTCTCAGAGTCAAGCTCACTTAAGTGTGTGTCATATGTTCTGAGTGTTTGGGTCAGACTTTGTGTGCATAGGTGTGTGTTTGTGTGTAAGAGAACGAGAACCTGTGTAAAGTGAGTGTGTGTCAGACCTGGGTTCAAATACTATTTCGGGTATTTTAATTACTTTCAAAATATATTTTTGATTTGAAAATACAAGCAGTTGAATATTGGAATGTATTTGGAAATACACTTGGAAAGTATTTGAAAATACTCAAATACACACCTATGCAGTTTATTCTGGTTTTTGAAAATACTTTAATATCGTAGGCTTTTATAGGAAATTATTTGAAAATACTTTCAAATACTTATAATAGAAGTAGTTGATTCAGGCCACATTATTAGAAAATACTCAAATACACATAAAATAAGTATAAAAAAAGAATACTAAAATACATATGTATTTGAACCCTGGTCTGGTGTTTGTATTTGTGTGAATGTGTGTACGAGAGAACGTAAATACGTGTGCATAAACTAGCTCATGAAGTTTCACATGACTTTTGTCGGACATCAACAACAGTTAAAGCAGATCACAGTTATAGGCATACTCAGACCTTACTACATATGGTATAAAAAATTCCACAATTATATTAACAAATCACTGCAAAAAAGTACTACACCTATCATAGACAGCTTAAATGATATATCCTACATCTCGCTGGATTCATGATTCATATTACGTTTTCGTAATCTGGTTAGGTTAGCCACCTTGTGCAGAAGCAGTGTTCATACTGCCCCTGTGGTTATTAACTTACATCTCACTGAAGGTGTTGGATTTTTGACCAGTCTGTCTTCCCTAGTGTCCAGTTCCTTGCTAGTTGTACGTACACCTATAGCATGTTGTGCAAACATGGGCAGAATTGAATAGTAGACATGATACTGAAATTATATTGCATGCAGCAACTTGATTGAAAAACTGTATACATGCATTAAGGGGCGACCCCCCCCCATTTACCCCGCAACATACAACCCCCCCCCCCCCCCCCTCCTCATCATTATAAAAAAATAGCAGACGCTCTCATCCAGAGCTACTCATAGAAGCAATTAGGGTTTAAGTGCCTTGCTCAAGGGCAGATCAACAGATTTATCACAGTCGGCTCGGGGATTCAAAACAGCGACCTTTCGGTTACTGGCCCAACCGCAAGTCTACCTACAATGATAGCCTGTCATCATCCTTGTCACCAGGTGCGATCATAATTGCTATAACACCCTAGCCTGAATAAATTACTACGGTATCTGTTAATACCATGGATTTAGCAGCAAAAGCTATTGTGGCAATACATTAACATAATGCTAGAAAAATTAGGTTGAAAAAAACCCAAAGACCTACTAAATCAAAAGCAAAGCAAAATCGGATTTCGCCTTGAGGTATTCATTTGACTATTTTCAAAGTCAAAATAGAGAGAAAATATAGCCATGTTAGTTTTATCTGGGCTACTGTGGCCCACACTACTGGATAATTGCTTAGTCTTGCTACATCTTATGCCACCTTTTCCGTTTTTCTGTACGCATTAATTCTATTTTTGCCTTTGGTAATATTTTTTACAAGGGGAAATATCCTAAAAATGTATAATAATAATAAGTGCATGTTCCTTTCACATAGAATGTAATTATCTATACATGTATAGATAGATATATAAAACCAAAAAATATATACCTTTTAAATATATATGTACTGTATAGTATCACTTCTACCAGAGCTCAGTGGGGTTCTACAGGAGACACTGACCCACCCGGTCATGGAACAGGGGACTCAAACAAAAATCAGGTTTCTCTAACATACCATTCCATGTGTGTTTAGTGAGTATTTGTGCCACAGTGCAAATTCTAAGCAGATAGACTTACGCAATACATTTTTTTTTTCACCCTATTATCATAAGAGTACACTGGACAATGAGTTTGTAGTCAAGCGTTGTAGTTTGAAAGAGAAAGAGCCATGTATTTGTAGTTCTCTTCACTGATGTCGAGGTGGTGGGGAGGGGGGGGGGGGCGCGAGGGCTCATCTCGACCCCATCAGCTCCAGCGGAAGGACACTTGTCGAGGGCGGTCTCCCCCCTCCTTCACCAGTGGCTTGTGGAACTCTCGGCCCGCCCGGGAGTGGATACTGGCCCAGCAGTACTCACAGTAGTACTGCAGGCAGGTGACGTTGGCACAGAAGAAGGGGGCAAACTTCCCCCCGCAACGCGCCCCCTGGCACTCGTCACACATCTGGTCGTCCAAGACGTAAGGCTTCACCTCAACCTGAAGGTCAAAAGTCAGAGAAAGGAGACACTTTGGTTTATTAACTTCTTGGCCTGAGGAGAAGATTGAACTCAAACTTGAATATTGATTCAAACTTGAATCTCTACTGTCAGAATGTAAACAAAGGTAGTCTATACGTTTTATGCAAAACGTTTGACCAATTGCAAGATAGTGCCATTAGCTCCTGTGTCCGGAAACGTTAATGTATTATTTACCCCTATAATACCACTGTGACTTCCTAAAGGTTCAAAATATCAACTTCTCAAAGTTGTGTTTCTGTCTCTGGCTGTTCTTATTTTCCTCTCTATGGGTAAAGCCCTGCAAAAACTGGTGTGGCGAATATTGTAGATTGAAAATGGCTGCCATGTGTCCAAGTGTTACACAACATTCTTAGACCACTGTCTGGGACTCTATGCACCGAAGCAGGTATACTTCTACACACACGCGAGAGAATTCGAGTCCGATGACCGTTGCTGAGGGACAGACTATCTAATCTGTGTCTCCATGGAGATGACACGGTGTGTGAGCATGGCCTGGTTACATTCAGGAGGTCCCTCCACTACAGCCTGAAAGCCAAATCAAATTTTATTTGTCACATGCGCCAAATACAACCTTACATTGAAATGCTTACGTACAAGCCCTTAATCAACGCAGTTAAGAATTTTAAAAATAAATAAATGAAAAAGGAAGAAAGAAATAATTAAAGAGCAGCAGTAAAATAACAATAGCGAGACTATATACAGGGGGTACCGGTACAGAGTCAATGTGCGGGGGCACCGGTTAGTCGAGGTAATATGTACATGTAGGTAGAATAATTAAAGTGACTATGCATAGATTGGGGGAGGGGGAAATAATAATAGTCTGGGTAGCCATTTGATTAGATGTTCAGGAGCCTTATGGCTTGGGGTGGAAGCTGTTTAGTAGCCTCTTGGACCTAGACTTTGCGCTCTGGTACCGCTTGCCGTGCCGTAGCAGAGAGAACAGTCTTTGACTAGGGTGGCTGGGGTCTTCGACAATTTTTTTGGGCCTTCCTCTGACACAGTGATGTACTGTGCCATACACACTACCCTCTGTAGTGCCTTGCGGTCAGAGGCCGAGCAGTTGCCATACCAGGCAGTGATGCAACCTGTCAGGATGCTCTTGAGGGTGCAGCTATAGAACCTTTTGAGGATCTGAGGACCCATGCCAAATCTTTTAAGTCTTCTCAGGGGGAATAGGTTACGTCGTGCCCTCTTCACGACTGCCTTGGTGTGCTTGGACCATGTTCGTTTGTTGGTGATGTGGACGCCAAGGAACTTAAAGCTCTCAACCTGCTCCATTACAGCCCCGTCAATGAGAATGGGGGCATGCTCGGTCCTCCTTTTCCTGTAGTCTACAATCATCTCCTTTGTCTTGATCACGTTGAGGGAGAGGTTGTTATCCTGGCACCACACGGCTAGGTCTCTGACCTCCTCCCTATAGACTGTCTCGTCATTGTCGGTGATCAGGCCTACCACTGTTGTATCATTGGCAAACTTGATGGTGTTGGAGTCGTGCCTGGCCGTGCAGTCATGAGTGAACAGGGAGTACAGGAGGGGACTGAGCACGCACCCCTGAGGGGCCCCCGTTTTGAGGATCAGCATAGCGGATGTGTTATTACCTACCCTTACCACCTGGGGGCAGCCCATCAGGAAGTCCAGGATCCAGTTGCAGAGGGAGGTGTTTAATCCCAGGGTCCTTAGCTTAGTGATGAGCTTTGAGGGCACTATGGTGTTGAATGCTGAGCTGTAGTCAATGAACAGCATTCTCACATATGTGTTCCTTTTGACCAGGTGGGAAAGGGCAGTGTGGAGTGCAATAGAGATTGCATCATCTCTAGATCTGTTGGGGCGCTATGCCAATTGGAGTGGGTCTAGGGTTTCTGGGATGATGGTGTTGATGTGAGCCATGACCGGCCTTTCAAAGCACTTCATGGCTACAGACGTGAGTGCTACGGGTCAGTAGTCATTTAGGCAGGATACTTTTTAGTGTTCTTGGGCACAGGACAGTGTAACTAAGTGTCCTCTTTAAACCCCCAGCCCTGGAGATACATATTGTAAAACACTGTCTGTCTGAGCTCAACAAGAACTGTCCACAACGAGTGCATTGGAAAGACATGACAAGCTGCCAAAGCTGGGTATTCATTAGGCACCAAAATGGACTGAAACAGGGAGAGACTACCTGAATGTGCCCAATAAGAAAGGCTCTTTTTGTTTTCCATTGCAATGTTTTTCCAGGGTGTGCACTAATGAATATGACCCAGAAACAGAATGACACCCAGGCTATTAAATGCAATTATCACCTTAGTGAGTACCACAATGGTCTGAGGTAATTGAACTATTCTGGCCTATCATTAAGACAATTCCAAGAGGCCATTTACTGTTAATGGAATGATTATGTTGCTAGGGTGGAACTGAAATGAAACGTGAAAACAAAAGTGGCGCGGTTGGACACCAGTGAACGAGGCCTTAGGCCTCAACCACAAGCATGGACATTACTTTACCCTGAGAGAACTTGGGTGTGGCATAGTAGTGGTTGACCAAATGGGGCTATAGTGTGTATGGATGGGAGGGAGAGGGGGGCCTTTCTGGGTAGAGCCTCCAACAACGTACCCCCCAGCCAGTATCCCCTCATTCATTCCAAGCTTCCCTTGGCCTCAGACAAATATAAAGATCTGGAAAATAGATTTCTCTCATACCATCTCTATGGCTGATAGTGAGGGTTTGCAGTGCAGAGATCTCATCTATAGCCCATCACGTGCCTTGTTAGTGGTCTAGTGATCTGGGCCCACATTAAAAACGTGTCTCAGAGATAAGAGCACTCCTACTCTTGGACTAAGTGTCTTCATTGACCAGGGCCGAATTCACAGTCTGCTCAACCAGCCACTGGGGTTGGATATTAGATGATGGCAGCCCATAGTGAGTGTGGACCGAGCAGCCCCCAATGAGCCAAACCTCTCTGGGCTGGCAGACGATCAGTCTTGGTTGGGCACGATCGGCCGTACTTGATCGGGCTCAGAATAACCCGTCAACAGCAGAGCTGAAGTTAATATACATGTATAGGGAAGTCCTATAATTAAACCCTCCCCGCGTCTGGGACTTCTGTTAGCCCTCCAGCAGCCAAAGGCCAGGGTGATTACACAGTTCCACAGACCTAACCGGGGCTCCCCGTACTGTCGGCTCGCTGAGCGGTTGGTTGGAAATCAGCGTATAATGACAGCTCTTATGTATAGAGAGACTGAATTTGAGTTAAATGGTTCAGATCCACAGCAGCACACCATAGGAAAGCCTACAGGGAGGTAAAACTAGGGTCATGTTTATTCGGCACCAAATGGAGAGAAAAAAAAACGACTGAAACAGGGAGGTACTACCTGTGCTGGTCCAATGAAAAACGCTCCTTTTTGTTTCTTGTTGCAAAATGTTTTCTGCTGCGTGCCCGAATGAACACAACCCAGTCATTATTCATCTGCTAAATATATCTCCCCGTTATCCAGCGTTTAGGGCAACTCCTGAATCACTGTTGATACAGAGACATTTTGAATACAGTGATTGGTCTCACTAACCCGTTTGTCAATGTCATTGTGCTGCAGCTGAACGAATCGGGCGCTGATGGCAGCGATGTAGCTCTGCTGATTGGAGAAGGCCACGCGGCCCGCCCCCTTGGGGTACTTGAGCTCCGGGTCAGTGTCGATGCCGGCATAGCACACGCCGCCATACAGCCTGTCCATGATCATTGCTAGTTCCACTAGAGATGGAGAGATAGAGATGGAGAGAAAGAGATGGAGTGAGAGAGCGAGAGAAAGATGAGGGAGAAGGAGCGAGAGAAAGATGGAGACAGAGCGAGAGAATGTTATGACTGCCCGCGTGTAGTTTGTCTCAAGAAAATGGAGGAAAAAAGTTGAAATTCATTTTTGTTGAGACAACCCGATGCGACATTCAACTTCAAACAACATTCTTCGCCAATAGTCAGTAACATTCTTGTGACTGTTGTTATAATTAGCATAGGTCACAAACCAGACAGACAGTCAGTGATGTTTGGCCCAAGCATACCACCTAATGGGCCTTGCATGAATACTTTACATGACCACCAGTTGGCTCACCGCCTGGAAACAAAGTGGATTGCTTTCTCACAGGAACAACTTTATTTTTGATTACAGCCTGCCGGCGACAGTCTATGCTAGTCAGCCTTACACAGACAACCCACCAACTTATCCACTGATCAACAGGCACTTTGACCAATCCCCTACCTGCACGTAAAGGCCGGGGCACGCCCCCCACAAAGATGGTCTTTCGGGGGTCCAGCGGCTGGGAGCCGTCCATCACAAAGTCACTGTCACTTAGGTTCCAGGGGCGGATCTGGACCTGGAGAAGAGAGATACGTAATTCACAAAGGACTGTGTCTGACAAGGAATTCACACTCATACCCTTTTCACATGATTGTGGCAACCTGACCCGTACCACCTTTGTTATTTTCCTTACCAGCACAGTTCCAGCAGCTATGGTGAATATGTAACCAGAATGGCATAGTACAGGTCTGCTTGGCTTGGTTTGGCTCAGTAGTGTGAAAAAGGTATTATACAACAGTATAATTATGTAGCATTCACTTACTGGCTTGTCCTTGATAGTTGGGCTGGAGACACACAGGTAAAGCTTGCCATCTTCCTCAATGCAGGCATCAATCAGGGCCTGGACAGAGGTCTCCTCTTGGAACAGCAGGAAGGCATAGCCTGGGAGAAAAGAAAGGGGGAAGTGTTTAAAAAAAAATCACCATTCACAGTAAGTACACTGTGTACTGTCTATATAGTTATGAATTTGTGAGTGACCAGTTCAGTGACCAGCTCAAGTTAGTAGGCTTTTGAAACTAATCTGAACCGTTGACGACAGTCTCTAATGGCCCCATAGATTACTTTTAGGCAAAGTGACAAGAGGTAAGTAGTCTAAGAAAGTGAAAATATCCTGTTCTTTTTACGAGTCTATTCATATTCTCAGAGTATCTCCTCTTAAATCTGATTTACTTCAGGTCTGATCCTCTTCAGCGAGGTTTCAGAAGACAGGACTGCTCACCCAGTACCTTTCTGCTTGAAAGCTGACACCGCTAAAATGCAAGTCTGTTCCGTTCCACTACTAAAATAGGACGCCATGCAAAATGTATCAACCTAATACTTTCCAAATGGAACATTTTGGGGACAGAGAGATTTGTTCCTGTGGGATGATGAGGTCTGACTTTGCAGCAGAGAGAGATACACACAGAGAGAGCGAGAGAGAGAGAGACACACACAGAGAGAGAGAGAGCGAGAGACACAGGGAGAGAGAGAGACTGCACACAGAGAGAGAAAGAGAGAGAGAGAGAGAGAGATGCACACAGAGAGAGAGAGAGAGAGAGAGAGAGAGAGCAAAAGACAGAGAGAGAGAGAGCAAAAGACAGAGAGAGAGAGAGCAAAAGACAGAGAGAGAGCAAAAGACAGAGAGAGAGAGAGAAAAAGACAGAGAGAGAAAAAGACAGAGAGAGAGAGAGAGAGAGAGCAAAAGACAGAGAGAGAGAGAGAAAAAGACAGAGAGAGAGAGAGAGAGAGACTGCACACAGAGCCAGAGAGATACCGAGAGAGGAATTAGCAGTTGATAGGAAAATAATAAATATTGTGTGACCCGAGTGAACAAAAGATCATGATAAAAAGTAAACGAAACAAGAAAATAATGACACATTTGCGGTAGGCAAGGTATCACAGGGGTATTCCATTCAGTGGAATAAGATACCCTCGCCAATAAAGACATTTGCAGCAACTACTAATAGGCTAGCACCCACCAGAGTCACAAATTCAGCAAACATAGCCATCTCTGATGCACATGATTTGACATACCCTAAATTAGGGGGCCGTGGTTATGTGAGCAGAACCATGGAGGCACCAGGGACATGCCGTGGGAAGCAGCAGAACAGGCAGCAGGGTGGGAGGGAGGCCCGGGCCCACACGTAGACAGGACATACAGTATGGCGCAGAAGACTGTCAGAGGGGCTGCCTCCGTGTGTGTGTGTGTGTTTTCTGATGTCGGCTGACTGAGGGGGCTATGGCTTTTAAATCTATATATGCAGAACGCATGGCCGAGGAATGGAAAGGGGGAACAGAGAGAGATGTGCAACTGTCGTGTTTTACATTGCTCAAAACGGGACTGCTGCTACAGATGGGGAGGGGGGAAAGAGGAAATAACAATACCCTGACTCAGCAGATTCAGTGGACCGCGAAAGTGTGTGTGAGAGAGAAAGAGAGTCTACGTGTAAATGTAGGCGTGTATCAAAGAATGTATAGCTACAAGAATTAGAGCAGGGATGGGCAACGTTGACGGGGGTGGGGGACACAAAACAATGTCACGTGGGGACGCAGTTGCTCGTGAACCTGCACACCCACATTTGTACCCCCCCCCCCCACTGCAATTCTACACATTTTGCCATTGGGGCGGCAAGAAGATTTTCACTTTCATGACTCATTTTCATGCAATTCTACTCATTTTGCCATGAAGCGGAAAATAAAATTAGCTGCCGTAGGGGGGAGAGAAATGTTTGGAGTTTTTAATATGATATCTGAGTGAGACTGACTAACAAAATCAATGGGGGCCGCCCTCGGCCGGTAATTTGACCATGACTTCTAAGTTTAGAAAGCTGCCCACTAGACTAATTTACCAATCCCCCCCCAAACAATTGCTGACGTGGGATAATTGAGTGACTGACAATAAGAGAAAGACTGCTGATGCACAACCACATTTTGAAATTGAACCTTGTGTATTCTACTATTCTAACTTGCAACATTAAGCTCAGACCCCGACCATAAACAAAGCACTTTCTTCTGAAACTCGTCAGTCGATTCTTGTTCTGAGAAGGTTTTCTTGCTTCTTTGCAATTTCTCACATGGAATAGCCTTCATTTCTCAGAACAAGAATAGACTGACGAGTTTCAGAAGAAAGTGCTTTGCTTATGGCCATTTTGAGCCTGTAATCGAACCCACAAATGCTGATGCTCCAGATACTCAACAAGTCTAAAAGAAGGCCAGTTTTCTTGCTTCTTTTAATCAGGACAACAATTTTCAGCTGTGCTAACATATTTGCAAAAGAGTTTTCTAATGATCAATTAGCCTTTTAAAATGATAAACTTGGATTAGCTAACAGAACGTGCCACTGGAACACAGGAGTGATAGTTGCTGATAATGGGCCTCTGTACGCCTACAGTTGAAGTCGGAAGTTTATATACACTTAGGTTGGAGTCATTAAAACTTGTTTCACCCACTGCACACATTTCTTGTTAACAAACTATAGTTTTGGCAATTCGGTTAGGACATATACTTAGTGCATGACAAGTCATTTTTACAACAATTGTTAACAGAGAGATTATTTCACTTATAATTCACTGTATCACAATTCCAGTGGGTCAGAAGTTACATACACTAAGTTGACTGTGCCTTTAAACAGCTTGAAGAATTACAGAAAATGTTATGGCTTTATAAGCTTCTGATAGGCTACTTGACATAATTTGAGTCAATTGGAGGTGTACCTGTGGATGTATTTCAAGGCCTACTTTCAAACTCAGTGCCTCTTTGCTTGACATCATGGCAAAATCAAAAGAAATCAGCCAAGACCACAGAAAAAACATTGTAGACCTCCACAAGTCTGGTTCATCCTTGGGAGCAATTTCCAAACGCCTGAAGGTATGACGTTCATCTGTACAAATAATAGTTTGCAAGTATAAACACCATGGGACCACGCAGCAGTCATACCGCTCAGGAAGGAGACGCGCCCCGTCTCCTAGAGATTAACGTACTTTGGTGCGAAAAGTGCAAATCAATCCCAGAACAGCAGCAAGGGACCTTGTGAAGATGCTGGGGGAAATAGGTGCAAAAAAGTACCTATATTGACATAACCTGAAAGGCCGCTCAGCAAGGAAGAAGACACTGCTCCAAAACCGCCATAAAAAAGCCAGACTACGGTTTGCAACTGCACATGGGGACAAAGATCGTACTTTTTGGAGAAAAGTCCTCTGGTCTGATGAAACAAAAAAATAACTGTTTGGCCATAATGACCATCGTTATGTTTGGAGGAAAAAGGGGGAGGCTTGCAAGCCGAAGAACACCATCCCAACTGTGAAGCACGACATCATGTTGTGGTGGTGCTTTGCTGCAGGAGGGTCTGGTGCACTTCACAAAATAGATGGCATCATGAGGCTGGAAAAGTATGTGGATATATTAAAGCAACATCTCAAGACATGAGTCAGGAAGTGAAAGCTTGGTCGCAAATCGCTCTTCCAAATGGACAATGACCCCAAGCATACTTCCAAAGTTGTGGCAAAATGGCTTAAGGACAACAAAGTCAAGGTATTGGAGTGGCCATCACAAAGCTCAGACCTCAATCCTATAGAAAATTTGTGGGCAGAACTGAAAAAGTGTGTGCGAGCAAGGTGGCCTACCAACCTGACTCAGTAACACCAGCTCTGTCAGGAGGAATGGGCCAAAATTCACCCAACTTATTGTGGGAAGCTTGTGGAAGGCTACCCAAAACGTTTAACGCAAGATAAACAATTTAAAGGCAATGCTATCAAATACTAATTGAGTGTATGTAAACTTCCGACACACTAGGAATGTGATGAAAGAAATAAAAGCTGAAATAAATCACTCTACTATTATTCTGACATTTCACATTTTTAAAATAAAGTGGTGATCCTAACTGACCTAAGACACAGGGAATTGTTACTTGGATTCAATGTCAGGAATTGTGAAAAACTGAGTTTAAATGTATTTGGCTAAGGTGTATGTAAACTTCCGACTACAACTGTATGTAGATATTCCATTAGTATTTGTTTTCTGACGTTTCCAGCTACAATCGTCATTTACAACATTAACCATGTCTACACTGCATTTCTGATCAATTTTATGTTATTTTATTGGACACAATTTTTTGTTTTTCTTTAAAAAAAAGTACATTTCTAAGTAACCCCAAACTTTTGAAGCGTAGTATACAGTCGTGGCCAAAGGTTTTGAGAACACAAATACACAAATATTAATTTCCACTAAGTTTGCTGCGTCAGTGTCTTTAGATATTTTTTTCAGATGTTACTATGGAATACTAAAGTATAATTACAAACTTTCACAAGTGTCAAAGGCTTTTATTGACAATTACATGAAGTTGCTGCAAAGAGTCAATATTTGCAGCGTTGACCCTTCTTTTTCAAGACCTCTGCAATCCGCCCTGGAATGTTGTCAATTAAATTCTGAGCCACATCCTGACTGATGGCAGCCCATTCTTGCATAATCAATGCTTGGAGTTTGTCAGAATTTGTGGGGTTTTGTTTGTCCACTCGCCTCTTGAGGATTGACTACAAGTTCTCAATGGGATTAAGGTCTGGGGAGTTTCCTGGCGATGGACCCAAAATATTGATGTTTTGTTCCCTGTGCCACATAGATAGCACTTCTGCCTTATGGCAAGGTGCTCCATCATGCTGGAAATGGCATTGTTTGTCACCAAACTGTTCCTGGATGGTTGGGAGAAGTTGCTCTCGGAGGATGTGTTGGGTCCATTCTTTATTCATGGCTGTGTTCTTAGGCAAAATTGTGAGTGAGCCCACTCCCTTGGCTGAGAAGCAACCCCCACACATGAATGGTCTCAGGATGCTTTACTGTTGGCATGACACAGGACTGATGGTGGCGCTCACCTCGTCTTCTCCGGACAAGCTTTTTTCCAGATGCCCCAAACAATCGGAAAGGCGATTCATCAGAGAAAATTACTTTACCCCAGTCCTCAGCAGTCCAATCCCTGTACCTTTTGCAGAATATCAGTCAGTCCTTGATGTTCTTCCTGGAGAAAAGTGGCTTCTTTGCTGCCCTTCTTGACACCAGGCCATCCTCCAAAAGTCTTCGCCTCACTATGCGTACAGATGCACTCACACCTGCCTGCTGCCATTCCTGAGCAAGCTCTGTGCTGGTGGTGCCCCGATCCCGCAGCTGAATCAACTTTAGGAGACGGTCCTGGCGCTTGCTGGACTTTCTTGGGCGCCCTGAAGCCTTCTTCACAACAATTGAACTGCTCTCCTGGAAGTTCTTGATGACTGGCAGAAATATCCTTGTCTGTGAAGCCCTTTTTGTGCAAAGCAATGATGACGGCACTTGTTTCCTTGCAGATAACCATATTTGACAGAGGAAGAACAATGATTCCAAGCACCACCCTCCTTTTGAAGCTTCCAGTCTGTTATTCGAACTCAATCAGCATGACAGACTGATCTCCAGCCTTGTCCTCATCAAGAATCACACCTGTGTTAACGAGAGAATCACTGACATGTCAACTGGTCCTTTTGTGGCAGGGCTGAAATGCAGTGGAAATGTCTTTTTTGGGGGATTCAGTTCATTTGCATGGCAAAGAGGGACTTGGCAATTAATTGTAATTCATCTGATCACTCTTCATAACATTCTGGAGTATATGCAAATTGCCATCATACAAACTGAGGCAGCAGACTGTGAAAAATAATATGTGTGTCATTCTCAACTTTTGGCCACGACTGTATATATTTTATCCAAACTCGCACGGTCACACTGTTGTGGATTTAAAAGCATAGGATTGGTGTAAACATTGTCTGGAGGGAGGTTCCACCATTGTTAATGGACAAGGTATCTTATTTTCAACCAAAGCTGTATTTTTGATGTAAATGGCATGTCCAGACACTTTTTTAGCGATTTCACTTGGTTTTTAGAAAAAGTCCAACAAAATGGAATATAACGTTGCTGATAAAGTTAGGAATGACACAATTTCATGTGTTCAACACCCAAAGACCTGCATCACTACACAGAGTTTAAAATCATTAATTTGGGAGTGTTTGAATCTTCTGTTCATGCTTCATCTGTGCCCCTGCAACTGCAGAACGAGCTTGAGGAAGCCTATATCTGGTGGGTTAACTTTCTTAAAACCAAGCAAAATCGCAAAAACAAAATGTATGAACACTTCTATCACATGCCATGTACATCCAAAATACAGATTTGGTTAAGGATGTGACCATTTTTCAATTTTCGCCTAAAATGACCCAAATCTAACTGCCTGTAGCTCAGGACCTGAAGCAAGGATATGCATATTCTTGATACGATATGAATGTAGAAGAATATAATACAGTAGATCTGGTAAAAGATAATACAAAGAAAAAAACATGCGTTTTTGTTTGGTACCATCATCTTTGAAATGCAAGAGAAAGGACAATGAATTATTCCAGCCCAGGCGCAATTTCAATATTGACCACTAGATGGCAGCAGTGTATATGCAACATTTAAGACTGATCCAAGGAACCATTGCATTTCTGTTCAAAATGTTGTATCAAGACTGCCCTAATTGGTTTAACATATTTTCAAGTTCATAATTGTTCCCTCTCCTCAAACAATAGCATGGTATTCTTCACTGTAATAGCTACTGTAAATTGGACAGTGCCGTTAGATTAACAAGAATTTAAGCTTTCTGCCCATATCAGATATGTCTATGTCCTGGGATTTTTTTTTGTTACTTACAACCTCATGCTAATCACATTAGCCTACGTTAGCTCAACCGTCCCGCGGATGGGGGGGTGGGCACCGATCCCTTAGAGGTTAAAAACAAGTATATTTGTCTTTTAATAAATCCATGGGAGAAAGTATGCAAGTGTACACTTCAGGGGAAGGGGAATTCGGGCCAGACAGGCAGGCAAGCCGCAGTGCAGAGGCTTACTTAAACAAGAGGAGGAGAGGAGAGCACAGATCTGCAGTGGCTCGTGCCTGAGATTTATAGAGCTTAACTGCTGAGCTCCCGACCGCTCCAAGGGAGGGGAGGAAAGGAAAACATACGGCCAAGCAGAGTTTTGGGCTGTAAAGAACTCCTTTTAAAGATAAACGACAGGTCCGGTTACCTCACGGTCCTACGGCTAACAAAATGACACGTGACCAGGACCGCCTGACTCTTTCCCTCGCCGACGGCCAGCACTGTCTCCACCAGGCACTCGCCAAACACCAACACATGACCTCACAAACAAGCCACTGCAATTTCACACCTTGACTCAAAAAGTTCCAAGACTCCGCTGTACAAACAATGACCAATTTTCCACTTGATTGACGAACTCCTCTTGGGAGCACAGGGCATCCACCGTGGCTCTCCAAGTCAACTTACTTCACAACTCAATAGCCAACATCAACATTACCTCATAAAACACAGTCATTTTTTTGACAGTCAGTTTCCTACAATCACAGTTTAAACGATGAGACTCGCTGTGAGACTTGTTTCAAAAGTACAGTTCAAGTTTGTGTCTGTTGATTTAATAAGGTGACATCCTCATCAAGGTTAATGTGTCCTGATTCAGGAACTAGTGAATCTTCCCAGATTTTCAGCCCTAAGAGAGGAGTGCCGAACTTGACCCTGCAGACTGTTCTGGCCTGTATTAATAAAGCATCTTAGAGGAAGAGTTCTGATCTAGGATCGAGTCCCTGCGGTCTTATTCATTATGCTCTGAAAGGCAAAACTGATCCTAGAGTAGCACCTACTCTGAGACCCTTTATGGATACAGGCCCAGGACTAGTAGAGAATAAAATCAGAGAGTACTATCTGTGAAGGATGGAGAGCAGACCCTGGCAAAGCTCATCAGCAAAATCGTCACACAAAAAAATCATCTCTTTTCCAGTCTGGAAGCTGTCTCAATTGATCATGACTGAAACATACAGCCGAGCTGCCCTGTTGATATTATATATCCTCATAACAGAAAGGAGGAAAGAAGGGGGGGAAGACATGGAGGTGAAGAGGGGTGAAGAAGAGCGGAAGAGAAGAGAGAGAGCAGACATGAGACATACAGCCAAGCTGCCCTGAAAGTAGGCCTATATAATCCAACGAGAGAAAGAGGGAGGGGGAGAGATATGGAGGAGAGGATGGGCGGAGAGAGAGCAGACAAACCCACAGGGAGCTGTAACTCTGTCACTGAAAGTAAGTAAATACCCCGCTGACAGCAGCTGACATGTGGAGAGGGAGGAGAGCGAGTAGGGAGGGGAAGAGAGACAAACATCTGCTTTCCTCAAACAAACAGGCATGGGAGCGTGACGAGAGCACAGGCAGCCGAGACCAGGGGAGGTGAAATGAAGCTTCACTTATCATCTCAATTTGTGAGAAATCCCTCAATGCATCCTCGATCATCCCCCTTACCCACACATCTTCTCAGTACCATGAGTAGAGATCGCTAAACCCATCCTAGGAGGTGAGGGCACTGCAAATGGAGCTTCAGTGGCATCATTACAGAGTGGCCTGACTGTCTTGCCCCCCTAGCCAGAGGGGGTGCTCTGTCCTATTGTGCCAGCCTATGCCTGCCTCATCCAACAACAGCGTAGATAAGCTCCCGGCATCCAGGCTCTGACACATTATCCTAAAAGCAGCCACTCGAAAAACCACAAAGGAGCCCCCTCTTTTCCTCCCTCGTTCCGCTCTACCTCCGGAGCGGACAGAAATAGCTTCAGCAGCGTTTGGAGCTCGTCTCCAACGGTGACGCCTGGGACTACAGGCCAGGGCTCATTGAGCAGGTGTGAGCAGCACCACCGTCATGGTGAGCTCATCGGTTGGTGACATCAGCCAGCAGGCAGACAGACAGTCCCCATTCTCTCATCCTGCCTAAGCCCAACACGATCACCATTGGACAGAGGTACTAGGACGTTTAGGAACAGTGCAGTGGCCCTGTGACCTGACCTCAGGCCTGTTCATCAGGGATAACAGCCTGTCTGGCCCCAGGCTTGCAACTGATCCCAGTTTAGAACCTAGAAGGACCCTGCCCAGGCCTGGGAGCCACAACATGATTCATCCTAATCTCCCAAACCAAAAACTATTACATAATTGTACAGAGTCACATAACTGCTCATTTTAATGTGACACAGGATTGAAAGAAGTGACTACCAAGTTCCATTAGGTCAGCGTGGAACCATTTTTAATATGGGGGAGAGATTGATGACCGCTTGATGGGAATCCCACATCTGAGAAACACCCATTACAGCCTGTGAAAGGATAGGATGTGCACACATGCGCAGACACATACACACAGTCGTAAGGAGGTGCACTCGCACTCCAGCTATGAACTTTGGCCTTTAGGACGACTGTCCAAGCTCTTTCCCTCAGTATTGCTGACGTGCCGAGTTCAAACTGCAGAATTGCGAACACAGTGTAAACAGGGGATTTCAGACGCTCTCACATGGCATTCATGTTTGAAAAGGAAGAGGGGGCCCCTATTAAAAAACATAGGTGGCCCAACACTACATTACAACACCAACAAATGTGGGGAAATTACAACAAGCGGAGGTGGTTTCCTTGTGGCTTACCAAGTCTTCCCTCCCTCCCTTACAAGGAATTCTCTGACGTTCAAACCTAACTCATTCCCCTAAAAGGATGCTGCATTTTCCCCTCGCGAGCTTAGGAATACTAGAGAGCCCCGAGCTAAGGCCTATTGAAGATAAAGTGTACACCCCCCCCCCCAAAAAAATGAAAAATCCAAAATGAGCGCGGGAAGAAACGGGCAATTTTCACAGCTTCCCCAGATTCCCCAGATATTACCTTATGCCTGAGGAATGTCAGCCATTCCCAACCCTCTGCTTTAATAGTTTTCTTAATGACACATTGAAGTGTGTGTGTGTGTGTGGAGGGGTGGCGGAGTGACGTGATACAGGTACAGGGGCCTGGAAGGGCCCTCTACGCTATGGTCACCTGTCCAAATGAAACCCAGGAGGACCGGTGGCCAGGGGCAGGAGAAAGCCTTTGCACTCTCCCGGTATTGACAGAAAAACTCTCTCCCCCCTCTGGTCTGAGTGCTCTGGGCCCTTCAGGAGCCTGTAGTGTGACACCACAGAGGGTGTGTGTGTGTGTGTGTTTGTGTTTGTTTTTCTATCCCTGAAATAGCAGCAGGGAGCCATATAAATAAATAGACGCCTCAACTCGAGACCTGGGTGATCCTTGAATTCTGGGTATCGTAAACCTTCACACACAACCCATGCCTTAGCAGCATGATCTCTCTGAGACAATGCCTGAACAGTACCATCTGTTCGTGTGGACTGGTAAAGGAAATGTTGATTGGTTAATGTCACTGGTTAGGAGTTGGTCTTCCACAAACATTCCTATATTTCTTCATTGAAAAAGGTTATTTTACAGACTGATGTGACCAAACTGTTCTTACCTTTAGGTGGAAAGTAGGACTTGCTCTCGGCTTTGTGGGGCCAATCCACAACCAGGTGTCCATAGCGACGGAAGCTGTTGGTGATCTCATCTATCGAAAAACAGAACAAAAATTTCAACGCAACACGTAAAGGGTTGGTCGCATGTTTCATGAGCTGAAATAAAAGATCCCCAGAAATGTTCCATAAGCAGAAAAAAACGTATTTCTCTCAAATGTTTTTCACAAATTTCTTTACATCCCTGTTAGTGAGCATTTCTCCTTTGCCAAGAAAATCCATCCACCTGACAGGTGTGGCACATCAACAAGCGGATTAAACAACATGATCATTACACAGATGCAGCTTGTGCTGGGGACAATAAAAGGCCACTCTAAAATGTGCAGTTGTGTCACACAACACAGTGCCACAGATGTCACAAGTGTTGAGGGAGGGTGCAATTGGCATGCTGACTGCAAGAATGTTCACCGGAGTTGTTGGCAGAGAATTTAATAAACATTTCTCAACCATACGGCAACTCCAATGTTTTTTGGGGAGAATGTGTCAGTACGTCCAACAGGCCTCACAACCGCAGACCACGTCTATGGCGTGGTGTGGACGAGCGGTTTGCTGATGTCAACATTGTGAACAGAGTGGTGGTGGGGTTATGGTATGGGCAGGCATAACCTATGGCCAATTCAAATGCACAGAAATACTGTGACGAGATTCTAAGGTCCAATCGGAGGCCCATTTCTTTTACAGTATATGTGACCAACAGACGCATATCTGTATTCCTAGTCATGAAATCCATTGATCGGGGCCTAATTCATTCATTTCATCTGACTGATTTGCTCATATGAACTGTTACGCAGTAAAATCTGTGAAATAGTTGCATGTTGGCTTATATTTTTGTGCTCTACATTTGTCCACATGATGCGCAATTGCATGTCAAGCAAGCCATCAAAAATGTTGTCTACCCTCACTGTATGCCATCGACAATACCAAAATGCTTGTTTTCCAAATGCTTTCCAGTTTACTGCATTTATATATGCATTTGTTTATTTAACTCGGCAAGTCAGTTAAGAACTTATTTACAATGATGACCTACTCTGGCCAAACCCGGACAACGCTGGGCAAATTGTGCGCCGCCCTACGGGACACCCAATCACGGCCGGATGCGATACAGCCTGGATTCAAACCAGGGACTGTAGTGACGCCTCTTGCACTGAGACGCAGTGCCTTAGACCGCTGCCATAGACCACTCGGGAGCCCTATTAAACCCTTGTATTGTGGCAACTCATGAATATTTCAAGAGGCCATGGGC
Organism: Salvelinus fontinalis; assembly: GCF_029448725.1. Lineage (NCBI taxonomy): Eukaryota > Metazoa > Chordata > Actinopteri > Salmoniformes > Salmonidae > Salvelinus > Salvelinus fontinalis. Next base: position 11,724,944 of record NC_074701.1, on the reverse strand, counting down.
ACGCATTGTTCACTAATTCGCTGTATTTTTTTTTTTAACGTGTTTTGTGTTCTGTGTTCGTGCGCGTGTTTACTCATGTGCACGTCTGAGCCACATTAAGCCGTGTCACCATTCCAGATTCCCATTGTCCTGCTATGCCCTCAGGCCCGACTCACACTCTGAGATAACACACTATCACATCTGCTGCCAGACTGACTGCCAGCTCACTGCCACAAACCCACAGAGCACAACCAGTCAGTCCACAGGTCCAGAGAACCAGCTCCATGACTGACAGACAGCATACAGACTGACAAAACCAGCCCTTTAGGGTGGAAGGGAAAGGGGATACCTAGTCAGTTGCACAACTTCATTCATTGAACTGAAATGGGTCTTCTGTATTTAAGCGAATCAGAGAGGTGCTGCCTTAAATCAACATCCTCGTCATCGGTGTCCAGGGAGAAGTTGTTGTTAGGGGTTAACTGCCTTGCTCAAGGGGCAGAATGGCATATTTGTCCACCTTGCCGGTTCGGGGATTCGAACCAGTGACGTTTCGATTACTGGTCCAATGCTCTTAACCGCTAGGCTACCTGCCACCCATTTAGCCCACTGAACCAGCAGACCACCAAAATACATCTGCAGACTAGAGGTCGACCGACTATGATTTTTCAACGCCGATACGCACACTTCAATGTGGCAGTTTAACCTACTGTTCCTATATGCAACGCAGGACACGCGAGATAAACTAGTAATATCATCAACCATGTGTAGTTAACTAGTGATTATATTAAGATTGATTGTTATTTATAAGATAAGTTTAATGCTAGCTAGCATCTTACCTTGGCTTCTTGCTGCCCTTGCGTAACAGGTAGTCAGCCTGCCACACAGGCTCCTTGTGGAGTGCAATGGTTAGAGCGTTGGACTAGTTTCCGGAAGGTTGCAAAAACAAATCCCCGAGCTGACAAGGTAAAAATCTGTCTTTCTGCCCCTGAACAAGTCAGTTTAACCTACTGTTCCTAGGCCGTCATTGTAAATAAGAATTTGTTCTTAACTGATTTGCCTAGTTAAATAAAGGTGTAAAAAAATAACAAAATCATTAAAAAAATAGATATAAAAAAATATATATAAAAAAAAAGGCAAATCGGTGTCCAAAAATACCGATTACCGATTGTTATGAAAACTTGAAAATCGGCCATAATTATTCGGCAATTCCGATTAATCGGTCGACCTCTACTGTAGACCCTCATCTGGCTTGTAAATCCCTCTTCCCTCCTTACTATCCTAGCCTGCACAAAACTATAGTATAGTGAATGTACAGTAAGGTGCTAGCCTGGTCCAAGACCTGTTTGTGCTGTCTTGCCAACTTCTATGGTCTTTGCCACGGCGAACACTGACAATGACCATAGGGGATGGCAAGACAACACAAACAGATTTAGGACACAGGCTAGTACCACTGCCATCTGTCTGTACCTTCATCTATGTCAGGGGGCAGGCCTCCAACAAACACCTTCCTGGAGTAGCGCTCCATCCGCTCTTCGTTCTGACAGCGCGTGGGCGAGTCCAACCCCGGGGTCAGAGAGGGGTCACCGTGCCCGTCGTCCAGGAAACCGTCCTCAAAGGGAAAGAGTGAAGAGCGACCTGGAAAGAGAGAGTGGGGAGCGAGGGGGTGGGGGGGAATTGAGAGGGAAAGAGAGAGAACAGGGAGAAGAGAAGGGCACAGAACAGAAGAGAAGACAGGAAGGATATGAAAGAGAGAGAGAGAGAGAGAGAGAGAGATGGTGTTATTATAACTGGTAACAATAGAAGTCTCCTTACAGAGGAAGGTCAAATCACCATCATGCTGCTGCATTCTTCAAACATTGTGGGCCTGCCTGCCGTCCTCGGGCGAGACACCTGGGGGTTTTGGTTTTTTTTTCAGGTCACCTATATGTCCAAAAAGTAAACGATAAATAATTATGGTATTTATGTTTTTGAAAATAAATCTTCGGGATCAAAACCATTTTTTGCTGTGTAATCTTAAACAACTAAACCAGGTAGAGTGTGTAGAAAATATAATTGACCTATATATATCTTTAAATAAGATCTGCTGAGAACTAACAATCACCAAAGTAGAGTCAGAGTGACACTAAAATTCCAATAATGATGCATTGAGGAATATTTTTGTCATGGCATGGGGCTCTCACCATTGTTGTTATGTTTGAGTCACTCGGATAAAATAAGCCATAGCAACATTTGTAGAATTTCAGGAAACGCATAATAAAACTTCTCAGCCTCATGGCAATTATTATTTTTTTTAGAATTGCAGGAAATTAGCTTTAACAAACAGCAACATTTTGTCAATGCGGCCAATCCGGCACCTCTGCCACACCCACCATTTAAGTCCAATTTTGACCCAGAAAAAAATCCCTGAGTCCTTCAGAGCCTTCTTACACCAGATAGACCCGTGTTCCTGCAGGCAAATGGAACAAGGGGTGGAGAGTGCAGGAGGGATGGCGGACAAGACGGCAGACCATTTGCCACAGCAGTAGATTACCTCTTACAGGTGAGAGCAAAGAGGACTGTGTACTGACTGAATGGAGATCTGGAGGTAGACAATGTTAGAGGCCTCTGTTAGGCGTAGGCTACTGTACATATATTTTATATATTTATTTTTACATATACTTCCCATGCTAACAGGCATAGACAAATACAGGAGGACTGACAAAGATAATACCCGCCCGATTTGATCGCTGAGTCATACGCTCCATCTACAAATGGAGTAATGAACTGCCAACAGCCAGACGTAAAAGTCCTATCATTCTTAGATACAACAACGTTTCAGATGTTACCGGGGTTTTCCTCAGTGAGAAAACAGGAATTAGTTGAACACTCCAAATCAGAGAAGAGTATGTCCGCAGCACCCATTCCTTCTATTCAGGACATCATTCGTTTCTGGGTCAGTGTACTTCAATGTTTTTATGATAACTTGTAAAAAACATGTACTTTTAAACAGCTCCAAATGGACTTGGTTCTACAAATGTGAATTCATTAATACAGAAGCAGTAGCCAATACAGATGCCTATACCATATAAGATCAGGCTTAGCACAATGTCTCAGAATACTAGAGAGAAAACAAAGTTGCATTAGGCAAAAATAAAAAAAGGTTTTGGATAAAAAATTCGGAAGTACAGAGCTTCCGGTAAGAATTCAGACCCCTTCCCCGCATTTTGTTAGGTTACAGCCGCATTCTAAAATGGATTACATTGTTTTTTTATCCTCAATCTACACACACAATACCCCATAATGACAATTTCTGGCAAATGTATAAAAAAATAATAAATACCTTATTTACATAAGTATTTAGACACTTTGCTATGGGACTCAAAATTAAGCTCAGGTGCATCCTGTTTCCATTTTTCATCCTTGAGACGTTTCTACAACTTGATTGGATTCCACCTGTGGTAAATTCAATTGATTGGACATGATTTGGAAAGGCACACACCTGTCTATATAAAGTCCCACAGTTGACAGTGCATGTAAGAGCAAAAACCAAGCCATAAGTTTGAAGGAACTGTCCGTAGAGCTCCGAGACAGGATTGTGTCGAAACACAGATCTGGGGAAGGGTACAAAAAAATGTCTGCAGCATTGAAATTCCGCAAGAACACAGTGGTCTCCCTCATTCTTAAATGGAAGAAGCTTAGGACCACGGAGCAATCGGGGGAGAAGGGCCTTGGTCAGGAGGTCACTCTGACAGAGCTCCAGAGTTCCACTGTGGAGATAGTTACAGAAAGACAACCATCTCTGCAGCACTCCACCAATCAGGCCTTTATGGTAGAGTGGCCAGATGGAAGCCACTCAGTAAAAGGCACATGACAGCTCACTTGGAGTTTGCAAAAGGCACCTAAAGACTCTCAGACCATGAGAAACAAGATTCTCTGAAGGATTCTCATCAGGTCTGGAGAAAACCTTGCACCATCCCTACGGTGAAGCATGGTGGTGGCAAAATCATGCTGTGGGGATGTTTTTCAGTGGCAGGGACTGGGAGACCAGTCAGGAACGAGGGAAAGATGAACGGAGCAAAGTACAGAGAGATTCTTGATGAAAACCTGCTCCAGAGCGCTCAGGACCTCAGACTGGGGCGACGGTTCACCTTCCAACAGGACAACAACCCTAATCACACAGCCAATGCAGGAGTGGCTTTGGGACAAGTCTCTGAATGTCCTTGAGCGGCCCAGCCAGAGCCCGGACTTGAACCCAATTGAACATCTCTGGAGACCTGAAAATATCTGTGCAGCGACGCTCACCATCCAACCTAACAGTGAGGATGTAATCGCTGACGAAGGTGCTTCAACAAAGTACTGAGTAAAGGGTCTGAATACTTATGTAAATGGGATCAAAACTTTTTTTATACATATGCTAAAATTTATAAAAACCTGTTTATGCTTTGTCTTTATGGGGCACTGTGTGTATATTTTTCTTAATCCATTTTATAATAAGGCTATAAACGTAACAAAAAGTGATGTGCTGTAATGTGATCATCCACCTCCCCCAAATTCATTAAATGCAATGACGTCAAAACAAAACAAAAAAAGTGTGCAAATTAATATGATTTCATCCAATCACGGCACAGATGAAGGCAGATCATGTGACTTCACACTAGAACCCTAAGCCCTGAAAAGAGACACGTCCGTACAGACAGACAAGCAATTGTGCTCGTGCATCCCATTCATTTTGGCAAGCAGAAACACAGTAAAATTCCAAGTTACCTCTTCTGCGGCCATAGCTCCTGGCTGCTTGTGAACAGTGTGAGAGGGAGGGAGAGATAGAGGGAGAGCGAGACAGAGGGGTATGGAAAGGAGAGGGACAGAGACATGGGTTTTGTGGGAAGACAACCAGGCAGAACATCACCAAGGCAACAGTGAAACCACAGACGGCCACACCTAATCATCAGCGATGGAGGGAAACAAGGCTTCATTATGGGTTAGCTGGCAGTAGCCCACAGGAAACATGCTACTCCTGGGCTAGACTAGAGTAGGATGAGCAATGTTATAATATACGCCTTACTACAGAGAAATATTCACCTGCAATAACAGAGCAATGACTGAATCATATTATGCAATAAACACGGACTACTACCTAGCTCACATTTACTTTAATTTCTGCCCAGCGTCAACATATGAACGTGGTTGATAAAGCGACATTCATAGACAGATGTCATTAGTCATTATCATGAACCAGTGAAACAGAGTCAATGCAGTGGGACATTTCCACTCCTAGCTGCCCTGTAGATGGAGCCATGGAAGTGCCATTTAGTGAACATGCCAAAAAAAGGTACGGCAGACAGAGATAAGCCTTTGTGCCCTTTCATTTCATTAGTTACTGTGTTGGTGGGCTTTCAGAACAAACCTTTGACGTGTTATCTAGAGTCCGGGAAACACAGTAGCAAAGGACTTACGTGAACGCCCGCAATAAGCGTGTTGCTTGGTGTGGATGCGTTTTCACACGTTAAATGTCTAAAAAAAACTTCCTTGAATGCACCCAACATGCCTGAATAGGAGCCTTGCTGTGGCTGAGAAAAAGGCCTACAAGAGCCAAATATCGAGTCTATAACGTTAATGCCAGTAGACAGTGCGGAGGGGCTTCTGGTAATACATCCCTAAACAGACCTTTTTACAGTCAAGTGTCAGAGAACACAGTCTTCTCCTAAAAACCAATATGGGGACATCCATTGTGCTGGTGCCCTTTTGCCCCCCCCCCTCATTGAGAAACCAAACCAGGGCAAACGTGTGTGATGAACAACAAAAAGATGTAGGCTAGGCTATGGAAAACAGTCATTCAATTCTCTCTCTCTCTCTCATGCGTCACAGCTCTCACACACAAACAAACAATGGACACTCCAATGCAAAGAATGACAGAGCATGCATTGTGCTTTAGCGACAATGGGAAAGCGTCACAAGGCCTGGCTGTCTGGTGTGTTGTGGACATGCCCAGGCATCCTCCACCTCAACCAGTGAAAGGACTTCCTGGTACAGACCGTAGTACTGTCAAAAGTACCCCTCTCTCCTTCTGGCTCGATCTCTTTCATACTGCAGTTTCTTACTGAACCTTTATTAGAGTCTTTGAGGCCTGGGTCAGGTCCAAATGTCATAAATAATCCAACTTTAATTATTTCTCAATTATGCTTTTAGATACAACATTTTAAATATGTCACCAATCCTTCCTCCAAAAGACCATTCTATTGATAGAATATTGTGAATATCCTCAAAATGATGGTATTTTGTTGTCCTGGTTTCGTGAGGAATCACTCCAGCACTCTGTTTCATAGTTAATAGTTGAGTTATTACTCACTGTATCCAAAGACAAATGAGCATCTATCTTTGACTCCATTTTGTTGCTCCCAGCCTATAGACAGAAACTAAAAACAGGAAACGTCCGTGCTCAGGCCTGTTCAACGCTGGTCCGACCAATCTGATTCCACGCTTCAAGATTGCTTCAATCACATGGACTGGGATATGTTCCGGATAGCGTCGAACAACAACAATGATGTATCCGCTGATTCGGTGAGAGAGTTTATAAGCAAGTGCATCAATCCCCAACCAGAAACCGTGAATTGATGGCAGCATTCGCACAAAACTGAATGCGCGAACCACTGCTTTTGAATCAGGGCAAGGCGACCGGAAACATGAGCGAATACAAACAGTGTAGCTATTCCCTCCGCAAGGCAATCAAACAAGCGTCAGTATAGAGACAAAGTAGAGTCGCAATTTAACGGCTCAGACACGAGAGGTATGTGGCAGGGTCTACAGTCATTCATGGACTACAAAAATAATACCAGCCTCGTCGCGGGCCCGATGTCTTGCTCCCAGACAAACTAAACAACTTCTTTGCTCGCTTTGATGACAATACAGTGCCACCGACACGGCCCGCTACCAAAACCTGCAGGCACTCCTTCACCGCAGCCAACGTGAGTAAAACATTTAAATGTGTTAACCCTCGCAAAGCTGCTGGCCTAGATGGCATCCCTAGCCCCGTCCTCAGAGTATGCGCAGACCAGCTGGCCGGTGTGTTTACAGACATATTCAATCAATCCCTATCCCAGTCTGCTGTGCCCATATGCTTCAAGAGGGCCACCATTGTTCCTGTTCCCAAGAAAGCTAAGGTAACTGAGCTAAACTACTGTCGCCCCGTAGCACTCACTTCCGTCATCATGAAGTACTTTGAGAGATTAGTCAAGGATCATATCACCTCCACCCTACCTGACACCTTAGACCCACTTCAATTTGCTTACCGCCCCAATAGGTCCACAGACGACGCAATCGCAATCACACTGCCCTAACCCATCTGGACAAGAGTAATACCTATGTCAGAATGCTGTACATCGACTACAGCTCAGTATTTAACACCATAGTACCCTCCAAACTCGTCACTCGACCCCGCCCTGTGCAACTGGGTCCTGAGCTTTCTGACTGGCCGCCCCCAGGTGGTGAGGGTAGGAAACAACATCTCCACCCCGCTGATCCTCAACACTGGGGCCCCACAAGGGTGCGTTCTCAGCCCTCTCCTGTACTCCCTTGTTCACCCATGACTACATGGCCATGCACGCCTCCAACTCAATCATCAAGTATGCAGACGACACTACAGTGGTGGGCTTGATTACCAACAACAACGAGACGGCCTACAGGGAGGTGAGGCCCCTCAGAGTGTGGTGTCAGGAAAATAACCTCACACAGCGTCAACAAAACAAAGGAGATGATCGTGGACTTCAGGAAACAGCAGAGGGAGCACCTCCCTATCCACATCGATGCGGCAGTAGTGGAGAAGGTGGAAAGTTTTAAGTTCCTCGGCGTACACATCACAGACAAACTGAAATGGTCCACCCACACAGACAGCGTGGTGAAGAAGGCGCAACAGCGCCTCTTCAACCTCAGGAGGCTAACGAGATTTGGCTTGTCACCAAAAACAAACTTTTACAGATGCACAATCAAGAGCATCCTGTTGGGCTGCATCACCACCTGGTACAGCAACTGCTCCGCCCACAACCGTAAGGCGCTCCAGAGGGTATTGAGGTCTGCACAACGCATCCCCGGGGGCAAACTACCTACCCTCCATTGCACCTACACCACCCGATGTCACAGGAAGGCCAAAAAGATCATCAAGGACAACAACCACCCGAGCCACTGCCTGTTCACCCCACTATCATCCAGAAGGCGAGGTCAGTACAGATGCATCAAAGCTGGGACCGAGAGACTGAAAAACAGCTTCAAGGCCATCAGACTGTTAAACAGCCATCACTAACATTGAGTGGCTGCTGCCAACATACTGACTCAAATCTCTAGCCACTTTAATAATTAAAAATTGGATGTAATATATGTACCACTAGTCACTTTAAACAATGCCACTTTATATGTTTACATACCCTACATTACTCATCTCATATGTATATACTGTACTCTATACCATCTACTGCATCTTGCCTATGCCGTTCGGCCGTCGCTCATCCATATATTTATATGTACATATTCTTAGTCATTCCTTTACACTTGTGTGTATAAGGTAGTTGTGAAATTGATAGATTACCTGTTAGATATTACTGCATGGTTGGAATTAGAAGAACAAGCATTTTGCTACACTCGCATTAACATCTGCTCACCGTGTGTATGATTAACAACCACACAGTGGCAGACTTTCAATTCTCCAGTCCTTCCTTCCTACAACACTAAACTACTGGCTGGTTTGCAAACATATGGGCAGCAAAATGCTACCATGGACAAACAGGGTTCAAGAGGTCGCGAAAAGATGGTCCAGCAAGTCATCCTTGCCTATAAAATGGCAGACATTTCTACATCAATTACTCAACAGAAAATGTGCAACTAACTAGTTGGCTCCAACAGGGCAACAAGTTTCATCACAGTGCTCAAAATCTGCACTTAGCCTCTCCAGTATGTTAACACAGCAAGGGTGAATGGCAGGGGCAGACATCTGTTTTACACACACACACACACACACACACACACACACACACACACACACACACACACACACACACACACACATATAGAGAGAGAGAAACCTGTGAGAGACGGAGTGGCTGTGTTGTAAGCTGGAATGGCCTAAACAAAACAAGGTGTAAAAAAAGTTTCAAAACTAAGCAGACAGATAAAAGCAGACAGATAAAAGCATTTCAACAGTTTAGACCAGGGTCAAATTCATTAACGCAGAATGAAGCTAAGGGCGGCAGGTAGCCTAGCGTTTAAGAGCGTTCGGTCAGTAACCAAAGGGTTGCTGGTTCGAATCCCCAAGCCGACTCAGTGAAAAATCTAAGGCTCTTAACCCTAATTGCGCCTGTAAGTTGCTCAGGATAAGAGCTTCTGGTAAATGACAAAAATGTTTCTTATTGGACAACTTCAAGTATAGTCCCTTTCTGTTTCAGTTCGTGTTCTTCCATTTGGTGCTGAATGAATACGACCCAGTCCTCCTCCTAAGCTGGAAACATCAGTGGAACTAGTAGTGAAATTTGGGTGAAAACGAGAGAGGGGGAGTGGATAGAAGCCAGTCAGTTACCGCATCCAACAGATGAGAGCAGATGTGGATCTCCTCAAGGTTCTCAATGATTCATAATCCAGCACGAGAACAGAGGGGCTTATATGGCAATATTGCATGGACACGTATCTATCCCCCCTTCTTGCTTTTGTTTTGTTGCTGTGCAAATCATGTGACTGCTAGCTCTTGTTTGATTGACATGATTAAAAACACTCCCCCCCCCCCAAAAAAAAAATGGCTTCCAAATCTCACACACAGTTGATTGTCACCCTCGCTCTCTCCTACTGCCAATTCCGACTGAATGAGAGTACAGTGTGGCCATCTTGAGTGTAGAAATCTTACTGTGTGTGCCAGATTCACTGTATTGTGACATGCCTGAGTGAGCATGTTGTGTCATTTTTCTAAAAGGATTTCAAAAGGATATTCTATAGATAGTCAGCCGCCAGAGGAAATAGCCCCATTCTTTCTCAGAAACTGTAAACTGTCAAAAGATATGGAAGATAACATCCATAACTCACTCTTTAAAAAAAAAAGTATTGTATTTTAATTGTGGCGAGACATAGACATGAACCACACTCAATGTAGACAGCATTACTCGAGTGTTAAGTCACACAGCCAACACTAAATATATCCAGCCCTCTAGCTCTAGCTGCAATGGGAGGAAAGCCTCCATTTAGCCTATTAAATAGCCTTGGTCCATGGTACCTAAACCAGGGTCGTATTCTTTAGGGCACTACGTAGTAAAGCGTTGTGCAACAGAAAATGAAAACGACGGCTTCTTATTGGAAACGTATAGGTAGTCCCCTCCCTGTTGCAGTCCGTTTTCTTCCATTTCGTGCCTAATAACTAAGACCCAGGCATTCTAGTGGCAACCGAGTGGACAGTTGCTCCTGTAAACCCTAAAATAGCCCTGAGCCATCTGCGTCCCCTATTCAGTGGCATGACCTCAGGGCGAGGCCTGGGGCTATTCTCAGAATGTGTGTGTGATGAGTCAGTGGGATTTCTAGAAATGCATGTCATCCGCCTCCTTCAGAACAAAGTCAGTAAGTCCCTCGTCCCCAGACTTCTGGTGAAGTGCAGACTGTTGCAATTACAAAACATAGGGATGAGGTGGGAAATACTGGTTAGAGCAGGGGTGTCAAACATACGGATCCGGTGGTTTGAGCCCTGCATGCTGATTGGCTGATAGCCATGGTATATCAGACCATATACCACTGGTATGACAAAAATAGTAACCAGTTTAAAATAGCAATAAGGCACCTCGAGGGTTTGTTGTATTTGACCAATATACCACGGCTAAGGGCTGTATACAAGCACTCCACGTTGCGTCACACATAAGAACAGCCCTTAGTCGTGGTATATTGACCATATATCACACCTCCTCGGGCGCTATTTGTTAAATATACAGTACCGGTCAAAAGTTTTAGAACACCTACTCATTCAAGGGTTTTTGTTTATTTTTTACTATATTGTAGAATAATAGTGAAGACATCAAGACTATGAAATAACACATATGTAATCATGTAGTAAACAAAACAAAAAAAAGTGTTAAACAAATCAAAATATAGTTCATATTTGAGATTCTTCAAATAGCCACCCTTTTCCTTGACAGCTTTGCACACTCTTGGCATTCTCTCAACCAGCTTCATGTGGTAGTCACCTGGAATGCATTTCAATTAACAGATGTGCCTTTTTAAAAGTTAATTTGTGGAATTTCTTTCCTTCTTAATGAGTTTGAGCCAATCAGTTGTGTTGTGACAAAGTAGGGGGGGGTATACAGAAGATAACACTATTTGGTAAAAGACCAAGTCCATATTATGGTAAGAACAGCTCAAATAAGCAAAGAGAAACAACAGTCTATCATTACTTTAAGACATTTGAAAGTTTCTTCAAAAGTCTCAAAATCCATCAAGCGCTATGATGAAACTGGCTCTCATGAGGGCCGCCACAGGAAGGGAAGACCCAGAGTTAAAACACCAGTCTCTAGGCAGAGCTCCACTGTCCAGTGTCTGTGTTCTTTTGCCCATCTTGATCTTCTTTTGTTTTTGGCCAGTCTGAGATGTGGCTTTTTCTTTGCAACGCTGCCTAGAAGGCCAGCATCCCGGAGTTGCTTCTTCACTGTTGACGTTGAGACTGGTGTATGCAGGTACTACTTAATGAAGCTGCTAGTTGAGGACTTGTGAGGCGTCTGTTTCTCAAACTAGACACACTAATGTACTCAAAACAAGAATAGACTGACGAGTTTCTGAAGAAAGTACTTTGTTTCTGGCCATTTTGAGCCTGTAATCGAACCCACAAACGCTGATGCTCCAGATACTCAACTAGTCTAAAGAAGGCCAGTTTTCTTTCTTCTTTAAATCAGGACAACTGTTTTCAGCTGTGCTAACATAATTGCAAAAGGGTTTTCTAATGATCAATTAGCATTTTAAAATTATAAACTTGGATTAGCTAACACAACGTGCCATTGGAACACAGGAGTGATGGTTGCTGATAATGGGCCTCAGTACGCCTATGAAGATATTCATATATATATTATATTAATATTGAAAAAAATCTGCCATTTCCAGCTACAATAATCATTTACAACAAAATTATCAATTTGATGTTATTTTAATGTACAAAAAAAATTGCTTTTCTTTCAAAAACAAGGACATTTCTAAGTGAGCCCAAACTTTTTAATGGTAGTGTATATATTTTTTAATTGTTTACTATTTTCTACATGAAAACTACGAAATAACACACATGGAATCATGCAGTAACCAAAAAAAAGTTAAAATATATATATAAAAATACCATGACCAAAAGTATGTGGACACCTGCTCGTCAAACTTCTGAATCCAAAATCATGGGCATTAAAATGGAGTTGCTCCCCCTTTTGCTGCAATAACAGCCCCCACTCTTCTGGGAAGGCTTTCCACTAGATGCTGGAAGAATGCTGCAGGGACTTGCTTCCATTCAGCCACAAGAGCATTTGTGAGGTCGGGCACTGACGTTGGGCAGTTAGGCCTCGTTTGCATTCGGCGTTTCAATTCATCCCGAAGATGTTGGATGGCGTTGAGGTCAGGACTCTGTGCAGGCCAGTCAAGTTATTCCACATCAATCTCAACAAACGATTTCTGTATGGACCTCGCTTTGTGCACGGGGGAATTGTCATGCTGAAACAGAAAAGGGCCTCCCCCAAACTGTTGCCACAAAGTTGGAATCACAGAATCATCTAGAATGTAATTGTATGCTGTAGCGTTAAGATTTCCCTTCACTGGAACTAAGGGGCCTGAACAATAAAAAAACAGCCCCAGACTATTATTCCTCCTACACCAAAATGTACAGTTGGCACTATGCATTGGGGCAGATAGCGTACTCCTGGCAATCCGCCAATCCCAGATTCGTCCAGCGGACTGCCAGATGGTGAATCGCGATTCATCACTCCAGAGAATGCAAGTCCAATGGCGGCAAGCTGTACACCACTCCAGCCGACACTTGGAATTGCGCATGGTGATCTTAGGCTTGTGTGCGGCAGCTCGGCCATGGAAATCCATGTCATGAAGCTCCCGACGAACAGTTCTTGTGCTGACGTTGCTTCCAGAGGCAGTTAGGAACTTGGTAGTGAGCGTTACAACCTAGGACAGATAAGTTTTTCGCAATGGGCGCTTCAACTGTCGCCGGTCCCGTTCTGTGAGCTTGTGTGGCCTACCACTTGATGGCTGAGCCTTTGTTGCTCCTAGAAGTTTCCACTTCACAATAACATCACTTACAGTTGACCGGGGAAGCTCCAGCAGGGCAGAAATTTGATAAACTGACTTGTTGGAAAGGTGGCATCCTATGACGGTGCCACGTTGAAAGTCACTGAGCTCTTCAGTAAGGTCATTCTACTGCCAATGTTTGTCTATGGAGATTACACACACACACACACACACACACACACACACACACACACAACTATATATAAAAAAGAGAGAGAAATGATAAAGGCCCTATAGTCATTCAGTTTCTTGACTGTGTCCAGCTCATTAATAATCACTGAAATTAAAGCTAGACCGTCAGGGAGCATCGGAAATTCCAAAAAGGCAGTGGTTTCTTTTCTAATTTTGACGACGTGAAATTATAACACATTTTCAGTGTGGCCCTCTGGACCTCGTTGAAGACCGAATGCTGCCCCAGGGTCAAAATGAGATTTGATAGCCCTGGGTTAGAGCAGTATTTCTTAATCCTAGTCCTGGGGAGTTTATTGCCTTAGCACTACACATGTAATCCAATTGATCAACTCATCATCAAGCTTTGATGATTTTGAATCAGGTGTAGTGCTAAGGCAAAAACTAAAATGTGCATCCCTTTGGATCCCCAGGACCAAGTAAAAAAACAAAAAACACAGTTACAGCACTGGACTGGCTAGAGTACACGCAGTACCTGATGCATACTACTTGGGGAACTGGTCAGAGTAATAGACTAGTGTCCTCATCTCTCCAAACCACCTCTGATCTATATTAAGACTAACCCTTAAAAACATATATATATTTTTTTAGAAAGGCTAGGTGTGTTTGGTTTAGCCAAAATTGACTGGTTTTCGTGTGGCTGCATTTAGAAGTGTTGTACAGCATATTACGATCTTAAAGGGTTAACCTTCCTCTAGATTCCATGCGGAGCTCATCAGCAACTGCCTTACACCTGCAGTTCTCCCCGACTCTGCCGTAGCCACCTTTTTTTACCCTCCGCTCCACATTAAATAATCTATTAAAGCTCCTCAACGACTGCCTTTGGAAAAAGCCCAAGCAGCAGCTATGCGGAGGAATGGCAAGTCAACGGGGAGGTGTGGAAGTGTTAACCCTGCTGACAAAAACACCTCCAGGCTCGAGGACGGAGTCTCACACTTAGGTAACTGGGAATGAAATGCAACGGCTCCAACTGTCTGAAAAGCTCAGAGGATGAAAATGACAGCTTTATTTACACTAGATGTTCTTAAAATGAGAGTTAAGAGACGTATTTCCCTACAAAGAACATAATACCCTCAACGAAAGGCCCACAGAATACAAATTCTCACATCGACTACTGTACTAGTAGTGGCTGGATGGACAAAGGCTAAACTAAGCTAATGGTCCGTGTGTGTGTCTAACCTTTACCACTTCCAACAAAGCTAAGTACGTTATCTCATCTCCCAAGAATGATTGCAGACTGTTTAAAGTGCAGAGACATCCTCTATTGTCGTCAGTGATAGAGCAAATGATTAGAGGTGCATATTTGAGGTAGCCTAGCCTACATTTGACTGGACTAGGTAAAGTTCAGGTTATCGGTCAGCCTGGCCAAGAGAGCCTGAAGGTCTGGGTGACCTTTTACCTCAGGGTCAGGCTGTGAGACATCTCTTTGACCCAAAAGACGCCTTCACTGCTCTGTCTCCATCTGACTACTCTGAAGTTCGAGCTTCCCTCTCGATAAAACCTTACTCTTGCCGCCCATTTTATTATCTATTGATTTGTAATTAACAAACACACTAAGACAAACAGCGTTGCTCAATAGATCTGTACTCAAGTTAGAGAGACGGGAGAGCTTAAACTAGTTGAGATGTGTATTTACAGTTCGAAGACTCGTTTCATTAATCAACCACAGCATAGATGCCATTCTTTTAGCATGTAGTCCTACACAGCAACTGACCCCATCTGTCAAATAAGCCTACACACTGGCTTAAGTCTCCATCCAACCAATGCAAATGTCCACATCACCCCACACACATAACCCAGAATGACCCTCTCCCACACACACAATCAAGAGCTGATTTTTTTATTCTATAAAAGTCAGTCGTATAAATGGCGAAACTCTTTAGCTTGTTCGAAACAAACAGCAGGCCTATTTGTTATTACGAGGCTACATGTTTCTACGCACTGCTGACATTTATGGTAATTCAAACATCACTAAATACCTTTTAAACCCATAACATGCCATTTTCAAAAGCTCAAGTTGATTAAAATGCACACAAATTGACAATGGAGTCTATTCGTAGCTGAGGCATACAGTCACATTTGAAAGGCCATGTGAGGCAGAACAGCAGAGCAGCAGATGTGTGTGGACATGAATGCTTTGAATAGAGCGGCTGATTTGCATGTGGCAGTATATGCCAGTCAGTCTATGGAGCGGTGGAGGCCTAACTCTAACCCTTACTCTACACACTTGAGCTCAGCGGGCCTGTTTGTTCAGGCCATCCCAGACCTGCCTGCTCCCTTTCAAAACCGAGCGTAAATTCCCCATGCACGCCATTCCGATCGGATTAAAATCAGCATTCAGGAGTTGGAGAGGATCACAAGAATTGAGTGGCAGTCAGTGGCACCCGCTCCTCTCCCTTTCCCTGGACTGAGTCTCTGGACTGACTCCTCTACAAACACAGAGTCAACTCTATAGAGGCTTGCCCTTCTCACCGCCAGACAGAGGGTGGTTCACATTCACTCCCCTTGTCTAACCCCCCATTCTCATCACACACCCCTGCATGCCCTCTCATTCCTCACACAGTTTCCTCCTCCATACACACTCAACGCATGTGATCGTAATCCCAAACAACACTCACCACAGTCAGAGGCTGGCACTAAGACAGCATTGAATGAGCTGTATTCCGCCATAAGCAAACAAGAAAACGCTCACCCAGAGGCGACACTTCTAGCAGCCGGGGACTTTAATGCAGGGAAACTTAAATCCATTTTACCAAATTTCTATCAGCATGTTAAATGTGCAACCAGAGGAAAAAGAACTCTGGACCACCTGTACTCTGCATACAAAGCTCTCCCTCGCCCTCCATTTGGCAAATCTGACCATAATTCTATCCTCCTGATTCCTGCTTACAAGCAAAAATTTAAGCAGGAAGCACCAGTGACTAGATCAAAAAAAAAAAGTGGTGAACTGTTTTTCTAGGACAGACTGGAATATGTTCCGCGATTCCTCCAATGGCATTGAGAAGTACACCACATCAGTCATTGGCTTCATCAATAAGTGCATCGATGATGTCATCCCCACAGTACATACTCCAACCAGAAGCAATGGATTAGAGGCAGCATTTGCATGGAGCTAAAGGCTAGAGCTGCCGCTTTCAAGGAGCCCGCAAGCTTATTAGAAATCCCATTATGCCCTCTTACAAACCATCAAACAGGCAAAGCGTCAATATAGGACTAAAATTGAATCGTACTACACCGGCTCTGACTCTCGTCATTTGTGGCAGGACTTGCAAACCATTACAGACTACAAGGGAAAACACAGCCGAGCTGCCCAGTGGCACGAGCCTACCAGACGAGCTAAACTACTTCTATGCTTGCTTCGAGGCAAATAACACTGAAACATGCATGAGAGCACCAGCTGTTCCGGAAGACTATGTGATCACGCTCTCCACAGCCGATGTGAGTAAGACATTTAAACAGGTCAACATTCTCAAGTCCGCAGGGCCAGACAGATTACCAGGACGTGTACTCCGGGCATGCACTGACCAACTGGCAAGTGACTTCCACAGATGATGCAATCTCCATTGCACTTCACACTGCCCATTCCCACCTGGACAAACGGAAAACCTATGTGAGAATGCTATTCACTGACTACAGTTCAGCGGTCAACACCATTGTGCCCTCAAAGCTCATCAATAAGCTAAGGACCCTGGGACTAAACACCTCCCTCTGCAACTGGATCCTGCACTTACGGAGGGACCGCCACAAGGTGATAAGGGGAGGTAACAACACATCCGCCATGCTGATCCTCAACACAGGGGCCCCTCAGGGGTGCGTGCCCAGTCCCCTCCTGTACTCCCGGTTCACTCAGGACTGCAAGGCCAGGCACGACTCCAACACCATCATTAAGTTTGCCGACGACACAACATTGGTAGGCCTGATCACTGACAACGAGACAGCTTATAAGGAGGTGGTCAGAGACCTGGCTGTGTGGTGCAAGGACAACAACCTCTCCCTCAACGTGATCAAAACAAAGGAAATTATTGTGGACTACAGGAAAAAGAGGACCGAGCACGCCCCCATTCTCATCGAGTGGTGCTGCAGTGGAGCAGGTTGAGAGCTTCAGGTGTCCACATCACCAACAAACTAACATGGTCCAAGCACACCGAGACAGTCATGAAGAGGGCACGACAAAGCCAATTCCCCCTCAGAAGATTGAAAATATTTGGCATGGGTCCTCAGATCCTCAAAAAGGTTCTACAGCTGCACCATCGAGAGCATCCTGGCTGGTTGCATCACTGCCTGGTATGGCAACTGCTCGGCCTCCGACCACAAGGCACTACAGAGGGTAGTGCGAACGGCCCAGTACATCACTGGGGCCAAGCTTCCCGTCACCCAGGACCTCTATACCAGGCGATGTCAGAGGAAGGCCCTAAAAATTGTCAAAGACCCCAGCCACCCTAGTCATAGACTGTTCTCTCTGCTATTGCACAGCAAACAGTACCGGAGAGCCAAGTCTAGGTCCAAGATGCTTCTAACCCCAAGCCATAAGACTCCTGAACATTTTGTCAAATAGCTACCCAGAAAATTTACAGTGCCCTCCACCCCCCTCATCCCCTCTTTACGCCACTGCTACACTCTTGTCATCTATGCATAGTCAATTTAATAACTCTACCTACATGTACATACTACCTCAAATAACCGGTGGCCCCACACATTGACTCTGTATCGGTACCACCCTAGATATAGTCTCACTATTGTTATTTCACTGCTGCTCTTTAATTACTTGTTACTTTTCTCTTATTCTTATGTGTATTTTTTGAAACTGCATTGTTGGTTAGGGGCTCGTAAGCAAGCATTTCACTGTAAGGTGTAACCTGTTGAATTCGGCGCATGTGACTAATAAAACTTTTTTTTTAATCAGGATTAAAATGCTAGGTATTACAGAAATGTCTTTGAAAGAACAATTAATGACGGCAAGCATGACAGTTTAGTGGGGTGGTGTGTTCGATTAATTTGTCAACGAGAACATTGGAAGGACTGAGAAGCTCAGTTCTGGTGAGTTTTTAAAAAGGACATTCTACTCCAAAATGAATTCAAATGGCCCTCGCTACATATTCGTTGCCAAACCCACTGGCTCCGGGTTATATCTATAAGTCTTTGCTAGGTAAAGCCCCGCCTTATCTCAGCTCACTGGTCACCATAGTAACACCCACCCGTAGCACTCGCTCCAGCAGGTATATTTCCACATCCAAAAATGATTGTATGGTCCATATTATCAGGTATGCTATTAGCAAGAAGCATTATCATCTGTAGCCCAAATGATGCAGCATAGCGACTATAAATAAATAGGCTGACGCATGGGGTTGCCTATATGCATTTACCTCATTGGGATAATCATTAGCTAGATCCCAATTATTATATGTTAACTGGTTAGCATCCTATTGATTCATTTTAGTCCCAAGGAACTTGCATAAACACAGTGAATATAATGTAGGTCTACCTGCTAGGGTAACCTGCCACCCGGGGTAATGAGACCCCTTCCTGTACTTCTCACAGAAACCACTTCATGTCACCCCCAACACTTTTTCTGGTTGCCACTACTCTTGCTCTACAAAAAATGTAATCTGTTTCACAATTTTTAAGTGAAAAGAAAAATGATTGAGGTATGGTGGCATTTCACCCCCAAGTTACCCTACAATTGACCCTGTTACATTTAGTCCCACTTTCCCCTATGCACTCACAGCTAATTGCTAAGTGTTAACTATGCTGCTGCTAACCATACTGCTGACAGCCTAACATAGCGGGCGTAAAATAAACGCCTGAACTAGATCTCCTACATTCTGGTCTTGACGAGGAGGTTCTCTTCTGCACTGTTCAATCAATCTAGTAAATGTGGAGGAAGAGTGAAGATGGAGTGTCGCCTTGTTAACATCCAAAAGCGGAAGTTGGGTCACAGGCTCTCTTTCCATTTCCCTCGAAAAGCAGAACATCCGGTTTTTGGGGACTCTGCGGAGGCTGTGTTGCTTCTAAAAAACCTTGGTTTAAAATGGTGTAGTTCGCTAATATTTAGGAGTTGAGAAATAAATAAATAAACTAAGAATTAAAACTGCTGTTTTCCCAGCAATTGCAACAATTGTTGTGCATTGACTGTCATGCACGTTCCCCTCCCTATCGCTCATGTGCCTCGAGGAGCATTTTTCTTGCATAGGGAAAAAAACAAGAAGCCGACTACGTAAATAGATAAACTATTCTACTATAGGGTTGCCTGATTTTTCTATTCATTACTCGTTTTGTTTGCTGAGGAAAAGTAAATGTGGACTGTTCTAGCATCTTCAAAATGCGCCTGAGGAAATTTTTTTCTTTTCATTCGTGTTCCATATTTTTTTGCAATTATTTTTGGCGTGGCGTAGCGCCACAGCTAAATGACTGCAACAGCAACATTGAGTCAGCATCACTTTGAGATAATAACACAAGGAATGGATAAGCAAAGTGCAAGCAGGGGTGAAAATAGTTGTAATTTCTGCCCGGGACAAGAAAACCGTACAATTGTTTTCCATAGCCTAGGTGTAATCATAGAATATAGAATCCCTATTCATTTCATATGATCACTGCGGGCCTAGTAAAGATTTGTCATACCACTTAACACCTATTACCTTTTAATGTGGCATTGGCATAAACACGAAACAGTCATGAGGCTCTCATCTGATTGTCAATCACTTCCCATGCTACCCATGAACGGTCGTCCACTCACAAAATAATTCCAGCATCCAAACAATGCAGCCGCAATTTGATGAATTAAAAAGACACAGCAGTCATAAAACACCTGCACATGTATTGTAATGAAATTCGGAGATTGTCATTAGGCCTACATTTGTAGCCTGAATAAGTGCGTCCAATGCTCCGCCTCGGTCTCTGCCACTCATCTCTGCCTTGGCAAACGGTAAGTGTTCTCCTCTAACCATAACACAATTAGAAGCGTATATCACTGGATTTTAAGTCAATTCACACATTTTTCATGCGGTAATGCTAAATAATGTCTAATAGCCTATAGCTTTCGTGCTATTTTGTGTTAATTATTGTGAAAGTCTCAGTTTTAATGGTATGGCGTACACCCACTATTTCTTCTGCCAGGACCATATCTTCTGCACATAATTGTACTCGAGGGCAAGTGACTGATCTTGGTAGCTGTCCCTTAGCCTGGTCCCAGATCTGTTTGTGCAGTCTTGCTAACTCCTATGTTCAGAGTCAATGGCCATTGTCAATAACCGTTGGCAAGACAGCACAAATAGATGGCTGTCCTGTGCCTTGCTGTATTAGGTTCCACTGGCAGCCAAAGCCAGTGGAGCCGAGGGAGGGGAGGAGGACACCAACAGGGAAGACCTGCTCTGTGACAGGCCAAGCGGCAGCACGCCTCTCTGAAGGCAGCCACACGCTGATGACATGAGGAAGGGGAGTAAACAGTGCTGGGCCAGGAATGTGGAACCATCCTCCTCTCTCTCCCACAAGGGAACATTTTCAGGAGAAGTCTCCATCTCCTCCCTCTAGTTCCAGTGAAGTCGAGCCTGCCCGGGACGACCTTTGCGGTGATAAAACAATCCTCTCCTGACACAATATTGAAAAACCGAATCTATGCATAAGAAAGCAGCAGGCCACTACTCATAACCCCCCCCCCCCCCCCCCCCAACTGTTTCCATTGTCTGGCAGGCTAAGAAAACAACACTGAACATGCCAGGGGGCAATAGGGATCTGAACGCAATGGAGTCAGTTCTCATAATAGGCATGTGAACTAACAGAATTATCCCAAGGAATCTGAGTCTGCG
This sequence comes from Salvelinus fontinalis, assembly GCF_029448725.1. Classification (NCBI taxonomy): domain Eukaryota; kingdom Metazoa; phylum Chordata; class Actinopteri; order Salmoniformes; family Salmonidae; genus Salvelinus; species Salvelinus fontinalis. The sequence goes on along the minus strand of NC_074701.1, from coordinate 11,703,717 downwards.
ACATACAATGTGACAAACATGTGCTGTTCAAAGAATTTGGAGAGTCTCTCCATGACAAAACCACATGTTGCTTTTCACAGTGAACTCTCTCTGCTCAGATAAAGGTAGACCAAGGGCTACCTTTGTGTTTCTCGGAAATAAGGCATTGGAATAATTGCTTTGATATTTCTTTGTATCAAAGAATCTCTATGCCAGCCTTTAGAGTTGCATTTTACTCGTATGTTCCCAGCAATCCAACAGACACATTTGAACCCATTTCTTTGACCCCAAATGAGTTTGACTCAAATGTTATGGTCATCCGGCAGAGGAGAAGCCTATAAGGGGTAACTTTAGCTCGGGTTCATACCAATTTCACTTTCTCCAACATCCTTCCTCCCAACTTAATAACAGGAACAAATACAATCTGACTAGAACCGTCACTGTGCCATAACGGCACCAAATAAAAGTCTGTCAATGATTCCGGTAGTAATAAATAAATGGTTCACACGCAAACACACACACCTTCAAAAAGGCACGCAAAGGAGCACACACACACGTGAACAATCAATCACACACGGTCACTCAAAACATTGCAATATACCATGACACAAGTGCCATCAATATAAATATATTTTTTTACATGTGACCGACCACAATATTAACCCGGGAAACAGAAGCAAAAATGTAATCATGAGTATTTGATTAAAGTCAGAAGAAAATGCAGAAGCAGCTTGTAAGGAATATCAAAAAAAGCATACACCATACACAGAGTGCAAGAAAATTGTGTCCGATTTTGCAGGTTAGGCCAGTGGTTAATTTATCGTATAAAACCTACGATCGCAAAAACTAGATTGTATTGGTGATAAAGGCAAATAGTGCAAAAACAAAAAATGTCAATAAAGTTCTATCAAAAGATGATTCCCATGAAGCCTAAAATAAAAAACATAGATGTATGAATATTCCTAACCTGCAAAATGATTCCTCCATATAATATCAGCGACACTCATTGGTGGGCCACCAGCAAGGTGTGGTTTACCTTTGTCATGATCAGTCCTTATCATATCCATTAAGGAATTCTCCAAAGAGTGCAAGCTAAATGCATCAAAGGGCCGATTCCGGTCCTGCAAGAGAAGAGAGGGGTCAGAGGTTAGACATCTTATCTGTTGGTTATCAAAGTAGAGCACAACAACATCCCTACTATTGGACACTGAAAGTTATTTAAGACGAGCTTGGAGATAAGTGATTTTATGTTGATGACTTGTGAGAGGATAAGGAACACTCATCATCCACACAGATGCACAAACACATACAACCGTATCCATATGTTGAAAGTTCAGCAGTGACCCTGATAAGGAGAGAGCAGGGTTTCAACTAAATGAGGGCCTCTTACAACTCTCATGCCCAAGTCAAAGAAGACAATCATAGACCATACTGCCTGATATTACACAGCATGAACCATGGGAAACTCGCAGATGTGTGTTGGTCTGAAAGGAATGTAAATAGCAGAGGATTTCAAGAGTAGGGACACACCTAGAAAAATCAAGAGTCGATGAAACTAGTGCCAAGAATGTCGTGGTTTGAGAGTGTGCTCTATCCTCAAAACACTCAAGATGTTTCATTTCCAGAGTGGGCTATTTTGAAGTTAGGAGTGTGTGTGTGACGAATCAGTTGATTCAGTTCTCCTGGCTAGCTGACCCACGGTTCCCGGCGGTTAACCAGCAAAAAAATATATATACAAAATCAACTGGCGTGTGGAATGAAAACATTATTTCAACCCGTGGGTCGGCTCACGGTTCAGAACAATTATGGTTGCGGGTCGGAAACGTTTTAAACCATTAGAAAAGTGTATTATTTTACAAACTTAAAAGCTTGTTGTGTTGCAAATTCCATTCTGTGACTGGTGAGGCAGACATCTAGGCTACCAGCCACACATGCAGTGGATCAGGGAACTGTCCTTTATTTGTGTGGTGCTGAAATGTATGTTTCATCCCCCCATGTGATAATTAGTTCAAGTGTACTTTCCCTGGCTAGCCTAGCTCACGCGAAAATGGCTCACGTAGGACCTAACCGGAGAAATATGAAAAACACCATTGTGAAATTCCCAATTTTGGGAAGGACAACAACCCGGTAGATGGATACACAGCCAGCAAAAAGTGCAAGCAGGCATTTGTTTACGATAGGCTAATACAGTTTACTATCAGTTAACCCATCAGCTGGGGGGGGGGGGGGGGGGGGTTCTGAGTGCTTTTGCCAGCCTGTAGCATGTCACAAATGGTTCACAATTGATTTCTTAAAACGGCAGGTTATAGTAATAATAAAGATAATATAATAGTTCATTTTCATTCCTTCTTTTCAAGTTACATGTTTTCAATGTCACATGCACAAGTACAGTGAAATGCAGTTCTTGCAAACTCAAAACACAACAATACAATAATCAATAACAATCTATTACTAGAAGAAAAAAACATGACAAATAAGAATAGTAAATATGAAATACTTTATTGTGTAAGTAAACATACTATTTACAGGAAATATTTATAAAGTCACTTCCAATACCATATGTACATGTACATATGTGCAGGGATACTGGAGTGATGGAGGTAGATACAGTTGAAGTCAGAAGTTTACATACACCTTAGCCAAATACATTAAAACTCAGTTTTTCACAATTCCTGACATTTAATCATGGTAAAAATTCCCTGCGTCTTAGGTCAGTTAGGATCACCACTTTATTTTAAGAATGTGAAATGTCAGAATAATAGTAGAGAGAATTAATTATTTCAGCTTTCATTTCTTTCATCGCATTCCCAGTGGGTCAGAAAATTACACACACTCATTTAGTATTTGGTAGCATTGCGTTTAAATTGTTTAACTTGGGTCAAATGTTTTGGGTAGCCTTCCATAAGCCTCCCACAATAAGTTGGGTGAATTCTGGCCCATTCCTCCTGACAGAGCTGGTGTAAATGAGTCAGGTTTGTAGGCCTCCTTGCTCACACACACACTTTTTCAGTTCTGCCCACAAATTATCTATAGGATTGAGGTCCGGGCTTTGTGATGGCCACTCCAATACCTTGACTGTTGTATGCTTGGGGTCATTGTTCATTTGGAAGACCCATTTGCGACCAAGTTTTAACTTCCTAACTGATGTCTTGAGATGTTGCTTCAATATATCCACATAATTTTCCTTCCACATGGCGCTATCTATTTTGTGAAGTGCACCAGTCCCACCTGCAGAAAAGCACTCCGACAATATGATGCTGCCACCCCCGTGCTTCACGGTTGGGATGGTGTTCTTCAGCTTGCAAGCCTCCCCCTTTTTCCTCAAAACATAAGGATGGTCAATATGGCCAAACAGTTCTATTTTTGTTTCATCAGACCAGAGGACATTTCTCCAAAAAGTATGATCTTTGTCCCCATGTGCTGTTGCAAACCATAGTCTGGCTTATTTATGCCAGTTTTACAGCTGAGCGGCCTTTCAGGGTATGTCGATATAGGACTCGTTTTACTGTGGATATAGATATTTTGTACCTGTTTCCTCCAGCATCTATCCAAGGTCCTTTACTGTTGTTCTGGGATTGGTTTGCACTTTTCGCACCAAAGTATGTTCATCTCTAGTAGACAGAAGGTGTCTCCTTCCTGAGTGTTATGCCGGCTGCGTCGTCCCATGGTGTTTATATTTACATACTATTGTTTGTACAGATGAACGTGGTACCTTCAGGCATTTGGAAATTGCTCCCAAGGATGAACCCCTTGTGGAGGTCCGCATTTTTTTTTTTAGGTCTAGGCTGATTTCTTTTGATTTCCCAATGATGTCAAGCAGAGGCACTGAGTTTGAAGGTAGGCCTTGAAATACATCCACAGGTACACTTCCAATTGACTGAAATTATGTCAATTAGCCTATAAGAAGCTTCTAAAGCCATGACATTATATTCTGGAATTTTCCAAGCTGTTTAAAGGCACAGTCAATTTAGTGTATGTAAACTTCTGACCCACTGGAATTGTGTTACAATGAATTATAAGTTAAATAATCTGTCTGTAAACAATTGTTGGAAAAATGGCTTGAGTCATGCAAAGTATGACTTTCCAAAACTATAGTTTGTTAACAAGAAATGTGTGGAGTGGTTAAAAAAAACGAGTTTTAATGACTTCAACCTAAGTGAATGTAAACTTCCGACTTCAACTGTATGCAGTGCCTTAGACCACTGTGCCACTCGGATGCCCCAGTAGAATTAGTCCATCATATTCTACTCAATAGGTGCTATAAAGCCTACATTCATCTGAATCAAAAGTTCCTAGTGAGTTGAAGGAGGGAGGGGCATTGAGGAGTTCGCTCCGTATGGATTTCAGCCTATAAAGTTTAGGGCCATTTGGTATACATTTTGGCCCAGACTACAGAGCTGATTTAGTGACCTTATTCTGGCCCACTTCCTGGTTCATTGATGGAGAGACTGTTCCAATACGGAGCCTGTGTCGATACTAGTGACCTTAGAATCAGAGACATTCTAGCAGATCATTTTTATCCTAAAAGATTTTTGTCGTAGGCGAGTGAGTAAATCAGCAAGTGAGGGAATGACAGGGTGTAGGCAAGTAACGGAGTGACATACAGTGTGCGAGCAACACAGGAGTTCAGGTTAGACCTAGCCCTTGGCAGCTGTGTCCTGTGAGTCCACTGCTCTAGCCGTGGGGCCACATTGTTTGCACAGCAGTGCTATTGTCGTGCATTCGGCTGAGCATTCAATAGCGTTATTCCCCCCTCTCTGGATCCGGCACTGCCGTAGCAGATAAAAATCTGCCCACTTGGTACAAACGGTAAACACTTAAAAACGCTGAGCTTTTCATTCCGCTCACCTCTTTTTCCACCACCATGCACTCTTCTGATCCTAAACACAGAGAGCGAGGGGCATCATTCACAGTCAGAGGGGGGTTCATTAGGCCGATAAGAAACGCTCATTTTACTTTTCCATGGCAAAACGTTTTGCTACGTTCTGCCTTAATGGAATATAAACCTGAGGAGATTACCCCCCCACACACAGCATCTCCTCTATCAGACCACTCCACTACTGTTTTTAGTGTTGTGTTAATACACCACATAGGATATCCAGCATGTGGGATACAGACTACCTGCCATTGTACCTGCTCCCCATTCTCAAAATTGTCTCTATACATCTGACCCATAAACAGGATATCACTCCCGAGTGGCAGAGCGGTATAAGGCACTGCATCTCAGTGCAAGAAGCATCACTGCAGTCCCTAGTTCGAATCCAGGCTGCATCACATCCGGCCGTGACTGGGAGTCCCATAGGGCAGCGCACAATTGCCCCAGCGTCGTCCGGGTTTGGCTGGGGAAGGCCGTTAGAAGGGCCATTTGACCAAGAAGGAGAGTGATGGAGTGCTGCATCAGATGACCTGGCCTCCACAACCACCCGACCTCAACCCAATTGAGATGGTTTGGGATGAGTTAGACCGCAGAGTGAATGAAAATCAGGAAACAAGTGCTCAGCATGTGTGGGAACTAGTTCAAGACGGTTGGAAAAGCATTCCAGGTGAAGCTGGTTGAGAGAATGCCAAGAATGTGCAAAACTGGCATCAAAGCAAAGGGTAGCTACTTTGAGGAATCTCAAATATATTTAGAATTGTTAAACAATTCTCTCTCCATATGTGATATTTCATAGTGTTGATTATTCTACAACATAGAAAATAGTAAAAATAAAGAAAAACCCTTGAATGAGTAGGTGTATCCAAACTTTGACTGGTACTGTGTATAAGAGATTTCTTTTCATACAGATCTACAATCTACTACACATTTTAAAAGTGAAAGAAAATTATTTAAAAAATAACATTTTCCAAATAACAAAATAAGTGCAGGGCGCAGCCTGACGCAGCCTATGAGCCAGGACGCAGCCTGAGATCCTCTGGCACTGTTGACCATGCCAAAGTCTAGGTTGAAAATGAAAGGAGACATGGCAAATGCCCTTAGGGCCCCTAGAATCAGGCTTGCAAATTCAGTGCCTAGTTTTAAAACCCTACTGAATACGTTTATATAGATGCTTTTAATGTATCATTTCAATGATCTTTTTTCATTCTCCTCCCTCCGGTCTTTGTTTCTTCATTAGTACTTTTATTTTATGATGTGAAGCACATAGTTACTTGTAATGAAAAAGCAATAGAAAGAAAGTTATTCTTATTGATTGCGTATGTCTTCACACCCCGTAGTTAATACTTGGTAGGAGCACCTTTGACAGCCATCACAGCTGTGAATCATTGTGGTGGCAGCACCATGTTATGGGTATGCTTGTCACTGGCAGGGACTCAGGAGTTTGTTGGGATCGAAATAATTATGAAGGGAGCAACGCCCAGTTAAAAAGTTTGAGGAAAACCCACCTCTGTCTTCTGAAAACCCTGGAATAGAGTCTTATTTTTCAGCGGGACAATTACACAAATCTTAATTCCAAAGCTTCCCAAGAAGTGTTGAGTGTTCCCGAGTGGTCCAGCCTCAGTCCTGACTTAAATTTGCTTGAAAATAAGAGACAAGGCTTAAATATTGCTGTCCAACAATGACTCCCACCAAATTTACTAAGCTTAAGCAATGTTAACAAAAACAATGGATAAACATTGCCCTAAGAGTCACGCAAAGTTGGTAGAAAATTGTTCAAAACAGTGGAGGATGCTGAGTGGAGGACAGCTCCTAATAATGGCTGAAACGGAGCAAATGGCATCAAACCATGTGTTTGAAACCATTCCACTCATTACCACAAGCCCATCCTCCCAAATTAAGTTACCACCAACCTCCTGTGATTCAAAATGATTCATCGCTGTAATGGCTGCCAAAAGTGCTTCCACCAACTACTAACTCTGGGGTGTGCAGACATACACAAAATGTTGTATTTATTTGGAAAATGTTCTAGAATTTTTCTTTCACTTTGAAAATGTGCAGTAGGTTCTGTAGAAAAAAAATCTCAATATATTCCTTTTTAGCAAAATGTGAATACTGTGCAAGGTGTGTGTAGACTTTCACTAGCGACTGTACTGCATCCGTTGCCAGGCTAAGCTTCAGTGTGTTAATCAAACCTCATGCATAACTAAAGTTTTATACAGAGCAACTTCATCATGGAGGAAAACTGAACTTAGGCTAATAAAAGAACAGGCAAAGTAGCACGCACCTACACGACGCACACCCTTTCTTAACACAGGAAAATAATGCAAAATATAGCTGTGAGCAGCAATGAACAGGCTTCACGGGATGAAAGAAAGGACACAGTTGGATAGCAAAACAAGCACTCATGTTGGAGCTATTTTACATTGGTAATCTGCATAATATAAACCTAACATTCATTTGCATGAGACAAAGTCCACTTGATCAATTGCTTTTGCACTAGTATCCTATAGTACCACCGACATCTATAGTGATTTCTAGCATCTATTGGTATAAAGCGGCCATAATATTTTTTTAAGCAACAATTTCTCTCAAAACCATTAAAGACTAACAAGTAAAAAAAAAAATCTGGAGTGAATCTGACTTATGGTTCATGAGAAGATGATCGCAGATTTTGAACATTAGCGTTACATATGTAAAGAATGAGTTCATAGTTGTCTTGTTTTTGGTTTGTTTTAGGGACATCCATGATCGCGATGACAAGTTAAGTTGATAGGCCACTGTGTAGTAGATTTACAGTGGTAAAATCATTTTTCTGGTGTCAATAACTCAGCCATCTTTTGACTAATCCCTTAGCTTTTCAAACTACATTAAGACATGTACCTACATTCCAAATTTGGTGTAATTTGTCATATGGTTCATGAATAGTATTTTTAGCATATTCTACTGCATGGGGTCTCCAACAGGTCAATCATGAGCTACCAGTAACTAGCAGCCCACCTATGAGTAGCTCGGCAAACAACTCTGAAAGTACATGAAATTTTAACGTGTCATAAACAAATCTCAAAAAGTATCAGACACTGCAATTTCCCAGCTACTATCAACGCAACATTATCCCACCCCTGGTTAGCCACTATTGGCTAAAAAAGCCAAATGAAACAATATCTGACAATTAGTTTCCAGCAATATTGCCCATCGGTCTGTGTGGTGCGCACATTTGTCTATCACTTCGTGTGTAGCCAGTTGATGTGATAACCATCTTGTGGGTTGACAGAAATACTTGCCCCAAAACCTTCTCAATTAAAATGTTAACTACAAAGTAGGCTTACCTGGTAGAAGTACAGTTGAAGTCGGAAGTTTACATAAACCTTAGCCAAATACATTTAAACCTTTTTCACAATTCCTGACATTTATTCCTAGTAGAAATTCCCTGTCTTAGGTCAGTTAGGATCACCACCTTATTTTAAGAATGTGAAATGTCAGAATAATAGTAGAGAATGATTTATTTCAGCTTTTATTTCTTACATCACATTCCTAGTGAGTCAGAAGTTTACATGCACTCAATTAGTATTTGGTAGCATTGCCTTTAAATTGTTTAACTTGGGTGTAACGTTACAGGTAGCCTTCCACAAGCTTCCCACAATAAGTTGTGTGAATTCTGCCCCATTCCTCCTGACAGAGCAGGAGTAACTGAGTCAGGTTTGTAGGCCTCCTTGCTCGCACACACTTTTTCAGTTGTGCCCACACATTTTCTATAGGATTGAGGTCAGGACTTTGTGATGGCCACTCCAATACCTTGACTTTGTTGTCCTTAAGCCATTTTGCCACAACTTTGGAAGTGTGCTTGAGGCCATTGTCCATTTTGAAGACCCATTTGCAACCAAGAGCTTCCTGACTGATGTCTTGAGATGTTGCTCCAATATATCCACATAATTTTCCTTCTCTTGATGCCATCTATTTTATGAAGTGCACCAGTCCCTCCGGCAGCAAAGCACCCCCACAACTTGATGCTGCCACCCCCGTGCTTCACAGTTGGGATGGTGTTCTTCGGCTTTCAAGCCTCACCCTTTTTCCTCCAAACATAATAATGGTCATTATGGCCAAACAGTTCTATTTTTGTTTCACCAGACGAGAGGAAATTTCTCCAGAAAGTACAATCTTTGTCCCCATGTGCATTTGCAAACTATAGTCTGGCTTTTTTTAATGGCGGTTTTGGAGCAGTGGCTTCTTCCTTCTTCAGGTTATGTCGATATAGGACTCGTTTTACTGTGTATATAGATACTTTGTACCCGTTTCCTCCAGCATCTTCACAAGGTCATTTGCTGTTGTTCTGAGATTGATTTGCACTTTTCGCACCAAAGTACGTTAATCTCTAGGAGACAGAAGGTATCTCCTTCCTGAGCGGTATGCCGGCTGCATGGTCCCATGGTGTTTATACTTGCGTACTATTGTTTGTACAGATGAACGTGGTACCTTCAGGCGTTTGGAAATTTCTCCCAAGGATGAACCAGACTAGGGGAGGTGTACAATTTGTTTCTGAGGTCTTGGCTGATTTCTTTTGATTTTCCCATAATGTCAAGCAAAGAGCCACTGAGTCTGAAGGTAGGTCTTGAAATACATCCACAGGTACACCTCCAATTGACTCAAATTATTTAAATTAGCCTATCAGAAGCTTCTAAAGCCATGACATCATTTTCTGGAATTTTCAAAGCTGTTTAAAGGCACAGTGAACTTAGTGTATGTAAACTTCTGACCCACTGGAATTGTGATTGAATTATAAGTGAAATAATCTGTCTGTAAACAATTGTTGGAAAAATTACATGTGTCATGCACAAAGTAGATAATTGACTTGCCAAAACTATAGTTAACAAGAAATTTGTGGAGTGGTTGAAAAACGAGTTAAGGACACCAACCTAAGTGTACGTAAACTTCCGACTTCAACACTATATCATGAGTAAGTATATAATTTGTATCTATTATTTGTTATTTGCATACTTTGCATACTTTGCCATGAAATGAGCAGCAGCAGTACAGAACCATCGCTAGACTGGCACATTAGACAACACATTTCTCACTCGCTAGTAGGCTTGGGTAGTATACCGGGGTATTTCAAAATTGCCACAGGATGGTTTTTAAATACCCTCAATAGCGTTGAAACAAATTTTTTGAAGTTTTTATGAATGTGAATATTTGTAGCTCCATTTAAGTAAATATCTACAGTCAACTTGTGCAATAAGTTGGGAGATAAAGAGTGCATATTTAATTTCACCTGTCACAATTTTTCATTATGAACCTGACTGGTAGTCTCCAGTCACGTGATGCTTGTTTACAAGCACACAAAAACGAGAGACTGGAGCCTTAAGTCGCTCACTGTTGTGCAGCCAGGTGATCTATCAAGAGTGTGGAATTCACAACTAAATGTTTATCAGCTAGATATCTTACAACTATTAAGTTAACTGTCCAAAACAATGCTAAAAGTTGTGCATTTTGTTTGCTAATTTAGCTAAAGTGGTCAGCTTCTTCCAAAATCAAGTTTTACTTGGTAACAGCAGAGAATGCAGTCTAATATGCATTTTGTGTGTGCAGCAAACTGTAAAAAATAATTTGAGTTACTTGTATACCTTTGAGCTGGCACGTCTGTACTGAAAATACATTAGGTCAGAGACAGTATAAAATGTTTGCAATGCACTCATTAGCATTTAGTTAGCATTCTCTATGGGATATGACATGAACTTGTTAGCATTGCTAATCTTCTAAATACAATATGCACCCCTTCTGCTCAGTGCCGGTATTACCAAATATCCCGGCATGGCACAAGGTTGGTATGAAAACTGGATACCGCCCATGCCTACTTGTAGATGCAGAAATAAAACGGTCCAGTTGCGCAATTCAAGGGGAATTAATACACAACAAAAATCAAAATGTGTTATTTATCTTCCAAGACCTAAAAATATTTGTATTCTGATGTGATTTAAGCATCAACATGGACTCAGAACAGCCAATTCCGTTGTTTCTCTATGAACAATTGTACATTTGAGTGCGAAACATTTTTTTGGGCTCAGAAAAATAAAAACAGAATTTGGGAGAAAACAAAATCAGATATTTTATAGGGCCCCCCTAAGAGTTGTTAATTAACCATTATTTTACATAGCATGAAGGAGAAAGTAGTGCACTAAGGACCCAGGGAAGTGTTGCAGAGGAGAGGAGAAGAATGTGCTTATTTGAAAGATAGAAGAAAAAAAAGAGATTCAAAAAATGTAAATAGCTCGCATGCTAGAAAAAGTTGGAGACCCCTGATCTACTGGTATAGTGTGGCCATCTTTGACTGCAATAACGTTATATTATCAAACTCTTCAGGGATTATTGTGATGAGTTCAAAGATTACATTTTGAGTGAATCTGACTAAGTCCATTGGAAGACGATTTTTTTATGATTATTTTAAGAATTAGCGTTACAGAGTCACAAAACTGAATTGTTAATAGTTTCCTTATTTTTAAGATATCAATACCAAACATTGTAATGGTAATGTATTTGATGACCGTAACATTTGAGTTAATAGCCCATTGTGAAGTGGATTTACAAAGGATTTAAATGGACATGTAAAATCTGATTATGATTTATCAATAACTCTCTCTTAATCACTTTTACAGGCCATTTTGAGCCTGTAATCGAACCCACAAATGCTGATACTCAACTAGTCTAAAGGCCAGTTTTATTGCTTCTTTAAAATCAGCACAACAGTTTTCAGCTGTGCTAACATAATTGCAAAGGGGTTTTCTAATGATCCATTAGCCTTTCAAAATGATAAACTTGGATTAGCTAACGCAATGTGCCATTGGAACACAGGAGTGATGGTTGCTGATAATGTGCCTCTGTACGCCTATGCAGATATTCCATAAAATTTATATATATATTTTTTAAAGCAGTTTCCAGTGACAATAGTCATTTACAACATTAAACAAATGTCCACACTATTTCTGATCAATTTTATATTATTTTTATGGGAAAAAAAGGTGTTTCTTTAAAAAAAAAACAGGCACATTTCTAAGGTACCCCAATCTTTTGAACGGTTAGTATATAAGCACAAGTCAAAAGTTTGGACACACCTCATTCAAGGATTTTTCTTTATTTTGACTATTTTATACATTGTATAATAATAGTGAAGACATCAAAACTATAAAATAACACATATGGAAGCATGAAGGTTAGGCAACCCAGAAAAGGTCAAGAACTTTGAAAGTTGCTTCAAGTGCAGTTGCAAAAACCAAGCGGTATGATGAACCTGACTCTGAGGACCGCCACAGGAAAGGAAGACCCAGAGTTACCTCTACCACAGAGGCTTTCATTAGAGTTAACTGCACCTCAGACTGAAGCCCAAATAAATGAGTCACAGAATTCAGAGTAACAGACACACATCAACATCAACTGTTCAGAGGGGACTGCGTGAATCAGGCCTTCAAGGTTGAATTGCTGCTAAGAAACCACGACTAAAAAGGACACCAATAAGAAGAAGAGACATGCTTGGGGCAAGACACATGAGCATTTGACTAGATGAAATCTGTCCGGTCTGATGAGTCCAAATTTGAGATTTTTGGTTCCAACCTCCGTGTCTTTGAGAGACGCAGAGTAGGTGAACGGATGATTTCTGCATGTGTGGTTCCCACCGTGTAGCTTGGAGTCAGTGTGATGGTGTGGGGGTGCTTTGCCAGAAACACTGTCAGTGATTTATTTAGATTTCAATGGCATACTTAACCAGCATGGATACCACAGCATTCTGCAGTGATACACCATGCCACACCATCCCATCTGGTTTTCGCTTAGTGTATCATTTGTTTTCAACAGGACAAGGACCCAAAACATACCTCCAGACTGTGTAAGGGCTATTTGACCAAGATGGAGAGTGGCATCAGATGACCTGGTCTCCACAATCACAATCAACCCAATTGAGATGGTTTGGGATGAGTTGGACTGCAGAGTGAAGGAAAATCCGCCAACAAGTGCTCAGCATATGTGGGCACTCCTTCAAGACTGTTGGAAAAGCATTCCTCATGAGAGCTGGTTGAGAGAATGCCAAAAGTGTGCAAAGCTGTCATCAAGGCAAAGGGTGGCTACTTTGAAGAATCTGAAATATATTCTGATTTGTTTAACTTTTTTTTTGTTGCTTACTACATGATTCCATATGTGTTATTTCATAGTTTTGATGTCTTCACTATTATTCGACAGTGTAGAAAAGAGTAAAAAATAAAGAAAAGCCCTTGAACGAGTAGGTGTGTTCAAACTTTTGACTGGTACTAATATAGATATATCTATCTATTTATGACATTTTTTTATTTGAGAACACAAGACAACTAATGAGAGATGACACCATTGCCTGCTAGTCACAGTGAACATTCTTCTGACACTGAATCTGTAAATGAGAGACACGAGGATCAGTAATTAGCGATCCCTAAGGTACGTCACAAATTCATATGTTTTCAGTGAAAAATACTCTCCAATAGCTGTCTGTGAGTCCTATTTTGGACATTGTAGTTGCAATGATTTAGTAACTAGCTGTTCAGGATTTGGGAGACAAAAGTTATTCACAGAACAACAAGTACCATCAGGGGAAACTGTGCTGCAATGAGTTTAAAAGAAATGAAGTGAGCATTGTCAGCAGTGACAGCAATGCTGCGTTGCTTGTAACTCGTGATAACCTCAACCCCCTCTCAGAAACCATCAGTCACAACACGCAGGAAAAAACAATGGTATAGGCCTAGGGGAACAATAACGGCCTAGAGAAATGTAGCCGTAGTTGCAACGACAGTACTACACAACTAACCTAATCTATGTTATCACATTTTAATAATACAGGACTATGTGCTATATGTTAACTAACTATTAAGGCCACAATGATTAGCTAAAATTCATAATGGGATTTCAGAAAATGTCAAATTGCTCATTCCTATTCGGTTTTTCAACACACAAGAATGTAGTGCAGTGGTTGACCCTAAAGTTCCTATTCGCCAATCCTGACAATTGCTCTACACTATTTTTGTAGCAGCGTACTACCATGTCATTTTAATTGTCCTCTCCTTGAGGACTGTGTCTAAACATTTTTTTTTCGTCACTCAAGGGCATGCACAGATTTGAAATGACACAACTGCCTCTGATGATAATAGAGCAGAATATCAAAGGATCTCTGCATTGATTATTTGTAAATAGCTCTGGCATATTGGAATGAGAAAAGTCCAACTCCTATAGACCGGTGAGAAAAGTAGCCAGTAGCACAATTTATTTATATTCTCTCCATGGACCCATCAATGAAAGCTTCAGAAAGTATTCACACCCCTTGACCTTTTCCATATGTTGTTGTGTTACCGCCCAAATTTAAAGTTACTTAAATTTAGATTTTGTGTCACTGGCCTACACACACCACCACATAATGTTAAAAGTGGAATGATGTTTTCAGAAAATGTTTACTAATTAATTAAATGTCAACCCCTTTGTTATGGCAAGCCTAAATAAGTTCAGGAGTAGAAATGTGCTAAACAAGTCACATAATAAGTTGCATGGACTCACTCTGTGTGCAATAATAGTGTTTAACGTGATTTTGAATGACCACCTAATCTCTGTACCCCACACATTCAATTATCTGTAAGGTCCCTCAGTCGAGCAGTGAATTTCAAACACAGATTCAACCACAAAGACCAGGGAGGTGTTCCAATGCCTCACAAAGAAGGGCACCTATTGGTAGATGGGTAAAAGTAAAAAAAAAAAAATCAGACACTGAATATCCCTTTGAGCATGGTAAAGTTATTAATTACACTTTGGATGATATATCAATACACCGCGTCACTAGAAAATATACAGGCGTACTTGCTAACTTAGTTGCTGGAGAGGAAGGAAACCGATCAGGGATTTCACCACGAGGCTAATGGTGACTTAAAACAGTTACAGAGTTTAATGGCTGTGATAGAAAAGTGAGAATGGATCAACAACATTGTACAGTCGTGGCCAAAAGTTGAGAATGACACAAATATTAATTTCAAAAAAAGTTTGTTGCTTCAGTGTCTTTAGATATTTTTGTCAGATGTTACTATGGAATACTGAAGTATAAATACAAGCATTTCACAAGTGTCAAAGGCTTTTATTGACAATTACATGAAGTTGCTGCAAAGAGTCAATATTTGCAGGTTTGACCCTTCTTTTTCGAGACCTCTGCAATCCACGCTGGCATGCTGCCAATTAACTTCTGGGCCACATCCTGACTGATGGCAGCCCATTCTTGCATAATCAATGCTTGGAGTTTTTTCAGAATTTGTGGGTTTTTGTTTTGCAGCTGAATCAACCTTAGTAGACGGTCCTGGCGCTTGCTGGACTTTCTTGGGCGCCCTGAAGCCTTCTTCACAACAATTGAACTGCTCTCCTTGAAGTTCTTGATGACTGGCAGCAATATCCTTGCCTGTGAAGCCCTTTTTGTTGAAAGCAATGATGACGGCACATGTTTCCTTGCAGGTAACCATATTTCACAGAGAAAGAATAATGATTCCAAGCACCACCCTCCTTTTGAAGCTTCCAGTCTGTTATTCGAACTCAAATCAGCATGACAGACTGATCTCCAGCCTTGTCCTCGTCAACACTCACACCTGTGTTAATGAGAGAATCACTGACATGATGTCAGCTGGTCCTATTGTGGCAGGGCTGAAAGGGCTGAAATGTTTTTGGGGGATTCAGTTCATTTGCATGGCAAAGAGGGACTTTGCAATTAACTGCAATTCATCTGATCACTCTTCATAACATTCTGGGGTATATGCTAATTGCCATCATACATACATTTCACACAGCAGACTTTGTGAAAATTTATATTTGTGTCATTCTCAAAACTTTTGGCCACAACTGTAGTTAATTGACAGAGTGACAAGACGGAAGCCTGTACAGAATACAACATTTCCAAAATATGCATCCTGTTTGCAATAAGGCACTAAAATGTGGCAAAGAAATTAACTTAATGTCAACATTGAATGTCCCTGAGTGGCCTAGTTACAGTTCTGACATAAATCTACTTGAAAATCTATGGCAAGACTTGGAAATTACTGTTTAGCAATGATCAACAACCAAACTGACAGAGATTGAGGAATTTTGGAAAAAAAAGGTGCAAATATATTACAATCCAGATGTGCAAAGCTCTTAGAGACTTACCCAGAAAGATTCACAGCTGTAATCACTGCCAAAGGTGATACTAACATTTACATTTGAGTCATTTAGCAGACACTAGTATACAGAGCGACTTACAGGAGCAATTAGAGTTAAGTGCCCTGCTCAAGGGCACTGACCGATTGTTTTCAACTAGTCGGCTCAGGTATTCAAACCAGAGACCTTTCGGTTACTGGCCCAATGCTCCTAAATGCTTGGCTATCTGCCATATCTGACTGAGGGGATTGAATATTTATCTAATCAAAATATATTAGGGTTATATTTTTCAAAAATTTTCTACAAATGTTAAAATAGTTCTTCCACTTGTACATTTGAGTATTTTGAGTAGTTTGCT
Organism: Salvelinus fontinalis; assembly: GCF_029448725.1. Taxonomy (NCBI): domain Eukaryota; kingdom Metazoa; phylum Chordata; class Actinopteri; order Salmoniformes; family Salmonidae; genus Salvelinus; species Salvelinus fontinalis. Next base: position 11,687,338 of record NC_074701.1, on the reverse strand, counting down.
GACAATGAATGACAATTAAATCCATTCTAATCCCACTTTGTAACAACAAAATTTGGAAAAAGTGAAAGGGTGTGTAACAGTCCTGACCTATTTATGTTAGTTTTTATGTGTTTTTGGTCAGGGCATGTGTTTTGGGTGGGCAGTCTATGTTATCTGTTTCTATGTTGGTTTCGGTTTGCCTGGTATGGCTCTTGATTAGAGGCAGGTGGTTTGCATTTTCCTCTAATCAAGAGTCATATTTAGGTAGGGCATTCTCACTGTTTGTTTGTGGGTGATTGTCTCCTGTGATGTCTTCGATGTATTCACTTTTGGAGCTGTTTGGCTGTTCGTATGTTTCGATGTCCGTTCCTGTTCGTGAGTTTACGTTTGTCCATGTAAGTTTATGTTCAGGTTGCGTGTACGTCGTTTTCTTATTTTGTAGTTTGTTAAAGTGTTTGTTTTCGTGACCATCGTATTAATAATAAAGATGGCATATTTCCCTGACTCCGCATATTGGTCTGAAGATCCTTCTCTCCTCACCTCATCTGAGGATGAGGAAAGCGACAGCTCTTACAGAATCACCCACCAAAATACAGAGACCAAGCGGTATGGGAATGCTAAACGGAGTAAGGGACAGAAGAAGGAGCAATGGACATGGGACGATGTATTGAATGGAAAAGGTGTCTACACATGGGAGGAGATCCTAGCAGGTAGAGATCGCCTTCCATGGGAACAGCTGGAGGCACTGAGGAGAGCGGAGGCTACCGGAGAGAGGAACCGGAATTATGAGGGGACACGTCTGGCACGGAAGCCGAAAAAGCCCGTGAGTAACTCCCAAAAATTTCTTGGGGGGGGGCTAAAGGGTAGTGGGCCAAGGGCAGGTAGGAGACCTGCGCCCACTTCCCAGGCTAACCGTGGAGAGCGGGAGTACGGGCAGACACCGTGTTACGCAGTAGAGCGCACGGTGTCTCCTGTACGTGTGCATAGGCCGGTGCGGGTTATTCCACCTCCCCGCACTGGTAGGGCGAGATTGGGCATTGAGCCAGGTGTCATGAGGCCGGCTCAACGCGTCTGGTCTCCAGTGCGTCTCCTCGGGCCGGCATACATGGCACCTGCCTTACGCATGGTTTCCCCGGTTCGCCTGCATAGCCCAGTGCGGGCTATTCCACCTCGCCGCACTGGCAGGGCGACCGGGAGCATTCAACCAGGTAAGGTTGGGCAGGCTCAATGCTCAAGAGAGCCAGTACGCCTGCACGGTCCGGTATTTCCGGCGCCGCCTCCCCGCCCCAGCCTAGTACCTACAGTGCCTACATTACGCACTAGGCTACCAGTGCATTTCCAGAGCCCTGTTCCTCCTCCACGCACTCTCCCTATAGTGCGTGTATCCAGTTCCGACCCCACGCACTAAGCCACCTGTGCGTCTCCTAAGTCCTGTACACACTGTTACTTCTCCCCGTACTAGTCCTGAGGTGCGTGCCCTCAGCCAGGTGCCACCAGTGCCGGTACCACGCACCAGGTATAGAGTACGCTTTGAGAGTTCAGTGTGCCCTCTGTCCCTGCTCCACGCACTAGTAGGAAGGTGCTTATCATTAGCCCGGTGCCTCCAGTTCCGGCACCACGCACCAGGTCTACAGTGCGCCGTATCCGGCCAGAGCCATCCGTCTCCCCAGCGCCATCTGAGCCATCCGTCTCCCCAGCGCCATCTGAGCCATCCGTCTCCCCAGCGCCATCTGAGCCATCCGTCTCCCCAGCGCCATCTGAGCCATCCGTCTGCCAGGAGCCTGCAAAGCCGCCCGTCTGCCATGAGCCTGCAAAGCCGCCCGTCTGCCATGAGCCTACAGAGCCATCCGCCAGACAGGAGCCGCTAGAGCCGTCAGCCAGACAGGAGCCGCTAGAGCCGCCCGCCAGACAGGATCTGCCAGAGCCGCCAACCAGACAGGATCTGCCAGAGCCGCCAACCAGACAGGATCTGCCAGAGCCGCCAACCAGACAGGATCTGCCAGAGCCGCCAGAGAGCCATGAGCAGCCAGAGCCGTCAGAGAGCCATGAGCAGCCAGAGCCGTCAGAGAGCCATGAGCAGCCAGAGCCGTCAGAGAGCCATGAGCAGCCAGAGCCGTCAGAGAGCCATGAGCAGCCAGAGCCGTCAGAGAGCCATGAGCAGCCAGAGCCGTCAGAGAGCCATGAGCAGCCAGAGCCGTCAGAGAGCCATGAGCAGCCAGAGCCGTCAGAGAGCCATGAGCGTCGAGAGCCGTCAGCCTGCCATGAGCGTAGAGAGCCGTCAGTCTGCCATGAGCGTCGAGAGCCGTCGGCCTGCATGGACCTGCTAGAGCCGTCCAAACAGGACCTGCCAGAGTCCTTCAGCCGGGATCTGCCCCTTGTCCCGGTGCTGCCCCTTGTCCCGGTGCTGCCCCTTGTCCCGGTGCTGCCCCTTGTCCCGGTGCTGCCCCTTGTCCCGGTGCTGCCCCTTGTCCCGGTGCTGCCCCTTGTCCCGGTGCTGCCCCTTATTCCGGTGATGGTCCTTATCCTGGTGCTGCCCCTTGTTTTTGTGCTGCCCCTTGTCCCGGTGCTACCCCTTGTCCCGGTGCTGCCCCTTGTTCCGGTGCTAGCTGTTTATTTAGGGGAAGGTAATGTTTGGGTGGTCAGGGGAAGGGGTAGAAAGAAGAGGGGAGTGACTATGGTGGTGCGGGGACAGCGTCCTGAACCGGAACCACCACCGTGGTCAACTGCCCACCCGGACCCTCCCCTGGACTTTGTGCTGGTGCGCCCGGCGTTCGCACCTTGGGGGGGGGGGTACTGTAACAGTCCTGACCTATTTATGTTAGTTTTTATGTGTTTTTGGTCAGGGCATGTGTTTTGGGTGGGCAGTCTATGTTATCTGTTTCTATGTTGGTTTCGGTTTGCCTGGTATGGCTCTTGATTAGAGGCAGGTGGTTTGCATTTTCCTCTAATCAAGAGTCATATTTAGGTAGGGCATTCTCACTGTTTGTTTGTGGGTGATTGTCTCCTGTGATGTCTTCGTTGTGTTCGATGTATTCACTTTTGGAGCTGTTTGGCTGTTCGTATGTTTCGATGTCCGTTCCTGTTCGTGAGTTTACGTTTGTCCATGTAAGTTTATGTTCAGGTTGCGTGTACGTCGTTTTCTTATTTTGTAGTTTGTTAAAGTGTTTGTTTTCGTGACCATCGTATTAATAATAAAGATGGCATATTTCCCTGACTCCGCATATTGGTCTGAAGATCCTTCTCTCCTCACCTCATCTGAGGATGAGGAAAGCGACAGCTCTTACAGGGTGTGTAGTTTCTTAAGTCGCTGCATCTTCATTAAACAATGCCTATGTATCTGCTTTTGGAAAAGGAGATGTCTCAGGCCCAGTGGTAGCCTAAATAGAAATGGGCAGATAGGATTGCATTTCATTGGTGTGTCTGACGTAGCTGTAGACATCAGAGAAGGCTGCGCTGAGACAGCACCTATCACTGACTAAAAGCACACATAACTCCTAGGTTATCTCCACTGCAGTCCTGGCAAACTAGGCATGGAAAACGTGACTTACATTGGCAGCATTCTAGTACTCTCCTTTAAAATTAGTGTAAAAGTATTCTTTTCTTTCCCCTTAGGCTTATCTAAAAAGGCATACAAAGTAGAAAAAAAAAAATGCAAAAAAAAAAAGATCTATAGAATCACAGTTTACTGAACCGGCACTGTTCATTACTTGGTTGTCAAGTGACTGTAGCCTACTGCATTCTTTTATTTCTGTCTATAGCTTTTTAAAATAAGTACTTGACGTCATGTGATACTGTCTACGGCACATCAGGCTATAGTGACAAAGTCAAAAGTTTGCACAGTAAAACAAGAGGGGGGGGGGGGGGTGAACTGATAAAGGTGTCGCAACAATGTTTCATACGTCACTGTTACAATGCAATTATGACTAACAACGTATCGCGAAGCGGATACTTACATAATAATTTGGTTACAAAGTATAATCATATGAGAGCAGTGTATCGAAGCCCTACCATCCACTAGACTAAATGTAGCCCTTTAAGAGCTATTATTAAAGATATAATTTCTTCAATAATCGCGATGATTTTCACTACCATAGGGTGGGAAGTGAACTCCAGGGCCATGTCTCAATGGAGTCAGTCTCCCGACCATAGAAATATCATTAATAGAACGGGCTAGGAACCTCTAATCCTGGCTATTTGACTAGTAAACTGATGGGTACACTTGCAATGGCTGCCTGGTATTGTGATGCAATAATTTCCATGGTAACAGAATGTTCATTCAAATGATTCTAAATGTATTTTTCTTTAACATCAGTTGAGTTGCTTCAACAAATCACAGCACAAATGATTGATGGGCACACTTCCTGCTTTGCTCCAATGAGTACACACAAAATGGCTGTCAGTCAACCCTTATGCCATCACTGACTTGAATGAGGAGGGCCGTTCTATTCATTCTATTTCTGTGCTGACACCGATGGAAAATAGGAAATGATGCATAGAAACCTTACTATAAGGTCATAATAGCCTAATCACATACTAAACAATCAATTATGACACTTCTTTAACATTGTTTAAATGCAACCTATTAGCATACATAGGCTACTTCTACACAGTTTCAGATGGTATCTCATGATGTGGACAAGTCATCATCATTATATTCTAACACGTGTGCCCCTTGCATGTAATTTTCATACCAATATTGTATATTATGATTATGTTTCAAATTGGATAAAGGTTTCCTTATTATTAGGCCAAACATACCTGAAAAGGCAGCATATTGTTGCTGTTGTCCGTCCTTAAGGCGTTGTCCTCCATCCAAGATTTCTGGGTGAGGGGACCAGCTCTCGGGAATTTTGGGGGTGCTATAACGTTGCTAGAATAGGGCTTTTTCATCGGGGAGATGGGGTTCATGGAAGAAGGCACCCCTACACCGACCCCCACACCAACCCCGACTCCCACAGCTCTTCGCGGGTCCCTGCCTGCCTGGAGACCGCTCCATGGATTGGAGGCTGTGCTCCAAGTGGCATTTTGGTGATTATTCCAACCCGAAGATGAGGCAGGTGAAGAAGCCTTGCTATTCATGACAGACGGGTGACTGTAAGCGTTTCTCTGTGGAAAAGGACCGTGGTTGGGGCTAACAGGGGATCTCCGTTGCTGCGCTGGCTGGTGCTGGGCTTGCTGCTGTGGATGCTGAGACTGTGCCAAGCCAAGCTGAGGTGAGAAATTGCCTCCAAATACCGGATTTATGTGGTGGGGGAAGTTCTGGAAAAGCATTGTTCCGTTCACCGAAGGTATTCCTTGATTAAAATTGTCGTCCACGGTGTTCGTAGTTCCAGTAGACCAAGTGCTACCAAATGAGGGGGCCAGGGTGCTACCGGTTTCCTGCAGCTGATGAAAACTCAAGCCTGGCAGGATCGGAGACTCCATCGGCACTTTCTCTTTGTTGAGCGCTGAAGATGCTTGGTTGCTCACACTCGACGGGCTCTCATCTAATGTAGGGGGATCCGAGGGGGTCGGGGTGGAGGGAGGGTCTACTGCTGGATCTTGCTGCTGATGAGGTTGGGCTTTGTTTTTGTCCATCAGTAAATCATCCTGCATGGTTTGCTGAGCTGAAACGGGGAAAAACAGATTTATTTACCATTGAGAATGTCATAGACTAGGCTCTCTGTGCTGTTGGGATATTTTAGAGAGAACTCCATGGGGAATTTGTCTGCTGCTGGAGGCGAATTAGTGATCACCCATTTAGAAAAAAATCGAATACTGCTGGTGTATTACAATAAAGTGCACTTCAGCAAGAGAATAAATAGTTTCACCCTTTCTGACAACCGGCGATCCACTCGGGTGTGTGCGGGAGATACACCTGGAGGACACCGATATTCACCATGTCTTGTTTCCTTTACCCAGAAACTCCGAACTGCAATGTTCAACTGATTCTTGTTCCTGTTTTTTCTCTCCCTAGAACCACCCCTATATTAATTAGCAAAAAATACAGCTGCTGCATCCTTCAAGGTTAAAGAGACACACCACCTTGACCCACCTACTCCATAGCAAAATTTACTCTTTTTTTTAGGTTTCTGTGACAATGATTGCTGCAGTAGCTATAAGAGATGATGCACTTAGGCTTTTTTTGCATGGCATTGGCCTAGTAGTAGCCAAGACATGAGCTACATGTTTAAGTGACTTCACAAAGCAGATTGCTACATAGGCTAATAGCTTCACCCTAAAAGCATGAATGTTCTAGAGATTACGATAAGAGGCAGCTTCAATTACTGCATTAAACTTGGTACATTTTTATGTCACCTTTTTTATATGCAGATGTTCTGAGTAGAGTGCAAATGGGTGCTATAACAGAAACAACCCTATATGCATATATATGTTCACAAAAGCCCAGAGCAGCAGTGTCGCGCTTCTTCTTTCATGCCTGCCTGCATTGATCAAAATAATAATTATATTATTTTGTTAATTTTATATTTTAAGGCTATCATAAACTCTTTCTAAAAGTTTATTCTGGACGGCCGTTAGCATAATTATAGACACAATTAGGCCTATCGCTGGTCATAAATGTACTCATATTAAAATCATTCTGCTTGCAAGTACACAGTCACCTTTGAATGAGTCAGGATACTGCACGGTTTATTGTCCATTTTAATTATGAACCATTCGAGATAACTGTGGCCTAATAAAGCCACAGTGTGGTATTTAGAAAGTATTCAGAATAAGCTAAAAACGAATCCCACACAGTAGCCTGTCAAATGTTGAGCACATCATTTTAATTATTAGGTTTCTAGAATATCCTATTCCCAACAGGTGTGACGTAGACTTCTCGTAGAAAGTAAAATATTGCACAGCATTTTGTACACTGCTTAATCCATGTTTTCTCCTCGATGCATAAACGCTGCATGCTCATGGTCATCAAGTAACCAAATACGGGGCAGTTAAACCAGCTTAAAAGAAAAACAATGCACCAATTTCGACAAACGAAAAAATCGTATTTTCCCTACGCGTTGCTTATACCAGACATTAGATACATTCACAAGCGGGCTATTAAAAATCGTATCCGACCCACCTAATCTACAACTGTACAGGTAACGTTATCACCAAACAAACAACGCAACAGCATGCACACCCGTGTCGGTTTTCTGTTTCACATTAAATTAAATTTACCTTTATCGTTCACCCTTTGGGACTCTGTAAATAACGCTATTTCTGTTTGCCTCGCCTGGGTTAAGATATGACAAATGAGTTACCCTTCGTGCGGAGGCAGTCAGCAGTTGCTTAAACAGCTGATCGACTGCGGCGCATGGATGAGGAGGCTTCAGGGAAATGTAGTTTATTCGTGTAACTTGTCCGGAATGCAAAGTTTGGTAAAAAAAATATATATATTGTTTTGGTCAGCTTTTGTTTTGCATGTAGGCCCATGCATTTTTGCATTAAATGAGGCTAGTATTTAAAGAGGACTTTTGTTGACTATCATCATTAACCCATTCATAACCGGTAAATAGGGTTAGTGTTCCCAAGGCCATATCTCAATGTTACGGCGTTTGTTTACGAGGCGGCGGCCTGTGTTGATTAGCTATCTAGCGTGCTACAAACACCTGTGTGTAAGCGTAAATGGGGAGAAAGTGTAGTTCATTAACTTGTGGCGAACACAGCATATGGAACTGTGCAAATCTGCTACAGTAAGTGCATCTGTTTTATTTGAAAGATTATTCCTCACTGATATGAAAGATACGGGCCATACGTTTCAAACCATTTCGCAAGCAAGCAATTGACGTTTCTAAAACCAGTAAAACACAGCGTCAGAATTGTAGTTCATAGACAGCTGTGGACGAAGCTAACTGCTGAAAACCATAGAGAGGGAGGTTTTCGTGAGTTAGATGTAGCTAGCGGATAGTAATGGCTAATGTGATGCTCCATTAGCCGTTTAAGAAATAAGGCCCGAGGAGACGTGGTATATGGCCAATATACCACGGCTATACCTTATTGCTATTATAAACTGGTTACCAATGTAATTAGAGCAGTAAAAAATGTAATGTTGTCATACGTGGTATATGGTCTGATATACCACGGGTGTCAGCCAATCAGCATTCAGGGCTCGAACCACCCAGTTTATAATACCTCCTCAATTCCTGATTTGTAATTCAACCGTGTCTTCTAAACGTTCATGTCTAGTTGCAATGTGTCATTTAAATTTAGAAAATGCTACATTAAAAATGAGATCCATTTTATTTGCTCCATTAAGTAATCCAGCAAATAGTATGCCACTATTGTTTATTTCAAATTTTCACTCACTGATCGACAGGTGGGTGTCATGACATGCAGCACTTTGGAGTGGACACCCACCTGTCTCAATTAATGAGAATATTTGAATGAGATAAAATGGCAGTGTACACATTGTTGGATTATTTCATGGAACAAAACATTTAACTGAGCAATTTCTAAATTCAAACAATGCCCCTGCAACTAGACATGGAAGTAGAAGACATAGCTTTTCTTCCAAGTAGGAAATTGAGGAAGTATTGAGAAGTTGGTAAAAAAATCTGTGCTAAACCAAATGGTATATCTAATAACGCTTATCAGCCAGCTGGAATAGAGTAGTCTGACTAGGCGATATTTTAATAGCTACATTAGACGAGGCTTCTTTTCTTCACCTACCACAGACCCATGTAATTAGGGGGGAAAAAATGTATCCCAGAACCCATTTGCCCAATATCTTCCATGGCTGCTAAAACTGTTGAAATATTTTGCAGTCATTTTAACCAAGCAAATTTTGAGAATAAAGATACAACTGAGCCATGAAATGAGATGCACTCATATGCACTGCCCGAAGCTTGTGGCGTAATAACGCTACAGAACGCTATAATAAATGCAACCTACCGCAATACGAAGTATTCTGTAGCCATATGTGTATCTTCATGATGCTCGTCTTCCCAAGTAGGCTTGGTGCCTCTTGGGTAGGTCCGCCTGCACAAGTTAGAGCATTAATTAGATATTTATTTGGCAACATGAAGGAGTAAAAGTCAGGTCGGACTACATATCCCAGGCATCTTGTAACTGTGATTTCTCAGCCTCTGACGGGCTTGTTATTGTTGGTGACGTAATACGCATCAGAAGTTCCCGTGCGTTACCTCATAGAGAGAGCCAGTCAATTGATTCAAGCGGTCGCGCCGAAGCGTTAAAAACTAGTTTTTAGCAAACTATTAAACTGAAACCGTAGATGAAGCATCGAGTTGTAATGCAGTAGTTATGACTGCAAAGGAACTGGATTATAGTTCAAGTTTTAGCTAGTTCATTTCGATTAGACACGTTAGCCGGCTAGCTAACGTTAACCTCTTCGTCTTCGTGCCAACAGAAAAAGCCTCGCCGCTTTCAACAAGGCCTAGCTAGCTAGCTACCTAACCTGCATATGTAATTAATACACTCAACACGTTTATTGGCCACATGTCGGAAGAGAGCGCATTGGTAATGCAACAGAATTTGGACAGGTGAGTTGAGTTTATCTTCAGCTAACTACCTAACCAGTAGCGAAGCTAGATTGTAACGTTAGTTGGCTAGCTAGGTGATTCATGGTTAATAACTTTACTAATTCTTACCTTGTGGCAAGTATTGTAGTTCAGCTAGTCATATGTTGCACGCTATAGTCATTGTTTCATGGAGTTAGGTAACTAAAACCATGTGTTTGGATCAATGGGCTGGACCATCAATAGATGTGAGCTGGTGGGGGGTTCACGCGAGATATATGGTCATATCATCACGCAACCTCCCTTTTTGGGCGTTGATTGACTGCTCAGGGGACTGATTGGGATTTTGTAGTGTCAAGGTGGTGGAAAACAAACACAAATTAATTGCCTGTTCAAATGTAGCCTTTCATTAAGGTGTGGTGGACCTGTACTACTGCTTTGCCTTTCACACTAGTCGGGGATTGCCAGGGCCGCAGCCCAGACCTAGGTATGCTCCAGTCCTGAGTCTAATAACAAGATGCACATTTATTTTGCATGTGTACATTGAACATCTTACTCACCTCGGATCACAATAAAACACAGCCTGGGAAAGCGCATACCCACCCCAGAACAGAGGTAAACCAGTTAAAATCTGAAGTTTGCCATAATGACTGGTCTACTACAATATCACTAAACCCAATGTGAAATGCTAATGGAAATGCTGTTTTAAATTAGATTGTGCTGTTACATTATCAAGTTCAATATGAACTGGGGTATTTGTATTTATTATGGATCCCAAGGCAGCAGCTACTCTTCATGGGGTCCAGCAAAACTAAGGCAGTTATACATTTAAAAAACATTACAATACATTCATAACAGATTTCACAACATATTTACTGTGTTCCCTCAGGCCCCTACTCTATACCACATATCTATAACACAAAATACACGTATGTGTATGTTATGTGTCTGTTTGTGATGCTTCGCAGTCCCCGCTATTCCATAAGATTTATTTGTATCTGGGTTTTTTAAATCAAATTTTACTTGATGCGGAATAGAGAACTGTGTGCCTCCCATAAACATATTTCAGGATATTGAGGTAGCTAGTAATGCTGGCCCTAACACATAAGTAAAGAGACGATTTTAGGTCAGCAGCGAATGTCCTAAAGAGGAAATGGACGATGTGGAATATATGTCCAAAATTGAGACTGAGTGGTAGGTTAGGCTATATTTTGAACTTACTCAGTGGCCAATTTATTAGGTACTACACCCATCTAGTACTGAGTTGGGCCACTCTTTGCATCCATAACAGCCTGAATTCTTTGGGGCATGGCAACGTTAGGAGTGGAACTCTGTGGGGTCGTCTGCTGCAATCGCACATCGGTGACAAGGACAGACGAGGTGTGTGTTCCGAGATGCCGTTCTGCACACCACTGTTGTACTGCGCTGTTATTTGTGGCTTGCACGATTCTCATCGCACTGTTTTCTCCCATAGGACTGCCACTAACTGGATGTTTTTTTTTGTTTGTCCCACCATTCTTGGTAAACCTTAAACACTGTTGTGCGTGAAAAGCCCAGGAGGACAGCCTTTTCTGGGATACTGGAACCGGCACGCCTGGCACCGACGGTCATGCCACGCCCAGTCGCTTAGGTCACACGTTTTGCCCATTCTAACGTTCAATCGAACAGAAACTGCAATGCCTGTATGCCTGCTCTATATAGCAAGCCACTGCCACGTTACTCGCTGTCTGTAGAAGCTAACCATTTTTGTGAATGGGGTGGTGTACTTAAACTGGCCACGGAGTGTAGATAGGCCTAACCGTGCAAACATTTTGATCTGGTATGTCAAGTTAACAAAACTGTTCTATACTCTGCTCTGCCTAAACAGGTGTGTTAGGCCTAGTTTTTAAATGTTTTGTCTAATAGGCCTGTGTAGGCTTGGGTCAAGTAAGTTAATTTAGCCATACTGGCCATTGTTTGTCAATGCTGTGGCTAATCATTCTCACCTCAGAGGCCATGGCAACAAGCTTGCTTGACCTTCAGAGAGAATCTGCTATTCACTATAAGTTAGTCATCATGGTGCTATGAGGATTGAAATGGACCTATCTGTAGCAGCCAGCTACTCTTCATTCCTAAAGAGGATGCTTTTCTGTCCTCTTTTTGCATCTCAAACAAACGTTACCCAACTTGTTATTTGGGGGATGTCATTCATTCACTTCATCAAAGACAAGTAATGTTACCATGTTCTAATAACCTTCAGGTTCTATGGTTTGTCAGTGTTAATGCTGTTTATCTCAGGCAATCCCCTTTTAGACCTTAGCCTATGTCCTATCCTTGTGTTACCAATGTTTTCACATTGACTGGAAAACAAACTTATTGCCAAAGTTGTTGTATTACTTTAGGCCTACAGTACATGCCAATCAATACTCTGTTGTTGTCTTTGATCAACGTTCCTTCAGTTGAAAAAAAGGGCCTATAACGTAGATTACTTTCCATAGAGGTTTTAGGCTAAACCTTGCAATCGAAGCTCATCTAAAATTTAGAGACCTGTGATGAATGCCGTGACTATGGATTGTGGTGGTGATCCAGAGGGAGTTATTGATTTGCTCCGGTTGTAGAGCAGGCCTGTTGTTTGTCTCCTGACCTTGCCAGTGTTTTATTTTCCGCTGTGAGCTGTATTTGCCAGAATGTCCCTGCTTGCATGCCATGAAGCAAATTAGTTAACTGCTTTGGGCACAACAAGTGAAGTGCACGGGTGAGTTGTTTTTCATTAAAAAAAATATATATAATAATTAGTAGCCCTGTGCTAAAGCATGTGACATGGCACATTTGATCTTTTGGAATGTGAAAACCATATTTTTTTAGATAACCAAGGTGGCTTAGCAGTTCAGACGTCTTTTCCGTATTGTCTTGTCGTGTCCTGTATATATATATATATATTTACACCTTTTCTTCACATATCTTTTATTTATTTTATTATCCAAGAACTCAACTACAAAAGCTTTCCTGCAAAAGCTTTCCTGCAACCCGCTTCACCAATTACAATAAGTAATATTTACCTCAATCTGAAAATCCATCGTGGAAGATAGCCAGGGGCTAATTCAGAAGCTAGCCTGATAGCTAACCAGAAGCTACTCCGATAGCTAGCCAGAAGCTAATCTGTAGCTGCCCCGAAATTAGCCGGTTTGCTAGCTAGCGTTGGTGTTTCAGCTGCCCACGTTTTGCGGTCATCAGCTATTCCTTTAGCTCGATAATCTACCGGCACTTTTGTGCAACGCGACTCGGACCGGAGCATTCCGGGACTTTTTTTCTCCCAGTTTCCCCGGATTCCAACCGCAGGCTCTGGACACTTGCACCTTGATTTCGCAGCTAGCTAGCTGCATACCGTGTGACTATTGGCTTACGTCGACCCCGGAGCAAACTCAAATCATGCTGGAGCTAGCCAGCTGAGGAGTTCCATCACCATCCGGACCCGTTTCTTTTGTTGCTGCTGCAGATACGGAACCCCACCGGGCCTTCACGACTGACTGCCGACGTTATCTGCCCGAGGGATTTATCCAACCGGCAAATCCGTCCCGACGTTACCTGAACGCTCACCTGAGGCCCGCTAATCGTTAGCTGTCCTATCGGCTGCTATCTGAACAAAACCCCACTACACGGAACCTACCGACGGAAACGCACGAGGTATCTACAAACAGACCTCCATCCTATGCTGCTACCGATAGCCATATACCCGGCCAGCTGTCTGGATCGCCACGACCCCAACCAACCTCTACTCACTGGACCCTTACTGATCACTCGATTAAGCATGCCTCTCCTTAATGTAAATATGCCTTGTCCATTGCTGTTCTGGTTAGTGTTTATTGGCTTATTTCACTGTAGAGATTCTAGCCCTGCTCTCTATACCATATCCAACCTATCAGTTCCACCACCCACATATGCGATGACATCACCTGGTTTCAATGATGTTTCTAGAGACAAGATCTCTCTCATCATCACTCAATACCTAGGTTTACCTCCACTGTATTCACATCCTACCATACCTTTGTCTGTACATTATTCCTTTAAACTATTTTATCGCCCCCAGAAACTTCCTTTTACTCTCTGCTCTAGTAGCTCTAGGCGACCAATTCTCATAGCTTTTAGCCGTACCATTATCCTACTTCTCCTCTGTTCCTCTGGTGATGTAGAGGTGAATCCAGGCCCTGCAGTACCTGGCTCCACTCCTATTCCCCAGGCGCTCTCTTTTGATGACTTCTGTAACCGTAATAGCCTTGGCTTCATGCATGTTAACATTAGAAGCCTCCTCCCTAAGTTTGTTTTGTTCACTGCTTTAGCACACTCTACCAACCCGGATGTTTTAGCCGTGTCTGAATCCTGGCTTAGAAAGACCACCAAAAATTCAGACATTTTTATCCCCAATTACAATATTTTCAGACAAGATAGAACGGCCAAAGGGGGCGGTGTTGCAATCTACTGCAAAGACTGCCTGCAGAGTTCTGTTATACTATCCAGGTCTGTTCCCAAACAATTTGAACTTCTACTTTTAAAAATCCACCTCTCTAAAAACAAGTCTCTCACCGTTGCCGCCTGCTATAGACCACCCTCTGCCCCCAGCTGTGCTCTGGACACTATATGTGAACTGATTGCCCCCCATCTATCTTCAGAGCTCGTGCTGCTAGGCGACCTAAATTTGAACATGCTCAACACCCCAGCCACCCTACAATCTAAGCTTGATGCCCTCAATCTCACACAAATTATCAATGAACCTACCAGGTACCACCCCAATTCCGTAAACACGGGTACCCTCATAGATATCATCCTAACAAACTTGCCCTCCAAATACACCTCTGCTGTTTTCAACCAAGATCTCAGCGATCACTGCCTCATTGCCTGCATCCGTAATGGGTCAGCGGTCAAACGACCTCCACTCATCACTGTCAAACGCTCCCTGAAACACTTCAGCGAGCAGGCCTTCCTAATCGACCTGGCCGGGATATCCTGGAAGGATATTGATCTCATCCCGTCAGTAGAGGATGCCTGGTCATTTTTTAAAAATGCCTTCCTCACCATCTTGAATAAGCATGCCCCATTCAAGAAATTTAGAACCAGGAACAGATATAGCCCTTGGTTCTCTCCTGACCTGACTGCCCTTAACCATCAGAAAAACATCCTATGGCGTTCTGCATTAGCATCGAACAGCCCCCGTGATATGCAACTTTTCAGGGAAGCCAGAAACCAATATACACAGGCAGTTAGAACAGCCAAGGCTAGCTTTTTCAAGCAGAAATTTGCTTCCTGCTACACAAATTCAAAAAAGTTCTGGGACACCGTAAAGTCCATGGAGAATAAGAACACCTCCTCCCAGCTTCCAACCACTCTGAAGATAGGAAACACTGTCACCACCGACAAATCCACTATAATTGAGAATTTCAATAAGCATTTTTCTACGGCTGGCCATGCTTTCCACCTGGCTACCCCTACCCCGGACAACAGCACTGCCCTCCCCTCTGCTACTCGCCCAAGCCTTCCCCATTTCTCTTTCTCCCAAATACAGTCAGCTGATGTTCTTAATGAGCTGCAAAATCTGGACCCTTACAAATCAGCCGGGCTAGATAATCTGGACCCTTTCTTTCTAAAACTATCTGCTGAAATTGTTGCCACCCCTATTACTAGCCTCTTCAACCTCTCTTTCGTGTCGTCTGAGATCCCCAAAGATTGGAAAGCAGCTGCGGTTATCCCCCTCTTCAAAGGGGGAGACACCCTTGACCCTAACTGCTACAGACCTATATCTATCCTACCCTGCCTTTCTAAGGTCTTCGAAAGCCAAGTCAACAAACAGATTACCGACCATTTCGAATCACACCACACCTTCTCCGCTATGCAATCTGGTTTCAGAGCTGGTCATGGGTGCACCTCAGCCACGCTCAAGGTCATAAACGATATCGTAACCGCCATCGATGGGAAACAATACTGTGCAGCCGTATTCATTGACCTGGCCAAGGCTTTTGACTCTGTCAATCACCACATCCTCATTGGCAGACTCGACAGCCTTGGTTTCTCTAATGATTGCCTCGCCTGGTTCACCAACTACTTCTCTGATAGAGTTCAGTGTGTCAAATTGGAGGGTCTGTTGTCCGGGCCTCTGGCAGTCTCTATGGGGGTGCCACAGGGTTCAATTCTTGGACCGACCCTCTTCTCTGTTTACATCAATGATGTCGCTCTTGCTGCTGGTGATTCTCTGATCCACCTCTACGCAGACGACACTATTCTGTATACTTCTGGCCCTTCTTTTGACACTGTGTTAACAACCCTCCAGGCGAGCTTCAATGCCATACAACTCTCCTTCCGTGGCCTCCAACTGCTCTTAAATACAAGTAAAACCAAATGCATGCTCTTCAACCGATCGCTGCCTGCTCCTGCCCGCCTGTCCAACATCACTACTTTGGACGGCTCTGACTTAGAATATGTGGACAACTACAAATACCTAGGTGTCTGGTTAGACTGTAAACTCTCCTTCCAGGCCCACATCAAACATCTCCAATCCAAAGTCAAATCTAGAATTGGCTTCCTATTCCGCAACAAAGCATCCTTTACTCATGCTGCCAAACATACCCTTGTAAAACTGACCATCCTACCAATCCTCGACTTCGGTGATGTCATTTACAAAATAGCCTCCAAAACCCTACTCAATAAATTGGATGCAGTCTATCACAGTGCCATCCGTTTTGTCACCAAAGCCCCATATACTACCCACCACTGCGACCTGTACACTCTCGTTGGCTGGCCCTCGCTTCATACTCGTCGCCAAACCCACTGGTTCCAGGTCATCTACAAGACCCTGCTAGGTAAAGTCCCCCCTTATCTCAGCTCGCTGGTCACCATAGCAGCACCTACCTGTAGCACGCGCTCCAGCAGGTATATCTCTCTAGTCACCCCCAAAACCAATTCTTCCTTTGGACGCCTCTCCTTCCAGTTCTCTGCTGCCAATGACTGGAACGAACTACAAAAATCTCTGAAACTGGAAACACCTATCTCCCTCACTAGCTTTAAGCACCAGCTGTCAGAGCAGCTCATAGATTACTGCACCTGTACATAACCCATCTACAATTTAGCCCAAACAACTACCTCTTTACCTACTGTATTTATTTATTTATTTATTTTGCTCCTTTGCACCCCATTATTTCTGTCTCTACTTTGCACTTTCTTCCAATGCAAACCAACCATTCCAGTGTTTTTTTAGTTTTTATTTTACTTGCTGTGTTGTACTCACTTCGCCTCCATGGCCTTTTTATATTTTATTTATTTATACATATATCTGTTTGCCTTCCTCCCTTATCTCACCTCACTTGCTCACATTGTATATAGACTTATTTTTTTTCACTGTATTATTGACTATATGTTTGTTTTTACTCCATGTGTAACTATGTGTTGTTGTATGTGTCGAACTGCTTTGCTTTATCTTGGCCAGGTCGCAATTGTAAATGAGAACGTGTTCTCAATTTGCCTACCTGGTTAAATAAAGGTTAAATAAATAAATAAAAAAGATGACAGGCCTAACTTTTGTGCAGTGGAAGGAAGCCTCTGCGATTGCTAAATGTGTAACAGCTCTGCATGCCGCTGCCTTGCCAGGGCTCTACGCTGACATTTGTTACAAGGAGCACTTGTTCTCAAGAAGAAAAATAAATGCACACAAAAATATTTGAGAAATTAATGTTAAGAATTTCCAGCAATTACAAAATACAGGGTTTAGAAGCACCAGAATTATATATTTTTTTAAAGATTGAGCCTAACCTACATTGGGTCTAGGCTTATATGAACCCTCGCTACTTTTCAGGCTCATCTCCTGAAGAATCTCCCTTTCTATGCTACCAAGTGTTTGCGTACTACTGGTAAAGTTACCACAAATATTATGATACGTATCATCTATGGTTACTAGGTTGTTAGTTAGTTAGCTAATGCTGTGTAACATGCCTGATCAAGGTTAGCGGCTCGCAAGTAATTTTAGAACGGCCCGCGACGTGGTTTATGCGTATAAAATGCGGTGCTGCCAATCTGCGATAGAAAGAAAAACACGTTGCACTGGTATTATGGGTCAACATTTGGACAGTTTGGGCTCGAAACAAGCTGTTTCTGGGCTCTACAGTGTGGCCGTTTTACTTGCATATGCGCCTAAATATTTTTCTGTGCCACCTGGCATTTTGTATTTAGAAATATTAAGGATTCTGGCTTTATCTCATTTTTTATTGTACGCCTAACATGCTCTTTGTAAAAAAATATATATATATAATAAATAAATAAAAGTCAGTGTAGAGCCCTGTGTTTTCTCTGTAGTAATGGTGCAAGCATGACAGTCATGAATCTGCGGCCGGTGTATTCTCTATGGCAGTCAGAGGTGCACTGGTGCTCCCAAATTAAAATACCATGCTAAATATTTGGGGGCATATGCTCAGAGCAAAGGCATTAACCCTGAGTTTGTTTGAAGAAACCGATGGCAGGAAGATGTATGTCACGTTCCCCTCGTTTTAGGCGGTTGTGTTTGTTGCTCTTTCAGTGACAAACACAAGGCTCCACATGTTCTTGTCTGGGCCTGACACTAGCAGCTGGTTCCCCCTGCAATGCAGTGTTTCACGAACGGAGGAGGGAGACACTCGCACACACGACTGCCATGATTCTCTACCCTTTTGTTTTGGTTGGGCATTAGCCATACTACGTTATCGTTTTCCGTTTCCATCTTTTTTTTCTGTAATTATGTCATACAATTCATATCTTGTAGACACTGGACAGCAAAATGTGATTTTGATATTCTGAAGCAAAAAGTTCTTTAAACTTTTTCAAATTTCAATGAGAAATTCTGTGATTTCATGGGACCCAAGCTTATGAAAATATGCAACTATGCGTAAATATTGGTACATTTCATTACCCTTATGCCTAAAACATGCAATATTGACAAAAACAAATAACAATGAAATACCCATATAATTAGCTATTCATGTTTATTTTCTCCATTCTCTGTTTTAAAATACAGTAACTATTTGTTTATTCTGAACTGGAATAAACTGATCAAATCACACCGGTTGAAGTTTTCAACAAGCATGTCTATTCTGGACTCAGGTTTTGACAGTGGAGGTCATGCTCAGCGTTGAGTCTGTTTCTGTACTTTTTTTAAAAGTATGTCAGAGTTAAGAATCTTGACTCGCATAGGTATGTGGTGCCGGACTGGATCAGAACATCGACTGTTTTCTCAGTCAGGCAGGAGACCACTTCCTGCTGTAGATTACCAACCCAGAACTGTGTGTGTTTGCCTCTAAAAGCATCTTACTTCAATCAGTGTATTCTAGTTCAGAATAGAAAAAATACTTGTTTTTCAATGGCAGTAGTTGCAATTTATATCTGTTTACAACAATTTCTTCAGTAAGATGTACAGTAGGCCTGATCATTTTGTCTTCATTTGTATTTACTGTTACTTACGGTTATCAGTAGCTTGCTTTGGCTAACGTTACTGTAGCTATTAGCTGTGTACAAGGCCAGGGGATTGTTTGAAAGAGAAACTCACATCTGCTAGTATGAGAGAGTACTCCTTTATGACAACAATGCCTTGCTAGCTGACTGACTTTTCCACTGTCGAAGCACTGTTTCCTGAAGCATTCTTCCCTGTTCTGAAGGAACTCCCTGTGTTTACCCTCATGCTGTGGATGTTTGGACAGGACGTGTCATTTTAGTAATTTATTCGTTTTGAGAAACTCATTACTAAGCACTTCCCCGCACAAAACACATTGTGGGCGCTCCTCGTTACTTCTCAAAGTTTGTATGAAACCAAGAGAGAAACTCATCGCTGTATTTTTTATTTATTTTACCTTTATTTAACTAGGGAAGTCAGTTAAGAACAAATTCTTATTTTCAATGGCGGCCTAGGAACAGTGGGTTAAATGCCTTGTTCAGGGGCAGAACGGCAGATTTGTACCTTGTCAGCTCGGGGATTCGAACTTGCAACCTTTCGGTTACTAGCCCAACGCTTTAACCACTAGGCTACCCTGCCGTCCCGAGGGCGTTTTTTCTTTTTTACGTGTCATGACAATGGAGCTCAGTCAGAACTTGTGGCTAGCTTGAGTCAATTGATGACAGTGGTGAGTGCTGGCGAGTGGGAATGACAAGTCAGTGGCTGACAGCACATCATCTGCTGCTGAACGACAGCGCTACAGCGTGTGGGTCGCGGAGTGATCTTCAAGAAAACCAGGAACTTTTTTTCCGCCGTTAACGCCAAAGCAAATCTCCCACTTGCGCAGCTGCCAAACTGAGCAGAGACCACTGCTAAGCAGAGAGTGCACTGAACAGTGAGTGCAGTTGTACTTGGCCAAATCAATTCGAGTAATCAATTATATACATTTACTCTGACACGTTGCGACCCACCATTAACAGGTCCACGACCCACTACTTTAAGAATGTTCTGAAGTCTTTGCTGTTGGTTGTTGTGACTCCTGTTTGAGTTTGGAACGATGAGATTCGGTGGGGAGAGTCGTGAAATATGAGCTGTGGCTAGTCTTGTGGCTTTCCCTGGGGAGCGAGCATTGAAGGCATACTCATAGGTTTGGGTTAACTGGGTCCGACCTCTAAGCCAAACAGTAAAATATAGACTCCTGCGGATTCACAGTGTAACTTGGGCCAGTCTGACTGGAAACAGATGCCAAATGGCAAGTCCCAGCCTGACACTTTCCCTGCTGTTCGATGCAGGTGGCAACAATACACAAGGGTCATGGAGTATGCGCTTGATTGAGTAGAGGTAGGCTACACAATGTTGTTTATGGAGTTAGGTTAGTAGTAGAAGACAAGTGTTTTGATTTGTCAGATTGGAGTAGGCCCAACCTAAGGATTTGTTTGGAGTTGAGGTAGGTCTAGGCTAGATGTTACTTGTTTGTTGTGGAGTAGAGGTAGCCCAAAGCATGTTTTGTGTGTAGAATGTATTAAATGCAGACTGAGTCTATTTGTTATGGGGTGGAGGCACTAAGGCTGTCAGACATGCGGTTGCCCCCGGACCTTAACCTTCATTGAAGACCTTTTGTGGGCCAGGATCCGGTCGCCTGCCTTTGTGCTGCGGAACCTCCAGTTTTCCCACAGTCACGTGACCGCCGCTGAGTGAAAGGAGCCTTTGTGGAAGTGGCTCTGGCCCTTCTTAAAAAACAGAAGCATGACTTGTGAGATGATGAGGTAAAACTAATCGTACCATCACCCTCGTCTTTGTACCGGACTGTGAATCACTCCATCGTGCACCCCATCTCTCAATCAAGTGTGCCTTTTCACTCCCCCTTTACCCTATATTGAGAAATGGCGCAAAAAAATGGTTGTAGGTTAACTTAAATCATGGGTGTTGTTGCTGCGTTCTTGTTATTTTCCAGAGCCAGGTTTTCTTCCTGCTGGTTGTACACGAACACAATTGTCCAATAGTGCTTAGGTTGCTGTGTCGCAGTAGCAACATTCTTTCAGCCCTGGCAAGGAGTGTTGGGCTTGGAGTGATTAAATGCTGTCCACTACTAGTCACATCCCAAATCTCACACACAGACACGTGACATGACTTGAATGGCCTCGTTACCACAGTAACCTCCCGCCCTTAAAGGTGCAGCTGAACATTTAGTCTCGTCTGATATTTTAGTTAAAAGGGCAAGGTCACAAATGTTTTTATTGTTTTTATTTTATTTATTATATACCACATTACTTCTAAATATAGATGTTGGATGAATGTTACAGGCAGGGTCCTGAATGTTCTTCAGCTGGTGAACCTCATCTTGTGTTGGGCAATGGCAGCAGGTCTGGCAGTACTCCATGACCTTGGACTCATAGACTCTGCACTTTGGCTCTTGCCAGCCCTGTGCTGTCTTTTCCTCTTCTCAGTCTGATGTTAAGCTTGTTCCCTGCTGAAAGCTTTCATCCATTGGGTCTATAGGAATCTGTACTAGTAAAGCTGGTGTCAAGGTCAACAGCGGCAGGATTAGTCTGTAGGACAAACACTAACTAGTCAGGGATTAGCCACGTTTGACTACTTTGTCTCCATCAAGACACACAAGGTACTATATCTACCCATCCCCCTCGTGTCAAGAGATCATGCATACTAACCTTCACACACAATACCCCCCCCCCCCCCCCCCCCCCCCCAACATACCAGGCAGTTACCAACACCATCCCCTCCAATTTAGACTCCTAACTTTGCATAAACGATCAACTAAGCCTCCATAATATAGAGAACTACATTAGAAGTGATAAACACACCAACTATGACAGGAGGACACGGACCAAGCTCCAGTATATTTAGTTGCTCATGATGGAGTCATGGAAATATTTAGCAAAGGTGACTTACACTAGTTCCTGGTGCTGAGCTTGATGCTGCTGCATGCAGATGTTGATGGGATCAGACGTTGTAGCAGCAGTTCTACGGGTTCGACAAGCCAAACCCAATTAATATCGTTGGTCACGAATGTTTGATCTTGAACAGAACTTACAACATCAATCAACATCTCCCAGTCAAAATTGTACTGCCAGAAGTACAGAAAAGAGTGGGAGTCTGTCCCTGAACAACTATCAAATCAATTTGAGTACCGTTATTGTGTATTCTACGTAATGGCACAGTTTTACGTTATCACGCAATGATATCACCACGTTATTTAGCAACAACTCAACCTGCCTCCAGCACTTACCCTGAAAATTAGTCGGCAACACTGCAACCAACTCTCTTATTCCTGCCTCTAGGCAAAAATATACCCCCTACTCAAACTGAGTTCTGCTTTAGTTCTATCGTAAGAGTAAAACCAAACGTTCCAACTCTCTCTACTCCAAAATGTAAAAGTACCAGGTACTTCGCTAAGTTTATAACGTATGTCAGTCAATCCATATGAATAAAAACATTTCGATGGACACAACTCTATCGTAATTCTCTCTCCGTTTTATATTTTAGAATTCATTGGATTTAGGAAACTGTCTCTTCTATGATTCAGTCGTATTTAAATACGATTCCATTCCCAATACGTTATTCCAGCGGACCATTTAGGCAAGACAACTTATTCCATCGAAATCGACTCGCTATTATTTAGAACGGATGAGTGTTTCAATTTAACCTAAACAAGCTATTCAAACGTTCAATTTATATCCTATCCAAACACTAGCGACCGTATCTTTTCCAGGCAAAACATATCAATATTTGATTTACAATCCGAATGAATTTTAGTCTATTGGTGCATAGTCTTAGATGCGAACCCGAGTCTCCCGCCGTTGTAGGCAAGAGTTCTAACGCTGCACCACCAACACTATTGAAATGACGACAACTCCTCGCGAATAACCCTATTTATAATTGTGTAATTAGTCGTAAAATCAGTCACGTTCTACCGAGACAATTCCCAGAAACTTGCCCTAATTTTAAGGTCCAAGCGTTTCTCCAACGATGATTCTCCTTACTCTCTTTCTCTTCTTTTCCTCTCTTGACTTTTTTTTTTACTCGGTCATAATGTTTACAGGTCGCCCGGGAGTGTAAGGCTCCATGTCCTGTCTCATCGCAATTAAAACCTTTTCTATCCTTCTTGGTTAGACACTCTCTGTTATTATGTCCTGTTTTGTTACAATATTTACACGGTGCCTCACAATCCCTGGCAAAGTGCCCGCTCTGGCTACAATTTATAACATTTATCATTATTTCTCTGTCCCCTTTCCTCCCTTGCTGGAAGGTTTCCATCCCTTTTTGTCATTGTTTCTCTCTATCTCACCTGGAGTAGCCATCAAATATTCTGTTCCTCTCAACTTTTTCTTATTCAACTTAAAGCTTGCCACTAAACTTTCTAAATCTCCTAAATTCTTCCATGCCTGTATTCGGATGTATCATTCCTTCCACCGCTCTTTCTACATCTCTGTGTCCTCACTCTATATACTTCTAGAATGGGTTCCTGTATGTGTTTCTTCTTTCTGGAAACTTTATCTATAGAGGTGTCTTTCGATTGGACATTAGATCTCACCCGTTTACAATTATAAGCTATTTTCCAAAGGTCGTAAGCCCTAGTTAACGGCATATTTGTTCCTTGGGACTTTTGACGTTAATATCTCGTATCTCACACCGCTATATTAGGTTTCTATCACAGAACCGCCAATATACCCTGAATAAGGTTTTGAATATTAGCTAGTTTACTCTGGTACTGCAGATACCCTAAGTCGTTTCGGACCTAAGTCGCTGAGGACTTCTTCTCTCCTAGGTGGCTCTACACCCGATTCCTATCTTCCAATTGTATAGATACTTAATTCGTAAATAAAGATTACTAACCTTCTCTTGTAGACTGGGAAAAGCAATGTATGTTGGATCTCGTCACCAGCTCTGTCGTGTACCAGTTCGCCACTGGCCTGAAATTAACCCTCAACTCAGAGGTCAGGTCTTTGTCTTACGGATCTTTGATCCGCCCGTGCACGGTTTTCAGCAGTTCCCTGGGACGACAGAGGCAGATATTGAGATCCGGCTCGAAGGACCAATTGTTACAATAATTTTGTTCTCAGTTGTTCAGAATACCCAATTGAATTAATTACTCAGCCTGAAACCCAGAATTTGTAAGAAACTGGTTGAAATGAATCAGGCGGAGGCCCAGCTACAATTGTCAGGAATGTTTATTTAGAGAGCTCTGCTTATCATTTCTGGTACATTGGTCTATATACCTCACATTTAGTCATAAACCTCCCTCCTCCTCTCAGATACAATGGCAACATAGTTCACAAGTCTTCTTCTCATACATTGTCTGCCATCTGTTATACAATCTACTACAAGCCCAAGGTCTCTCCCCTCCCTAGGTGGGGAGACTTCCATCCCTGTTATCAGTTTCACAGTGGTCACAAGTTGTCTGCCACAGTTCCTCCCTACTAACAGTCCCTCTTTCTTATGGACAAACATTCTTCATCAGACAGAGTATAATTCTGTTAGTTATAGTTCTAGTTAAATGTATACATCATTTAGTCATTATTCATAAAAATCCCATAACAACCTTTGATTGGGATCTGTTTCCCTGTTTGTGGGTGTTTGAAGGATCTACATTTATAAGTGCCATTACATTGAGCACAGCCATTACACTTATAATTTCCATCCAGTAGTGGTGCAAATAGAGGTTGTTCAGGAATATCTTGGGGTGGTAAATCAGAGTGTACCAATTGGTCTCTGAGATTTCTGCCCCGGGAGAATACGACCAAACACATTACCGAGACTATCATCGGATTTTAGAATGTGCCAATGTTTGTGAACAATTCCCTTAATTTGTTCAGAGCACTTAGAATAGCGGGTAGTTAGAACACAAGAATGCGTCTTTTTGCGAGACTGACATCTGCAGTACCAACTACAGAAGAGTCTCGTGGGTGTCGTAGAGCAAAATGGTCGGACGATACAGACTTTTGTCTCATGGTCTGACAAACACCTAACTGGGCCACCTTCCACCGCAGATGCGGGTGATCGATGCTGTGGATTGAGCCTATGCAAAATTATATCTCTAGCTTAAATTGACAGATTTGTATGGGGATTTTTAATTTATGTTACTTAGATTGACTCACAGATTAATGGACATATACAGTGAAACAGCAGCGATGACATTATTTGACAAGTGTGGTCTAATTCAAACCAGTCTCTTGTTTCAAGCCTTTGTTGGTTATTGGTTCGCAGGCCTAATTCCTTTTGAATTGAGACCTGACTGGAGCTTTTGGTCAGTGCCATTGTTTTGTTTGAATGTTTAGGCTGTAAAATTGGGCATTGGGACTGTTTTGGAGTGTTTGTCTTGTCGTATGTTCTAATGTTTGTAGGACTGTGTTTGTGTTATTTGCTGAGCAGGACCGAGCGAGGCGAAAGCGAGCCAGGGGTCAGGGTTTCGTGACGAGGATAGCATTTCGCCAGTTGTGGCTTGTCATGTGGAGGGGCCGCATTACGGGAACTGGAGCCAGTGTATCTGGGGGAGCACCCACGCTCGCCTTTGTTCCCCACGGCTGTGCTCCTGTGGAGACATTTGTCTACCCTTCCAATCAGCTTCCCGTCCTCCTGTTTCATCCCTCTGTCTCTCTCTGCTGCCTCTCAGTTTAGGTTCTACTAATCTCTTTCCGCTGGGCCTTTGTTTCCCCCGGCCAGTCACAACGATATGCTCATGTAGTCAAAAGCTAGGTAGATTTTATAACCGAAAATGGCTACTCTGTGACTGGATGCTCTGTGAATCTGGATTAGGAGTAACCTCCCCTGGGGTGGGCTATTTTTTGACCTCCCCTGATTTTAGGGTAGGAACCCAGCTACAAACGGGCATTTGACCCATTATATCCACCGTAGCTAACTGTACTGTAACCGTAGTTACAGGTAATACAAGAGGACTTGTAGTGCAGCAGGTTGTGGACAACCCAGCAGTGTGTCGTTTCACATTGTGGAGAGGAAATGAGTGGAAAGAGTCATAGTGGGAGGGTGGATGAGGTTAATATGAGGATGGTAGAGCAGAGGAAGGAGGGTTAAGGTCAGACTCTGTTTCGCCACGTGGCCCCTGTTCCTCCGCAGGCCCACGCACCCGACCCCTAGGCTCCACTGAGCTCTCCCTCATGTTTTGTTCACCCCTGGAGGATGGAAAATCAGCCAGGTACTTACCTAGTTACCTGAGCAAGCGACCGAGACAGGCCCCCCCTGCAGCCTGGTAACAGAGCACACCCTGGGCTGGAGGATTATGACCGATGGCCAAAGATTTGCCATCCATTATTCAAGCCTAGTACCAGGCAGGTTTAATTATACATGATGGTATTATGGGATTTTGATCAGCCATGTTAGACTAGGGCTGGGCGATACAGCCTGAAAATCATATCTACATTTTTTTAATTTATGGCTGAATATTTACGATATCTAGATTTTTGGGGTGTTATTTCTCTAATCTTTGTGCAATTAAAGGTGAAATACACTATTTCAAAAAGTCAGCAATAATCTAATGAATTCAGTTCTTGTTAACTTATACCTAGGCTAAATACAGTATAAGCCTTCCACAACCATAAGACTCACTAATAATGTAATTATTTTATAAAAAAGTTTAACCTGCATTCTTTTGTTGTTGCAGTAATTACTGATCCGGCTTTCAAGTCGGTCTATGAAAATTTGCTTTTTGTTACAAATTTAATTAGAACCATGCATAATGCACATTCACTATTTATAGCGGGCATGATAGAAAATTAACACAGGTCTCATGAACAATCTCTCAAGCACAAGCCCACTTGCTAGTGAGTAGCCAGAGTCTTTTTATTTAAAGTTTATCCAACTTGGATCTATTTGCTAGGTAACAAAGCAGAACAGTGGAATTGTTCTGAACAGACCCTTCTGTCCGTCACCAACTGTTTGAACAGCATGCTAGCCTTTCCTCTTTGTAATTACTTCTATGCTTGCTTCAAGGCGAGTAACACTGAAGCATGCATGAGAGCATCAGCTGTCCCGGACGACTGCGTGATCACACTCTACGTAGCTGATGTGAATGTTGACCTGTTTAAAGGTCTTACTCACAAGGCCGCAGGGCCAGACAGATTAGCAGGACGTGTACTCAATGCATGCGCTGTCCAACTGGTAAGTGACTTTACTGATATTTACAACCTTTACCTGACTGAGTCTGTAATACCAACATGTTTCAAGCAGACCACCATAGTCCCTGTGCCCAAGAACACTAAGGTAGCCTGCGTTTATGACTACCAACCCGTAGCACTCACGTCTGTAGCCATGAAGTGCTTTGAAAGGCTCGTCGTGGCTCACATCAACACCATTATCCCAGAAACCCTAGACCCACTCCAATATGCATACCTTCCCAACAGATCCACAGATGATGCAGTCTCTATTGCACTCCACACTGTGCTTTCCCACCTGGACAAAAGGAACACCTATGTGAGAATGCTATTCATTGAGTACAGCTTAGCGTTCAACACCATAGTGCCCACAAAGCTCATCACTAAGCTTAAGGACCCTGGGACTAAACACCTCCCTCTGCAACTGGATCCTGGACTTTCTGACAGTCTGCCCCCAGGTTGTAAGGGTAGATATCAACACATCCGCCACGTTGATCCTCAAATCGGAGGACCCTCAGGGGTGTGTGCTCGGTCCCCTCCTTTACTCCCTGTTTACTCAGGACTGCACGACTCCAACACCACCATTAAGTTTGCTGATGACAGAACTAGAGGTTGACCGATTAATCGGCATGGCCGATTTGTTTAGGGCCGATTTCAAGTTTTCATAACAATCGGTAATCTGCATTTTTGGATGCTGATTACATTGCAATCCATGAGGAGACTTCATGGCAGGCTGACCACCTGTTACATGAGTGAAGCAAGGAGCCAAGGAAAGTTGCCAGCTAGCATTTAAACTTATCTTATAAAAAACAATCAATCTTAACATAGTCACTAGTTAACTACACACAGTTGATGATATGACTAGTTTAACTAGCTTGTCCTGCGTTGCATATAATCAATGCGGTTTCTGTTAATTTATCATCGAATCGCAGTCTACTTCGCCAAACGGGTGATGATTTAACAAAAGCGCATTTGCGAAAAAAGCACTGCCGTTGCACCAATGAACCTAACCATAAACATCAATGCCTTTCTTAAAATCAATACACAAGTATATTTTTTTTAACCTGCATATTTAGTTTAAATAAATTAATGTTAGCAGGCAATATTAACCAGGTGAAATTGTGTCGCTTCTCTTGCGTTCAGTGCAAGCAGAGTCGGGGTATATGCAGCAGTTTGGGCCGCCTGGCTCGTTGCGAACTGTGTGAAGACCATTTCTTCCTAATTAATTTGCCAGAATTTTACAATTTTGACATAACATTAAAGGTTGTGCAATGTAACAGCAATATTTAGAGTTACGGTTGCCACCCATTCGATAAAATACGGAACGGTTCCGTATTTCACTGAAAGAATAAATGTTTGATCGTTTCTGGATTTCATATTAATGACCAAAGGCTCGTATTTCTGTGTGTTTATTCTATTATAATTAAGTCTATGATTTGATAGAGCAGTCTGACTGAGCTGTGGTAGGAGGCTAGTAAGCATACATTCAAACGTCACTTTCTTGCGTATATGAAATACAAATGGTTTAGAGAGAAATAGTCCTATAATAACTAAAACCTCTTAACTGGGAATATTGAAGACTCATGTTAAAAGGAACCAACAGCTTTCATATTTTCTCATGTTCTGAGCAAGGAACTTAAATGTTAGCTTTTTTACATGGCACATATTGCTCTTTTACTTCTCCAACACTGATTTTGCATTATTTAAACCAAATTGCATTATTTATTTGAGACTAAATTGATTTAATTTATGTATTATATCAAGTTAAAATAAGTGTTAATTCAGTATTGTTGTAATTGTCAGTATTATTTATATTATATATATAATTTTTAAAAATAAACCCTTTTTTGGGTCCTCCAACAATCGGTATCGGCGTTGAAAAATCATAATCAGTCGACCTCTAGACACATCAGTGGTAGGCCTGATCACCAACAACGATGAGACGGCCTATAGGGAGGAGGTCAGAGACCTGACCGTGGTGCCAGGACAACAACCTCTCCCTCGACGTGATCAAGACAAAGGCGATGATTGTGGACTACAGGAAAAGGAGGACCGAGCACGCCCCCATTCTCATCGACGGGGCTGTAGCGGAGCAGGTTGAGAGCTTCAAGTTCCCTGGCGTCCATATCACCAACAAACAAACATGGTCCAAGCACACCAAGACAGCCGTAAAGAGGGCACGACAAGCCCCCTCAAGACACTGAAAAGATTTGGCATTTGTCCTCAGATCCTCAAAAGGTTCTACAGCTGCACCATCGAGAGCATCCTGACTGGTTGCATCACTGCCTGGTATGGCAACTGCTCGGCCTCCGACCGCAAGGCGCTACAGACGGTAGTGTGAACGGCCCAGTACATCACAGGGGCCACACTTTCCACCATCCAGGACCTTTATACCAGGCGGTGTCAGAGGAAGGCCCTACAAATTGTCAAAGACCCCAGCCACCCTATTCATCGACTGTTCTCTCTGCTAACGCATGGCAAGCTGTACCGGCGCACCAGGTCTAAGTCCAAAGGCTTCTCAACAGCTTCTAACCCCAAGCCATAAGACTTCTGAACAGCTAATCAAAGGGCTACCCAGCACCTTATTTACGCTGCTGCTACTCTTTGTTTATTATCTATGCATAGTAACTCTACCGACATGTACATATTACCTCAACTGCCAACCCTGATGTCCTTGCCGTGTCTGAATCCTGGCTTAGGAAGGCCACCAAAAACTCTGAGATTTCCATACCCAACTATAACACTTTCCGTCAAGATAGAACTGCCAAAGGGGGAGGAGTTGCAATCTACTGCAGAGATAGCCTGCAAAGTTCTGTCATACTTTCCAAGTCTATGCCCAAACAGTTCGAACTTCTAATTTTAAAAATTAATCTCTCCAGAAATAAGTCTCTCACTGTTGCCGCCTGCTACCGACCCCCCTCAGCTCCCAGCTGTGCCCTGGACACCATCTGTGAATTGATCGCTCCCCATTTAGCTTCAGAGTTTGTTCTGTTAGGTGACCTAAACTGGGATATGCTTAACACCCCGGCAGTCCTACAATCTAAGCTTGATGCCCTCAATCTCACACAAATCATCAAGGAACCCACCAGGTACAACCCTAAATCCGTAAACATGGGCACCCTAATAGACATTATCCTGACCAACTTGCCCTCCAAATACACCTCTGCTGTCTTCAATCAAGATCTCAGCGATCACTGCCTCATTGCCTGTATCTGCCACGGGTCCACGGTCAAACGACCACCCCTCATCACTGTCAAACGCTCCCTGAAACACTTCTGCGAGCAGGCCTTTCTAATCGACCTGGCCCGGGTACCCTGGAAGGATATTGACCTCATCCCGTTAGTTGAGGTTGCCTGGTCATTCTTTAAAAGTTACTTCCTCACCATATTAGACAAGCATGCTCCGTTCAAAAAATGCAGAACCAAGAACAGATATAGCCCTTGGTTCACTCCAGACCTGACTGCCCTCGACCAGCACAAAAACATCCTGTGGCGAACTGCAATAGCATCGAAGAGCCCCCGTGATATGCAACTGTTCAGGGAAGTCAGGAACCAATACACGCAGTCAGTCAGGAAAGCAAAGGCCAGCTTTTTCAAGCAGAAATTTGCATCCTGTAGCTCTAACTCCAAAAAGTTCTGGGATACTGTAAAGTCCATGGAAAACAAGAGCACCTCCTCCCAGCTGCCCACTGCACTGAGGCTAGATAACACGGTCACCACTGATAAGTCCGTGATAATCGAAAACTTCAACAAACATTTCTCAATGGCTGGCCATGCCTTCCACCTGGCGACTCCAACCTTGGCCAACAGCCCCGCCCCCCCCCCGCTGCTACTCGCCCAAGCCTCCCCAGCTTCTCCTTTACCCATATCCAGATAGCAGATGTTCTGAAAGAGCTGGAAAACCTGGACCCATACAAATCAGCTGGGCTTGACAATATGGGCCCCCTATTTCTGAAACTGTCCGCTGCCATTGTCGCACCTCCTATTACCAGCCTGTTCAACCTCTCCTTCGTATCATCTGAGATCCCCAAGGATTGGAAAGCTGCCGCTGTCATCCCCCTCTTCAAAGGGGGAGACACCCTGGACCCAAACTGTTACAGACCTATATCCATCCTGCCCTGCCTAGCTAAGGTCTTCGAAAGCCAAGTCAACAAACAGATCACTGACCATCTCGAATCCCACCGTACCTTCTCCGCTGTGCAATCCGGTTTCCGAGCCGGTCACGGGTGCACCTCAGCCACGCTCAAGGTACTAAACGATATCATAACCGCCATCGATAAAAGGCATTACTGTGCAGCCGTCTTCATCGACCTGGCCAAGGCTTTCGACTCTCAATCACCATATTCTTATCGGCAGACTCAATAGCCTCGGTTTTTCTAATGACTGCCTTGCCTGGTTCACCAACTACTTTGCAGACAGAGTTCAGTGTGTCAAATCGGAGGGCATGTTGTCCGGTCCTCTGGCTGTCTCTATGGGGCTACCACAGGGTTCAATTCTCGGGCCGACTCTTTTCTCTGTATACATCAATGATGTTGCTCTTGCTGCGGGCGATTCCCTGATCCACCTCTACGCAGACGACACCATTCTGTATACTTCCGGCCCTTCCCTGGACACTGTGCTATCTAACCTCCAAACGAGCTTCAATGCCATACAACACTCCTTCCGTGGCCTCCAACTGCTCTTAAACGCTAGTAAAACCAAATGCATGCTTTTCAACCGTTCGCTGCCTGCACCCGCACGCCCGACTAGCATCACCACCCTGGACGGTTCCGACCTAGAATATGTGGACATCTATAAGTACCTAGGTGTCTGGCTAGACTGCAAACTCTCCTTCCAGACTCATATCAAACATCTCCAATCCAAAATCAAATCTAGAGTCGGCTTTCTATTCCGGAACAAAGCCTCCTTTACTCACGCCGCCAAACTTACCCTAGTAAAACTGACTATCCTACCGATCCTCGACTTCGGCGATGTCATCTACAAAATAGCTTCCAATACTCTACTCGGCAAACTGGATGCAGTTTATCACAGTGCCATCCGTTTTGTTACTAAAGCACCTTATACGACCCACCACTGCGACCTGTATGCCCTAGTCGGCTGGCCCTCGCTACATGTTCGTCGTCAGACCCACTGGCTCCAGGTCATCTACAAGGCTATGCTAGGCAAAGTGCCGTATTATCTCAGTTCACTGGTCACGATGGCTACACCCACCCGTAGCACGCGCTCCAGCAGGTGTATCTCACTGATCATCCCTAAAGCCAAAACCTCATTTGGACGCCTTTCCTTCCAGTTCTCTGCTGCCTGCGACTGGAACGAATTGCAAAAATCTCTTAAGTTGGAGACTTTTATCTCCCTCAACAACTTTAAAAATCTGCTATCCGAGCAGCTAACCGATCGCTGCAGCTGTACATAGTCCATCTGTAAACTACCCACCCAATTTACCTACCTCACCCCCATACTGCTTTTATTTATTTACTTTTCTGCTCTTTTGCACACCAGTATCTCTTCTTGCACATGATCATCTGATGATTTATCACTCCAGTGTTAATCTGCTAAATTGTAATTATTCGATTTATTGCCTACCTCATGCCTTTTGCACACATTGTATATAGATTCTCTTTTTTCTACCATGTTATTGACTTGTCTATTGTTTACTCCATGTGTAACTCTGTGTTGTTGTCTGTTCACACTGCTATGCTTTATCTTGGCCAGGTCGCAGTTGCAAATGAGAACTTGTTCTCAACTAGCCTACCTGGTTAAATAAAGGTGAAATAAATAAAAAAAACTAACAGGTGCCCCCGCACATTGACTCTGTACTGGTACCCTCGCTATTGTTATTTTACTGCTGCTGTTAAATTATTTGTTACTCTTATTTATTTTTACTTATCTTTTTCACTTAACACGTTTTTCTTAACTTCTTAAAGCATTGTTGGTTAAGGGCTTGTCAGTAAGCATTTCACTGTAAGGTCTACACCTGTTGTATTATGCGCATGTGACAAATACAATTTGGTTTGACTATACAGCTAGTATATCAGTCTTTGGCTAAAATGCTGGTTGCGGTACTGTGATGCCACTCGCGACAAATTGAGCATTCATGTTCCAGAATCAATGTTCTTTGATACTCAAAGAACATTGCTGTGTGCACAATTTGAGCAGTTGAGACTTAGAAAGGTTAACTTCTCTATTACAGTAAAATGTGTTTCGGTGTCTACATTGCATTCAGGAAAGTATTCAGACCTCTTGTTTTTTTCCACATTTTGTTATGTTACACCCTTTTTCTAAAATTGATAAATGGTTTTTTTCCCCGTCAATCTACCCACTAGACCCCATAATGACAAGGTAAAAACTGTATCATATTTACATAAGTATTCAGACCTTTTACTCAGTACTTTGTTGAATCACCTTTGGCAGCGATTACAGCCGTGAGTCTCTTCTTAGGTTTAACGCTACAAGCTTGGCACACCTGTATTTGGCACACCTGCACACCTGCCACTCCTTCGTTGTCTTTGCTGTGTTCTTAGGGTCATTGTCCTGTTGGAAGGTGAACCTTCGCCACAGTCTGTTAACCTGCTCCAGAGCTCTCAGGACTTCATCAAGGACCTCTCTGTACTTTACTCCGTTCATGTTTCTCTCGATCCTGACCAGTGTCCTTGCCACTGAAAAACATCCCCACAGCATGATGCTGCCACCACCATGTTTCACCATATGGATGGTGCCATGTTTCCTCAACATGTGACGCTTGGCATTCAGGCCAAATAGTTCAATCTTGGTTTAATCAGACCTGAGTCCTCTACATTCCTTTGGCAAACTCGAAGCAGGCTGTCATGTGCCTTTTTACTGAGGAGTGGCTTCCGTCTGGCCACTCTACCATAAAGGTCTGATTGGTGGAGTGCTGCAGAGATGGTTGTCTTTCCTTCTGGAAGGTTCTCCCATCTCCACAGAGGAACTCTGGAGCTCTGTCAGAGTGACTATCAGGTTCTTGGTCACCTCCCTGACCAAGGCCCTTCTCCCCCGATTGCTCAGTTTGGCCGGCCTGCCAGCTCTAGGAAGAGTCGGGATGGTTCCAAACTTCTTCCATTTAAGAAGGATGGAGTCGGGCCTCCCGGGTGGGGCAGTGGTCTAGGGCACTGCATCGCAGTGCTAACTGCGCCACCAGAGTCTCTGGGTTCGCGCCCAGGCTCTGTCGCAGCCGGCCGCGACCGGGAGGTCCGAGGGGCGACGCACAATTGGGCTAGCGTCGTCCGGGTTAGGGTGGGTTTGGCCGGTAGGGATATCCTTGTCTCATCGCGCTCCAGCGACTCCTGTGGCGGGCCGGGCGCAGTGCGCGCTAACCAAGGGGGACAGGTACACGGTGTTTCCTCCGACACATTGGTGCGGCTGGCTTCCGGGTTGGAGGCGCGCTGTGTTAAAGAAGCAGTGCGGCTAGGTTGGGTTGTGCTTCGGAGGACGCATGGCTTTCGACCTTCGTCTCTCCCAAGCCCGTACGGGAGTTGTAGCGATGAGACAAGATAGTAATTACTAGCGATTGGATACCACGAAAATTGGGGAGAAAAGGGAATAAATTAAAAAAATAAAAAAGGATGGAGTCCACTGTGTTCTTGGGGACCTTCGAGGCTGAAGACATTTTTTTTTCGTACCCTTCCCCAGATCTGTACCTCGATGCAATCCTGTCTCGGAGCTCTACGGGCAATTTCTTCGATCTCATGGCTTGGTTTCTGCTCTGACATGCACTGCCAACTGTGGGACCTTTTATATAGACAGGTGTGTGCCTTTCCAAATCATGCTAATCAATTGAATCAAGTTGTAGAAACATTTCATGTAGGGGTGCACCGATATGACTTTTTGGCCTATAGCAATATCCAATATTTTCGGTGCCAAAAAAAACGATACCGATATTTAACATTTTAGAGGCCTTTTAAGCATTCTAGTACAGTAAAATAGTAAAACACACACACACACTGACCGAAAAGTTCTTTTGTTGGCATTTACATCCCATTACCAGTAAAACCTAATCAAAACCTATTTATTTCACCTGCTTGCTGTGCTGTTTCGTTGTTCATTTGTTCAGTCTCAATCAGGATTTCATCATGCATGTCAAGCAGTGAAGTTTCAGCTGTCTGTCTGTGGCCTCTCTTCCTCGGTGCGCACTGTCACTGTCTGTTTCCATCTCGTCTAGCTGTGTCTAACATCTCATGTAAACCCTGTTTCTTGTCTGCATCAAAGTAGTGGTCCGTGTACCTAGCATCGAGCATGGTGGCGACACAGTAAAGAGGCTGAGAGAATTCCACCGACTCGCTTGTTCACAGCCTCGAGTACTTTTGCAAGTTTTAACCCCGCAGTCTGTGTCGGCAGTTTTGTTGAGCAGGCGTTTCAATGCCATGACAGAGGGTATCACGTCTGCTGCAGACTCCGTTGATGAGCTTATTTCTCTAGTTTGTTGTTCAAATGGAGCTAGCTAGTGTGTTCATGTTTCCAGGTTTCAAACATGTTCTCAAATGCTATTGAAATGGCAGCAGCGGTATGAGAACCAGCACATTCTTGAGCATACAATCCTGCTTTCCTCAGTATGAAATCCTGGTCAACCCACTGTGCTGTCAGACGCAGCATGCTCATGAGGCTGACATCGCTGGTCCAAATGTCAGTCGTGAAGCTACCG
Organism: Salvelinus fontinalis; assembly: GCF_029448725.1. NCBI lineage: Eukaryota > Metazoa > Chordata > Actinopteri > Salmoniformes > Salmonidae > Salvelinus > Salvelinus fontinalis. The sequence continues at coordinate 11,651,702 of NC_074701.1, read as the reverse complement.
TAATTTCTGGACTATTAAGCGCACCTGAATATAAGCCGCACCCACTGAATTTAAAAAAAAATATGTATTTTGTACATAAATAAGCCGCACATGTCTATAAGCCGCAGGTGCCTACCGGTACATTGAAAAAAATGAACTTTACACAGCCTTTAAAGGAAACACGGCTTGTAACAAAAATAAATAGGCTTTAACGAAACACGGCTTGTAACAATTTTTTTTTTTTAAATAGCAGTAAACAGTAGCCTACCAAGAAAGTCATTGGTCACTATCTTCCTCCTGTGCACTGAAACCACTGAAGTCATCTCCTTTGGTGTCAGCGTTGAATAGCCTCAGAATTGCTTCATCCGATGTTGGATCGTTTTCATTGTCGCTCTCGTCACTTTCATCCGGAGGCAAATTCCCCGCTGAGCTCATGCTGCCCTCTTCAATACGCAGCAGTCCAGCCTTTCGAAACCCGTTGATGATAGTGGATTTTTTGATTTTTTTGGGACAATGCTGACCACGCTGTCAGGACCCACTGGCAGACTTGACCATAAGTCGCTCTTCGCATGCGGCCCGTTTTAGTGAAGGATTTCTCCCCACTTGTCATCCAAGCCTCATTTTCTAGTTCGGGCAAAAACAACAACATCTCCTACTTGGTAGTGTGTACCAGGGCTCGAGGTGCTCGACCAGTCGGCGAAAGCAACATCATCCACGACAAAGAACTGATTGATTGTAGGGCTGGGCGGTATACCGGTTCTTACTGTACACCGGTTTGATGTGACACCGTTCTATGGGCTAGCAGCTCTGATGCACGCCACTGCACTGTAGGGAGACGATGTGGAGCAAGTTGTGGCTGTGGGATTGTGGTTTTCATTCGCGCCACTGCTTGCTCTGTGTAACGTCTAAACAAATATCCTTTTTGGAGTGGCGGCAATAATTTAGCAGTGGCAGTGCGCACACTACGGTGTAGAGGTCGACCGATTTTATGATTTTTCAACGCCGATACCGATTATTGGAGAACCCAAAAAAGCCGATACCGATATAATCTTTAATCTGCCTATTTTTTTTATATATTTGTAATAATGACAGTTACAACAATACTGAATGAACAATGAGCACTTATTTTAACTTGATATAATACATAAACTCAATTTAGTCTCAAATAAATAATGAAACCTGTTCAATTTGGTTAAAATAATGTTGGAACACAGTGTTGGAGAAAAGTGAAAGTGCAATATGTGCCATGTAATAAAGCTAACGTTTAAGTTCCATGCTCAGAACATGAGAACATATGAAAGCTGGTGGTTCCTTTTAACATGAGTCTTCAATATTCCCAGCTAAGAAGTTTTAGGTTGTAGTTATTATAGGAATTATGACACGTTGACTATTTCTCTCTATACCATTTGTATTTCATATACCTTTGACTATTGGATGTTCTTATAGCCACTATAGTATTGCCAGCCTAATCTCGGGAGTTGATCTTGAAGTCATTAACAGCGCTGTGCATATTCTACATTGTAGAAAATAGTACAAATGAAAAACTCTGGAATGAGTAGGTGTGTCCAAGCTTTTGACTTGTAAATGTGATCATACTTGATTCTTTTTTTTATTCACAAATGCGGGTGAAATGCTCCCACTGTGGAGCCCTGACCAAATCTACCCGTATTTGGCAGGTGGCAGGGTGTTAATTTTAGGTCCTGTTGGTGATTGAGTTGGAGACGTGCGTGGCCGTGCAGTCATGGGTGAACACAGAGTACAGGAGGGGGTTGAGAATGCACCTCTGTGCTGTCCCTGTGTTAAGTATCAACATGGCAGAGGTGTTGTTGCCTACTTTCACCACTTGGGGATGGCCCGTCAGGACTTCGGGACCCAGTTTCTACGGAATCTATTTGAAACCAAACGGGGGGTGAGGGAGATGACGAATTGAATGAGTTTTTGGTGGCGAGGGAGACTAAGTGAGTTAATAACGTTTTTTGTGACAATCCGCTTTGAAATCATCATTTTGCATTATGGTTTGCATATTATCATAAAGTACTAGGGTAGTGAATTCACCTGTAAGCTAGTAAATATTGTCTTGCATTGTAAAAGTGTTCTAGCCTGTAAGGACATTGTTTTGCGAACCGTAATGAAGTTGAAACATTTCTACATGCTGTGCTGCATTATTCAATTGTGTTAATTTCTGTGCAGCATGAATGGGGAGCTAACAATGCAGCCCAGACAGCTCTAGCAATGAATGAGCAGTGGAGCAGGCACTTTGCTTTACATTCTATAAAGGGGTGCTCTGATAGACTTGATCCTCTCAATCACGTGAGTCACATTTGACAGGAGTACCTAAAGTTTTTTTTTTTTTTTTTTTTTAATACGAAAAAAAAAATGGTTTGGTATACCGTGCAACACTAGTTGGAGGCTCATAGGTTGCAAAATGCCCGTTTTGGCCTACTCCCTGGCTGAGCTGAATACAAGGATAAGGGGGAGATGGCCTATTTAAATTATGGCTTGGCTCCGGATCAGAACACAGCTGTCTGAATGTCACGGAGGAGGGAGACGATGATGCTCCGTCTCCTTGCTCTGACTCCACCCTCTCTGCTTCTGCTGACTAGAACACAGGTGTTATAATATTGCTCTACAAGATCTCTGGTATATGAGGAATGCAGTGGAGGCTGCTGAGGGGAGGACGGCTCATAATAATGGCTGAATTGGTGTCAAGCACGTGGTTTCCATGTGCCTGATACCATTTCATTGACTCCATTCCAGACATTATTATGAGCCATCCACCCGTCAGCAGCCTCCACTGGTGGTATGAGTAACAAAGGCACACACACCGTATCAAGCATGGAGCTACAGTGCATTCGGAAAGTATTCAGACCCCTTGACTTTCTCCACATTCTTTTTATGTTACAGCATTATTCATCAGTGGATTAAATCGTTTTTTTTCTCTTCATCAATCTACACACTACCCCATAATAAAGGAAAAACAGGTTTTTAGATTTTTTTGCAAATTTAAATAAAAATAAAAAATAAAAAAACTTACATAAGTATTGAGACCCTTTACAATGAGATGTGAAATTGAGCTCAGGTGCATCCTGTTTCCATTGATCATCCTTGAGATGTTTTTACAACTTGATTGGAGTCCACCTGTGGTAAATTCAATTGATTGGACATGATTTGGAAAGGCCCACACCTGACTATTTATATAAGGTCCCGCTGTTGACAATGCATGTCAGAGCAAAACCTAAGCCATGAGGTTGAAGGAATTGTCCATTGAGCTCCAGGACAGGATTGTGTCGAGGCACAGATCTGGGGAAGGTTACCAAAATATTTCTGCAGCATTGAAGGTCTGCAAGAACACAGTGGCCTCCATCATCATTCTTAAATGGAACAAGTTTTGAATCACCAAGACTTCCTAGAGCTGGCTTCCCGGCCAAACTGAACAATCGGATTAGAAGGGCCTTGGTGAGGGAGGTGACTAAGAACCTGATGGTCACTCTGACAGAGCTCCGGAGTTCCTCTGTGGCGATGGGAGAACCTTCCAGAAGGACAACCATCTCTGCAGCACTCCATCAATCAGGCCCTTTATGGTAGTGGCCAAACTGAAGCCACTCCTCAGTAAAAGGCACATGACAGCCCGCTTGGAGTTTGCCAAAAGGCACCTAAAGACTCTCAGACCATGAAAAACAAGATTCTCTGATCTAATGAAACCAAGATTGAACGCTTTGGCCTGAATGCCGAGCGTCACATCTGGAGGAAACCTGGCACCATCCCTACGGTGATGCATGGTGGTGGCAGCAACATGCTGAGGGGATGTTTTTCAGTGGGAGGGACTGGGAGACGGACGTATCGAGGGAAAGATGAACGGAGCAAAGTACAGAGAGATCCTTGATGAAAGCACTCTGGAGCAGGTTCAGTCCCTCAGACTGGCGCGAAGGTTCACCTTCCAACAGGACAACAACCCTAATCACACAGCCAAGACGACACAGGAGTGGCTTCAGGACAAGTCTCAATGTCCTTGAGTGGCCCAGCCAGAGCCCGCACTTGAACCCGATCGAACATCTCTGGAGAGACCTGAAAATAGCGGTGCAGTGAATACGTATGTCAATGTGATATTTCAGTTTTTTTATTTAAAAAAAAAAAAAGAAGAAGAAAAAAACGTTTTTGTTTTGTCATTATGGGGTATTGTGTGTGTGATTTTAATCCATTTTAGAATATGGCTGTAATGTAACAAAATGTGGAAAAAGTCAAGGGGTATGAACACTTTCTGAAGGCACTGTAAACCAGTAGGCTAAATACTTGTAGGCTATAAGAGACAAGAGACTAGTTTGTCATCCAGTCTCCATACACATCAACAGGTCTTATCTCTGGGTGCTGCTATTGGTTACGTTCTTCCTGCATTGATCAAATAATCATGATGACCATTGTTTTCTATTAGGTGACGGTCGCATGTTTGCGAAAAGACATGCAGGTAGTCTCTTCCCTTTGCAAATGGTCCTAGACATTCTGATGCGGTCGGCCTTGTAGGCTATGCTTGTAAAAAAGAGTAGGCTGCCTACCCTTTGACGCTGCTAGGTGTGTAGGCATACACAGCATTTCAGTTAATTTTGCTCACTTAGCAGATTCTTTGTTATTGATCTTGTTTGAGTTGTGCACAGTCACTGCACCAGAGTGTGTCTGCTCCTTATTCCAGGGTACATTTATTCAGTCTACTGTCTGAGAGCAATCTTTGATCAATACACTACACTGTTATCGGTCCCAAGAGCTAGGCCCAGCCTAACAAAATATAATTTTTTCCAAAATCAACCCCAAGTATAAAAGCCTGTGTTTTAAGGAGGTGACTTTGTTCTGCTGACTGCCCACTTTCACCGAGTGCTGTCCCCCTGAGGCCATGGCTGAGATTACTTTACTTGGCCCGGGGCTTTCGACAGTGTACTCACAAGCTTTTTATCTTTATCTCAGATGTAGGGGCATTTTATTTTTTGAATCTTCAGCTGCAGCGCACACTGTGTGTACATACATGCAGTGTATTCATACACCTTAAATGTTCCACATTTTGTTATGTTACAGCCTTATTCTAAAATTGATTCAATTGTTTTTATTTTGGCCTCCCGAGTGGCGCAGCGGTTTAATGCACTGCATCGCAGTGCTTGAGGCGTTATTAAAGACCCGGGTTCGGACCCGGGCTGTGACCGCACCTGGCTACGACCGACCCACACAATTGGCCCAGCATCGTCCGGGTTAGGGGAGGGTTTGGCCAGTCGGGATGTCCTTGACCCGTCGCGCCATAGCGACTCTTGTGGCGGGCTGGGTGCATGCACTCTGGCACGGTTGCCAACGAGCAGTGTGTCAAGAAGCAGTGCGGCTTTTGCCTCGACCTTTGCCTCTCCCGAGTCTGTACAGGAGTTGCAGCGATGGGACAAGACTGTAACTACCAATTTGGATTTCACGAAATTGGGGTTGAAAATAATAATATTAAACAATGTTTTTTCCCCCTCATCAATCTACACACAATACCCCATAATGACAAAGCAAAAATGGGTTTTTACACAATTTGCAAATGTATTAAAAATAAACTGATAAAAGAAACACATTTACAGAAGTATTCAGAACCTTTACTCAGTACTTTTTGAAGCACCATTGGCAGTGATTACAGCGTCGAGTCGTCTTTGGTATAACGCTACAAGCTTGGCACACCTGTATTTGGGGAGTTTCTCCCATTTATTCTCTGCAGATCATCTCAAGCTCTGTCATGTTGGATGGGGAGCGTCACTCCACAGCTATTTTCAGGTCTCTCTAGAGATGTTAGATTGGGTTTAAGTCCGACTGGCTGGGATACTCAAGGACATGCAGAGACTTGTCCCGAAGCCACTCCTGCGATGTCTTGGCTGTGTGCTTAGGGTTGTTCACCCTAAGGAAGGTGAACACCCTGTTGGAAGGTGAACCTTTGCCCCAGTCTGAGGTCCTGAGTGCTTGGAGCAGGTTTTCATCAAAAATCTCTCTGTACTTTGCTCGGTTCATCTTTCCCTCAATCCTGACTTGTCTCTCAGTCCCTGCCTCTGAAAAACTTCACCGTAGGGATGGTGTCAGGTTTCCTCCAGACGTGACGCTTGGCACTCAGGCCAAAGGTTTCAGTCTTGGTTTCATCAGACCAGAGAATTGTGTTAATCATGGTCTGAGACCTTTGGGTGCCTTTTGGCAAACTCCAAGCGGGCTGTCATGTGCCTCTTACTGAAGCGTGGCTTCCGTCTGGCCGCTCTACAATACCGGTCTGATTGGTCGAGTGCAGCACAGATGGTTGTCCACAGAGGAACTCTGTCAGTGTGACCATCGTGTTCTTGGTCACTTCCCTGACCAAGGCCCTTCTCCACTAATTGCTCAGTTTGGCTGGGCGGACAGCTCTAGGAAGTCTTGGTGATTCCAAACTTCTACCATTTAAGAATGATTGAGGCCACTGTGTTCTTGCGGAACTTCAATCCTGCAGAAATGTTTTGGTTACCTTCCCCAGATCTGTGCCTCGACACAATCCTGTCTCTGAGCTCTACAGGCAATTCCTTTGACTTCATGGCTTGGTTTTTGCTCTGACATGCACTTCAACTATGGGACCTTTATATAGACAGGTGTGTCCTTTTCTAAATCATGTCCAATCAATTGATTTTACCACAGGTGGACTCCAAGTTGTAGAAACATCTCAAGGATGATCAATGGAAACAGGATGCACCTGTGCTCAATTTTGAGTCTTATAGCAAAGGGTCAGATTACTTATGTAAATATGGTATTTCAGGTTTTTTTTGTAAACATTTCTCAAAACCTGTTTTCACTTTGTTGTTATGGGGTATTGTGTGTAGATTGAGGGGGGGGAAAATAATTTTCATGAATTTTTGAATAAGGCTGGAATGTAACAAAATATAGGAGTCAAGGGGTCTGAATAGTTTCCGAATGCACTGTGTATATACAGTACCAGTTCAAGGGATTTTCGTTATTTTACTATTTTCTACATTGTAGAATAATAGTGAAGACAGCAAAACTATGAAATAACACATGGAACCATGTAGTAACCAAAGCAGTGTTAAACAAATCAAAATATATTTTAGATTCTTCAAAGTAGCATCCCTTTGCCTTGATTATAGCTTTGTGCTCTCTCAGCCAGCTTCATGAGGTAGTCACCTGGAATGCATTTCAATTAACAGGTGTGCCTTGTTAATTTGTGGAATTTCTTTCCTTAATGCGTTTGAGCTAATCAGTTGTGCTGTGACAAGGTAGGGTTGGTATATAGAATATGGCTATATTTGGTAAAAGACCAAGTTATATTAATTGATACTACATGATTCCATATGTTATTTCATAGTTTTGATTTCTTCACTATTATTCTACAATGTAGAAAATATAAAAAATAAAGAAACTCATTCAAGGGTTTATCTGTATCCTAACTTTTGACTGGTACTGTATGTGTGTGTGTGTGTGTGTGTGTGTGTGTGTGTGTGTGTGTGTGTGTGTGTGTGTGTGTGTGTGTGTGTGTGTGTGTATATATACACAGAGAGGGACAGACATGTCCTTCACAGAATAATTATATTATTCAATAGTTTGTGGATTTTGTAGTCTTTAACCTTATTTCATTTTAAGCCTACATTTCGTGGTGAATGCAAGGTCACATGTAGTCTGTCTTGTCTTGGGTACATGTTTGTTCTCTCATCCTGTCCCAGAGGAGCTGCCTCTCTCCCTGCCTGCCTGCCACTCAGTGCCCAGGGAATGGGGCTTTGGTTGTGTTTCCTGCCTCTGAACATCCTATTTAATCAGCCAGTGTGTCGAGTAACTCTGAAGTTTACAGGGTGAAGGTCACATAATCTGGATGGATGCAAACCCTCTACCTGATACACAACCATGAATGAATTGTCAAATGCACTGAGAGTACTTAATTTGCTGGTATACAGACGTTGATACAAAAACCAACGACCCCGGTGTTTCAGCCACTGTGGGTGCGTCTGCCCTTCTCGTCTGTGTGTATGTCCCTGTGGAACAACACCCGTCTCCTGTGTTTGTGTGCGTTTTCAGGAGCTGCTGGGTGTGCTTCGCAACGGACGAGGATGACCGCACGGCGGAGTGGGTGCGTCCGTGTCGCTGCCGTGGCTCCACCAAGTGGGTGCACCAGGTGTGTCTGCAGCGCTGGGTGGACGAGAAGCAGAGGGGCAACAGCACGGCCCGCGTGGCCTGTCCTCAGTGCAACGCCGAATACCTCATCGTCTTTCCCAAGCTGGGTATGATATGACTGGGCTGGGGTGGGGGGGCTATGGGCTGGACTGCAGTTTTCCTGGAATATTAGTTGGAGGTAGTTAGGGTCACAGATAGTTACTGAATTGATGCTTTCACGCTGTTTGTAAGGCCACATCATCGAATTGGTCTCTCCCTGTCCAAGCTGGTGTCGGTCCTGATTTTCACTTGTATGCTTATCACACATCAGGAGTGGTGTGGTCCCGTGTGGCCCCGTGTGGCTCAGTTGGTAGAGCATGGCGCTTGCAACGCCAGGGTTGTGGGTTCAATTCCCACGGGGGGACCAGGGTTCAATTCCCACGGGGGGACCAGGAGGAATATGTATGAACTTTCCAATTTGTAAGTCGCTCTGGATAAGAGCGTCTGCTAAATGACTTAAATGTAAATGTAAAATGTAAATGTAAATAGATTAACATGCATTAACTGCTTATGTGATGTGTTTATGATTTCAGTCCGTTATGATTCAGGCCCGTGTGGAAATAAATTGATGTCATTTGAGCGTTTTGTAATTCCGTGGCAGCTTAGCTAACAGATGGAGACAGATCTGTTGCGTCCGTCAGCCCAGTCATGTAATAACCGCTGAATCACGGGCAAATTTGTAGTATCTCACTTTACTTGAACTTCACTGTCAAAATGTCAGGACAACACTTAAACTTCCCTACCTTTCGAAAGGGGAAGTAGCATTAGAAAGCCATTTCCATACCTAAATGGACTTCTGAATTGGTCCTTTGAGGACGGACAACTAATGGCTGTTGTTGCCGTCTCCTTAATAACGGTTGCAGCACAGGGACTCAGTGCTGTGAATTAGGAGTGGGAACTGAGAGCTCTAAAAACCACCCAGCCTGTCTCAACTAACTGCATGTTTATTTCTTCCCATAACCAGGGTAGGTCATGTGGTGAGTCTGGTAATTATACCCTTTGAGGGAGAAGTAACACAAGGAATTGGGAGCGGGCCGGGCACCCGCCAGATGCTCATTACCAGACCTGGGTTCAAATGTTATTAAACATATTTCAAATAGTTTGCCTGGAGTGCCAGATAGGTGGACTTCTCACTTGTCGGACTATTCTGTCAGTTCCGTTGCACCAGGCAAGCTCACTAAAACTCAGCGAAATCATTTCGAATAGTATTTGAACCCAGGTCTGCTACCCGCTCATTACCGGCCAGCTTCAGCCTCACTGGAAAATGCCAATTTGAAGAGGGGGTGTGGAGAGGAGAGGTGCCCACTGTAATTAACCCCAGCACGTCAGGGTGACGGGGGCACTGATTGTTCCCAACACTGGCACTTATTCATCAAGCAAACATGGCTCTGCATTTGTTCGTTCGGCGATTACAGAACTTTCAGCTACGTCAGTCACCGTAAGAGAGGAAACTTTTATGTAAGTGGAAACTTTGGAAACTGCTTTAGGAAATAACACTTGTTGTACATTTTATAGCACCTGTTAAATCACTCTGCATACATGTCTAATTAGGACTAGGTACAACCTAAGAAGGAGGGCCTGGACATAAGACAATGTATTCGGGAGGGCAAGCTCTGCTGGTAAGCAGGGCCATGTTGTATTTTTAGATGCAGGCCTGGCTGTGCTGTCAGTCACCTGTGTTGCTATAAGCAGAAAGCTTAGCTAAACCTGCAGGACTGGAGCATAGAGATCAGGGCACTTAGTTCGGACTCGTCTCTGGAGCTTCGGGTCAATGGGAAGACTCGGGACAGTTCCTAGTGTCGTATGCCAAGTACAGGACAGAACTAATGATGTGTCATTGATAAAGCCATGGCACGTGACAAACCGGCACCCGAGAATTCTCAAGCAGTACTCTGTGGACTTAGAACATCAGATCAGTGGCATTTGTATTTCCATGTTCACGTTCACTTCGCTCCCCCATTTGAAAGTATCTGGCTCACTGAAAACCATAATTATCCCGTGTCCCATCATGGAAGCGTTTCTACTCTTTAGTATTTCAGATATCATTGACGGAGCATGAATCCATACTGGGGATTTGGGTTGGTGGCAGGCTTTTTGAATGTCATCTCTGATTCGCCGGCATAATTAGTAGATGAGGCGACTAGTAAATCTCAATGTGAATATTTTTGTTCGAGGTGGGCATTGCTCTCTCGCTTTCTCCCAATATGTTAATGGTTATTGGGTGTATAGAGTAGCCTAACTGTGTTAGCCTGACACTGGGCCTGCTTGCATGTTCAGTAAATAACCTTGTCTCTGTCTTCTGTCCTGAGGCCCACCGTGCCTGCTGCCTGCCTGGTTATTTTTGGGATTAGTCTGTCTGTGTCACTCTCTGCCCTTGCCCCCACCGGTACATTTATCCGGTTAACCTTCAAAACAGGTGAAGGGAGAAGAAAAAGAGATGTTGGTCTCGTTGTCTCCTGTTCACTCTCCAATCCCGTGTCCCCCCTCCACACACACACACACACACACACACAGAGGAACTAATCTCTCATTCCCATTCAGTAGCTACTGAAGACTTGTTCTGGACACTTTGTTTTCATCGCCCCCTTTGCTATCCGGCTGATCAGTAGAACTTCTTTGTGGTCGGTTGTTTTTTTGGGCCAGCGTCTTCACCAGATGAGTCATCATGAAATGTGGCCCAAATGTTTATCAAGTTCATCAGTTCCCCTACACACACATCCTCCACAAGTTTTGTTTGTGTTCCTTTTTCTTTTGAATACCCCAGTGTTTTTTCCAGGCAGTAACAGTGATTAGATGAGGGGTCATGGGGCAATGGGTTATTTGGACAGGGCCTTCAATTGTGCCCTAATCTGTTGGACGATAACGTCCTTCGTAGAATTAAGTCGTAGGCTTAGGCCTCGATCACTCATCGTTTATTGAGTCGTGTACACCGGCTCATAGGGGCTTATGTTAACTTCGATTTAACAGCACGTGAACGTCCTCTGAAAGCTTTCGGAGACTTTCCCGACACGGGCATGACAACTTCCCGCAGAAGGCCAGGGAGCATACAGATGGGCATTTTTTATTTACACCATCTGCCAAGGGCCAGACTAATCTACTGGTCATCACCCAGGTGTGAGGGACGGGGAGAGGAAGAGAGTCTCTGGTGCTTGGAGAAGGTCACTGAGGTAGACACCCACCGGGTTGTGTAGGAGGCAGAGAACGGGTACAACATGGGGATGGGATGGTTGGTAGATGGGGAAACGATGAGAGATGGCACAAGTAAAGAGGAGAGGCCCAGTCAGTGAAGTGTACCAGTCTGCCTGCTCCCCTAGGCATGCTTCCTTTGCCTACCCCTGTGTTCAGACAGAGGTGTAGAGAGAGTGGGAGGGAGAGAAGGAAATTAGGCCACTGTATGAGGAGAGCAGCTCATCAACCAACGGCCGGAGAGGAAACCGGGGTTGCCCGCCACTGCTGCTGATAAATCACTAAAAACCCAGGCCCGAGAAATAGCCGACGGCACAGACAGCGCCACAGCACCCAATGAATCAGCGGCACACTGACGCTGCCATCCTACCACCTGGAGCAGCCATCTGCCCGGCGACTCCCCATTCTCCTCTGTAATACCCTGCCTGCCCTGGGGACTGGAAACGCTCCGAAAAATTGCTTTCCTCTATGTGAAGGCAGTTCCCGACGCAGCGGATCGGACAGTGAGTTGACAGACAGAATGTTCTGGTGCTCACCTCTCTTTAGAGGCTTTTATTTGCAATATTAACAGGTGCAGGACTAATTAGCCAATAAACTTTGTATAGAAAATAACAAACAGGACGTTGACAAAGACTTGAATAAATCAAACATATTCTCAGTATAAACTATTGCCTATGACAAAACTCCGGTATAACTCTACTCTAGCCAACATGTTACCTACCCAGCCTGCTCTCCCCCAGGCAAAAGCCAACTGAGTACCTAAGTACTCTTCCCAGGAACTCCCTTCAGCTAGGAATGTTCCATCATGATAGCCCCAAAACACATTTCTACCATAAATGTGTAATTTCCCATAGATATATAAATATAACATCATAAACAACAGTTTTACATAAACACGCACACTTCAATAACTTGTGCCATAACTTCAACTTTAAGTCACGATACACATTCATGAAGTAATTCACCCCTGCAATAATGAATCACTTTGGTTATTCCCGTCAACCAATAAATGTTCCTTGATGACAAGTGGACTAATTTGCCTCAATTCAACAGGGAAGCAGCGTGAGATAGGTTAAATGCTGTGATTATACTCTACCAACACTTCGATCATTCTAATATATTTCACATTACTAGAGCATGTACTTTTAAATTGGCAGCTTTAAACACGGTAGAAACACTGTTAACAAGTTACATTGTTTTAGTAACTGGCGTGCGCGACAAACACTCGACTTTGGCGCCTTCATGTCAAAGTATTGTTGGCAAACAAAATACGCTACTCAATCCAAAATTCTCTTTTGATTTCAGGTTTCTTGACTTTACCTTGAAGAGATACAAAGAGTCTTTTTTTTCAACCAATAATTTGTTTCATTGTCTGCAAGTCAATAGACATGCGCTCCACGACACTCTGACATTTTATGTAACTTCACCCGTGGCATCATTAGACTTCAGCAGCCACATTATGACACGGCTTCCAGAGGTCGTGATGTCACCAAATGTCTTTCCCAACTGAACTCAACACTGTATTCTGCTCAGGCAGACTCGATGGACACCCGAGGATAGTGTGCTAGTATTGCCTCAGTGGGTCTCTCTGGGGTTGTCAGTAGTGTTTAATTGATTAGTTAAGTCTGATTTTAGCACATCTTATTTCGCAACTTGTGCCGTAGAGCTTTACCTAGGTTCCTCTGTGCGTTTAAGTGCTAGGCTACATCACCGCACCTCCCCCGGGGGCTTCCTCCTACCTTTTTTTGAGGTGAACACAGCTGCCTTCATAGAATTACAGAGTTTAATAGGATGTCTGTCTTCATTTGTATGCTTAGGAAACATAAACATGTGCATTATAGTTTGAAGTAAGCACAGTGCTGCACTCAATTGAACACAAAAACAACAGCACTATGTTGCTGGCTCCTTCCTACAGTCTTCTAATGTAAAGTGCTCGTCTGTGTTCTGGGCTTGATCACTGTGGCATAGGCCAACAGACAGACACGGGACTTAACAGCTTCTGTGTCTGGATTTCTAGTCACCCATCTGACGGCGCTAAAAGTAGAAGTAAACTTTTAGAAAGGGGAAAAAATGTGTTCTCCATCAGTTGGGAATGGCTTTTATGGGTGTTTCGGTGTCTTTAATCAGCCTCAGAAACATGGCACTTTCGCAGCTCACAGACATTAGAGGACAACTTTCAATTGGCGTAATAAAGGCCGAGCTGAAGAGATGGGTGCTGGGTGGTAATCTGCTGGCGTGTAGTTATTTTGTCGTTGCGCTCTGCTGATCCCAGCTCATTTGTTAGCCTGACGGGCATTACTCATGTTCCTACTCTCAGGGCCGGGCCTCAGGTTAGTGCAGCATCACATTGCTGGATTTACACCGTGGTGGATGTGTTCTGTAGCACACCACTTGTGTCAGGGTTTTCTCTGCTAGTTTTGGGCTGTAAACTCTGGGATTTCTAGTAGGAAAGGGCAGTTAGCCGTGGCACTGGTATGGTAAGTTAGGTAGTGTTTTTTTTTACCTCAGCAACTGATGATTTCCACCCACGGTATCATTCTGATTTGGCCGGTGGTGTAAAATGAGGGACGGCGTGTCCTTGCTGGCTCTTCTGTGAGAGGCTAAAAAAAGTGGGTTGGAACAGTGTGCCAACATGCCTGCCCGTCAGTGAGAAAGTGGGATGCAGTTTCTCTCGATCCCATCCACTCTCTTTTAATGATGTTAATTAGGAATTTGCTACCAAGCGCTGAAATGAATTGCTTCGCTTTCCTTTTTGCCAATAGCCATTAAGTGTGACCCAGTTCCCTCTGGCTGTGGATGGCGTAATGCTTAGGCAGGGACAAAGCGGAAGGGATTCCGACGCTGTCATCAAAATATGCCCAGATTAATGTGTTGAAGAGGCACGAGATCAATCTGGTTGGCAAACATAAGTGCACTAAAGCACAACCCTGGAAAGTGGCAGAACTGACGGGATGCAGGAGGCCAATGTGTTTAACTACTTTAAGAAATGAAGTGTTTGTTCCCCGTTGTGCCTTTTGGAAGCTTTGAGGTGACACGTCACCCTTCCATTGTTCCTTCAGGTCTCTGTAGCCAGTTGAAAAGTCTGCTGCACCATTGTTCCTACATTTGAGACCTGATTTCATGGCTTCTCCAAAAATGGCAGCGTCACTATAGGCATTCAATGCAAATATTAAGTCACTGGCGTTTTAGCCAGTGGGCATTACTGGATTATTTGACCAGTTGTGGTCACCACCAATGTAATCTCACATTTTGGGGGGCACTGAGCAAGTTTCAGCTCTGCTGAATTCCAACTTGAACATTGTGAAAATTCTGTGCAACTTCCAGCGAACGTTTGCTCAGGACACGGAGGCTGTACCTGCTTTAAGTTTAAACAGTGGCCATGTAGGCTATGGAGAAAACATTTTAACATGGAAATAGCTATTCTGTCATTCAGCCTACAGTAGCAGCCATTGTGTAGTGTTCAATGAGACTTTTGAAAGAAAAAACATGCATGGCTTGACTTTTCATTTATTATTTTATTTTATTTTTCATTACCCCTTTTTCTCCTCAGTTTTGTGATATCCAGTCTTGTCCCATCGCTGCAACTCCTGTACAGACTCGGGAGTGGCCAAGTTCGTTAGCCATGTGTCCTCCGAAACACGACCCTGCCAAGCCGCACTGCTCCTTGACACACTGCTCGCTTAACCCGGAAACCAGCCGCACCAATGTGTCGGGAGGAAACACCGGCCAACTGGCGACCATGTCAACGTGCATGCGCTAGAGTGCAACGGGACAAGGACATCCCTGCCGGCCAAACCTTCCCTTAACCTGGACGACGCTGGGGCAATTGTTGCTTATTGCTGACTACAAATGATCTATAACTGGGCTAATAACTCACTAACTAGCAAAGGATGTGAACAAATTGTGCACATGTGGCTACATGCAGCTCTCGCTTTGATCTCAAAACAAGCGCATCTACTCACGACCGCTCATGCTGTAAACACAGTCCAGTAAAAAGTAAGTGGCACAGATCCATATATGGCTATGGTATATTTGCATATAGGCCAACTGCAGCTCTGATTGTTAATGCCACACCGGTCTGTAAAGTATGGGCTGAGTAGTGCGTGTCAATGCAATAGAATCCTACTCCAAAGCATTCTGCCTGCAACAAAATCTCTTGCGTAGTTAGTTTTGTTTCTGTATGTTGCATTGAAAGCAGCTAGTATTGCATTGATTCGTCCCAATTGCCACAGTAAAGGGAAACGTTGATAGTGTTAACAGGGAAAACTCTAGAACATTGGTCACCGACCTTTTCTGAGTTAAGATCACAGAGTCAAAATGCAAGCCGAGATCTACCGCTCATATTTTTCTGTAACATGACTTGAAAAATGTAAGCCTATTCAACGTTAACCAATGAAATAGAGTACTGTTGCAATGAGGTTTGTGCAGTAAGCTATAGGCCAATACATTATTGCCACATATTGACTTTGCTTGAATTGTCCTGCCAGTGAATGCAATGTTGTTCGGCACATTTTAAAACATTTTATTAAACATGCATTCAGAAAGTATTCAGGCCCCATGACTTTTTCCACATTTTCTTACTTTCTTACAGCCTTTTAAAATGTATTAAATATTTTTTTCCCCTCATCAATCTACACACACTACCCCATAGTGACAAAGCAAATGTATTAAAAATAAAAACATTTACATAAGTATTCAGACCCTTTACCCTTTACTCAGTACTTTGTTGAAGCACCTTTGGCAGCGTCTATAGCCTTGACTCTCTTCTTGGGTATGACGCTACCAACTTGGCACACCTGTATTTGGGGAGTTTCTCCCATTTATTTTCTGCAGATCCTCTCGAGCTCTGTCATGTTGGATTTGCAGCATCGCTGCACAGTTATTTTCAGGTCTCTCCTGCGTTGGCTGTGTGCTTAGGGTCATTGTTCTGTCAGAAGGTGAACCTTCTCCCCAGTCTGAGGTCCTGAGCGCACTGGAGCAGGTTTTCATCAAGGATCTCTCTGTACTTTGCTCCGTTCATCTTTCCCTAGTCTGCCAGTCCTTGCCACTGGAAAAGATCCCCACAACAACAGGTTTCCTCCAGACGTGACACTTGGCATTCAGGCTGTCATATGCCTTTTACTGAGGAGTGGCTTTCGTCTGGCCACTCTACCATAAAGGCCTAAAATGGTAGAGTGCTGCAGAGATGGTTGTACTTCTTGAAGGTGGTTCCAAACTTCTTCCTTTTAAGAAGGATGGAGGCCACTGTGTTCTTGGGGACCTTCAATGCTGCAGACATGTTTTGGTACCCTTCCCCAGATCTGTGCCTCAACACAATCCTGTCTTGGCGCTCCACGGACAATTCCTTTGACCTCATGGCTTGGTTTTTGCTCTGAGATTTTTGGTTCCAACCGCCATGTCTTTGTGAGACGCAGAGTAGGTCTCCGCATGTTTGGTTCCCACCATGCAGGAGACGTGGAGGAGGGCAACAACCCAGCAGCAGGACCGCTACCTCCGCCTTTGTGCAAGGAGGTGCACTGCCAGCGCCCTGCAAAATGACCGGGTTGTAGACTCTGTCTCATGCTACCACTAGAGTGAGAGCACCGCCAGCATTCAAAAGTGACCAAAACATCAGCCAGGAAGCATAGGAACTGGGAAGTGGTCTGTGGTCACCACCTGCAGAATCACTCCTGTTTTGGGGGGTGTCTTGCTAATTGCCTATAATTTCCACCTTTTGTCTATTCCATTTGCACAACAGCATGTGAAATTTATTGTCAATCAGTGTTGCTTCCTAAGTGGACAGTTTGATTTCACAGAAGTGTGATTGACTTGGAGTTACATTGTGTTGTTTAAGTGTTCCCTTTATTTTTTTGAGCAGTATATATCACACACACAATTATTTGTATTTTTTGGGTGGACGGACATTTACAGTGTGAACTTAAAACGACCATATATATATAGTTTATTTTTTACTCTTTGGCGGCACTGAAAAAACACTAAGGTGGCCAGCCCAAGACTTCTATGCAGAAGAAACCCTGCAAGAGTAGTGGACAGTGTCTGTGTACTGATTTGGTGTCTGTCTCTGAATTCCCAGACCTTGGGCAACAGCACGTGAACATTGTTCAGGTGGGAGGCAACCTGTCTGCCTAGGGAGACAAGTCTGAGTTGGATACGACCAGTGGTTCTGCTCCAGCAGAGGGGGATGGGCTCTGCTACAGGTGCCATGGCAACAGTGCCAAGTAGTGCCACATAATCAGCTCATTGGCCTCGTTGAGGATCACTAAAACATTCCACATTCAACGTCAAACTGATGCTGTTGCCTCGGCCGGGCAATTCAGACACATAATCATTTAACTTCTACTTTAGGTTTTCAAATTATGTTGCAATAGAAATATATCCAACCCTTCTCAAACAATGACGCAGCGTTAAAGTCTTCCAAGTGACACTTCGGGCATGTCGCCTACTTTTAAAAAAAGTCAAATGACAGCTCAGCATAGCCATCGATGAGGACAATCCTTCACACCAAAGAGACCTGATGTCCTGGACCCCTCTCTCCCTTTAGTGTCCTCCACTGGTCTCCTGTAAAGCAGGTTGCCTCCCGTTCCGGTAAATATTGAATGATTTCCCCTGATTGCTCTGGAATGCGAGAGAGGAGGATGAGGAAGAAAAAGGTTAGATGGAGGTTATAGCTATTACTTGACTGTCTGATAAGGGGTCATATGGGGTAGGCTACTATATATGACACAGAGTGGCTGCCTAATCTGATCTTGGACACAGGCCTGTTCTTATAGCATTGATACAGGCCTGTTCTTATGACAGAGAGATGAATTAGATCCAGGTTCACACACATGGTCTCCCTCTAACATTGTGAAGGTGTTTCACAGCCATGTTAAAATTGGCAGCCTTCATCTAAATAACAATCCATTTCTCTCCTCTGCCTGATTCTCTTTCGCTACACATTCCAGCGCAAATGTTTTCCAGTCAAACCCAATACTTCACATGCTTTTGCTCTGAGCACAACGGGAATGCTGAATGAAGGAAGCTCATTCTTTTGAGCGTTTCCGCATTGCTGAAATCACATTACTCATTGTACTTTAAGAATGTCTCACAGCGGTGTGTTTGTTTATTCTGTGTGCTTTTCCTCACTGCTGAAGTTAACTTACTCGTTGAATATCTCACGATTGTGGCCTATGTGCGTGCCTACATGTATCTACACTACATGGTCAAAAGTACCCCTTCACATTAGTGGAATCGGCTATTTCAGTCACACCCGTTGCTTACAGGTGTATAAAATCGAGCACACAGCCATGCAATCTCCATAGACAAACACTGGCAGTATAATGGCCTTACTCAAGAGCTCAGTGACTTTCAATGTGGCATCGTCCATAGGATGCCACCTTTCCAAATGTCTGCCTTGCTAGAGCTGCCCCAGTCAACTGTAACTGCTGTTGTTGTGAAGTGGAAATGTCTTGGAGCAACACCGGCTCAGTCGGGAAGTGGACACAGAATGGGACCACTGAGTGCTGAAGCATGTAAAAAATCATCTTTCCTCGATTGCAACACTCACTACAGAGTTCCTAACTGCTTCTGGAAGCAACGTCAGCACAAGAACTGTTCGTCGGGAGCTTCATTTCATGGGTTTCCATGGCTGAGCAGCCACATACAAGCCTAAGATCACCATGTGCAATGCCAAGTGTTGGCTGGAGTGGTGTAAAGCTCACCGCCATTGGACTCTGGAACAGTGGAAACGCGTTCTCTGGAGTGATGAATCACTGGTACTTGACTGATGAATTCAGCTCAGTGATTTAGTCAGGCGCTCTCCTCACCTGGTTGTCTCGGTCAGTGGCGGCCAAACTGGGGCGCGCAATTTCAAAATTGGGTAGTGCATCAGTTTTCCTCCTGTCATGTCAGTGATTACATACCTTTTTAGTGCGCTATTATAACTGGTTAGAAATGTTCAGATCAACTAACCCATGTCAGCTAAAAAAAAAAATTGAGGCCATAGCTTCAAACATTACAACAAAATCTATCAAATATCACACGAATACACATGAGACATTGCAAAATGTATAGAATTGCGAGACAATTTGCTTTAAAACGGCAAATGTTCTCTGCTCCCCGTGACAAAATGTGTAGAATTGCAGGAAATAAGCTTTAAACCTGCAAAATGTTCTCTCTGCCAACAAGAAGGGTGTGAACAGTGCCTGTGCCCATAGAAATGGACGTGCGTGTAGGGGGGGAGCGGGATGTTCCCCAATGCTTGGAGGGGGGCCGGAGTGTAAACGTTTGGGATTCCCTAGTCTAGGTCTTAATTGAAAGGAAAAAAACAGCAGACACTAAGGCATCCATGGGATGACTGACACCCCTGGTACACTAAGCATTCTACAGTACCACCAGGAGAGCAGTCATCTTATGACCCCTGCTGGAGAGACAATCACAAACTGCCGTCTGTTAGGGACTCTACTTTACTCCACCTCAGCATGAGCTATTTGTAGAGTTCTAGACAGGCTCTGCTTTGCCCTTTTTTCACTGTAAAAACAGAACCGAAATAACGCAAAAATGGCCCGTGATTGAAAACCGACACTACGGTGTGCCCTAATGAATATGACCCAGGCCACAACACCCTTCCCAACCCTGTTTTACAATCGGTAACAGACACTGTCTGTATCCCTCCAGGGCCGGTGGTGTATGTGCTAGACCTGGCGGACCGGCTAATCTCCAAGGCCTGTCCCTTCACCGCCGCTGGCATCATGGTGGGCTCCATTTACTGGACCGCTGTCACCTACGGGGCCGTCACTGTCATGCAGGTGAGACCATAACAAGAAGCAAAAAAAAACCGCACACACACACACACACGGCTGTGTTTATTGACAGACTACGGCTGCTTTTTGAAATGGCAGTGCATTACACATAAGGTGCCATTTGGGACGCACTCTTATCGTTAATCTATCAATCTTGACCATGGTGTCCCCTCTGTCCCCGTGCCCAGGTGGTGGGCCATAAGGAGGGCCTGGACGTGATGGAGCGGGCAGACCCCCTGTTCCTGCTCATCGGCCTGCCCACCATCCCCGTCATGCTGATCCTGGGGAAGATGATCCGCTGGGAGGACTACGCGCTGCGCCTCTGGAGGAAGTACTCCAACAAGCTGCAGATCCTCAACAGCATCTTCCCAGGTCAGAAAGGACACACTGGTAGGGGTGCCCAACGTTCCGCAACACCAGTGTTTGTTGGGGATAAAAGAGCGCTACGAGGTGGTCCGTCCGTTGGCTGGTGGTGGTGGTGTGTTGGTCCAGTAGAAGGGGGGGGGGGGGGGGGGTTCCCACTGATCTCATGAAGGTAGTGATTGATGCGGGGAGAAACCGACAACCTTTTCTCTCTCCAGGCTCAGCTTGCTGGGCAAAAGCTTGTGCACTCCTCTACCCCAGTCGGCTGCCCCAACTAAAGATACCAACTCAAACTGGTACAGACTGATGCATATACTGTATTACTCACTGGCTGGCATGCTTTCCCCTCCCCCTTCTCATCAATTGATGAATGTGCTTTTGTGTGTATTGTGCGGCATATCTAGCTGTATGAAGATGTATTGGCAAAACATCAACACCCACAATGCACCAACCCCATCCTTACCCCGCCCCCTCCTCTCGGTCTCTCTCAGGGATTGGGTGTCCAGTGCCTCGTATCCCGGCAGAGGCCAGCCCCTTGGCGGACCACGTGTCAGCCACCAGAATCCTATGTGGCGCCCTGGTCTTTCCCACCATCGCCACCATCGTAGGCAAACTCATGTTCAGCAGCGTCAACTCCAACCTGCAGAGGACCATCCTGGTGGGTAACAAAAACAAACCTCTGTGTCATGTCAGTCATACACAAAGACAGACTGTGGGCCTGGGTTTGGGCCATTGTAGTTATCTTGAACACATATTCCCCCTATTTAGTGGTTGCAGGGTTTTTGCAGTGGCTATACAGTGCATTCGGAAAGTATTCAGACCCCTTGCTTTTTTCACATTTTGTTACGTTACAGCCTTATTCTAAAATGTATTAAATAAAACATTGGCCTCATCAATCTACACACAATACCCCATATTGACAAAGCGAAAACAACAGGTTATTTAATTGTTTTCCTCACATTTATTTAATCTTATTTACATTAGTATTCAGACACTTTGCTATTGAGCTCAGGTGCATTCTGTTTACATTGATCATCCTTGATGTTTCTACAACTTGATTGGAGTCCACTTATGGTAAATTCAATTGATTTTACATGATTTTGAATGGCATACACACCTGTCGACCGTGCATGTCAGAGCAAAACCCAACCATGAGGTCGAAGGAATTGTCCGTAGAGCTCCAAGACAGGATTGTGTCGAGGCACAGATTTGGGGAAGGTTACCAAAACATTTCTGCAGCATTGAAGGTCCCCAAGAACACAGTGGCCTCTATCATTGTTAAATGGAAGAAGTTTGGAACCCCCAAGACTTTTCCTAGAGCTGGCCAAACTGAGCAATCGGGGGAGAAGGGCCTTGGTGAGGGAGGTGACCAAGAGAACCCGATGGTCACTCTGACAGAGCTCCAGAGTTCCTCTGTGGAGATGGGAGAACCTTCCAGAAGGACAACCATCTCTGCAGCACTCCACCAATCAGGGCTTTATGGTAGAGTGGCCATACCATGAGAAACAAAATTCTCTGGTCTGATGAAACCAAGATTGAACACTTTGGCTTGAATGCCAAGCGTCATGTATGAAGGAAACCTGGCACCATCCCTACGGTGAAGAATGGTAGTGGCAGCATCATGCAGTGGGGGATGTTTTTCAGCGGCAGGCACTGGGAGACTAGTCAGGACCGAGGGAAAGATTAATGGAGCAAAGTACAGATAGACCCTTGATGAAAACCTGCTCCAGAGCACTCAGGACCTCAGACTGGGGCCCTAAGCACAAAGCCAAGACAACGCAGGAGTGGCTTCGGGACAAGTCTCAATGTCCTTGAATGGCCCAGCCAGAGCCCGGACTTGAACCCATCGAACATCTCTGGGGTTTCTCCTAGTCTCTCCAAATACAGTTATGCCTAGCTTGTAGCGTCATACCCAAGGAGATTCGAGGCTGTAATCGCTGCCAAAGGAGCTTCAACAAAGTACTGAGTAAAGGGTCTTATGTAAATGTGATATTTCAGCTTTTTATTTTTAATACATTTGCACACAAAAATTACACCTGTTTTTGCTTTGTTATTATGGGGTATTGTGTGTAGATTTGATGGGGGGGGGGGGGGGGTTTGAATCCATTTTTTAATAAGGCTGTAACGTAACGAAATGTGGAAAAAGTCGAGGGGTCTGAATACTTTCCGAATGCACTGTATCTATACTATCTCCTCCCTCATTCTGGCCCATTCTGAGAGGTAACTATTCCTCAGCCAAGGGGAACGCCCCTAGTTTTATTCTAGAACTCATGATTTTAGACCAGGGGTCTTCAACCTTTTCTTGCCGAGGGACCCCCTCCAATGCAAACCGGCGAGACAGGGACCCCCATTATACGTTAGCAAAAAAAGTTTTTCCCACATCTTATCACGTGAATGATAATGGCAAGGAGAAGTAATCGACATTTTAAAATGCATAGATTTGGAAATGTCCCCACATTATAATTGGAAGAGGACGTGTAAACTGTAACACAGCCTATTAACTAGAAAGGGAACACCAAACACATTTTTGCTAAGAGCAGCTGTTTAGCTTGTTAAACAAAGGTTAGCCATGTGTTGGCAAAAATGTGTGTCCAAGTCAAGAAAGCTTACCAGCAGCCAGCGGGAATTGCCATACTGATAGCCTATCCACGGGTGCTTTCTCAAAGTTGAATTGCGTCCAATGAGTGTAATTTGCTCAATATTAGGATGTGAGAAATCAAATCAAGTTTATTTTATATAGCCCTTCGTACATCAGCTAATATCTCGATGTGCTGTACAGAAACTCAGCCTAAAACCCCAAACAGCAAGCAATGCAGGTGTAGAAGCACAGCGGCTAGGAAAAACTCCCTAGAAAGGCCAAAACCTAGGAAGAAACCTAGAGAGGAACCAGGCTATGAGGGGTGGCCAGTCTTCTTCTGGCTGTGCCGGGTGGAAATGAAGTTGACATCATTAGAAATTATATTCTCCTCTTCTACTGTAGGTATGTAATTCAAAATTAGTTTATTTTGTTGCTAGCAATATTCATACCAAAAATAACTTTTTATATACACTGAATAAAAATATATGAATGGGTCCAACATGTAAAGTGTTGGTTTCATGAGCTGAAATTTAAAAAAAAATCCCGAAATGTTGTGCACAAATTTCTTTACATCCCTGTTAGTGAGCATTTATCCTTTGCCAAAATAATCCATCCACCTGACAGGTGTGGCATATCAAGAAGCTGATTAAACAGCATGATCATTACATATGTGCACCTTGTGCTGAGGACAGTAAAAGGCCACTCTAAAATGTTCCGTTTTGTCACACAACACAATGCCACAGATGTCTCACGTTTTGAGGGAGTGTGCAATTGGCATGCTGACCGCAGGAATGACCACCAGATAATTGAATGTTAATTTCTCTAAGCTGTCTCCAATGTCGTTTTAGAGAATTTTGCAGTACGTCCAACCGGCCTCACAACCACAGACCACGTGTAACCACGCCAGCCTAGGACTTCCACATCCGTCTTTTTCCCCTTGTTGGATCGTCTGGGGGGTGGGGGTGCTGAGGAGTATTTCTGTCTGTAATAAAGCCCTTTTGTGGGGAAAACTCAATCTGATTGACTGGCCCTGGCTCCCCAGTGGGTGGGCCAATACCCTCCAAGGCCCACCCATGGCTGCTCCCCTGCCCATGCATGTGAAATCCATGGATTAGGGCCTAATTAATTAATTCCAATTGATTTCCTTACATTTCATATAACTCAGTAAAATCTTTGAATGTTGCGTTTTATATTTTTGCGGACCCCCTGCAGCACCCCCAGTTGAATACCGTTGTTTTAGACACACACACCTGAGAGTACGCTTACAGCCAGGTAACCAAAGTGGTAGGGCTTGTCTGTTATCTGACCTGCGCTTCCCCTTCTGGACATTCCGTTTCCTCTGCCCCACACAATCAGGTTCCCTTTAACCTCCTACGGTCGATGTCTGTGCCCTTGCAGACATCTAATTAGCATAAATAAATAAAAATCCCCGCCAGTTTAAGCTAGAGATGTATCTCAATCCACTGCATCCGCCTGTGTCGCACTTCCGCATCTGCGGTGAAAGGTGACAGCGCTAGAGCGGTGTTTGTCAGACCATGAGACAACCTGAAAATCGGTCTTCTCACAAAATCGTCAAACTATTATGACACCTCACGAACACGGTTGTGTTCTGCGTTTGGCTCTACGACTCTCCGAAGCATCTTGGGACTTGTCTGTAGCGTCCGAACAGTTTGGACTACACACTAATACAACCCCTTTGTGGAATGGTGAGAGACTCATAAACACATACTTGTTTAGCTCTAGGATGCCCACAGGCCTCAAGACTCCCATCATCCCCCACCCTGACCTTTTGTTCTTTGTGTCCTGTCTGCAGGGTGGGATTGCGTTTGTGGCCGTCAAGGGAGCGTTTAAGGTGTACTTCAAACAGCAGCAGTACCAGAGGCAAGCCCACCGCAAGATCCTCAACTTCCCCGAGGCAGAGGAGGCCTGGACAGACAGACAGACACACTGACACACAGGGGGAGTGGATGGAGCGGAACAGTGAACTCTGAGCAGGAACACTGTCGGACAGACACAGGGATCGTTGGTGCCCCCTACCTCTTGTACCCCTCCGAGCAGCCTCGCCTCACATTCTGTTTCTGCTCTCAGCGGAGTCCTTGTCCTATGCTGCTGACATTTGTGCTGTACGACTATCGCCATGATCTATTGCGTTTTTAAAAGACGTAGACTTATACAGACATGCGCGCGCGCGCACACACACACTCATGCATATTGCACACAGGAATGTGACTTGTGTTTTTGTGACTGCCGCATTGCAGTATTTTTTTTTTACATAACCAGTGCTTGCTTATTTTAAGATAAATCTGGGACCAGGTGTAATTATTAGGCAGGAAAGTTTTATAAATTCTGTTTGCCAATGTGAAGGGTTTAATGAGGAATATTGCTTTCCTGTGTTTGAGAAATACGAATAAAGTATCTATCACTAAGAGAGGATTATTTGAAGGAAGATCTTACATGCTCCCTTCAGACATTGTTGGTGAAAATGCACAGTCATCTATTTTAGAAGCATAGTACAAACCTCATGAAAGTGTGATTGTACATATTTCACTTATTCTGCATCGGATGAAACCTTTGAGGGTGTTTTTACTCTTATTGATTTTTAGTTACTCTGTAAGATTTATTTTAATTTTTTTCAAGCATCTATAACCCTACAGCTCACTTCAATTCTTTTTCTTATGAAATGCAGATGTCTTCTACTCATGGGATGAGAGCAAATTCAATGTGCAACAACAGCAGTGGGTAAATTAATTGCCTTTTAAATGAGCAAAAATGGATGGCATGCTGTCTACTAAGGCGTGATTGACTCGCATATCGTTTCATCTTTTAACCCAAATCACAGGATACGCCACATAATTGGTTACAACTATATATAGAACCAGTATACAGGTGGTCTAAGCTGCTGCCTCCGGAACACATACACCATGGGTTTGAATCTGGTCCACTGCTATTTGTAGCAACTCGCCATCTATCTTGTCTAATAAACAAAAAATGTGAGTGGAACTACCCCACTCCTTAAGAAATCTAATGGTGTGAAAAAGGCATGCCATAAACCAACCACTAGAATATTAATTTAGCATGGTAGATGGATGTAATCTCTGGTCAGCTCAGCTTTTAAATTCACTAAAGAAAATGTATTATGCCAAAAGGGTGATTTTATAGATTCATGGTCAATTAGAAATGTATTTTTTCTAACCTTGAAGTGGATGTGTTGAGTTTATTCTAAGGTCCAGATGCACACTGTAGGACAGATTCAATCCAAATTCCATAGACATGAACAAGGAGCTACTATGGCTGTAAAACAGCTTGAAGGAACTACATTTCATAAGATATTGCTGAAAGATATAATTTCGTAATACCATTATAGTGTGCTCTTCGGAGGCTGGGATACAAATCCTGCGTTGACATTTTTAATAACAGACAACTATTTGTTCCAGTATACAGTGATTTATTAGATAAACACAGGAGGAAATGAAAATAAACTCAAGACTTAAGCATTACTGAGCGCTGAACCTCCATTTGATCTGGCTGGTATTCAGTAGGGCACACCATAGCAAAACATTTTGCAACTGAAAGTCAAAACAAGCATTTATCAGACAAGTTCAGGTAGTCCCTCCGTTTGTCAGTTTGGTGCAAAATGAACGTGCAGTTATTCCCATTTGAGTGTATACGGATTACTTATGGAAACTATTGAGGAAAAACTGGTTGGTTTCCCCCTAAATACATTACATTAGCAAGCAATGACTACTAGTTCCAAGAGACTGTTATTCCTACCAAAGGAACACTGACTGCAGTTATTGGTCCCTACCATTGTAGGGTGACCACTGCTAAGCACTGAACCCAAACCAGTGGAATTCAAGGGAATGTTCGGTATATGTCAGTATACAGCTGTACTTCCTGTAGAAAAAACACCTTTGGGTTCAGTTTGAACATAAATCCATAAGAAATGCCAGTTTCTACCTAGTGGTAAAACACATTAACGTTAGTTGATATGGGAGACGACATTTGCTGTATCAAAGAGTGGTTGGTGCCAGCGGGGGTTTGACTTCACAAGGCTTGTTAACACCTGAGAGACTAGGCCATGGTATAGGCACTGACATGAGTACTATCCATGCATCACATGGCAGTTCCACCTTTCAGTGTGTCCATTTTTAGGCTGGATGAGAGCAAGGACTCAAGAATTCAGTGTCCCCCACTTCTACATAACAGTACAGAGGCCATTAGTGTGTTTAAAGCCACACTACTCTCAGGTTCCCCAGTTTATTGCTTAGTGAGAAGTGCATATTGAGAAACACAGGCCTGACTACACCTTCGCCCTTCCATACATAGGCCTCTATTGAAACCTTTCAGACAAAATGATGTTAAAGGGTGTCCTGAGAAAAGACAAAATCTGTTTACCCCACCAGACATTCTATAACAGTCCTTTGTTTTTCTGAAGGATAGCATCTTTAGGATTGCAATGACCCCCCCCCCCTGATCCAAGTCTGACCCACAGAGACAAAGTGCAGTTGGCTGACTGTCAAAGTCCACAGACACTGCTGTGATACGTGTATCCAGCCATAGAGTTGTATCTCTATTGCTCCAGATTGGTAGTAGACCCCCCCCCCCCCCCCTTTTAAAAGGTACAAGCTTAGTCTCAAATGGAGAAAGATGGGGGGGGGGGGGCCTATGCAATAAATCACTAGTCAAACACAATTTAGATTAAAATATTAACAAGCATAAAAGCTATAAAAAGAAAAACGTATAACTCCAAACAAGTAATTAACATAAATGACATTTAAATATGTTTATTCTTCTTCAATCTCAAATAAAAGCACAAGGCAAAAGATTAGAGGGACCCTGAGATGATGCTTGGATAATTACAACCCTACAGAACACTAGTTCAAAAGAAAAGCTTCATGGACACCTCTCCACCAAATGGGCCCTGACATTTTACCAGTTTAAAAAAATAAATAGAGTCAGATCTCAAAACCTGTACATCATGGATTAAAACAGAATCGTTTCCATAAGGCTGATCAACTGAAAATGGGGTCCAAAATAGTGTGTTGCACATTCATCTTACTTAAACACAGTCTTTGTGATAACAATTCAAGGAGTTGTCACTGTGCCTTGATGTGTCGCACAAGTACATAAGAGAGAAAGAAGTACGTGTCCGGCGTGTATAAAAGGATATTATGTGCACCCTTTGCAGAGCTAACCTCAAAAGCTTCACAGAATCATCATTAACCAACAGTTTACTCTCACCACAGCAGCATGTCCTTGTGGCTAAATCAACTAAAAACACTTCCATTATAACGTGTCAAGGGGTACTTGTACTGGTTTACAGGGTTCCCGGCCTTGTGGTTCTTTAAGTTATTACTATTCCTCTATAATAGGAGCCCTGCTTCAACATTCTATACATTGTTGGGAATGCGTGTTGGTTTTCCCATGAGATTAAAACTGTGTGACCTCCACTTTTACACGGAGCTATGATGAGATCCACAGCCAAGTTGTGGGAATCAAACACATTTCCAAGTACCTCTACTACCACACACACAGATACACAAACGTACACACATGCAGGCTTAGTCAGATGAGTGTGTCCTCCTGTCGCCTCGTGGGGGGAGGGGGGGGGGGGGGGGGGGGGGGGAGGGGGGGGGGATTGTAGAGGGACAGAGCAGGGCACCCCCCACCACAGTGCTCCCATGCTGCTCTGGGGGCAGGACTGCCCGGTCCTCACAGTTTGGCAGCCATGAAGTTGATGTGGGGCTTGGCCAGGGGAAAGAGGGGAAGGCTCCTCTTGAACTCAGTCATGTCCTGCACCAACGTAGGCTGTACACAGATGGACAGGTCAGTATATTACAGACGTTAACACACACATCACCCAAAAAGTCACATAATTCTTCCAATTCTCTATCACAGACACACACTCCTCCTGTATTATAAAAGGGTGACTACATTACCTGTGGCAAGGAGGGGGCAGGGACCAGGTTGACGTCATTCTGGGCAGGGAACTCTCCAACGACTGGGCCTAAACAAAGGACAGAGACATTTAAACTGTTATAAACAGTCAAAGCAACACATTCACACTGACAAACAACTAAACTTCTATCCACCCAAAAACTCTCCATCACTTGTATAGTACTCACAGGAGTCCATCTCCCTAGACAGGACATGCACAGACACCTTGTGCCTCTTGGGTGCATCCACAGCCAACAGATCCTACAGAGAGAGAGACAAGAGTTAGATAGAGACACCGAGAGAAGAGACAGAATTTAATTAAAAGCCTCTGTTAAGGTCACTGTCTGCGAAAAATTTATTATATTGGGGTGAAGAAAGTTTCTAGTCTTCTACATCGGAAACAAAGTGGATTCCACAGTCATAAATCTGTGGAAGGGGGGGATATGGTGAAATGTTTTACACAATGAAAATATTCTGCTGAGGTAGAAATATGGGAAGTCTTTCATTGCTTCGGTATCCTTGGTCCCCTTATCCTCTTGAAACACCACCCTGACAGTGACACACCCCCTTGTTATGGTTGTGGATCAGTGGCAGTCAGTGCAGTTTAAGATGAAGGAGGACGATTTTTTTTTCATGAGCATGGCCTTATTTCTATTACAGCATATTGGATGACTGTCATTCATATTCCATTCACCCAGTTCAATGTAAAAGTGATAGGTTTAGGCTACTACATGATACTCAATTTCCCTATACCCATCATGAGGTTGCTACAACACATCGGGAGGTCGAGAGAAAAAAATTGAGGTAACACATTCAATACCGTCTTGCACACTCTTGCCTGCATCTAGCTGATCTAGGGTGTAATCATTAGTTTAACAGTTGCAAACGAGAGTTTCTATTGGACAAATCCATGTATGTTTATCCCCGTTTCGTTCCACTTGCTTCCGTTTTAAGAAACTGTTTTCCACGTAAACACAGTTCACTTTCATAGCAGCCAAGGTTGCATTCCTTCTCATATCTATGCGCTCTCCTCTCACCTTTTCCTTTTGCTTGTGGACTTTAATAATGCAACAGCTGTATGTGACCAGGCCGAGGGGCGCAGCAGTCTAAGGCACTGCAAAAGGCATCATTACAGACCCTGGTTCGATTCCAGGCTGTATCACATCTGACCGTGATTGGGAGTCCCATGGGGCGGCGCACAATTGGCCCAGCGTCGTCCAGGTTTGGTTGGGGTAGGCCATCATTGTAAATAAAATAAAAATCCTTAACTGACTTGCCTAGTTAAATTTAAAAAATGACATTGTTGTCACCATATTAGCTAAAGTAATGTCATAGTCAACATAGCTAATAGAACTAACGCATTAGTAAACACGCTACAATCATGCAGCAACGTTACGGAAAAGAGGAATACCTAGTCAGTTGTACAAATAAATGCCTTCAACTGAAATGTGTCTTCCGCATTTAACCCAACCCCTCTGAATCAGAGGTGCAGAGGGCTGCCATAATCAGTGGGTTAAGTGAATTGCTCAGGGTCAGAACAACAGATTTTTACCTTGTCAGCTTGGCGATTCAATCCAGCAATCTTTCAGTTACTGGCCCAACGCTCTAACCACTAGGCTAACTGCCTCCCCGATACAGTGAGTCAGTAAGAAGTTTAGAACTTACACCGGCGGGCCCCGGTGGCAATAAATAAGTAAAACCAAAAGCTTACCCTGACTTGGAAGAGTTCCAGTGTTGTGTTGGATAGTCATAGCCAGCTAGCTAACATAGTATCCCTCTGTTTGAGCAGGGTGTTTAAGTAGGCTAACTAAACTAGCTAGCTGCATTCGCTAGCTAAGTGAAAGAGAAATATAGCTCTCTTGCTTCTCATTCATTTTGGAAGAAATTAATTAGTTCAAAACAGTTCTACTGTTGTCTTTCTCTGAGTCAACTAACATTTTATGCACTGCAGTGCTAGCGAGCTGTAGCTTATGCTTTCAGTACTAGATTCATTATCTGATTCTTTGATTGGGTGGACAACATGTCAGTTCATGCTGCAAGAGCTCTGATAGGTTGGAGGACGTCCTCCAGAAGTTGTCGTAATTACTGTGTAAGTCTATAGAAGGGGGTGAGAACCATGAGCCTCCAAGGTTTTAAAATGAAGTCAATGTACCCAGAGGACGACGGAAGCTAGCTGTCCTCTGGCTACACCATGGCATGATGCTGTCCTACAGAGTGCTGTTGAGGCTACTGTAGACCTTCATTGTAAAACAGTGCGTTTTAATCAATTATTTGGTGGCGTGAATATATTTAGTATAGCTTGATCTAAAAAGGATAACTTTTCAAATTGTTTTTTTTGTATCAAATTCACTGAAGATGGTCCTCCCCTTCCTCCTCTAAGGAGTGAATATTCTGTGAGCACAGCATACCGTGTCAGTGTAACCTCCACAGCTATGAATAGAACCAGGACGTGGATAAGAGTGGTGGAGGGTTCTAAATGAAACAAGGTGCCATCTTTCAGGGAGGACAGATTGAACACACCGGAATGCAGAAGATGGATGAGCAGCTACTATACTCACCCGGTAGAACTGCATGACGTTTTCTTTCGTCAACGTCTTCAGATAGGCCACTTCAATGTTATCTAGAAAACAACAGGAAACACTTTGGACTAACGGTTGATGATTTGAGATATCCCACAATATTTTTTGCGCTAGTTGGCTGTACCTGCACCAAAATTCCAGTATTTTTCCTTCATAGCTTGTTCTCCATCTTAAGTGGGCAGCTAATTTGTTTTCAGGACTTTTATTTTCTCATGGCTCTCTCGTCACTCTGCAGCAGACATATAGTGAGCAATATGTTTGAAACATTGAAATCGCACTAAAAATCACAGTGTCGAATTGCAATACATGTCGTATATCGTCACCTAAGTATTGTGATAATGAGGTCCCTAGTAATTTCACTTTCGTAGTCAAAAAGCCGGATCTACCGCTCATTTGTTTTCAACATTACTTAAATTTAACCAAATTAAAATAATGTTGCAGAAATTAGGTGTGCAGTAGGCCTAATACATTATCACAGCATATTGGCTATATGCCTGGCCTGATAATATTGTTCTTCTCAAACCATTTTATACTGAACAAAGTACGCGAAAGAGATGTCATGATGCAAATGGTGGTCACACCAGATACTGACTGGTTCTCATCCACGCACCTACATTTCTTTTTAAAGGTATCTGTGACCAACAGATGCATACCAGTATTCCCAGTCATGTGGAAACAATAGATTAGGGCCTAATGAATTTATTTCAGTTGACTGATTTTCTGATATGAACTAACTCAGTAATATCTTTGAAATTGTTGCAATTATATTTTTGTTCAGTGTATATTTCAAAACTCAAGCTTTGATGACAAACTAGATCAGTTGGTGTAGCACTTGTGAGGCGCAGCTGAGCATAAATTGTAATAATTATTAGCATAAATTGCTAATAATTTGCTTTTTTATTTTACTGGACTGATGGTTCCTGCATCTGATGGTCATGTGCTTTCAAGACAACTGGGAACTCGGGGGAAAACAAGGTCAAATCATGACGTCAGTGATCTTCAGGTCAGAGCTCTCGAAAGATAAGTTTCAGACTTGGAATGACCGTGAGTTGGATGACCGTTCAAAAAAAAAATCCCCAGTCGGATCTCATTTTTTCCCCAGAATTCCCAGTTGTCTTGAACGCACTGAAGTTGGAGATGTCTAAAGTTACCAGTTGTTTTCAACACGGCATTAGTCTCGGCGAGGGAGTTTATTCTGGGGCCTAATCGTTGCTAATTTCTGCAGCGAAAACAACCTTCCTTTCCCTCGGGGATCCTCCAGAATGTCAATTTAAAAATGTAAATATAAATAAATGCATATTTCATTCAAAACACCTATTCATATAACAAGTCCTCCTAGCAGTTATGAGGATCAGGGGGAATACCCATTTAGTTGACACTAACTCCGCAAACTCCCCACAGATATCACTTGGAAAAAGCTCTTAGGCCTCCAGCCGAGGTGAAGGAAGAGGTGTGTATGTGCGTGTTGCTCATTGTGTCTGCATATGCTCACCTCTGTCGAAGTTGTACTGCTGAGAGATGATCTCCCCCCAGTACTTGGCGCACTCGGCAGCCAGCTTCTTGGGCTTGTCCAGGCGGCGGATGGCCAGGGCCTGGATGTGTTTCTGGAAGGCCTCGTCGTTCATTTCCTCCACAGACATCTCCATGGCTTTTAGGAACGCCTCCACCCGGCTCTCCAGGTAGTGGGGGGCCTTCTCCGACTGGATGATGAAGCGCAGGCCCTGGACCCCGTTAGCGCGCCGCGGACCGCTAAACACTATGTACCCTGAGGAGAGTGAAAGTCAAACAATTCACTGTAAATTCTGGAAAGTGTTTATGTTTAACTGCACGCAGTCTACTGTCCCCTTTTCACTGCAGGGTTTTGAGTTCAACTGTGTTTGAGTACTTTACAAGGTACCAGTCTCCACTTGAGTGTGTGGTCTTACCCAACTGTTCCTTGGTGCGCAGTGTGTTGAAGCAAGGCTCAGAGATGATCTGGCAGAAGAGCTCCAGCAGCATGTTGTCGTGGGTTGTCTGCATGTCTGTCTGGTAGTAGATCTCTATGCCACAGTTGTTGTGCACCTCATTCCTCTGCTGGTACACATACCAGCCACCTGGAAGGCACAGACAGCAGGGTCGTAGTCAGGGAACATAATGGAAAAGGTTTCAAAATGTTTTGCAGGGGGGGGGGGGGGGGGCAAGAGAGTTTCTTATTGGACAAGTCCAGGTAGTACATCCCTGTTTCAGTCCATTTGGTGCCTAACAAATACAGGACAGTTTATTAGGTACACGACCCCGTTCACAGAAAATAGCAAGCCACGTGGCCATGGCTTGCTAAATAAGGTAGGCAGACAGGGATCCAGTTACTGTGTGAATGGGCAAAACGTGTGATCTAAGTGATTTTGAGCGTGGTATGGTTGACGGTGCCAGGCGCGCCGGTTCCAGTATCTCAGAAACGACCGGCCTCCTGGGCTTTTCACACATGACAGTCTTGGGTTTACCAAGAATGGTGCGACAAACAAAAGACATTCAGTCAGTGGCCACAAACAGGCAAATAACGACGCAGTACAGTGGTGTGCAGAACGGCATCTCGGAATGCATAACTCGTCGGTCCTTGTCATGGGTGGGCTATTGCAGCAGACGACCACACCGGGTTCCACTCCTATCAGCTAAAAACGAGAGGAAAGGGGTCCAGCAGGCACGCAATCACCAACACAATTGAGTGGAAAAATGTCGACTGGGCCAACAAATCCCAGTTCCTCGAGTCATGCTGATGGCAGAGTCAGGATTTGGCATAAACAGCATGAGTCCATGGCCCCATCCTGCCTGGTGGCGTAATGGTGTAGGGAATGATTTCCTGGCACACATTAGGCCAAATGAGCAATGTGTCCACTCCTAGAAGAATTCAGACTGTTCTGGAGACAAAGGGGGGGTCAGACCGGGTACAGATTGATGTAGCTAATAAACTGGCCACTGAGTGTATATGACCCAGGGTTTATACACATACTGTGGCATCACAATCTTCAACACACACACAAACATTTACTAACCATGCAATGCAGAAGGCATGGGCCTCAAACAGCTTATCCAAATACTGTATAATGCTGCAGGCGCAACTCAGCAAACATTGATACTTAAAAAATGAATTTAGGAATAAGCAACCAGCCCTAAACAAGCTAGCCAGTTGATGCACCACCGGCTTAACTGTAAATATGCAATTACTAAAGAACGTGTTTGAATAGATAGATTTAAAAAGCATGATACAGGAACGTTATATATAGAGTTCAGCTGGAGGACAGTGGTGACACTCTCCAGTCTCCAGACAGGAGAGACTAAGCCAACATCACACTTTTTTGCTGAGTGGCTGTGAATAGGCGTGTTAAAAGCTTTTCTTTGGCACTTTGGCACTTTCATTTTTTTTGGGGGGGGGGGGGGGGGGGGAGTGGATGCGTAACCCCCCCCCCCCCCCCCCCGGGATGTGTTGAGTTCATTTGGATATCGACTCGCCTATATTTGAGTCCTAAATGATCAAGTAGATTTTGAATGAGGAAAGATGCAGCAGGTTACTTATGCATATCCTTTTCTATGATGAATGATGTGTCAACAGTTCTCCTCGGAATGCAAAAAGTGTGCGAGTGAAGATGAATGGAAGTAAGCAGTTTAAGTATGTGTCTGTAAAAGCGTATGTTAAGCTTTTTTGTTGGGAAGCTATAAATCAAATCAATTGATTTTTCACATGCGCCGAATACAGTGAATTGCAAAAGGGACGGGGGGGCAATGCAAAAGTCTAGGTAGCCATTTGACTAGCTGCTCAGGAGTCTTATGGCTTGGGGGTAGAAGCTGTTTAGAAGCCTCTTGGACCTAGACTTGGCGCTCCGGTACTGCATGCCGTGCAGTAGCAGAGAGAAAATTCTATGACTAGGGTGGCTGGAGTCTTTTTAGGGCCTTCCGAAGGACACCGCCTGGCATAGAGGTCCTGGATGGCTGGAAGCTTGGCCCCGGTGATGTACTGTGCCATATGCACTACCCCCTGTAGTGCCTTGCGGTCGAGGCCTAGCAGTTTCCATACCAGGCAGTGATGCAACCCATCAGGATGCTGTCGACGGTGCAGCTGTAGAACCTTTTGAGGATCTGAGGACCCATGCCACATCTTTTCAGTCTCCTGAGGGGGAATAGGTTTTGTCGTGCCCTCCTCACGACTGTCTTGGTGTGCTTGGACCATGTTCGTTTGTTGGTGATGTGGACGCCAAGGAACTTGAAGCTCTCAACGTGCTCCACTACAGCACCGTCGATGAGAATGGGGGCGTGCTCGGTCCTCCTTTCCTGTAGTCCACAATCTTCTCCTTTGTCTTGATCACGTTGAGGGAGAGGTTGTTGTCCTTGAACCACACGGTCAGGTCTCCGACCTCCTCCCTATAGGCTGTCTCATCATTGTCGGTCGGTCGTTGTCGGTTGTGTCATCGGAAAACTTAATGATGGTGTTGGAGTCGTGCCTGGACATGCAGTCCTGAGTGAACAGGGAGTACAGGAGGGGACTGAGCACGCACCCCTGGGGGGGCCCCTGTGTTGAGGATTAGCGTGGCGGATGTGTTGTCGCCTACCCTTACCACCTGGGGGCGGCCCATCAGGACCCAGTTGTAGAGAGAGGTCTTAAATCCCAGGGTCCTTAGCTTAGTGATGAGCTTTGAGGGCACAATGGTGTTGAACGCTGAGCTGTAGTCAATGAATAGCATTCTCACATAGGTGTTCCTTTTGTCCAGGTGGGAAAGGGCAGTGTAGAGTGCAATAGAGGTTGCGTCGTCTGTGGATCTGTTGGGGTGGTATGCAAATTGGAGTGGGTCTAGGGTTTCTTGGATAATGGTGTTGATGTGAGCCATGACCAGCCTTTCAAAGCACTTCATGGCTACAGACGTGAGTGCTACGGGTTGGTAGTCATTTAGGCAGGATACCTTAGTGTTCTTGGGCACAGGGACTATGGTGTTCTGCTTGAAACATGTTGCTATTACAGACTCAGACAGGGAGAGGTTGAAAATGTCAGTAAAGACACTTGCCAGTTGGTCAGTGCATGCTCGGGAGTACACGTCCTACACGTTCTCACGTCGGCTGTGGAGAGAAACATAAGATTACAGTTTTTAATATCCCGTTGGTAGGATAGAAGTGATTTCAGTTCGTCCCATTTATTTTCCAGCGATTGAACGTTAGCTAGCAGAACGGAAGGCAAAGGCAGATTAGCCACTCGTCACCTGATCCTCACAAGGCATCCTGATCTCTTTCCGCGAAACCTACGTTTCCTTTTCCAACGAATCACAGGGATCTGGACCTGGTCGGGTATCCATAGTATATCCCTCGCGTCCGACTCATTGAAGAACTCCTCGTCCAGTTTGAGGTGAGTAATCTCAGTTCTGATGTCCAGAAGCTCTTTTCAGTCATAAGGGACAATAGCAGCAACATTATGTACAAAACAAGTTACGAACAACGAGAAAAAACAAACAAAATAGCATCGTTGGTTAAGAGCCGATAAGACAGCAGCCCTACCCTCCGGCGCCGCCATCTCCAAATCCTGCTCCGTCCAAAGGTTAGTTCAGTTTGTGTTTTCAACCCTCTGTCCGACTCCTGCTTCAGTTCCAGGCTGGCTGGCCGACTGGATCCAGGCCCAGAAAATGATCCAGGATGTTTCCAGGAGGCCCAGACAGCCATGATTTTCCTCTCCTCTGTGCTCAAGTTACTTAATGTCATTAAGAAAAGAGTGGCACAGGCACTGTGTGTGTGTCGTGGTGCTGTGTGCCTTTGTGTAAGAGGTTAAGGAAAAGTGTGTGTATTGTATTGCCTAGTAATGTCCGTTTCCCCTTTGTGAGACTTTCTCCCTTGGACATTGGAGGAGCATTAACACTGAGGTGGTACACAAGCACAGGTCCTGACATAGGCCAGACTGTTGAGTAAGAAACCTTCAGCATGGTCACAATGGGGACAGGCATGACTGGAAGTTACATGAGGGTGAAGGGAGTGATGGGCAGTGCACTTGGCCTACCATCTGGCACCTGCACCTCCCTGTAGCGAATCAACTGGCTTGGTAGGAGGGGCTTGGTGTGGGCTTGATTCATAAGTGTGTCCTCGACCATCTGCATCATGTCTAGAGCAGACTGGAGAAAGAGAGATCGAGAGATCAAAGTGAGAGGTGCAAATGACAAATCAGTGTTGTAATCCACCTTTTAAATGTGTCAAGATACCTCCTTTCCATAGCAGATACATATCTATAGGGCCTTCGACTGAATCGGAACACTGCTATAATATTCTGTCCATGCAGTAAAAGCTCTATCTAAGGTAATAGGAGTCCTGCAGTGCACAGTGAGTCTCTATGGTGATGAAATGGACCATTGCCCCTGCTGGTGCATCCAATTCCCTCTCCACTAGACTGTGACATCCCCCTACTGGGCACCATTACCAGACATAAGGGAGACTGTTCGTCGGTGGCTGGGATCTTTTATAAAGTGTCATTTGATCGGAGGATCTTATCAGGGCTCGACAGTGTGTTCACCTTCTGTGACACTGCTAGTGGACAGATAAAAGCATTCCACTTAAAACCTATATGGGAGAGGAGAGGCTAACCGTATAAGCAATTATAGAACATATCCACATTCCATACATCAAACGTCTTGCTGTGTGTGTGTGTCTGCTATTTACAAACGAAGTCTGTCCACTGGAAGGTAACTTCAAACTCACCTCCTTGGTGATGTTGCCATGGAGAAGGGTCTCGATGTGTAACCGTGACAATAGTTGAGGTATGAAGGCCTTGAGGCGGGGGAGAGTGACATCTGGAAGACAGATTCAGACTGGAGGAATCAATCACAGAGCTATCATTCTAAATCTATAAAATTCGGGCTAGAACAGAATCAAAAGCATCAGTCATGCGGGCTGTTGCTGCCCACCGCATAGCATTCCTGTCGCCAGCGCGGGCAGAAATGTACGTACACACTCACCCAAACGTGAAGACATGCAGACACAAACACAACACACTTTCCTCTTCGCGTAGGTGTCTGACCCAGATTCATTCAGATAGTGGTGAGAGGTGGTGGATGAGCAGCCAGGGAAGAGTGACTGGGGAAGGGTGGGAGGATAGTGGGGAAGGGGTCACACAGCAGTAGCTGGTCTAAAAACCAGGTACAGGGATCTGTGAAAGTCTGGAGACCCAGAGATAGGCAACAAGGACACTAACTAAAAACATAGGCACTAGGTCGAGCTGGGAAGATACCAGTATCGCGATACTTGTTAGTAAACACTACGCGGATTTAACTTCTTTAGGAAAACAGCCCTAATGTTAGAAACAAACATCAGATTTTATTTGTCGCATACACATGTTTAGTAGATGTTAGTGTGGGTGTAGCGAAGGGCTTGTGTTCCTAGCTCCAACAGTGCAGTAATACCTAACACACACAAATTTAAAAAGTAAAAAAATGTAATTACGAAATATAGAAATAATAGGCAAGTCCAGAATATAAATACATGTACACGGAACAAAAATATGAACGCAACGTGCAATAATTTACAGAGTTATTGTTCATATAAGGAAATCAGTCAATTGAAATAAATGCTTTAGGCCCTAATCTATGGATTTCACATGACTGTGCAGGGGCGCATAGGCCCACCCACTGGGGAGCCAGGCCCAGCCAATCAGAACGGCTGAGAGTTTTCCCCCACAAAAGGGCTTTCTTACAGACAGAAATAATCCCCAGTTTCATCAGCTGTCCAGGTGGCTGGTCTCAGACAATCCCGCAGGTGAAGAAGCCAGATATGGAGGTCCTGGTCTGGTGTGGTTACACGTGGTCTGCGGTTGTGAGGCCGGCTGGACATACTGCCAAATTCTCTACCAAATTCTATGGTAGAGAAATGAACATTCAATTCTCTGGCAACAGCTCTGGTGGGCATTCCTGCAGTCAGCATGCCAATTGCACGCTCCCTCAACTTGATGGATGATCTTGGCAAAAGAGAAATAATCTGGTTTGCACTTGGTGGGACTGTCATTTGTTTTTCAACAGGACAATGACCCAACACACCGCCAGGCTGTGTAAGGGCTATTTGACCAAGGAGAGTGATGGAGTGCTGCATCAGATGACCTGGCCTCCACAATCACCTGACCTTAACCCAATTGAGATGGTTTAGATGAGTTGGACCGCAGAGTGAAGGAAAATCAGCCAACAAGTGCTCAGCATATGTGGGAACTCCTTCAAGACTGTTGGAAAATAATTCCTCATGAAGCTGGTTGAGAGAATGCCAAGAGTGTGCAAAGCTGTCATCAAGGGTGGCTACTTTCAAGAATATAAAATATATTTTGATTTGTTTAACTCTTTTGGTTACTACATGATTCCATATGTGTTATTTCATAGTTGCGATGTCTTCACTATTATTCTACAATGTAGAAAATAGTAAAACTAAAGAAAAACCCTTGAAGAGTAGGTCTGTCCAAACTTTTGACTGGTACTGTATGTGATGTATAGACACCATGGACAGTATGTGGATTGAATATATAGTATATCTGAAGAATACATGGATAGAATAGTATATGTACAGCAATAGTTGAGTAGGATGGACTTGGCTACAATACAGTATATATGAAATGTGTAAAACAGTATGTAAACATTATTAAAGTGACCAGTTATTTTGTCACCCAGAGTCACAATGATTTATTTTCCAAGCCATCCATCACACACAATATTTTACCTAGGGCAGGTTTTTTTTTCAAGAAACAAAGAGTTTGGTCTGCTTCGTGTTTTTATTTTTGACATGGAAAAAAATATTGCGATACTGATATTGTCACAGCCCTAGCACTAGGCAGGTGAAATAGGGACAAGTTTGAGGTAATAATGAAAACAAGACAGAAATGCAGTCTTTTCCCCAAGGTGAACTCGGCCTGAAGTGTTACACAGGACATTGCGAACGCATAATGTACTGAACGTACAGACAGTACATCTGCTCCTCTTCCTACGGTGAGGTTTTTACTGCAGAGAAATGACTGCAGCTCATGGAGTAGCTCAAACTGGCTCAGCATTCAAATGAGAGTGGGGGAGAGATAGGAAGAGAAGAGTATGTACGCGTTCCCGTGTGTGTGTGGGTGGGTGTGTGGTGTGGAGATAGAGAGAGAACGGCTCACCGTCCAGAGCCTCCTTGAGCTCGTCTTTGGTCCAGGCCACCTCTGTCATCAGCAGACGTAGGTAGTACATGGCATGCTGATGGGGTTGCTCCGCCCTGAAGTTGTTCAGTGACCTCATATACTGGAGGAGCGGTCAAAGGGCAATAAAGGGGTCAACGTTCAGCCCAATCATATCAGGGGCCAAACATAATACAAGGGTAGTTTGTGTGCGCCATGGGGTCAAACACAATATCAGAATCAAACAGTCAAAAACCAACATCAGCTTCGATCCGTTCGGATTTCATAGCCTGAGTGGTTTTAAACTGGGCGGCGGGGCTCAACTTACCGCTTCCTTGATGATGTCAAAGCGTTTCTCATCAATCTCAAACGCGGCCATCTTTTCAATGATCTTCTTCAGCAGGATGTGCTGCTTGTCATTGTAGCCCTTCACTGAGAGCTGTGGGAAGCAGATGGAAGGAAGAGCGTGAGAGAAAAAAAGGTGAGCATATCTTGATGTGGCATAGAGCCTGTAGGAAAGAACAGTAAAATGTGTGCAGATGAATAAACAGCCCCATCGGTTAGGGAAACTAAAGGAAGTAGTGTTTTAGACCAACCTCCCCAAAACTCTCCTCCTGCCCTGGCCCTTCCTCTAGGACAATGACTCCACTCAGCGTAATGTCAACCACTACTTGTCAAAGAGGACACGGAGTGCTGGCTGAGTCCTGAGTACAGTCTGTGAAATGACCCCTCACACACACACAGCAGAGAGAGGCAGGCTGGGCCATGAAGGTTCCTCTGCTGTGACTTTCACTGACCGCGCTAGCATCCACGCTAATGACTGTGACATCACACTAGCCCGTTAGCACAGGATGCCAACCCTGCATTGCTGCCACTGCAATGGACATATTATGGATCTGTAGCCAACTACTCAACTCTACAAAGCAAGCATTGCTGATTACCATCAACTGCAAATGCATTACCCCTTATTCATCGAGTTCTGTGACCAACTAACAATAAGTGATGCAGTGAGTAGTGTGTGTATGCGTGTAAATTTACCAAACCAACCACACCGTGCATAGGCAGAGCCCAGTCAAGGTTATATGAAGCTCTGCAATATCCTCCAAACATTCGGGCCCCTTCATGAATCGGAAATACCCTCAGGCTACAGTGTTTCGCTCTCGCAATCACCCTCTACCTCCCGTTTCTCGTTCTCGCTGACACACACATACTGACACCAGTTAACTGTAAATCTCTTCCAACATCATTACCCTTGATGAGTCCCCAGTTAGTTTGTACCGACGCAACTCTATTACTGGTAAAGCTCTTAAAACCTTAATATAATGGGGGGGAGAAACTTCATAGAATTAGCTAGGTATGTGTGATTGGCCGGACTGGAGAATTCAAAGCATAATTTCCAAAGTATGTAGCATCAACCCACGAGGGATTAGCCTTTAAAATGTATAATCTAAGTCTTAGGTAGTCTCTTATTTATGACCTTGGTATCAGATAAGTGGTAAATAACTTAACAAGCAGGCAAAATATCCTCATGACTAGTACTAGGCTTCCTTCTGCACACAAGCCACTGTTTCACAGAGGTAGGCCTAGCTTGGATGTTAGCGGTCCATTTAAAGAGTGAAACCAAACCACCACAAACCAAAGTTAAAAAGGAGCAGAGTGTGTGAGAGAGAAGACAAGCATCATTGGGCAAAAGGGCAACTCGATTCTACATTAAACAAAAAATAAGCAAAACCTAATTCCAATACTAAGCGATATGAAGTTTTTCCAGGACAAATTCAAAGGAGCTTGCAAACACTATTAGCTATACGTACAATGCCAGCTCCAGTCTGTAACCTGCTATTGGAATCATGAGTCAGCAGAATTTACAGTACCGATACATTTTTCAAAGGATAAGCAGTGTTTTCGGCTTTATTCCTTTAGGACTTGTGGAGACACTTACTGTTCTACTATCTGGCTGACATTGACCGCACAGAGAACTTCAAAATGGATGCCAAAGATGAAATAAAACTACATTTGAGCGAATGTATGAAGTTCTATCTAAGTGTATTAGATGGGGTGTGTTTTCGGAGTGATTCAGTGAAATCAACGGGGCCAAACGTGTCCTTCAAGACGGGCAGTCTGCTGATATTATAGTTCATATTTTAATCCAGACCTGATCAGTTGAACTTACCCTGTTGTCAGATAAGTATTGGATAAATTCATAGTTGATGTTCAACTTCATATCACTTAAACGGCATTCCTTGAAGACTACATTTGGCCATCCTTGCAGTGAAACCCCAAGTCGCTACATAAACGGACAGAACATAGGAAGGGGGCATCTAGGACCTCCCCATCTTCCTACAGACAAACTAACACAGGAACAAATGACGTAGATAGACGGAAAAGACAGTCTTCCACACTTAGAACCTCAAGATGGGTAAATAAGAATTTGTTTTTAACTGGACTGGCCTAGTTAAATAAAGGTTCAAATTAAAAGATGGGCCCTCCCTCGTTCTCCTAGCTGTTAGGGGTGCTGACAGACGGATGCTGAACTTACGAGGATAGCATTCTTCCCTGAGGCTACCATAGACCAGCCCGGCAAGGCTGGCTGCATATGTATACTCTTAAATCATCCTTCAATAACCTGAGAAACAGATAAGTCATGTTGCAGTGTAGGGGGTCGGAGTATAGGTCGTGACAAACAAAAATGTAATAAACATTATTTTTGGTAGGGAAGGTGGGATAATGTTTTCAAAAAGACAGAGCAGGGTGAGAAAATTGATTAAGAGGAGTATGTATATGCAGCCTCGCAACCAGCTTTTCTGTCCACCAAGGAGGGATGGAGGACTTTGCCACTAAATGCTATGTAATTCTACAGCTACAATTTTTTAAAATAAAAATACTGTCTATCTCTGTCTCAC
The DNA here is from genome assembly GCF_029448725.1 of Salvelinus fontinalis. NCBI lineage: Eukaryota > Metazoa > Chordata > Actinopteri > Salmoniformes > Salmonidae > Salvelinus > Salvelinus fontinalis. The sequence goes on along the minus strand of NC_074701.1, from coordinate 11,608,101 downwards.
AGAGGACTGTACCAAATGGCTATTTAAGTTCATACCCAAACAGTGCCACCATGAATGGGAAACGAACAACTGTCAAGTTTTCCGACGAGGCAGTTTCGACGGACGGAGAAAGGAAAGATGAAGAGGATGATGCAGCCAGGGCTGATACGAAGGCCCCGGTTCAGAATGCATGAGGGAGGAACCGATGGGTTTGGGATCGTGGCGGCGTGAGGGCGATGGGAAATTTGGATACTTACATACATCCCATAGATGGTATTTTGGAGGTCATAGCTCAAGCCGGCGAGCTCGGCTGCATATGCATACTCGTTGAGGGAGTCCTTGAGGAGCTCCAGGTACAAATAGGCCATGTTACAATGTATTGGGTCCACATAAGCAAACGGGCTGTAGGGAAAAAATGGCAGTGATGAATCAACTGTTAGCTACAACACAGCTAGACATCTCTCCAAATCACTATCCTTGAAAAACAAAAAAGTAGCAATGTTGCTTATACATTGATTGATTAATTCAAGGGAAGGGATCAGCAGGACAAGTGAGTTCCCATGTGTTCCTTCCTAATACGATTTCAAATAGCAGTACTTGAGTCCTATAACTACAATAGTATGAGTATGAGGAAAATAATACAAAAGATGTATCACATCATCCTCTCATAAACTTGAACATGGGCTGTGGTTTGTCTACCAACCTGAAGAACTCAAAGTTCAGGCATGCCTTTGGTAGGAAAAACTTGTCATCCTGCTTGAACCACACCTTGCTCATAGCGGTGTCCTAGGAAAAAAAAAAATGCATGATTACATTAGCAACAGATTCCAATGAGGAGAAAGGGCATGCAAAAAGTACTACAGCCTGATATCTTCATATACTCGTTTTTAAGGAGGTAGATTAAATCTCTACAATTGCTTATGAACTTTGTTGGGTTGTGAACCGCAGTCAACAATGTACTATAATACTGAAGCTAATAGCTCAAAAGAGATTCCAACCTGCCAGCAGTAGTTACCACGTACATCCTCTGATCAGAACACCTTGACAACAACAGTACTAAATACTTCACATCTCAATCCTGACACCCGTTTCCTCATTATCATATGAAAGCTAATGAACAAATTCAGACACTTGAAACATGCAGCTAGGCTTTCAGTTCTGTCTAGCTGCTTGGTGAACGAAGTAAAAATAGTTTGTTAACGCAACACCCCGCCATTTTACATTTTAGTCAATTAGCAGATGCTCTTATCCAGAGCGAGGCTTACCTTGATTAGAGTGGGGGCGGAGGGAGAGTCCTTCTCCAGAGGGTAGATTTCAAAGCTGGTGGGAATGAACTCGTTCTTCATGGGCAGCTTGAACTTGCCATTGAGGTCAGCGTTTCCCCATTTCTGAAACACAGACAATTTAGCTAGTCCTCCTTGCTAAGTTATGGGTTGGGTAGGGAATGTATTGATACACGACTAAAGGCTTCTACACATCTATCCAACTACAGCCAATAAACTATAGATGACACAACTAAGACGAACTGTCCATGGCAGATTCTACATGACACAGGATCAACTATGTCCAGTGGCAACCAACTACACACTAGGGTTTGGCAGTATACCAGATGTTGAAATACCCATGGCATGAATCACAATACTGTCAAAACCATATATTAAAACTTTTTTTACTTAGCTACTTTTATGTGAATAGCTACAGGTTACAAGAAAGCAGATTGCGTTCTTCATTTAAACAGTCACATTATTTTTCATTATAGGGTAAATGCATTATAATTGAATCATTTTTTGACAGCATCCCTTTTGATTTAAATAAAACATTTCATACATGTCTGGCCATGGAAAAAGTGGTCAGAAAGTTATATATTTTTTAACCTGAATACCAAAACATTCAGGTGATAAAGGTAGTCAAAGTTGACCCATTTTGGATACCCCACTATACCATGAGACATCCACCTCCTCATCACCTGAAAATATAGTTAGGTTGAGTTTGATATCATTAAAAGCTTACATGTTTTTGTGTTACGCCCGCTATCGGTTGAGAAACAACATGCTCTTGAATACAGGGCGGGTGTCATTTCAAATCATAGAAATAGAATGGACCTATCCCTTCAGACAACTTCAGTTTAGCTGGTATACCATTGAAATTGACCTTTTGACTTCTAATTACTAACAAAGATGGTGTTCATGTCTATTTTATTATCTATATTATAGGATTCCTATGGAGGATTGACACTAATTTAAAACATATTCCCATTCATGTCAACATTCACTGATGTGTAGACCTTCCAACCATCTTTGTGGTACCATTTGAAAGTAGAAATTTCAATTTGAGTACATTTATCAGCCAAAACATGACACCAACCCTGTATTCAAGAGCATGTCTCAACTGATGGCCGGGTACAACACTAACACCTCAGATGTAGAATAGGGTCTAAACTACAACATATGCAAATATGAAAAAAAATCTGACTTGACGCGATTTTTGATCATTTACGTTTAAGGTGTAAAAAAATATATATAGCTTGACAACCCTCTTTGTAAGCTTTTAAATGATATCTCAACTGTAACTTAACCTGTGATGAAGACATGGATGTCTCATGGTATGGTGGAGTGTGCAAAATACAGGTCAACTTTGAGAATCTTTTATAAATGTTATATCTTGATTGTTTTTGCATTCTGGTACAAAAAGTCACTTTCTGAGAACTTCTACAATGGGCAAAAACATTGAAGGTTTCGTTCAAATCAAAAAGGGTGCATTCAAAAAGTGATTGAATTCAAAATGGATTTATAAAGCTTGCTGTAGTTGCCCGAAACATCTGATTGACCCAGTCACGTTTTGTTTACAAAGAGCACAAATGGAGCAAGTTTCATGATTCACTGTTGTACAGCATACAGGAGGTGATCAAGTTATATAATTCACTACTAAATGTTAGGCAAAAATTGATGAATTTTTGGACATAAGACTAAAAACACCAGCAAATCAGCTCCAAGTTATTTACATTTTGGAAATCTGTTCCAAAGTTTTCCCACGTATAATAGAAATATGTACAGTTTGTGATCTCACACAAATGTAAACAAGGTTTGAAATAATTATATTTGTCAAATATTTTAACTGTTCGGGCTTCTTGCGGTCAATTTCCAGTCTACAAATTATTTGTAATTATGTCCCGGCCCCCTGACCATCCGTTCAAGAATAAAATCATCCCACGGCTGAATCTAGTTGATTATCCCTGGTCTAAAATGTGCTACATACTCTCCAGCTGTGCATTTGGTTTAACTTAGCTAAGTGGCTAGCTAGCAAGATCAATAGATTCTTAACAGCAGAGAATATTATCTGTCCTGAATCATTAACTCTCTCCTGAATCAGATTTTTTTTATGCGCATATCTAATATTTCATATCTAATATTTGTTTTGTATGTGCAGCAAACTGAGTAGCCTTCTGAGATACTTGTATAACTAACTTAATGAGCTGGATTGTCTGTCTTTGTAATTGGTTTGTTCGCTTGCGTTCTTCAGCATTTAGCTAGAATCCGCTATAGGAATTCTCTAGTACTTTGTTAGCATTTTGGTAAGAAGCACATTGGGCTTTTAGGGGTATAAAAAAAGTATAGCGCCCCTCTGTGTGCTATGCAAGTAATGCAGTCTACCGTGATACGGTACAAGGGCGGTATAAAAGCAGGGATTTTTCTGCCATTGAAATCCTTGGGCGGGCCACCTAAGCATTTTTCCGGGTCACCCATGTCCAAACAGTGTAAAAAAAATATATATATAAATCTAATACATATTCCAGGATGGAAAAACACTCAGTGTAAACTTTACGGCTAAAACCAGATACAAAGTACGTAGAAGAGACAATGGGCCTTTATATTTGTTTTATAATATAATCTGAGAAATAACAATCTAGACAGTCATGGAGAATTGAAAATTCATTGTTTTTGTAATTTATCAGTATTGATTTTGTTATTATGTTTGAACAAAAGAACACTGCATTAGCCATGGGAAAAATTCATGAAATTGGAGGAAATTAGCTTTAAAACTGCAAAATCTCAGCTCAATGGCAAACTGTAGAATTAAAGGAAATTAGCGGAAAAATGCAAAAGTGTCCACACTGTCAAGATGACACCTTTAAAATTCAGCAGCGCCGAAGGGACGGCCACACCCATTGCCACAACCCCTGCCATAACCACCACATAAGCTCCTTTTTGATTTTAAAAAACTCCTGAAAGGCATGAAAATCTGGATTACAAGGCTGATTCTTAAAAAAAAAAAAAAAAAAAAAACATCCAGATTATTTTTTTAAAAAACATCCAGACTGTTGTGTTGGCTGTAGTTAGATACAGTGCCCTTGGAAAGTATTCAGACCCTTTGACTTTCTTCACATTTTGTTACGTTACAGCCTTATTCTAACATTGATTTAAAGAAACTGATCCTCAGCAATCTACACACAATACCCCATAACGACAAAGCAAAAACAGGTTAAGAAATGTTTGCAAATACCTCAACATACGTATTCAGACTCTTTGCTATGAGACTTGAAATTGAGCTCCGGCGCATTCTGTTTCCATTGATCATCCTTGAGATGTTTCTATAACTTGGAGTCCACTTGTGGTAAATTCAATTAATTGGACACGATTTCACACACCTGTCTATATAAGGTCCCACAGATGACAGTGCATGTCAGAGAAAAAAAAAACAAGCCATGAGGTCGAAGGAATTGTCCGTAGAGCTCCGAGACTGGATTGTGTTCAGGCACAGATCTGGGGAAGGGTATCAAAACATTTCTGTGGCATTGAAGGTCTCCATCCTTCTTAAATGGAAGAAGTTTGGAACCACCAAGACTCTTCCTAGAGCTGGCCGCCCGGCCAAACTGAGCAATCGGAGGAGAAGGGCCTTGGTCAGGGAGGTGACCAAGAACCCGATGATCACTCTGACAGAGCTCCTCTGTGGAGCTGGGAGAACCTTCCAGAAAGACAATCAGGCCTTCATGGTAGAGTGGCCAGACAGAAGCCATTCCTCAATAAAAGGCACATGACAGCCTGCTTGGAGTTTGTCAAAAGGTACCTAAAGACTCTCAGACCATGATGAAACCAAGATTTGAACACTTTGGCCTGAATGCCAAGCGTCTCGTCTGGAGGAAACCTGGCACCATCCCTACGGTGAAGAATGGTGGTGGCATCATCATGCTGTGGGGATGTTTTTCAGCAGCAAGGACTGGGAGACTAGTCAGGATCAAGGGAAAGATGAATGGAGCGAAGTACAGAGAGATCATAATGAAAACCCGCTCCAGAGTGCCCAGGACCTCAGACTGGGGCCAAGACAATGCAGGAGTGGCTTCGGCGACAAGTCTCTGAATGTCCTTTAGTGACCCAGCCAGGGCCCGGACTTGAACCTGATTGAACATCTCTGCAGAGATCTGCAAATAGCTGTGCAGCAACACTCCATCAAACCTGACAGAGCTTGAGAGGATCTGCAGAGAGGAATGGGAGAAACTCCCCAAATACAGGTGTGCCAAGCTTGTAGTGTCATACCCAAGAATACTCGAGGCTGTAATCTTAACAAAGTACTGAGTAAAGGGTCTAAATACTTATGTAAAAGTGATCTTTTTTTATATTTTTTATATCATTATATATCATTTCAGTCTCACCTTGATGACTTCCTCAGAGATGGGCTCCTGTTTGTAGTGGGTCCCATACCATTCCTCAGTCTTGTCGGTCTGCCCTTCAAACGACTTTGAGACAACTGCGACTCTGCAGTGAGAGGATGGACAGAAACAGGTCTCATTATTAGCATTTATAAACCCCCTTGTCAGATCGTTTTAGAGTCAGACACACTCCATTTTCCCTGAGCAGCCTACGGAAGATTTGTATATCGCCCTTATGACATCACTCGAGTGCCTTCCATAGCCCTTTCTATATCAGTGTTCTATTTGTAGGATGCCAATAGTAGTGACTGAAGTAGAGCAGTAGTGACAGTAGTGGTAGTAATACTGCAGAATGTGTTATTGAGCACCCCATTGATTCAGGTTCAACAGTTTCTTAAAGTTCTCTTAATTCAACAGTGTGAGGTTTAGGTGAATGTTAAACGTCCAATGCGGCGATTTCAATCTCAATATGAAATCATTTCAGGGTAACAATTAAGTACCTTACAGTGATTTTGATTTAACAATGGTCAAAAATAAAAATAAAATCTTAGCAGAGCAATTTCTCAAGCAAGAATTTAGCTAGGACTGTCTGGGAGTGGGCTGAGTAGGGATATTTTTTTATATATTTTTTTCCTTTGTCATTATGGGGTATTGTGTGTAGATTGAGACACTTTTTTAAATACATTTTTAAATAAGGCTGTACCGTAACAAAATGTGGAAAAAGTCAAGTGGTCTGAATACTTTCCGAATGCAATGTTGGAACATTGCTGCGGGGACTTGCATCCATTCAGCCACATGAGCATTAGTGAGGTCTGGCACTGATTTTGGGCAATTAGGCCTGACTCGCAGTCGCCGTTCCAATTCATCCCAAAGGTGTTCGATAGGCGTCGAGGTCAGGGCTCTGTGCAGGCCAGTCAAGTTCTTCCAAACTGATCTCGACAAACCATTTCTGTATGGACCTCGCTTTGCGCACTAGGGCATTGTAATGCTGAAACAGGAAAAGGCCTTCCCCAAACTGTTGCCACAAAGTTGGAAGCACAGAATTGTCTAGAATGTCATTGTATGCTGTACGATTAAGATTTCCCTTAACTGGAACTAAGGGGCCTAGACCGAATCATGAAAAACAGCCCTAGACCATTATACCTCCTCCACCAAACTTCACTGTTGGCATTGTGCATTCGGCATGTAACCAAACCCCGATTAGTCTATGGAGATTACATGGCTGTGTGCTCAATTTTATATACCTGTCAGCAACGGGTGTGGCTGAAATAGCCTAATCCAATCATTTGAAGGGTTGTCCACATACTTTTGTATATATAGTGTAGATGGACTGCTGTGCCACTCGGGAGACCCTAAGGCACTGCATCTCATTGCGATAGGTGTCACTATAGACACCATGGTTCGATTCCAGGCTGTATCACAACCGGCCCATAGGGTGGCGCACAATTGGCCCAGCGTCATCCGGGTTTGGCCGGTGTAGGCCGTCATTGTAAATAAGAATTTGTTCTTAACTGACCTGCCGAGTTAAATAATTAAAATGTTTAAAAAATTTAATAGCTTCTCCTTTTTCAAGGACATTACAAATATGTTTATCAAAATGCACTTCAAAACAGAAGTCTCATAGGCGTGTATTCTTAGTTGAGTGGAGCGCTGGTACCCTTGTAACACTACTGAGCCAAACTGACCGAGCTGAGCCAATCTGGACTGCGCTGGTTTGATTATACATCCGCCACAGTTGCTGAAACTATGCTGGAAAGAAGAATGTGAAAATAGAATAAAAACAAGCCAGTAAAGTATCGTTCGGGTCGGCATGATAGTGTGAAAAGGGTATAGGAGAGCAGAGCAAACACTGTTAGTGGCCTGGGGAAGAGCTGGAACTAACCTGACGTATTCTGGCCTCAGCTTGTCCAGCACCATCTCTATCAGGTCTGGCCTGAAGTCCTCCAGTAGGTACTCTGCTGCTAGGATCTCCTCCAGAGGGTAGTACTGCAAAACAAAGGACAAAAAAACAGGTTTAGGGGCTAACAATGGGGAAGGCATTTGACTAACACCTGCAGGGGAACACAGTTCACTGGAGCACAGTAACACAGAACTAGTGCTCTGCTTATTTCACAGAAAAAAAAGATAAGCACACACAGGAATGAAAACCAACAGACCAAAATACACTGGAGATCCTACCCTCTATGACTGCCTTGATAACATAGTAATATTTTGACTCCAGCAGGAATGTCAGTTCAATTTAGACTGGGGCTGAGTCTGCTGAATCTTTACCCACAAAATAAGAGACTGGTAGACAAGGCAGTCTGATGAGATCATCGTCATCAAACAGAGCTGCAGTGCATCACAGTGGAGATGACCTTAAGAAATGGAGAGAGCACCACCTACGTGCAGTAATCCAGACACTTTGGAGGTGTAGCCACGGGGCCGCTCCTTGTCCTTGAACCTGAAGGCCACTGTGTTTAGGTCCTGCGGAGGAGAGACACATGTCAATCACATGTCAATCACATGCAAATAAAGCATATCACATACAACAGAGGATTGAGCAACACAATGAGACAATTCAGATGTAATCCATGTGTACTGTTAAATACACCAGAGGTTTAACTATGAGGCCAACAAAAAGACGAGTTGAGTCTGTTTCTTGGTCTTGGTCCAAAAGGATTATACATACATAGTTGACTGATTGTTTCAGAGTGGCTACCTGCCCCTCTGAAACTAGCCAGAGCTCAGAGACTAGAAGTGAGTGGTACTACAGTGCACTCCATCCACTTACCTTGCACTCCATGAAGACCCACTCCTGAGGCCCCTTCATGCGCAGCTTCTGGATGTACTGGAACATGTGGAAGATGATGTCATCCACGTGCACTACAGAAACAAAATGACACTTCAGTGCACGTGGTTGTGCATACAGTGCATTCGGTTGTGCATACGGAAAGGATTCAGACCCCTTGACTTTTCCCACATCGTTACATTAGACTTATTCTAAAATGTACTAAATTGTTTTTCCCCTTCATCAATCTACACACAATACCCCATAATGACAAAGCAAAAACAGGTTTTTAGAAATTTTTGCAAATGTAAATATATAAAAAAAAGAAATGAAATATCACATTTACATAAGTATTCAGACCCTTTACTCAGTACTTTGTTGAAGCGCATTTGGCACTGACTACAGCCGAGTCTTCATGGGTATGATGCTACATACTTGTATTTGGGGAGTTTCTCTCATTCTTCTCTGCAGATTCTCTCAAGCTCTGTCAGGTTGGATGGGGAGTGTTGCTGTACAGCTATTTTCAGGTCTCTTCAGAAATGTTCTATCGGGTTCAAGTCCATGCTCTGGCTGGGCCACTCAAGGACATTGAGACTTGTTCCGAAGCCACTCCTGCGCTGTCTTGGCTGTGTGCTTAGGGTCATTGTCCTGTTGAAAGTTGAACCCATGCCCCAGTCTGATGTCCTGAGCGCTCTGGGGCAGGTTTTCTTTGAGGATCTCCGTACTTTCCTCCGTGCATCTTTCCCTCGATCCTGACTAGGTCTCCCAGTACCTGCCACTGAAAAACATCCCCACAACATGATGCTGCCACCACCATGCTTCACCGTAGAGATGGTGACCAAGACCCTTCTCCCCCGACTGCTCAGTTTGGCCAAGCAGCCAGCTCTAGGAAGAGTCTTGGTGGTTCCAAACTGTGTTCTTGGGGACACAGTTGTGTCTCGACAATCCCGTCGTCTCAGATCTCTACCGACAATTCCTTCAATCTCTTCTGCTCTGATATGCACTGTCAACTGTGGGACCTTATATAGACAGGCGTGTGCCTTTCCAAATCATGTCCAATCAATTGAATTTACCACAGGTGGACTCCAATCAAGTTGTAGAAACATCTCAAGGATGAAAAGGATGCACCTGAGCTCAATTTCGAGTCTCATAGCAAAGGGGCTGAATACATATGTAAATAAGGTTTGCGAAAATGTCTAAATACCTGTTTTCGCTTCGTCATTATGGGGTATTGTGTGTAGATGTATTTATTTATTTAATACATTTCAGAACAAGGCTGGAATGTAGCAAAATGTGGAAAAAGTCAGAGTTCTGAATACTTTCCGAATGCACTGTACACCACACACAGACAGCATGAGGGTGTGGGCACATACACATGAACAAAACCAAACACAATCCCTGAGATCCTAATGCTTACAGAGTCCCTCCTCTGTCAGGTCCACATTGATGATGAAGAACATGAAGCCTTTAGCTCCCTCTTTCTGGCCTCCGACCAGCGTGTTTACCCAGCCTGCACAAGAATAAAGGGCATAGCTCTCATGATCAATTCAAATACAAACACTTCCACAGCATGAACGGTCAGTATAAACCCTTGATTAATTAGACTGTTACATAGACACATTTTATTCATATAGCAGAGAGTCTTATCCATAGCGACTTATAGTTACTGCATTCATCTTAAGATCTCTAAGTGGGACAACCACATATCTGACATAGTAAGTACACCCCCCCACACACACACACAAAACAAATAAAGTACCTATCAGCAAAGTCAGTAAAAGTAAAAATTGTGTTATTTTTTAAATCAAGTGTGAGTATAGTTCATAAAAAAAGGGGGGGGGGGGGGGGGGGTTGCTGTGAGATGATTTAAGAAAAAGTAGGGTTTCAGCCATTTTCAGAAGATGGGCAGGGACTCTTCTGTCCTTGCTTCAGAAGGAAGCTGGTTCCAACACTGGGTTGCCAGGACCGAGAAGGGCTTTGACTGGGCAGAGCGGGAGCTGCCCTCCCGTAGTGGTGGGAGGTCCAAGAGACCAGAGGTGGCAGGACTGAGTACTCAGTTTGCAGCGAGTTTCTACCATTCTATCAAGCCCTAAATCTTAAAACGGAGATTCTCTTTATCCTAGCCCTTTGGCCTACCTTTGGATTTGAGCTCAGACAGCAGGCTCCCTGGGCCCTCGTGGCCTATCAGGTGGCCCAGGTAGTGGCCTGGGTTGGACTTGTAGTACTTCTGCAGGTCTGGGATAGGGAACGTCACATACAGGTTCCTAATGTCCTTGATAGGCACCACTTTGTAGAATTGCTATGAAGGAAAATTACGGATGAGATATTTGAATTGAGACAACGAAAAGTACCTCAGTAGCACAACTTTTCCATGGGATGATGTATTTGATTGTGTATCCATATATTTATTTGTATCTTGGAGGGAGAAACTAAGGAGCTCACCCTGAGGTGCTCCTCCTGGAAGGGGTGGTTGGGGAACTCGGGGATAGGCACATTCTTGTTCTCCACTTCGCCAAACAGCTTGACCACCATGGTGGTGAGCTCATCTAATGACTCTGTGTGAATGAGAAAAAGGGCGTGATTAGTTTAATTTATTAAGACACTCAATCTTCCTGGATTCATACTCAAACCATTCAAATGACAAAACACTTCAAATACACTTACAGTCGGAAGTTTACATACACCTTAGCCAAATACATTAAAACTCAGTTTCACAATTCCTGACATTTAATCTTAGTAAAAATTCCCCGTTTTAGGTCAGTTAGGATGACCACTTTATTTTAATAATGTGAAATGTCAGAATAATAGTAGAGAAAAGGATTTCTTTCAGGTTTTATTTCTTTCATCACATTCCCAGTGGGTCAGAAGTGTACATACACTCAATTAGTATTTGGTAGCATTGCCTTTAAATTGTTTAGCTTGGGTCAAATGTTTCGGGTGGCCTTCCACAAGCTTCCCACAATAAGTTGGGTGAATTTTGGCCCATTCCTCCTGACAGAGCTGGTGTTACTGAGTCAGGTTTGTAGGCCTCTTTGCTCGCACATGCTTTTTCAATTCTGCCCACAAATTTTCTTTAGGATTGAGGTCAGGGCTTTGTGATGGCCACTCCAATACCTTGACTTTGTTGTCCTTAAGCCATTTTGCCACAACTTTGGAAGTATGCTTGGGGTCATTGTCCATTTGGAAGACCCATTTGCGACCAAGCTTTAACTTCCTGACTGATGTCTTGAGAAGTTGCTTCAATATATCCACATAATTTTCGTGCCTCATGATGCCATCTATTTTGTGAAGTGCACTAGTCCATCCTGCAGTAAAGCACCCTCACAACTTGATGCTGCCACCCCCGTGCTTCACGGTTGGGATGGTGTTCTTCGGCTAGCAAGCCTCCTTTTTCCTCCAAACATAACGATGGTCATTATGGCCAAACAGTTCTATTTCTGTTTCATCAGACCAGAGGACATTTCTCCAAGAAATATGATTTTTGGCCCCCTGTGCAGTTGCAAACCGTAGTCTGACTTTTTTTATGGCGGTTTTTGGAGCAGTGGCTTCTTCCTTGCTGAGCGGCCTTTCAGGTTATGTCGATACAGGACTCGTTTTACTGTGGATATTGATACTTTGTACCTGTTTCCTCCAGCATCTTCACCAGGTCCTTTGCTGTTGTCTTGGGATTGATTTGCACTTTTCGCACCAAAGTACGTTCATCTCTAGGAGACAGAACACGTCTCCTTCCTGAGCGGTATGACGGCTGCGTGGTCCCATGGTGTTTATACTTGCGTACTATTGTTTGTACAGATGAAGGTGGTACCTTCAGGCATTTGGAAATTGCTCCCAAGGATGAACCAGACTTGTGGAGGTCCACAGTTTTTTTTCTGAGGTCTTGGCTGATTTGTTCAGATTTTCCCATGATGTCAAGCAAAGAGGCACCGAGTTTGAAGGTATGCCTTAAAATACATCCACAGGTACACTTCCAATTGACTGAAATTATGTCAACTAGCCTATCAGAAGCTTATAAAGCCATGACATTTTCTGGAATTTTCCAAGTTGTTTAAATGCACGGTCAACGTAGTGTATGTAAACTTCTGACCCACTGGAATTGTGATACAGTGAATTATAAGTGAAATAATCTGTCTGTAAACAATTGTTGGAAAAATTACTTGTGTCACGCACAAAGTAGATGTCCTAACCAACTTGCCAAAACTATAGTTTGTTAACAAGACATTTTTGGAGTGGTTGAAAAACTAGTTTTAATGACTCCAACCTAAGTGTATGTAAACTTCCGACTTCAACTGTATACTATAACTGTTATGTAGCATTTAATTGCATGTACATGAAGCACTGTTTCCATCCTGTAAGTTAGGTTTGGAATCTTGTACAGTAACAAGAGCGGTCAATAATGCAAGCAAAATGTGCCCAGACAGTATCAACCGTGTAGCTGTGAAAGCCATTCATGAAGTCATGCCATTGTAAACCCAGCTGCCAAGTGCAAGCCCATTTCATTTCACTATAGAGGACATGGTGTCACTAAATGGACCATTTCAACTGGTAATGAACACACCAGTGACACAGCCTACTGCATCCCCAGTGACTCGTTGGATCCTGGCTCGTCTGTGGCTCACAGAATTGGAAAGGTGAACAAGGGTTATTTGGGATTTTTTTTACTGGGGCTGGTGGGGACACAGTATTAAAGGGGAAATTAACTGCAACTGTAAAAGTAGACGTCCTTATATTAATTATTCTCTTTGGTCCTGATCCCTGCTTACACTGAAATGTACGGTACTACATTCGAAGGCAGGGTTTCCCAAACTCATTTGGTTTTTTGGCCTTGCACTACACAGCTGATTCAAATAACCAAGCTTTGATTATTTGAATCAGATGTGTAGTGCTAAGGGGGAAAAAACTAAAAGTGCACTTAGGGGGAACCAAAGTTTTTCGTTTAGAAGAAGTAGGCAGTGGTCTGATGCCGAACAATAAAGGAAATTCACATGAGCTCCACAGCTCCTACTTCACCCAAGCTCTACCAAGGTTTTCCAGCACACAGCTTTGACCTACTACAATAGCTGTGTTGGTATTGTACTTGAAAATATGTGTAGGCAGGTTTGCTTAGGATTTAAACCTTCTCAAACAGCCCAATTCATATTCTTAGAGGAGGTGCTTCCACAATAATGTGATTTGTACAGCATACAAGTTCAAGTATTGGATTCTTCACACAAACGCCACACTAATTCCATTCTACCTTTTTCAAGCTGTTTTTAAATGATATGAAAGCAAGCTTTGCTTTCATACTTATAAGACCAACATGATTGATTGAGGCGTTTTGTCTTGTGGTAATGTGGTGCCTGCCTGTACTTCCTTAAATCTTTTTAGCAATACATGTCATTGAGAAAAAAATATTTCATTACATATTTTTGGGGTCAGTAGGTGCCCAACATAACAACAGGTGGTGGTGTGTTGGACAGTCACACATATATAGAGGTCTATAGAGCCTGTCTCCCTCCATTCCTCATTTCTGTAATCGTTAGCTTACCTGTATATTGACATAAGCTCAGAAACACTTGTTTTGCAAGCATGATCCCGTTTTATCAATTGCTGTGCTGATCAATGGGCAGTTCATTACCTCCGTCAAATGAATGTAGCTTAAAGTTGTGTATTTCTAATTATTTTTGCAATAAAGGTGACGCTACAATACACATTTACAATTGGCCTATATCTAAAAACACATACACATACTATGTACGTACATACATATACACATATATGTACGTATGTGTGCGTACGTACATACGTACGTACATAGATATACACATATATGTGCGTACGTACATAGATATACACATGTATATGTACGTATCTGTGCGTACATACGTACATACGTACATACATACATATACACATTATTTTTAATAGCAGGACACTGTAAAGTCCATTGTTCCTCTAAAGAATATACATTAGGATGTTTGAGAAGGTTTGAATCCTTTCCGGCTTCAGACCAATGCCTACCTCTCACCGTAAGGTGATTATACAACATATCCACATGCAAAAAGAGTCCTCAAAAAATGTCATTTTCACTTAAAAATATATATATATTTAAATGAATGTGTTTTGTCACAATTTATTGTCCAGGGCCTGGTTTCCCAAAATCATCTTAAGGCTAAGTTCATCGTTAGAACCTTCATAGGCGCTTCGTTAAATCTCAGAGCTGTTTCCCAAAACCATCGTTACTAAAGTTGCACTTGAAAAAAAATTGGTGATTTACCAACTGCCTCAGACCACTCGTAGAACAGCTAACTCCGGTCCAGCCTATATTTGCTCCAATCATAGACGCCTATAAGTGGTTCAGATTTGGTCTGGTCCGGAATGAGAAGTGAAACATTCTTCCTCAGTTGTAAAGGCACAACCTAGAGTCGAGACAATGTCTTAAGTAGATTAACATGTTATTCCTCCATCCTTCTGAAAGAGACGTTTTCATTTGACAAAAACAACATCATATCGAAGGAGTGCTTTTGATTTGACGGCGGCACATACACAGTTCGCTGCGAGACGACCGCTAGATCCGATGATCTGTTTCTGCGCATGAGCTTAGCTAGCCAACGTCACCATGACATTGCCTACAAGCAGGATCTGGGATTTCCATTAGGGAAGCAGTTTCTGCCCATCTTCAGCACAATCAATCACTCCAGTGTTTAATTGGTATATTGTAATTACTTCGCCACCGTGGCCTATTTATTGCCTTACCTCGCTTATCTTACCTCATTTGCACATACTGTATATAGATTTTTTCTACTGTATTATTGACTGCATGTTTGTTTATTCCATGTGTAGCTCTGTTGTTGTAGTATGTGTCGAACTGCTTTGCTTTATGTAACCGATGTGAAATGGCTAGCTTGATGGCGGTGTGCGCGCTAATAGCGTTTCAAATCGGTGACGTCACTCGCACTGAGACCTTGAAGTAGTTGTTCCCCTTGCTCTGCAAGGGCCCCGGCTTTTGTGGAGCGATGGGTAACGATGCTTCGAGGGTGGCTGTTGTCGATGTGTGCAGAGGGTCCCTGGTTCGAGCCCAGGTAGGGGCGAGGAGAGGGACGGAAGCTATACTGTTAAATTTATTCTTGGCCAGGTCGCAGTTGTAAATGAGAACTTGTTCTCAACTAGCCTATCTGGTTAATTAAAGGTGAAATAAAAAATAAAATAATCTTCGTACTACACTGCCTTTGCTATAGTCTCGTTTTAATTTTAACGTCTAGAATTTGAGCTAGGTAGTCACTATAGCCCCCACAATAATAAGTGATATAAGACCCATACTTTTAGTTGGAAGTTTTAGTTCAAACTTCGTATGCCTCTGGACAGCTGAGCAAACAGATGACTGCAGCACTTGGCTGAGTGTTTTGGGGGCTCAGTCCCAGACAGTTACAGGAGAGGAGTGTTTAGAAAAGCACTTCCTAGCCTTTAGTGTGACCTACGAGAGGATGTGAGAGCTTTTAGCTCTGTATAGCTGACAGGTTATTTCCTCCATCTAAACCAGTTTAAGATCTCTGATCCAAGCAGCAACTCTGTCAGTGGTGGAAAAAAGTATCCAATTATAATACTTGAGTAAAAGTAAAGATAACTTAATAGAAAAGGACTCAAGTAAAAGTGAAAGTCACCCAGTAAAATCCTACTTGAGTAAAAGTCTAAAAGTATTTGGTTTTAAATACACTTAGGTATCAAAAGTAAATATAATTTCAAAAATATACTTAAGCATCGAAAGTAAAAGTGTAAAATATGTCAAATTCCTTATATTAAGCAAACCATTTTCTATTTACGGATAGCCAGGGGCATGCTCCAACACGCAAATTTACAAATGAAGCATGTGTTTAGTGAGTCCGCCAGATCAGAGGCAGTAGGGGATGACTAGAGATGTTCTCTTGATAAGTTTGTGAATTGAACAATTTTCCTGTCCTGCTAATCATTCAAAATGTAACGAGTACTTTTGGGTGTCAGGGAAAAAGTATGGAGTAAAAAGTACATCATTTTCTTTAGGAATGTAGTGAAGTAAAAGTTGTCAAAAATATAAATAGTAAAGTAAAGTACAGATACCCCAAAAAACAACTTAAGTAGTACTTCCAAGTATTTTCACCGAAGTACTTTACACCACTGTTGATTGTTAAATATGTGGACGTTGGCGTGTGCACGCACACACCGGCTAACACCACACACACCCTTACCTCTTCCCAGCACACACAGTCCCATGAGGTTGGAGGAGTAGTAGGTGGAATGGAACTTCAGGAGCTCCTGGCGGATGTTGATCCCATCCTTGGATGGCCTGGTCTCCAGAGTCAACTTGTTACCTGAAAAATCAACCAGATCTCATTTTTAAACAGCTAGTCAATGCACCCATTCATGTTTTTGTAATATATGTACAATGCAGCGAGTGCTTGATCTAACTGGACAAAAGACTAGGGTCTTTATCGTCATATGATGTGTTGAAAAAAAAAAAAAAACGGTCAGTGGCAAAAATGAGGACATCAAAGCATCAAATCAATTTGTAAAACGCCAGAATAGTCATCAAAGAGGACTTTATGAAACAGTCCACAGTGGGAGGGAGAATACATCCACTTATAAGGAAAACAAGCTTGTTCTAAGAAAACCAATGGGCGAACGAAATTAATCCCAACAGTGATGCTGATTCTGTCCTCTATGGGCTAGCACTTTACTAATTAGCCTACAGAACGACAGCCCAAATCTAGCACTTCATCTGTGGCAGGCTAGCTGGTGGGCATTTCCCTATGCTAAAACAAATAACAGAGCCACACAACATCTAGAAACATCTGACTCGATTTATACTGTTAAAAGGGGACCTTCACCACTTTATAGCCAAAATATTAATAATCTCCAGCACCATAATGTATACATGTGAAAATGTATTTGTGGTGAAGTGTCCCTTTAAGCATTTCTAAGAAATTGATGTTTTTGTGAAGGCTGTCATGACCGTGTTTGTCTCCGACATTCGCTTATTATTGAGTGTTTTGGCCAGAGCTGATCCAGTTTCCGTTATTAGCAGAAAATAAAGCTTATATAACTCAACACTGCCACCAGCTGGCTCTTCTGGACTGGGAGCAGCTCTAAGTCTAATCATATGAGAACACAATTAGAGTGAGAGAAAGAGTCAGCACATTAAAGGCTGAGAGGAACTTAGTTGTTTTAAACAGGACTGCTGGGTCATGTTCATAACGGGAAAACTATACCTAAATGTTTTGCAACGGAAAAGGAAGTCCTGGTAGTTCCTCCATTTTCAGTCCTGTTTCAGTTTGTTGTATTCCGTTTTGTGCCTAACGAACATGACCGTGGGTTGATACATGCTGGGTTGGGTTGACCCCTATCTATAGTATGTAAGGTGGCATGAGGTTTTTACCGGTCCCAAATTTGCTGAACGGGTGGTTGGGGTTGCCAGTGGCCTTCTCCAGCTGGAACAGTCTCCAGGCATCATTCATCAGGTTCTTCTCATGCTCGGAGTCCACGGCGTTCACCTCACGGTCCTTACAGCTCTCGTCAAACAACGGGCACAGGAAGAACTGAGCAAACCTTAAGATACATACAGGACAAGACATTAATTTAACAAGTTAACATGCATACTAAGCAAAAACAGCAGAACAGGCTATTTAGAATAGAACACTGGGGTCATTGGATGAGTCTTTTGAAAATTAACTTGATTGTTCTGGTGAAGGCCTTCAGGTGATGACTGTGCAAAAGGTGTATTAGGTGTGTCTGTGTGTGCTATTTATGACTCCAGACCAGAAGTTTTTGACAACAGTAAAATCCCATTGTCTGAATTCAGATGTATACTTTTCGTCGGCAGACTCAATAGACAGCAGTGACATTTGGCAGACCTGTACGCAAAGCTATCTGAATGGCACCGAGCAAGATCAACTGCCATGCAGAGCAGAATGACTGCAATTAAGTGAACTGGCCAAAGTAAATGCCATCCGCAGCGAGGCTTTGCACAGCCTGTAGCTACAGATTGTCAACATACGTAGCTGGATGAAACAGAAATCTGAGATGTCACACAAGCAAGTTGTCCAATTATATATTCAAACGGCCTTATACACCTGTAAAAACTATTATGGTAGCCCCGTACACCTATTTTTAACAACCATCCTTCGTTTGTAGCACTATTCTATGAAGGTTCATGATATGGATTTAAAAATGGCTTCCAAAACCCAGATCAGACTCCAGTGTTCCATTACGTTCATGAGTGTTTGAAAAGAGAAAGCCTAATAAATAATGAAATGAATTGCTGTCCAGATGGTTTTCATGCATTACCAGCAGCACTATGGAACTATTAAGATGAGAATCTATGAGGCTTGAACAGGTGCTTCCTAGGCAATATTATTACAAAGTGGGTAAGCTTAACCCAAATCGACAGCTAGAGGATACACTCGTACTCCATCCAAAGCACATCATTTAGGCAACACACAGTGGTCTTTATGGACTGATTAAAGGCGGGTGTTCTAAAAAGGCCTCATCATTCAAGACGGGGACCCTTACTAAACCTGAAGCTTCCCCATCCAATGGTTTGTATGCTAGCAGTAACCCTTCCAACTTACCCACGCCTAGTTAAGATGTGAGAGCTAAAGAAACCAATTCCATCCTTGAGGTCTCAGGTACTGGTAGGGGTGAAATTGACACTGGGACAGGTAACTGGAGACTCGTGTCCTGGTGGCTCTCTGGGATTAACGCCTGTGCTGTGTTCAGTACGTTTTTACGTTCTGGAACGTTCAATTGAACGGAAACGGTGCTGCACTGACCAACCAATTGAAAAACTGGGAGGGGGTTGGGTTGTAGAACGCTGACAGCATTACCACGGCCGTTTAAATACGTTGTCACTCTTTGCTACAGCCACACCGCGCCACACCCGTCAGACACGCGCAAACATACCTCAAAGTCCGTTCAAGAATGTACAGGAACGTTTTTGGGGAAACGTGTTGTTCGTTACAAACCGTTGCGCAACATTGCACAAGTTCAAGCAAACTGAACGCACCTCAGGCAGACCCAGGGGATGGATCCCATATTAATATTTAGAGAACACCCACTTAGTCTACACACATCATGTGGCTCTATAGAACCTGAGTAGTTCATTATTCAACATCGAAAAACAACAGACGGCTCAGTTGAGTATGTAAAGAAAACATATTTTACACCCCTTCTCTGCCAACTAGAGGCCAGTCCAGTTTGGGAGGGATTTTACAGCAACATAAATTGGATAGTCATGAGGAAAAACATAATATTTCACAGCCTAATCGGGTTACAGTGGCACATTCAAGCTGTCAAAATGAGAGTCATGGGAGAATTTCTATGACATAACCTGGGTCATATTCAAAAAGCACCTAACGGAAGAAAGGAAACAAAAGGGGAAGGGCTAGCTGAACTTGTCCAATAAGAAACGCTTGTTGTCCAATAAGTCCATGTTGCAAAGACAAATTCTACATTGTGCCCTAATGAACGGCGAGTCTGTTGGTTCACCCACCTGTCCAGTGCTCCCTCCAGGTGCTCGTGGGATACGTCAAAGTAGTAGTTGGTGTGCTCTCCGCTGGTGAAGGCATTGGAGCTGCCAGCATGCTCACTGAGAAACTGGCTGTACTCATTCTCCTTGGGGTACTTCTCTGTGCCCAAGAACAGCATGTGTTCGCAGAAGTGGGCAATGCCTGATATGTTCCCTGGGTCCGACAAAGAACCTGAGGTTGTAGACATAAGTGTCGAACAGATAATTAGTATGTTTATTTGCTTCCACACACTGCTGCGCATAAAGTAAAACAAAGTCAATTGATGTTAAGCTGCTGGCAGATGCTGTTTTTAACCACAGACACTAAAGGATTCAAGCTTTCAGGCTGGCATAGTTCAAATCCTGTTAAAGAGATTCTGTGGTACTTTTGTTTACTTTTTAACCAGTAGTTCTGAAAGTAGCACACACGAGCCAAAAGTGGTCTGTGAAAATTGTGTACTGTGTCACATATGTGCACGTCATTGCGCTCTCTCTGCTGTGTCCACTTAGCCATTGGGCCCGGCCTGCAACCTCATTGGCTAACGCTGGGCAGGTCTCTTGCTAGCTGTCACTCAAATGCGAGGGGCTGAAGCTCGTTGGCGAGAACTTAAATTGGTAGGGAGCTGGCCCATGTTGCAGGAAATTTAGGGAAAATGGCACGGCACAGCTTCAAGAAAAGTCGCTTTCAAACTAGGGATTTCGTGGCTAATTGAGGCAAAACAGTAATTCTGCTCATAGATTATGCACGTATGAACAACACATTGACACATCCAGCTCAAAGCGGGAGGTTTAAAAAAAATACTAATAAAAAATTGTACCCGGAGCATGTTTTAAATTAAGGGACAAAAACAGAGGCAGAAAGAGACTGCCATAAAAGGATACTCTTCAATGTGGACCTGTGGGAAATAAACTAGGAGTGAAAAAGAGAAATGGAAGCATAACATTGTCTCTGGTATTCGTGTAAAATGTGAACGGGGGTTGAAGCAAATAAATAAAGATACAGAAAGAGAGGTAACATTTAAGGAGAGATAGGGTTTGCTATGGGATGAGGAGAGAGGGGTGGAGACACCTGTGGAAAAATAATGAAAGAGGGAGACCAGAGGTCCTGGTGTTAAGAATAGGGCTGGGAGACTGCCTGGAGCCTAGGCTAGAGGTGGGGAATACTGCACCTATGTTGACGTCCAGCCCTGCTGAGGACTTGTCTGTGGTGGGGTCACTGATGAGCACGGCCTTCAGGCCATTGGTGAACTCTAGACCCCTGTAGACCCGTTTGTCCTCTGGAGAGCGGATGATCTCACTGACCACCCTCTTCATGGCAGGGTCTGTCATTCTGAGGGGCAGAGACAACAAGCCTGTACAGCACAGGGCATAATCTTGTTATTAGTCTACCCACTAATTAGAATTTGACTAGACAAGCAATCTACAGACAGGTGGACGTCACAATGATTTATTTTTTTAACATGGGGGGGAATGTATATTGGCGAGCATTCTGAGTGATGCAATGTGGATGGACTTCCCAAACTGAAGTGTCATATTTAGACAGTGCTCTCAATCAAGGTGGAGGACTGACTGCCCTTCATAGGCTGAGCAGACGCCAGCATTCAGTAATCAGTTTTTACAAATACATTGAAAATAAACAATGAATTCAACAGGCAGATATGCAGAATTAAATAGGTTGACCTGGAAATAACGTTTAAATATCTGGGTGTATCACCCAGTCCACTATGAAAACAGCAAACACATGGATTAATGTTACTAACCACACTCCTCAATAAATTTACAATGTACCGTTAAACAGCTCTGTACACCAAGTAAACAAATCATATTAGCTAGCTCCTGGTTTACTACAAGCTAAGATACTTTGTTACAATATAACTAACTGCTTTCATTTTTTGTTCAAAGTACGAATATATTTTTAGGCTGGTTTGTGTTTGCAAATTAGCCGCACTGGGATAGCCGGGTGACGCCAGAAGAGATTAATCTCATTAACTGGCTAGCATGATTCCTAGGCTAGCTATCTAGGATTTGTGCGTAGCTGGTACACCCAGGTGAGGTAGCTATACTGGCTGGTTATAAATTAAGTGCATAGATCTTTCCTTGGTTAGCTAGCTATTAAAGATGATTTGCTACCTTGTGTTACGTAGCTAGCTATAAATGCTATTCTGCTAATGCTTAGTCAGAACGCGCTAGCTACTGCTGTCATTGTGTGGCTAAATAACGTTACAGTTAGCTGGTTAATTATTTGCTAATTTCATTAGCTATTTTAAAGTGGATAGTATCTGACATTTAACACTCACTTAAAATGTTGATTAAAGTACAAACTATTCCCCGCAACCAGAAGCTGTCTCGTTAATAACTGGGCCGGTCGGCTAAAACATTGCAGCATACTTCAGATAGACAAAATCAGGGAGAACTTCTTCTTCGATAGGTTTTAACGGCGGTTGGCATCCAATAAATGTTGCATTACTGCCATCTACTAGACTGGAGTACTTTGCTTGAAAAAAAACTACAAATAAACAAATACCCTACCATATTCTAACACTCACAAAAAAATTGAAATAACAGCAACCTACTCCACTATTTAAATCTATTTAGTCCTACCTCAGGCCAACAACCTGAAAGGAAGGGACACTGCCACTTAAGACACCCTGTAACCCTTCTGATGTCAAGTCTCGCACAACCAAATACCTCTCTGCAGCTGCCACCACAACCTACATTTTCTGCTACTTACATTACTTCCCTGCAGTACAGTTTATAACCATTGCTATATGCAAAAAAATCAATCTTACTGAAACATATATCACTTGTTAGCCTATCCCTCTGTACTGGTACAGATCTACTACTCACACCACTCCTCTCAGGATCCCTCCCCTTTGACCCATCTTCCTCTACTTTCTTCACTAACTCAACACATGAGAACTTCTGCACTACTCTAACCCTGGAAACCTCAACCTGCCTCTCTCGCACAGGACATTTCTGATCCCCAGCCCCATGGGCACCCCAACAATTAACACATACCACAACTTTCCCCAATGCTACACATTCCTTTGTCTCATGCCCTTCTGCACACGTCTCACATCTAGGAACCTCACTCCTACTCACTGCTGCCACATGCCCATAAGCTTGACACCTGTAACAATGTAATGTATTCGGCACAAAGCTTGTACAGGATAACTTATATATCCTAATATCACTTTGTCAGGTTTCTACGCATGAGCTTTGCAAGCCAACATCGCCATGCCATTGCCTACAGGTGTAATCGGGGATTTCTATTGGAGAAGCAGTTTTAGTGTCTTCCTACCAAAGATTTGTATAACTAAACCAAGATAGACCACAGCCTGTCGTTGCCAATGGGAACAAATTAGTCATAGTGGGCAGAACAAGCAAGGTGGTGGGAAGAGCCAAGCACGAGCTAGCGAGATCCTATTGGCGTGTTCTAGCATGCGTCTGCATTTTTCCGTTAGGGAACACCTCCTCTGTGAAGTGCGTGTGTGCAATAACTCAATTCACCTTTGCACTCCTAAGCAACGCAAATTTCTAAACGTTTGCAAAGGGCAAAGTCTACAAAACTTAATCCACTCAGTTCATAACAGATTTTAGTTTTGGGAAGAGAAAACTGTTTTGAGATAAAATGTTTCATCGATGAGAAAAGTTGCAGAATGTTGACCAAAATCCATCTAGTTCCATCTTCTCCCACTGCCAGACATATTTGGTAGTGAGAGGAAACGCCAAGTGGATGCTTCAGATGTATAAATCCGGTGAAATATCTGTCTCATTGTTCTATCTGTGTTCCTACTGTACTGTCTTTGCCGTCATGGCACCATGTTGTAATAGACAAATGCCATCGACGCCAGAGATTCACGTAATCCGTAATGAATTGTGTAATTTATTTAATATCAGGGGTATTTACTAAAATACTATTCATTTAAAGTACAACACATACAACATGTGGACAAGTATGGTTTTCATGGATGTGTCATGTTTAGATCAGAAAGTCGATTAAATCAGCCTGATTGGATGAATCCACTTCTTTCCTAATGTGCCCATCTACCATCAGTTCATCGCACATAAATGACACTAAAACAAATAATAAATATTACATATACCGGTATACAGTGGTAGCTAGAATAAAGACTTGCCATTCAGTGGAGCAGTAGTGCTTGTATGCAATGAGACTAGCTAAGTCATTCCCAATGCAGTTATTGATGAATTTTCAATATCCTTAGCACACTGAACTGTCACTTTAGAATTTGTAACAGAATGGGGTGGTGCTTGGTTCTCCTTTTCCTGTAGTCCACAATCATCTCCTTTGTCTTGGTTACGTTGAGGGATAGGTTGTTATTCTGGCACCACACGGCCAGGTCTTTGACTTCCTCCCTATAGGCTGTCTCGTCGTTGTCGGTGATCAGGCCTACCACTGTTGTGTCGTCTCCAAACTTAATGGTGTTGGAGTCATGCCTGGCCATGCAGTCGTGGGTGAACAGGGAGTACAGGAGGGGACTGAGCACGAACCCCTGGGGGGGCTCCAGATGTGTTGCTACCTACCCTCACCACCTGGGGGCGGCCCGTCAGGAAGTCCAGGATCCAGTTGCAGAGGGAGGTGTTTATATGTAAGATGGCTAAATAAAGAGCAAAAGTGGTAATTGGTTATTATTATGTTATTATTTGTGCCCTGGTCCTATAAGAGCTCTTTGTCACTTACCATGAGCCGGGTTGTGATAAAAACTCACGCTCATCCTTCTGTTTAATAAATGTATTGTATAGTGTGTGTGTGGCATTCTTACAATGATGGTAAAAAACTATATTTGAGAGTGTGCTGACCCTGGTGCTAGAGGGGGTACGCAGCTGGAGGTTGAATGTTTGAAAGGGTATGGGACTATAAAAAATTTGGGAACTACTGTTTGTAAAGATCCGGGCCATTCGGGCCGGGTCTGATTGCCCTCTGGCTCATTGAGGGTCCAACTTTTTGGACCCGAAAAGTTGGACCCGAGAAGAATAACATTTTACAGTTCAGAAGACCTATTTTGAGATGAGCACACCAAATTTAGCATTGAGGTTGATTTAGGTACCCTGAAAAGATTTAGATATGGAGTCCCACAGATTTAAAAATAAATTAAATATGATTAATCATATAACGTAGACGCTGGAAGTCGAGAAGCAGGTGGTTTGTTTAATATAACAAATAACATGGAACGACACTGTCATGGAAATTCTTACATAGGGACACTCAAAGACAATCTTAAATGAATCATTGTTCATTGTCAGCGCGCTCGAGAGGTTCCAACCAATTCAATGCACCATAGTACACATGTCAATCAGGAGCTCTGCCTGGGCAGACCCAGCAGTTGTCTTATATATGGCTATACACAGGCAAGTTATATTTGCATGATTTAGCATAATTCATTAATCATTACCGTTTTGTTTCATTCATGTGACCGACCAATACAGGTTCATAACATGTGACAGATCAACACCTCACAAGGCTTCTTCTCTTTGAGCTGAGTGTAACGATTCTCGTCCTGGGAAGATGAGGAGGAAGGATCGGACCAATACGTAGCGTGGTAAGTGTCCATAATTTGTATTTTAATAAATCAACTGAACACTGAACAAAATAACAAAGGGCACGAACGAACAAACGAAACAGTTCTGTATGGTGAAAACACACAACACAGAAAACAACTACCCACAAACACAGGTGGGAAAAGGCTACCTAAGTATGGTTCTCAATCAGAGACAACGATAGACAGCTGCCTCTGATTGAGAACCACACCAGGCCAAACACATAGAACTAGACAACATAGAACACAACAAAAGGTCTGGGTGTATTGTCAAATTACAGCTACTGATTGTGAGGATTTGTACGGTCAGCCAGCTGCACGAACACAGAAATTGGTTTATAGAACAGCAAATGAATAAAACAAAGAAATTTGTTATAAAAAAAGCACAAACATTAAAATTCCATTACAATACAACACTGGAGTAGCGTCTAGACATGACAAACAGAAACAGTACTGCCTGGGGAAAGAACCTAAGGGAGTGCCAGATAAAGGGGAGGTAATGAGTGAAGTAATGTAGTCCAGGTGTGCTTAATGATGAAGCGCAGGTGCGCGTAATGATGAATGCCAGATGCGCGTAATGATGGTCCCCAGCATTACGCACTCCTGCCACCATCATTACGCAGACCTGCCTTCCCCGTCACGCGTATCAGCGATTATTGGACTCACCTGGACTCAATCACCTCTGTCATTACCTCCCCTATATCTGTCTGTTCCCCCCGCTCTGTTCCCCGCTTCAGCATTGATTGTCTTATGTCTTTGTATACCCGTGTGCTGATGCTATTCCTGTCTTGTTCCATGTCTGTTCCAATTAAATGTTTGACTCCCCGTACCTGCTTCTCTTCTCCAGCGTCGGTCCTTACAAATAGTCAATGAACAGCATTCTCACGTAGGTGTTCCTTTTGTCCAAGTGGGAAAGGGTAGTGTGGAATAACAGGGATTGCGTCATTTGTGGATCTATTGGGGCGGCATGCGAATTGGAGTGGTCCAACGGTGTCTGGGATGATGATGTTGATGTGAGCCATGACCAGCCTTTCAAAGCATTTCATGGCTACAGATGTGAGTGCTACGGGGCCCTACTCATTTACACAGGTTACCTTGGCGTTCTTGGGCACAGGGACTATGGTGGTCTGCTTGAAGCATGTAGGTATTACAGACTGGGTCAGGGACATCGAAAATGTCAGTGAAGACACTTGCCAGCTGGTCGGCGCATGCTCTAAGTACATGTCCTGGTAGTCCGTCTGGCGCTGTGGCCTTGTGAATGTTAACCTACTTAAAGACATTACTCACATCGGCTATGGAGAGCATGATCACACAGTCATCTCGAAAAGCTGGTGCTCTTACGCATGGTTCAGGCAAGCATGGTGCTTGCCTCGAAGCGAGCATAGAAGGCATTTAGCTCGTCTGGTAGGCTTGTGTCACTGGGAAGCTCACGACTGGGTTTCCCTTTGTAATCCGTGATAGTTTGAAAGCCCTGCCACATCCGACAAATGTCAGAGCAGATGTAGTAGGATTCAGTCTTAGTCCTGTACTGACGTTTTGCCTGTTTTGTGTTTCGCCTGAGTGCATAGCGAGATTTATTATAAGTGTCCGGGTTAGTGTCCCGCTCTTTCAAAGCGGCAGCTAGATTTGGTCCCTGGGGGCATTGGTAGCCATCTTATTAAATGGCCACAGACTGTACCACATTAGTAAATAGATAAGCTATTTCAAGTATTTTGATAAGCTATTTCGTGTAAGCTATTTTAAGTAAATAGAAAAGCTATTTAAAGTATTTTGGTCTATGCGATTTAACCCGGAGTGAGGTTTAAAAAATAGGCTATAGTAGAATTTGACAGTAGAGCAGACAATTCATCTTTTCCAGTGAAGTGTGTAGGCTAGGCTACTACTGTACGTCTGAATCCTAGAAATGGAATCTCATTCTAGTTTAGTGGTCTGAAAAACCTACGGTGGAATAAAGCTAAATTACGTCGTTCTGTGGGGCCGGAGTGGTGTCACACTTTTTCCCCTTCCTAGCACAGCTGATTAAACTACAGTAATTGCATTGTAAACGGAAGATCATAAATAGTTTATTATTGGAATCAGGTGTGTTAGCTGGGGCTGGGGAAAAAGTGTGACACCATTCAAATCAAATCAAATGATATTTGTCACATACACATGGTCAGCAGATGTTAATGCGAGTGTAGCGAAATGCTTGTGCTTCTAGTTCAGACAGTGCAGTAATATCTAACAAGTAGTCTAGCAATTTACCTTACAACTACCTAATACACACAAATCTAAAGGGGTGAATGAGAATATGTACATGTAAATATATGGATGAGCGATGGCCGAGCGGCAATAGATGGTATAAAATACAGTAAATACATATGAAAGGGGTAATGTAAGATGTGTAAACATTATTAAAGTGGCATTATTTAAAGTGGCATTGTTTAAAGTGACTAGTGATCCATTTATTAAAGTGGTCAGTGATTGGGTCTCAATGTAGGCAGCAGCCTCTCTGGGTTAATGATTGCTGTTTTTCAGTCTCTCGGTTCCAGCTTTGATGAACCTGTACTGACCTCGCCTTCTGGATGGTAGTGGTGTGAACAGGCAGTGGCTCGGGTGGTTGTTGTCCAACATTCAGGCCCCTGAGGACTGGAGTTGCCCATCCCTGCTCTAAGGGTCCCCGAGGAGAGGTGAAAACCACTGGCCTATTGTAATTTATCTTATTTTTTTTTATCCCTAAGTAAAATAATTAATTTTCTTTAACCCATACAACTGGAAAAAATATCGTTCTTGTGTTTGCTTGAAATGTGTGGGTGGGTGCTTTATGCTTACATGGCCAGTCGAGGGAACAAGAGACCCATCTTGATCGATCCCGGCGGTACAGTATGAGCGATTTAAAGTAAACCAGCATCCAATTGATGAATTTCAGATTAAATGTGTAATTTCCCCCAATGTCCGTAGGCATTGTTATGGACCTGTTATTTTGTTGCACAACTTTGATTAGCGATTCTGGACAACAGTCATTTTTTTTTAAATGTAAGTGATTTTATATGACAATTATATCCCCTATCAGATCATTCAAACAGCCGTTAGTAAAATGTATGTAATCCGGCAGCTCTTGTTATCTTGCTGTTTCTCTGTTTATGGGAAATTCCTCAACTCTGAACTATCTCTCTGTTTTGTTTGCATTGTGAGGAAAAGAGAAGCCGCAACAAGTTCCGGGGTCGCTCCTCCGTCAAAACCCTGGCCGTCCCCGATAAAAACCGTCAGAATTTCATTGGCTAATGCACAAATTAATTTCAGAACACTAAAAGACAAAAAGGACTCTGCAAGACTCCAGCACAACGACATAAACTACAATGGATTATTCAACCAATGACAACAAATCAATCAGCAAGAAGAAAGTGGTGGCTGTGGTGGGAGGTGGTTTGGTAAGAAGTAAACGTTTAAGTGGATAATGTCAACGTAAATGAAAAGGGACTGTCAGTCTGCTGATATACGCTGTTATGAAAAGCTTAGCACGACATAAACGATGTATCTATTTCTAAAATCTATTTATTTATATTTTGTGATACGCATTCAGAACCGTTCATTTCTTGGGGTTAAAGGACAACTTTAGTCTTTGTCAATTTGCTACACTGCAGATTCACTCCTAATAGATAGTGTAAAATGCATGACTGAATAACAGAGCTAACAGCATTGAGGTTGTAAACAACCAGTAGTACCATTGGTTATACTTTTCCTAGTAGGCCTTTAGAGAAACACCCTGTAAAGAGGAGTAAAGCCTACCAGTAATTGCCACTTGTTTTGATCTCTTCCTCGGATATCGCTTTGCAGTAACCGTGTATATTTTTGATCCATTTCCATTTTTATCACAAGCGATAACAATTGAAATAGATGCTGCCTCCACCATAAACTAATGCAAAAATATGCAAGCCTTTAACAGACTCATTCAACTCTCTCTCTCAGGTCGGCGCCTTGAATGCCTGCTACTTTGCAAAAAGAGGTTTCCAAGTAGAGGTCTTTGAATCTCGAGAAGGTAAACACTTTGATTATGCCACATTAAGGGGTTTCTCTGATTTTGAATAGCTACAAAGCAGTCTGCATTTATTTTGGGAAGTGTGCACTGTGCAGTCATTGGTCATTACAATATTCCTAACAAAACACAATGGCTTTGTCTTGGTAGCTATCACACAGCAATCTAAACATACATTTTAGTTTCAAAATAAGTTATTACCATTGGCATATGATGTATGACACTGGTTTCAAAAGCATTCACCAGATGCAGATATACTACATTTGAATTGACAAGCAGCTCAACCAGGTCACTATTCACTATTCACTTTAGCACAATTCATAGATTATACTGTAAATGTTTATTGTGGATATATTTCCAAAACCACTCTTTTTATGACTTTTTATGACTTATTTAGTGTACTGTACTTTTGAGGAGAGCTTGCAAGTAAGAATTTCACTGTACCATTTACATCCTGTGCACGTGCGAAGAAACTGTGATTAGAAGGTGCTTGTTTATGTTAGATTTGAGTCTCATAATTCCTGAATGTTTGACATTTCTGTCTATCTCTGATCCTGACCAGATATCCGCCAAGCCAAAATAGTAAAGGGAAGAAGCATCAATCTAGCTCTGTCTCATAGGGGTCGCCAGGCTTTGAAGCAAGTGGGAATGGAAGACACGGTATGTTGTCCTGGTTCGTCCTTCGTTGGCTACTACTGTGGGAAATCAAATGTTTTGCCTGTGGCTATGGAACCCTGACCTGTTCACCATCATGCTACCTTGTCATGCTGTTTGCTCCAGTTTCAACTGTTCTGCCTGCAGCTATGGAACCCTGACCTGTACACAAGATGTGCTACCTTGTCCTGGACCTGCTGTTTTCGACTCTCTCTCTCTCTTTCTCTTTCTCTTTCTCTCTCTTTCTCTTTCTCTCTCTTTCTCTCTCTCTCTCTCTCGTACCTGCTGTCTTGACCTCTGAATGCTCAGCTATGAAAAGACAACTGACATTTACTCCTGAGGTGCTGACCTGTTGCACCCTCTACAACCACTGTGATTATTATTTGACCCTGCTGGTCATCTATGAACGTTTGAACATCTTGAACGATCTGGCTTTAATAGCCAGTTACTCTTATAATCTCCATCCGGCCAGAAGAGGACTGGCCACCCCTCAGCCTGGTACCTTCCTCCAGGTTTCTTCCTAGGTTCCTGCCTTTCTAGGGAGATTTCCTAGCCACCGTGCTTCTACGTCTGCATTGGTTGCTGTTTAGGGTTTTAGGCTGGGTTTCTGTGTAAGCACTTTGTGACATCTGCTGATGTTAAAAGGGCTTTATAAATACATTTGATTTGATTTGAATTCCTAGTCTCAAGACCATGTAAGAGATGAAAACGGAACCAGGCAACCGCTCTTTGATTTGATTTTGATGTGTTCATAATGATGAAATATTTCAAGTGCCTGTACCCAAGCCCCATGGGAACATCTGGGCTGGGCCCCTGTACTTAGAGTTCTCTAAAATGTTATATTCTGGCAACTGATGTAAGAAATTATATTATTTTAGTGGGCACACATTTAGCGCACCAAGGGTGTTATGTATGGCTCAGTAGACACTGTGTCAGAAGGCTGTTTTACACTTCAATTACTTTTCAGCATGACAGGGTCAGGTTTGCTTCGCCAACTTTTGAAATAAAACTTCAAGGCCAGTCATGATGAGGGACAGAATGAGCTGAGGTAGCCCATATTTAGAGCAAAGAATATACACTCTCCTGAACTATGGCCAAACAGATAGATGTGTTTTAAACATTTTGCCAATCGTTGTTAGAGAACTTAGCGCTGTATTCCTTTTTCGCTAGGTTTGTCTTCACCGTGTTATTGTTGTCGATACACCTATAATGTGCATTTTGTATTCATGTTTTGATGTGTGTATTTTCTGTCAATTCTGTAATTCAGGGCTCAGCTGTAAAAGCGACCTTGGTCCATGTTTATGAGAATATCTGACCAGTTTGATTTCTCCTCCAGATTGTCTCCAAAGGAATTCCCATGCATTCCAGAATGATCCACTCTTTGAACGGGACACAGTCTCCCATTCCTTATGGCAAGAAAGGCCAGGTAATTCTGCTGCTGCAATGCCTACACACATCACACTGCAAATACCATTAGGTAGATTATTAATACATTTGACAAGCAAGACAAAGGATGGCCATTATCTTGTAAAGCAGTAGTCTGTCAGCATTTTGTATTACTGATGTAAAGTTACAGTAGCTTAAATGCAGACTTGTTTAAAGGCTACATTTGTCACTCCCACTCTCTCTTAGATATCACTTTGTCGCTGTAGCATAAGGCTCATTATTAAATCGTGGCATGGCATTTTGGAAAAAAGGCAATGGACGCTAATCCCACTCCAATTCAAGAATGACCTATAATCAACAGTTATTGTAACAGCGCTCAGCACAGATTCCAGAAAAGTTGTTGTTCAAGAGTGAGACAGGCCCCTTTAGCACTCTTTCATCATAGAAAATGCATGGAGACACAAACATGGGTCACTGGCCTCAGATTTACTATCTGAATCAACAGGACCTCTTCCATCCCAAAAGGACTGTGAAAATCATTACGCTTGTTTGCAACAGGAAGAAAGGGGAATGCCTCAAATGAAGCAGGCCTTTATTTCAATCCCAGAATACTTGACATTTCAAATGAACACCTGTCTTAGGTTCTTAGGGTGTGAATAGTCAGTTCAACAAATAAATGGAATCAAATTTGATTGGTCACGTACACATAAATAGTTTAACCTAAGGTGTAGCTTCTGAACAGTTTGGGCTACACACTGATATGACCCCCCTGTTGAAAGGCGAGGCTCTTACAAACACGTACATGTCGGTTGTTTTGCTCTAGGATGCCCACAAGCCTCAGAAGTCTTGTCTGAATGTCCCCTGGTACCAGCTGAAAAGATTAACGGAAGCATATATGGATACTGTTCAGTGCCAAAAATAAAGGGTTAAATAGATTTTAAAAATAAATAACAAATGTTTCCTGATCTTTCTTATATCTCCCAGATATAGGACAGACACTTCAGAACAAACTTCCTTTACATTTTTTTGGGGGGGGACTACCTGTTGTTCCATGTAGTGAATCTGTCATTCAATGTGTTTGTAGGGGCTAATAGCAATAAGGACAAAAATAAGGTTTCATCAAATAATTGTTTTATATATATTATATACTTCAAAATTTAAAATCAAACAGCTAAATTATCCTTGGTATAACCTTCTTAAAACAATTCCATAAACCCCATAATGTCCCCCCCCCCCCCCCCCCCCCCCAATGTACACGGCACCCCCCTTGACCTCAGAAGCCCACCGTGACCAGTACAGACATGGGTTCAAATACTATGTACTCTTTAAAATACTTTGAGCGTTTGCTCGAGCCTGCCTGGAGTGCCAGGTGGACGGCGTTAGCACTGTTTGGGAATTTCAACAAGCAAGCTTAATTAAGCACAGCTAAAGTATTTAAAATGATGCTATTTGACCCCAGGTCTGGTCCAGTGTTGTTGAAATGTCCCAACACTGTCACATGTTTAGGTCTGTGTCCATGATAGATGACATGAGCTGTAATTCCGCCCGCATAGTATAAAGGTTATGCTCAGCTCAGGATAGGTACACTGCAATGTGATGATGGAGGGAGGAAATCCCTACTGCGTACACATAGCTGTGATGTGTCTGATGTTGTATAGGGTTTATCCTCTGTCTTGTTCTGTCTTGAAAGAGGAAAAACTACGATCGGTAATCCCTCTATCATTAAGAGAAGTGGGAGGACAGGATGTCAGGAGCAATGTAGATGAGAGAAGTGAGAAACAAAAGAGAAAAGGCACAGTCAGACATAGAACAAAGGAATGGAAAATAATAATGGGAGGTCAGCTAGGTAGAGAATGGTGGTGGATGGAGGAGGGGGGGGGGGAAATATGGTAGCTAATTATACAAGTATTTCTTCCTTCCAGGAGGAAAGAGAGGGATTTTATCCTGCCCAGTTCAAGTAGTAAGGACAAGATAAAAAAGGGCGCTTCCGTTCCACTAAATAATTTATCCCATGCACGCAACACTTCAAAAGGTGATTTTAATCAAAGGCTTACTCATGCTATGATCTCAGTTCTTCTTACTAGACAATAGTCAAACTCCCACATCCTGCTCACATTTCCGTCACTGACTGTTTTTAGACTCATCGCTTCCAAATGTATTTGAAACGTCTTGTTGACTGAAGTATGCACTCTTTTTGTATTAAAAGTGGTAGTGTCAATGTAAAAGTGTCACATTATTCTGTGTAGGCCTAGTTTAAAGTTACAGTAACATCCTGTTCTCATTTCAGTACATCCTGTCTGTCGACAGAGCCAACCTCAACAAAGAACTGTTGTCAGGTAGGAGAATGAAATTCCTTATTTCCCATGAGTCCTGGAGAGCATGTCAGAACCTCAATATTGCATGTGCTTATTGAAAATCTGGATCCTTATCCACTCATCTTGAATGGGAAATAGACTCACCTTGTATTATCTACCTGTATGTCCATCTGCCATTTCTAAAATAGATGATTAAGATGAAGAAAAGTTGATCTCATCTTATGTACTTAGAAAAGGTACTGTCTAAAAACTCTTTGTAAAGTTTTAGGTTAAATAGAGGTATTGTGTCTTTCCACTAACAGTGCCTTCAGAATGTATTTTTTACCCCTCGACTTTTTCCACATTTTGTTGTGGTACAGCCGGAATTTAACATGGATTTGTAACGGCTTTCCTCCTCCTCATCAGAAGAGGAGGAGCAGGGATCGAACCAAAATGCAGCTGAGTTTGTAGACATGATTTATTAACGAAAAAAACACGAACTCGACTAATACACTAACAAAACAAATAAACGGTGTAGACAGATCTGAACGACGGACTCACATAACACACGAGAACGCACGAACAGGGAAAAAAGCCTACACATAAATGACACTGAACAAAACAAACCGAAACCAGTCCCGTGTGGCGCAACGACATACACAAACACAGGAGACAATCACCCACACCGAACACTGTGAAAACACCTACCTAAATATGACTCTTAATTAGAGGAACGCCAAACACCTGCCTCTAATTAAGAGCCATACCAGGCAACCCATAAACCAACATAGAAACAGAAAACATAGAATGCCCACCCAACCTCACGTCCTGACCAACTAACACATAACAAACTAACAGAAATAGGTCAGGAACGTGACATAACCCCCCCCATAAGGTGCGAACTCTGGGCGCACCAGCACAAAGTCTAGGGGAGGGTCTGGGTGGGCATCTGACCACGGTGGTGGCTCAGGCTCCGGGCGAGGTCCCCACCCCACCATAGTCAATCCCAGCTTCTATCTCCCCCTATGAATGTCCACCCTCATCTTACCCCCACAAAATCCTCTTGGTAACATCAACGACAGGGGCAGCACCGGGACAGAGGGATAGATCAAGACAGAGGGATAGATCAAGACAGAGGGATAGATCAAGACAGAGGGATAGCTCAAGACAGAGGGATAGATCAGGATATAGAGGTAGCTCAGGATAGAGGGGCAACTCCGGACTGAAAGGCAGCTCCGGACAGAGAGACAGCTCTGGACTGAGGGGCAGTTCTGGGTAAATAGCCGCTCCGGGCTAAGGGACAGCTCATGACTGGCTAACGGCTCTGGACGCTCATGGCTGGCTGACGGCTCTCGACGCTCATGGCTGGCTGACGGCTCTCGACGCTCATGGCTGGCTGACGGCTCTCGACGCTCATGGCTGGCTGACGGCTCTCGACGCTCATGGCTCGCTGACGGCTCTGGACGCTCATGGCTCGCTGACGGCTCTGGACGCTCATGGCTCGCTGACGGCTCTGGACGCTCATGGCTCGCTGACGGCTCTGGACGCTCATGGCTCGCTGACGGCTCTGGACGCTCATGGCTCGCTGACGGCTCTGGACGCTCATGGCTCGCTGACGGCTCTGGACGCTCATGGCTGGCTGAAGGCTCTGGACGCTCATGGCTCACTGACGGCTCTGGCAGATCCTGTCTGGTTGGCGGCTCTGGCAGATCCTGTCTGGTTGGCGGCTCTGGCAGATCCTGTCTGGTTGGCGGCTCTGGCAGATCCTGTCTGGTTGGCGGCTCTGGCAGATCCTGTCTGGTTGGCGGCTCTGGCAGATCCTGTCTGGTTGGCGGCTCTGGCAGATCCTGTCTGGTTGGCGGCTCTGGCAGATCCTGTCTGGTTGGCGGCTCTGGCAGATCCTGTCTGGTTGGCGGCTCTGGCAGATCCTGTCTGGTTGGCGGCTCTGGCAGATCCTGTCTGGTTGGCGGCTCTGGCAGATCCTGTCTGGTTGGCGGCTCTGGCAGATCCTGTCTGGTTGGCGGCTCTGGCAGATCCTGACTGATAACTGCCTCTAGCGGCTCCTGACTGACTATCGGCTCTGACGGCTCAGGACAGACGCATGGCTCAGACGGCGCTGGGGAGACGGATGGCTCAGACGGCGCTGAGGAGACGGATGGCTCAGACGGCGCTGGGGAGACGGATGGCTCAGACGGCGCTGGGGAGACGGATGGCTCAGACGGCGCTGGGGAGACGGATGGCTCAGATTGCACCTGTCTGGCGGAAGGCTCTGGCTGCTCCTGTCTGGCGGAAGGCTCTGCAGGCTCATGGCAGACGGGCAGCTTTGCAGGCTCATGGCAGACGGGCAGCTTTGCAGGCTCATGGCAGACAGGCAGTTCATGCGCCGTTGGGCAGACGGCAGACTCTGGCCGGCTGAGACGCACTGTAGGCTTGGTGCGTGGTGCCGTAACTGGAGGCACCTGACTGAGGACACGCACTTCAAGCCTAGTGTGGGGAGCAGGGACAGGGCACACTGAACTCTCAAAGCGTGCTATAATCCTGGTGCGTGGTACTGGCACTGGTGGCACCGGGCTGAGTGCACGCACATCAGGACGAGTACGGGGAGACACAACAGTGTGCACAGGACTTAGGAGACGCACATGTGGCTTAGTGCGCGGTGCCGGAACTGGAGGCACTAGGCTGGAGACACGCACTATAGGGAGAGTGCGTGGAGGAGACACAGGGCTCTGAAAACGCACTGGAAGCCTGGTGCGTGGTGTAGGCACTGGTGGTACTGGGCTGGGGCGGGGAGGTAGTGCCGGAAATACCGGACCGTGAAGGCGTACTGGCACCCTTGAGCACCGAGCCTGCCCAACCTTACCTGGTTGAATGCTCCCCGTCGCCCGACCAGTGCGGGGAGGTGGAATAACCCGCACCGGGTTATGTAGGCGAACCGGGACACCATGCGTAAG
Organism: Salvelinus fontinalis; assembly: GCF_029448725.1. Classification (NCBI taxonomy): domain Eukaryota; kingdom Metazoa; phylum Chordata; class Actinopteri; order Salmoniformes; family Salmonidae; genus Salvelinus; species Salvelinus fontinalis. Next base: position 11,571,338 of record NC_074701.1, on the reverse strand, counting down.
GCTGGTGCCATGTAAGCCTGCCCGAGGAGACGCACTGGAGACCAGACGCGTTGAGCCGGCCTCATGACACCTGGCTCAATGCCCAATCTAGCCCTACCAGTGCGGGGAGGTGGAATAACCCGCACTGGGCTATGCACTCGTACAGGAGACACCGTGCGCTCTACTGCGTAACACGGCGCCTGCCTGTACTCCCGCTCTCCACGGTAAGCCTGGGAAGTGGGCGCAGGTCTCCTACCTGCCCTTGGCCCACTACCTCTTAGCCCTCCCCCCCCAAGAAATTTTTGGGGTCTCCTCTCGGACTTCCAGCCACGTCTCCTTGCTGCCTCCTCATACCAACGCTCTTGGGCTCTCGCTGCCTCCATCTACTCACGAGCGCGGCGATATTCTCCCGACTGTGCCCATGGACCTCTCCCGTCCAATATTTCCTCCCAAGTCCATGATTCCTGTGTATAATCCTGCTTGAACTCACGCCGCTTGGTTCTGGATTGGTGGGTGATTCTGTAACGGCTTTCCTCCTCCTCTTCATCAGAAGAGGAGGAGCAGGGATCGAACCAAAATGCAGCTGAGTTTGTAGACATGATTTATTAACGAAAAAAACACGAACTCGACTAATACACTAACAAAACAAATAAACGGTGTAGACAGATCTGAACGACGGACTCACATAACACACGAGAACGCACGAACAGGGAAAAAAGCCTACACATAAATGACACTGAACAAAACAAACCGAAACCAGTCCCGTGTGGCGCAACGACATACACAAACACAGGAGACAATCACCCACACCGAACACTGTGAAAACACCTACCTAAATATGACTCTTAATTAGAGGAACGCCAAACACCTGCCTCTAATTAAGAGCCATACCAGGCAACCCATAAACCAACATAGAAACAGAAAACATAGAATGCCCACCCAACCTCACGTCCTGACCAACTAACACATATAACAAACTAACAGAAATAGGTCAGGAACGTGACAGGATTACGTTGAGATTTTGTGTCACTAGCCTACACACAATACCCCATAATGTCAAATTGGAATTATGTTTAGAAAATTTTACAGATTAATTAAACATGAAAAGCTTAAATCAATAAGTATTCACCCCCTTTTTTGGCAAGCCTTAATAAGTTCAGGAGTAAAAATATGCTTAACAAGTCACATAGTAAGTTGCGTGGTGTTTAACATGATTTTTGATGACTACCTCATCTCTGTACCTGTAACGTTTTTTGTCGTCTGAAGAAGAGTAGTCGGACCAAAGCGCAGCGTTCATGTTTATTTTATTTATTGAACTGAACACTATAACAAAATAACAAGCAAATAAATGAAACCGAAACAGTCCTGTAAGGTGCAAAACACTAAACAGAAATTAACTACCCACAAAAACCATGTGGGAAAAAGCTACCTAAGTATGGTTCCCAATCAGAGACAACGATAGACAGCTGTCCCTGATTGAGAACCATACCCGGCCACAACAAAGAAATGCAAAACATAGAAAAAAGAACATAGAATGCCCACCCAAATCACAGGGCGTGACAGTACCAAACACATACAATTATCTGTAAGGTCCCTCAGTCGAGCAGTGAATTTCAAATACAGATTCAACCACAAAGACCAGGGAGGTTTTTCAATGCCTCACAAAGAAGGGCACCTATTGAGAGATTTTTTTAAAAGCAGACATTGAATATCCCTTTGAGCATGGTGAAGTTATTAATTATCATTAGGATGGTGTATCAATACACCCAGTCACTACAAATATATAGTCGTCCTTCCTAACTCAGTTGCTGGAGAGGAAGGAAACTGCTAAGGAATGTCACCATGAGGCCAATGGTGACTTTAAAACAGTTTTGAGTTTAATGCCTGTGATAGGAGAAAACTGAGGATGGATCAAGGGCGAGAAAAGAAGGAAGCCTGTACATATAAAAAAAATATATTCCAAAACATGCACCCTAAAGTAAAACTGCAAAAAATGTCGCAAAGAAATTAACTTTGTCTTGAATACAAAGTGTTATGTTTGGGGCAAATGCAACACATCACTGAGTACCACTCTTCATATTTTCAACCATGGTGGTGGCTGCATCATGTTATGGGTATGCTTGTCATCGGTAAGGAATAGGGAGTTTTTTAAGATAAAAAGACATGGAATAGAGCTAAGCACAGGCAAAATCCCAAAAGCAAATCCTGGTTCAGTCTGCTATCCAACAGACACTGGGAGACAAATTCACCTTTGAGCAGGGCAATGACCTAAAACACAAGGCCAACTATACACTGGAGTTGCTTACCAAGACAACATTGAATGTCCGTGAGTGGCCTAGCTTATATTGTACAATCTAAATGTGCAAAGCTCTTAGAGACTTGCACAGCTGTAATCACTGCCAAATGTGATGCATTGACTCAGGGGTGTGAATACTTATGTAAATGAGATATTTCTGTATTTGATTTTTTTTTTAAAACATGTTTTCAACTTGTCGTTATGGGGTATTGTGTGTAGATGGGTGAGATATTTTGAATTCAGGCTGTAACACAACAAAATGTGGAATAAGTGAAAGGGTGTGAATACTTTCTGAAGGTACTGTGGCTTAACCACTGACATTCTTTCAAGCAACCCTGAATTATAATACAGAAGATTTACCCTGGGTCTTACAAATGTTTATGGTTCTCTTTAAAGTGCATGAAGACTTGGGCTGCGGTCCAAACACTTAAAAGACACACCCTCGTCCACTTACCCTCGCCTTATGCCCTTGGGGGAATCCCCGTCGCCATCTCGGAGGGCAGTCCAAATGATTAGCCAAGCAAGGGAAGTTTGCAACGTAAGCCCCTCAGCCTTCGTTTTTAGTCGGCTTTGTGAGTGTACAATTATGTTCACTCCGGGGCCTGAAACTCCCCATAATTCAATTCGCGACGATTGTACATCCGCTAAGAAAAGTCTGCGAAACTTAAGAACAACATCAATAGAGAAGTCAACATGCAAGTATAAGTAAAAACGAATGCAAATAAGTTAGAAATTGTGCTACTAATGCACATGACGGCACAAACATGTCTCGTAAATATGTTTTTGTTTGGTTATCTTTTGGAAATTACAGATAAGACATTTTCCTTCTTCAGAATTTCCGGCTAGGCAGGCTAACGTTAGTTAGCTAATTAATTTTCTAGCTGGTGTTAGAGCTTTTCAAGGCCTTTTTTTTGTCCAAAAAATATGTTTGCCATTTATTTCATGAAGCTCCACAGCCTTGGGGTAGAGATAATGGGTTAGAGAGAGCATGGTTCTTCTGACTCCAATGAGACACATGGGGTTTCCTGTAATGAGCTTTCCAATAGTCTGTTATCAACGGTAGGACAGTTTCAGGCATATTGAATAAACTCTGAAGATCAAAGGGCTTTCTGTCACCATGTCTACTAAAATGTTGTTGACATGCGCACACACAAAGCTCTATACTCATTGTTTTAGTAGACTAGTGAACGTCGTATAACAGGCTTATGTAGTCGATCCTTGCTCCCCCGAACAAAAGGTTAACATGCGAAAGTCACATAACAGCAGTCGACTGTGTCTACTGACAGTCATCAATATATGTACAAGCCTGTAGCAATGGTTTTGTAAGGTGTTGGTTTTGTAATGTTTTTGTATACTTCTTTATTATTGTATATATTTTTTTAATTGGGGGAGGGGGGTAGATCAGCTTTAATATTGCAGATAGATTGTAGCTTCCATCAATGTGGTTGTCTGCATCATTTCCAATCCCCCATTCTTTTAAACACATTTTCCCAAATGATGTTCCCCTAACCCCCCCCCCCCCCACCCCCGCCCCTAATTGGAGTAAACTAATGGACAACAACACTTAGACTTCTACTTCCAGTTTATGCATACTATATACATTTTACGGACACAGTATATTTTTTACAATGGTTATCTTTTGTTTGTTTTTAGTACCATACTTCAGCTACCGTCAAGCCTTCCCATCTATCTCTGAAGAACATCCAGTTTTCTATATATATATATTTTAACTGTGCTGTGATGGTTCACAAACGTTTTGAACCTTTCTATTCTCATAATTTCTACAGATTGTAAATTAAAAATCCTAATTTTTGTCACGATCGTGTGGGGAATTGACGGACCAAAACGCAGCATTAGGAAAATAAGCCATCTTCTTTTTATTAAGAAGAAGGAGAACCGAAAACAAAACACTCTTACAAAACTAACAAAACAAACAAACGTGAAGCTATGAACGTAGTGCACATACATGCTACAAACGTATAACATAGACAATTACCCACATCAAACGAAAGCCTATGGCTACCCTAAATATGGCTCCCAATCAGAGACAACAGAAATCAGCTGTCTCTAATTGGGAACCCATTCAGGCAACCATAGACTCTCCTAGACAACTACACCAACATAGACACAGCTAGACACATACACTCAACACAAACCCATACACTACACCCAACACCCCCTTTACCATATAACCACCCAAAACCGATAAAACACAAACATTCCCCATGTCACACCCTGACCTAACTAAAATAATAAAGGAAACAAAGAATACTAAGGCCAGGGCGTGACAATTTTTGCTAAGAGTATTATTATATTATTGATCAATTGACTGACTTTTTAAATCACCCAGCAGTGCTATTTGCAGATTTAGCTCCAGGTAAATGTTCCAATTTTTCAGCCATTCCTGAACCTGAGACCAAAAACAAGCTACATATGTACAGTACCAAAACAAATGATCTAATGATTCTATCTCTTCGCAGCAAAATCTGCAGAGCAGGGATGAACTTTGTATAATTTTGTATATTCATTTAAATAGTTAAAATGGTGCCGGAGCAGAAGGCAGACATTTTACGTGCCCCCAACCAATTGTGTGTGTTTTTTTTTTTTTTTTTTTTAATCTGCGTTGTTTGTAACTTCTTTTTTTTACTATTTTTGTACATAATGTTGCCACTACCATCTCTTATGACCGAAAATAACTACTAGACATCAGGACTGCGATTACTCACCACGGACTAGCAGAATCCTTTTTCTTCTTTCACGACTCTGACGAGCCCGAGGCGGAGGATATATGGCTACCTGGGGAACAGGCCCCAACCCCTGTGATCTGCATGAAGAGGAGGTGGAGAAAGAGAGGCCGGAGGGCAGGCTGCCTTCTGAGGAGTAGGAGGCGATCGAATAAACCCCCACTTCCCTCAATTCTGCTCGCAAACATGCAATCTTTGGACAATAAAATGGACGAGTTATTGGGAAGATTAAACTACCAACGGGACATTAAAAACTGTAACATCTTATGCTTCACGGAGTCGTGGCTGAACGACGACAATATCGACATACAGCTGGCTGGTTATACGATGTACCGGCAGGATAGAACAGCGGCGTCTGGTAAGACATGGGGCGGCGGTCTATGTATTTTTGTAAACAACAGCTGGTGCACGATATCTAAGGAAGTCTCGAGCCATTGCTCGCCTGAGGTAGAGTTTCTCATGATAAGCTGCAGACCACATTACCTACCGAGAGAGTTTTAAGCTAAGGACCCTGGGACTAAACACCTCCCTCTGCAACTGGATCCTGGACTTCCTGACGGGCCGCCCCCAGGTGGTAAGGATAGGTAACAACACATCCGCCACGCTGATCCTCAACACAGCGACCCCTCAGGGGTGTGTGCTCAGCCCCCTTCTGTACTTCCTGTTCACTCATGACTGCATGGCCATGCACGACTCCAACACCATCATTACATTTGCAGATGACACAACAGTGGTAGGTCTGATCACCGACAACAACGAGACAGCCTATAGGGAGGAGGTCAGAGACCTGGCCGTGTGGTGCCAGGACAACAACCTCTCCCTCAACATGATCAAGACAAAGGAGATGATTGTGGACTACAGGAAAAAGAGGGCCGAGCACGCCCTCATTCTCTTCGACGGGGCTGGAGTGGAGTAGGTTGAGAGCTTCACGTTCCTTTGTGTCCACATCACCAACAAACTAACATGGTCCAAGCACACCATGACAGTCATGAAGCAACCTATTCACCCTCAGGAGACTGAAAAGATTTGGCATGGGTCCTCAGATCCTCAAAAGGTTCTACAGCTGCACCATAGAGAACGTCCTGACTGGTTGCATCACTGCCTGGTATGGCAACTGCTCGGCCTCCGACCGCAAGGCACTACAGAGGGTAGTGTGTACGGCCCAGTACATCACTGGGGCCAAGCTTCCTGCCATCCAGGACCTCTATACCAGGCGGTGTCAGAGAAAGGCCCTGAAAATTGTCGAAGACTCCAGCCACCCTAGTCATAGACTGTTCTCTCTGCTACCACACGATAAGACTCCTGAACATCTAGTCAAATGGCTACCCAGACTATTCACATTGCCCCCCCTCTCCACACCACTGCCAATCTCTGTTGTCATCTATGCATAGTCACTTTAATTAACTCTACCTACATATACATACTACCTCAACTAACCGGTGCCCCCGCACATTGACTCTGTACCGGCAACCCCCTGTTTATATTGTTGTTTTTTACTGCTCCTCTTTAATTACTTGTTACTTTTATCTCTTATTCTTATCCGTATTTTTTGAAACTGCACTGTCAGTTAGAGACTCGTAAGTAAGCATTTCACTGTAAGGTCTAATCCTATTGTGTAGACCTTACACCTATCGGCGCATGTGACTAATGACATTTGATTTGATTTGAAATAGAAAAACTCTATTTAAATTATTAATTTTGAATACAGTGTCGTTTTGTGTAACAGGTCATAAACCCCGTACCCTGGAATTGGTACATCAAATCTCCTCCTAACTATTTTGCAATCTATATGGCACAGTTTTTTTTATATGGCACAATTTTTGGTCTTTAAATAAAACTAGTATACTTTATTTATCACAATTTTCTTTAACCAATGTTGGTCTTTAATGCAGGGCCAACAGTTCCTTACTTTCTCCCCTTTCTAATTGCCTCTTCACTTTTTACGTTAATCCTGCAATTAGTTAGTTGTAATTTTGAGTAGAGGAGATATTTCAATGTATTTTTGTTAGCTGTTGCACAATGTTTGCAGTGCCATGTAAGTCAACGGCAGAGAATTGTCTTGTCATGACCGTGATATAAGATCTTTTTGTAATTCTTTGTTTTGTAACTGCAGCAGCAGAGACGTATCCCAACACAAATCTGAACTTTGCCCACAAACTACTCGACTGGAGCACTGAAACAGGGGCGATGACCTTTGTCAGGTAAATAGTTACTAATCTCACACGCACGCACGCACATACGCACCCTCATATTTCTTTCTCTCTCTCTCTTTCTCTCTCGCTCCCTCCCCTAAAGTCATTTTAGGCTGACATGTAAAATGGAGAACTAAGTTCTGTCTAAAATTGCCTTGTTCTTGCTTTATTATTTACGGTTGGTCTCTGTGTTCCTGCATTGTATTTTATGTGGCCTTGTGTGTGTGTTAAACAGCATACAATGCCTTCAAAATATTCCACATTTTGTTGTGTTACATCCTGAATTTAACATTGATTAAATGTAGATTTGTTTGTCACTAGTCTACACACAATACCCCATAATATCAAAGTGGAATTCTGTTTTTTGAAAATGTTACAAACTGAATTAAACATGGAAAGCTGAAATGTCTTGAACCTCTTTTTTATGGCAAGCCTAAATAAGTTCAGGCGTAAACATTTGCTTAAAGTCACATAATAAGTTGCATGGACTCACTCTGTGTGCAATAATAGTTTTTAACATGATTTTTGAATGACTACCTAATCGCTGTACCCAACACATACCCTACACATACAAGGTCCCTCAGTCGAGCAGTGAATTTCAAACACAGATTCAACCACAAAGAGAAGGGAGGTTTTCCAATACCTGGCGAAGAGGGCACCTGTTGGTAGATCCCTTTGAGCATGGTGAAGTTATAAATTACACTTTGGATGGTGTGTCAATACACCCAAAGATACAAGTCCTTCCTAACTCAGTTGCCGGAGAGGAAGGAAACCGCTAATGAATTTCACCATGAGGCCAATGGTGACTTTAAAACAGTTAGTTATTGGCTGTGATAGGAGAAAATTGAGGATGTATCAACAACATTGTAGTTACTCAACAAAACTAACCTAATTGACTGAGTGAACAGAAGGAAGCAGGTACATAATAAAAAGAAACAGATAAAAAGGAACAGCAGGGAGCTTAGCATAGGCAAAATCCCAGAGGAAAACCTTGTTCAGTCTGCTTTCCACCAGACACTGGGAGATGAATTTACCTTTCAGCAGGACAATAACCTGAAACCTGAGTGGCCGAGTTACAGTTTTGACTTAACTACCAAAAAATAATAATGGGCAAATGTTGCCCAATCCAGGTGTGTAAAGCTCTTAGAGAATTACCCAGAAAGACTCACAGCTGAAATCGCTGCCAAAGGTGCTTCTACAAAGTGTTGACTCAGAGGTATGAATACTTATGTAAATGAGATATTTCTGTATTTAATTTTCAATACATTTGCAAAGAATTCTAAAAACAGGTTTCACTTTGTCATTATGGGTTATTATTAACTTAGGTAGTAGAAGGTTAGTGCACAAGTCCTATTTATAATGAATTACAAACTGACAACTTTATTTACATTGACGTTTTTACATGATCACATTTGAGTACACATTTTTGTTAACTATAAATAAGGCTCATCATGAATAGCATCTATCTGTGAAATAATGTTCGTACTGTATGGTGTGTCTTAGGGCTGAAGGTGCGAAGGAAGAGATCCAGGCAGACTTGATTGTGGGATGTGACGGAGCGTTCTCTGCCATCCGGAAACAGTTCCTCCGTCAGAGCCGTTTCAACTACAGTCAGACCTACATCCCCCATGGGTACCTGGAGCTCACCATGCCCCCCATCAATGGAGAGGTTGGTCCTCTGATGCTCAGAACATGGCACAGGATCAGACCTGGGGCAATATTCAAAAACAGTCTCGGAGTAGCAAGGCTAGGATCAGTTTAGCCTTTTAGATAATAATGAATAAGGTTATATTGAATGAGCTCTCCTGGTGCAATGCAACTAATGGTATAGTCCCAAAAGTGCATATCCCACACATTCACCACTGGCTAAATAAAACGCTCAATGTATTTGAAAGAAAGCAAATACTATTTAAACCCAGATTTGCACAGGATGTTTTTATAGTTCATTGTATCACCATAGTGTTCCATTAGGCGCCGGGTAACATCTCATTTTGTATGTTGGTCACCTTTTGGTTGATGCAAAGCTGCTGTGTCTGTTGTATATGATCTGTTTACGTCTTTATACTGTAATAATACCCTCATTTAATTTACTTTGCCCCCAGTTTGCCATGAAGCCTAATTATCTGCACATATGGCCACGCAACACATTCATGATGATTGCTCTGCCCAACTTGGTGAGTGTAAATTAGAGACTGTATGTTTACCCCGTATGTCCATACTATATTTACCCTTTCAGCTTCATTATTAGCTGCTAAACTTGATAATAGAGCGTAGGCAAGTTTAAACATGTTGGAGAGATGCATTTGTGAAGTTTATACAGTATGAGAAAATGTCTCTAAAATAGTCTCTAACTAATGGCTCTAACTAATGTAAAAGACAATATGGACTCATTAGAATATGTCAAAATAGTGTCATTAAACATTGGAGTGCATTCGGAAAGTATTCAGACCCCTTCTCCTTTTCCACATTTTGCTACAGCCTTATTCTAAAATGGGAAAAAATATATTTTTTTCCCTCATTAATCTACACAAAATACCCCATAAGGGCAAAGGAAAAAAGGGTTTTAGAAACTTACAAATACCTTATTTACATAAGTATTCAGACCCTTTGCTATGAGACTCGAAATTGAGCTCAGGTGCATCCTGTTTCCGTTGATCATCCTTGAGATGTTTCTACAACTTGGAGTCCACCTGTGGTAAATTCAATTGATTGGACATGATTATAGTAAGGCACACACCTGTCTATTTAAGGTCCCACAGTTGACAGTGCATGTCAGACCAAAAACCAAGCCGTGAGGTCAAAGGAATTGTCCGTAGAGGTCCGAGATAGGATTGTGTCGGGTCACAGATCTGGGGAAGGGTACCAAAACATTTCTGCAGCATTGAAGGTCCCCAAGAACACAGTGGCCTCCATCATTCTTAAATGGAAGAATTTTGGAACCACCAAGACTCTTCCTAGAGCTGGTCACCTGGCCAAATTAAGCAATCGGGGGAGAAGGGCCTTGAGGTGACCGAGGTGACCAAGAACCCAATGGTCACTCTGACAGAGCTCCAGAGTTCCTCTAGGGAGATGGGAGAACCTTCCAGAAGGACAACCATCTATGCAGCACTCCACCAATCAGTACTTTATGGTAGAGTGGCCACCTGGCCAATACCCTCCCTACAGTGAAGCATGGTGGTGGCAGCATCATGCTGTGGGGATGACTAGTCGGGATTGAAGGAAAGAGGAACTGCGCAAAGTATAAAGAGATCCTTGATGAAAACCTGCTGCAGAGTGCTCAGGATCTCAGACTAGGGCGAAGGTTCAACTTCCAACAGGACAACAACCCTAAGCACACAGCCAAGACAACGCAGGAGTGGCTTTGGGACAAGTCTCTGAATGTCCTTGAGTGGCCCAGCCAGAGCCCAGACTTAAACCTGATTGAACATCTCTGGAGAGACCTGAAAATAGCTATGCAGCAACGCTCCTCATCCAACCTGACCAAGCTTGAGAGAATCTGCAGAGAAGAATGGGAGAAACTCCCCAAATACAGGTGTGCCAAGCTTGTAGCGTCATACCCAAGAACACTCAAGGCTGTAATCGTTGCCAAAGGGTCTGAATACTTATGTAAATGTGATATTTCAGTTATTATGATTTTTTTTAAACATGTTTTTGCTTTGTCATTAAGGGGTATTGTGTGTAGATTGATTAAGAAAAAAATAAAGAATAAGGTTTTAACGTAACAACATGTGGAAAAAGTGAAGGTGAAAGTGAATACTTTCCAAATGCACTATATATCGCACCTAAGCTGTACTGTATATGTCACAATAATGACATAGTGTATTTATACAGTATGTCATGTTGCAAAAGAGACTTATCACCGTTAGGAAGTCACAGTGTAAACAGGGTTATTTGACCCTTGACCTCAGAACATAGGTCTCCTGGTCCAGCGCCCGATGTTCACTTTACCAAAAATAAATTATTTAGTGACAAAACCTTTTTCACCATCTTCGCATCTCAAATACCCTGGGTCCCACAGGTCCAGCCCTACTTTTTAACAGATGTGAACATTCAAAGAAAATGTCAGCAAAGCATTTATAGCAGATAGTCAGTAATCCCATCTCTCAGCCAGTAATCCCATCTCTCAACAACTGCTACTATTAATACCATTATGATAGTTCTGCCTGACTGATTCAGAGAAAGCTGTTCTGTTTTGTGGCCAGGTTAAAGCACTTAATTCAAGGGTACATTAGTACTGTTACTCAGTACAGCCCCAGTGTGCATTGGAAGGACGGTGAAAAATGCCCTGCTGCCGGGGAAACGCCATGGTAACGACACTCCTAGGACGCATGGGATAGGCTGGCCTGATGCTGATGGATAGCCAGGGCTGACCCGGCAGCTGCTAATACACCCACCATCATCATCTCTCTGCTCCACATCCATCAGTCCAAGTGGATTATCCATTTTGGCCAGCGACGATCACATGACCATGTTGGCGTGGACGTTGATGCATAGTAACGGACTAAGTAATGGATTTGCCAATAAGCAACATCCATCAACTAGATGCAGGGAGTTAACGGAAGTCATCAGGTCTCAGACAAGGTTACTGAGAGCATGGTTAACTGAATCCCCATTAATAAGAAAGTGCTCTCATTTCACACAATCAGGTTTTTTACTGCATAGTGTAAAAAAAATAAAAAACACGGCCTCCCAAGTGGCGGCGTCACTACAGACCCGGGTTCGATCCCAGCCGTGACCGAGAGACCCATGAGGCGGCGCACAATTGGCCCTGCGTCGTCTGGGTTAGGGAAGGTTTTGGACGGCCGGCATGTCCTTGTCCCATCGCGCTCAAGCAACTCCTGTAGCAGGCCGGGCGCATGCACGCTGACACAGTCGCCACTTGTGCGGTGTTTCCTCCGACACATTGGAGCGGCTGGCTTCCGGGTTAAGCGAGCAGTGTGTCAAGAACCAGTGAGGCTTGACAGGGTCGTGTTTTGGAGGACGCATGGCTCTCGACCTTCGCCTAACCCGAGACGGTTAGGGAGTTGCAGCAAGGGGACAAGCCTGTGACTACCAATTTGGATATCACGAAAAAGGGGTAAAAAAAAGAAAAAAGAATGAACTTTCTGTATTTAAATTGAAACTACTAAATCTAGATATAAAGTATGTAGAAAAGATAGTGATCTATATATTTTTTTATAAGAAATATTTGACAATTACCAATCACTAAAATAAATGCTAGACAAAATTGATGAATTCAGGAGTATTGATTATGTTTAAATGTTTGAGCATACGAACACAGCATTAGCCATGGCAAAATGTATAGAATTGCAGAAAGTTAGCTTTAACCCCCCCCTGCCACTCCCACAACCTAAACCCCTTTTTTGATCCAGATGTTCAGGCTTACTACGTTAATCTCCATATTGTTTGTTCTTAGGACAAGACTTTCACCTGCACACTCTTCATGCCATTTGAGGAGTTTGAGAAAGTTACCACGGGCGACCAGGTCATCAAGTTTTTCCAGAAATACTTTCCCGATGCCATCCCACTAATAGGAGCGTAAGTGACTTTCTCTCCCCCATCCCTCCATCCTTACCTCCCTCATCCCTCCCTCTCCATATCATTTTCCTGCATCAGGACAGCTCAAACAGCCGCTGTCTCTCGAGCGTGTAATTACTGACCCAACGGCACATGGCCTGGAGAGCTGAGTTTTCAATTTGAACTGAACAGCAAGTTGCAGTTGATAGTGAGATAGGACAAGGACGGGGTGGGGAAACAGCTGAGGTGTGTAACTCCTTTAGGTATTTTCAGGGTTGATTTGAAATGAGGCAGGAAAAACAGCTGAATTGCTGTTTACTTTTAGAATCACCCCACACACAGTCTAAATTCACAGTTGAATTTGCGTATTTATTTTCAATTAGAGAATGTTACGCCTGCGATATAACACCCCTAGCTCGGTGTGTTGTTTGAAGTCCTAGCTGCACTCCTCTGCCAATGCAAGCCTGAAAAATATGATTATATTCTCCTCTTATGAGATACAGTGGTTGAAAAGAGAGCATGGATAAGGTACTACGGTGCAGCTGTATATGAGAAATCAGCACGTACCACACTATGCATAGCAATGTCATAGTGGTCATTCTGTGTCTCACAGGGAGGCTCTTAAGAGGGATTATTTCCATCTGCCAGCCCAGGCCATGGTGTCCGTGAAGTGCTCCCCATATCACTTTGGTGACAAGTGCGTCCTTATGGGCGATGCAGCCCACGCCGTGGTGCCATTCTATGGTCAGGGGATGAACGCAGTAAGTAGAAATATATGTAGTATATACAGAGTGGGACAGTGAGAGGGGGAGGAGGATGGAAGATATGAGACCTCCGTGGTCTCTTGTGGGCTCAGCTAAGAGTATGGTGCTAGCACTGCCAAGGTCATAGGTTAATTGTATGCCACTCAACACATACATACTCTATGCTATTAATGCATTCACTGCACTCACTGTAATTCGCATTTGGATCAAAACATCTGCTCAGTGCCATAATTATTATTATAAGACATGTTGACTCAATGTTATTTGAAACATGTTGTTAACTCATTTTTCAGGGCTTTGAAGACTGCCTTGTTTTCAACGAAATCATGGACCAGCTCAACGAAGACTTCAGTGAGTAAACACACGTAATATTACAGACTGCAAGGCAAATATGCTTTGAAAGTCAGAGCACCAGAGCATCAACATCCAGGTTCCCCCTGACGCCTGCTAAATGAGTTTGTTTTGTTAGTGGAGCAGAATACCCATGTTTCATTTCATGCACGTGTGCGTGTCTGAGGGTGTTTGGAAAAGGTAGACAAATTTCCATTCTAACCAATTACGTATAATCTGTTCATTCTAAGCTATTTATAATTTTTATTTCAGGTGCTGTTCTGCCTGAGTACACCAGAGTCCGAGTCCCAGACGACCACGCTATTGCAGACCTGGCCATGTACAACTACGTCGAAGTAACGTAGTACCCATTTAGATATTAGTACTTAATGCAAAATCATTCACCAGGGTCTGAGGCTATTCATTAGGGCATGCTAGGGAGAAACGTTTTTAAATAATTTGCTTTGGAAAACAGAAATTAAGTCCAAGTAGTTCCTCTTTGTATTAGTCTGTCTTCTTTCGTTTGGTGCCTAATGAATACGACCCAATTTTGCCATACACAACTACGGTGATCAAACTGTACGCCCAGATTTCAGCGACACAGGATCTATAGAACTATATAATGAAAAGTTCCATATAGATAATGAAACACTTTATTTAGAAGAGGGATGGTGATGACCTTCCAATTTAATGAAAGCACAAATATATATATGCCATTTAGCAGACACTTATATCCAAAAGCAACCTACAGCCAGGAGTGCATTCATTTTCTTACATACGGCTGGTCCCGAGAATCAAACCCACTATCCTGGCATTGTAAGCACCGTGCTCTACCAACTGAACTACAGCGGGCCAATGTGAGCTGAATATCATATCTGTATAACATTATAGACTATCTACATAGCGTGGCCTCTGTCTGCATCAATCAACAGCTTAACGGCCATTCTCATTGATTCGACATCATTTCACAATTATGGCTTTTACAAATGGATTAATATATATAATCTCCAGCATTTAATGAAGCCCCGCTGAATGAATTAGTGGCACCAAGAAGACAAGATAACACAAACACACTAAGACAGGGTGGTAAGGCAGCCTAGTGGTTAGAGCTTTGGGCCAGTAACCGAAAGGTTGCTGGATTGAATCCCTGAGCTGACAAGGTAAAAACCTGTTGTTCTGCCCCTGAGCAAGGCAGTTAACCCACTGTTTCGCCGAAGACTTCGATTAAGGCAGCCCCCCGCACCTCTCCGATTCAGACACTTTTCAGTTGAATGCATTCAGTTGTACAACTAACTACTGTAGGTATCCCCCCTTTCCCAAAGGCTCTCTGACCCTCATGTGTTTTAACATACCCAATTAGCATAACTTATTAATGTCATTTCAATTTCATAGCGCTTGTCTTCCAAAATATTCAGAGAGAATATCCACAGGCAGAGCAGTGGGACGTATGCAAATGTACTTGGGTTGGGGAGATTGACTTGATTGAGTCCAGAGTAACTGACAGGAAGCCAGCTCTCTCTCTAACAGTCTGTCCTTTTAATTCATTTATCTGTGCACAAAGACAGCAATTGGTATTAGTGTTACTCTCCACGTACATACTGTCACATTGGCTCTGTAGCTTCTTTGTAGCTACACTTCTTCCCAGAGATCACACACCTGAAACACACACCCACCAAACCTTGGCAAGAGTCCTTGAGAATCATAAGAACACCTGATTACAGAGCGAAAGGTAGCCTTCGCTCTATGGACATGCTTGTGAAAATTGGCACCTATTTGGTCTTTAAACGAGCTTGTTTGTTTGTGGGGTTTGTGGGGGTGAAATGTTGAAACAGGCTAAAAAAAGTAGGTTTATGATACTGCAGGTAATGCATGTGAATGTCACTGCAATGACACGCATTACAGGAGAAATAATGGGTTTTTCATTATGGTGAGCGCAGATGGTTCGATTTGCTAACAGATGTATTTTATATCCTTCTAGATGCGGGCACACGTCAATTCCAAATGGTTCCTGTTCCGAAAATACGTTGACAATTTCCTTCACATTATCATGCCAAGGACAATAATTCCCTTATACACAATGGCAAGTGTTTCCTAGTACATTTAAGTCCAGTTGGATAATACATTAAATTGAATCCATTTTAATATGATTTTAAGTGTGCATTACTGTGAAGCATTGTAAAAGTCTCTTTCTGTGTGTTTCTGTATGCATCTCTGTCTCTCACCATTCACTGATCCCAGGTTACATTTACCAGGACAAGGTACCATAAGGCGGTAAAACGCTGGCACTGGCAAGACAAAGTAAGAAAGGACATTGTACACGTTCATTTTACACTGTTCAAGGGTCTTTAAGTGCATACATTTTCTTTTATACAGTTCTGTTTTTGCTTTGTCTATCTGGCCTTTCTGACATTTTGAAAGGGCAAGTATTCGTTAACCTACTACTGCTTGAATATTGCCTTCAGAAATGTTTTCAAAAGCAAGATAAGAAAAAGGGAATTGATTCTAACCAGAGTGACCTAGGAAAGTTATAATGTAGAACACTTGTCTTGTTGCAACCAAAAAGAAGATACTGCTTATCCAGGCTGTATCACATCCGGCCGTGATTGGGAGTCTCATAGGGCGGCGCACAATTGCCCCACTGTCGTCCGGGGTTGGCCGGGGTAGGCCGTCATTCTAAATAAGAATTTGTTCTTAACTGACTTGCCTAGTTAAACAAAGGTTAAATAAAAAATATTTAAAAAATAGTTCCCTGTCTGACAGAGATATGGTATGGTCGGTGGCTATTATGATTTGTAGGGGTTGAGATTGCTAGTCGAGCCTGTTGTCCCTGGCACTGATTCAAGTTGTCTGACCTGCCATCTTTGACGTTTGTCATAACAAATGGATGTGAGGTAATGTCAAGGAGAAGGGAGAGATAATTGTTCCTATAGCCAACAGTCTTTGAAAATAACATCACAGTGGTAAAATTGTACCTTGAAAATGGATGGATGGGATTTTTGGATTAATGTTAGAATTAAGTGGAAAATGAACTTGATTATCTTGTTCCCCTCAGGTGATCAACCAAGGCCTGTTGTTCTGCGCTGCAGTGACTGTCGCGGGTGGCTCCTACCTGCTAGTCAGATACTCCCCTAACATGCCAAACATCCCCACCGAGCAGCTGTGGTCCAGGCTGCAGGCCCTCAAGAGTCCCTTCTGAGGGGTTGTGGGTCATACCACTCCAACCCAGATAGAGGGGTGGAAACTGAGCTACAAACAGCAGAGATCAAATCAACTGATCTCAAAACAGATGGGAAAAAGACAAGTGTTCTGCGACCCAATTACCAATGAGATTTTGATCATGTACTCAATAAAGATTTAATTTACTGTAATTGAAGGCCTGTGGGGCACATTGTGTTAATGTATACTGAACAAAAATATGTAAAGTGTTGGTCCCATGTTTCATGAGCTGAAATAAAAGAGCACAGAAATGTTCCATACGCACAAAAAGCTTATTTTTCTACACATTTTTTGCCCAAATTTGTTTAAATCCCTGTTAGTGAGCATTTCTTATTTGTCAAGATAATCAAATTGTCACAAATTGTCAGAAACCGTCTCAGGGAAGCTTATCTGTGCGCTCATTGTCCTGACCAGGGTCGTAACCAACTTCAGTGGGCAAATGCTCACCTTCAAAGGCCACTGGCACGCCGGAGAAATGTGCTCTTCATGGATGAATCCAGAATCTCAGTCGTGTGGGCGAGCGATTAGCTGATGTCAACGTTGTGAACAGAGTGCCCCATGGTGGCAGTGTGGTTATCGTATAGGCAGGCATAAGCTACGGGCAATGAACACAATTGCATTTTATCGATGGCAATTTGAATGCCATGACGAGATCCTGAAGCCCATTGTCATGCCATTTATCCGCTGCCATCATCTCTTGTTTAAGCATGATAACGCAAGGCCCATGTCACAAGGATCTGTACACAATTCCTGGAAGCTGAAAATGTCCCAGTTATTCAATCACCTGCATACTCACCAGACATGTCACCCATTGAGCATGTTTGGGATGCTCTGAATCGACATGTACGACAGCATGTTCCAGTTCCCATTAATATCCAGCATCTTCGCACAGCCATTGAAGAGGAGTGGGACAACTTTCCACAAGCCACAATGAACAGCCTGATCAACTCTATATGAAGGAGATTGTAACGGCTGATTTCCTCCTCTTCGTCAGAAGGACTAAGACGCAGAGTGGAAAGTGTTCATATTTTAATGAAAGTAAACTGAACACTTCAAGATACAAAAACAACAAACGAGAATCAAACCGAAAGCAGTCCCGTGTGGCACGAACACTGACACGAAATACAAACACCCACAAACACACACGTGAACCCCGGCTGCCTAAGTATGATTCTCAATCAGGGACAACGATTGACAGCTGCCTCTGATTGAGAATCATACCAGGCCGAACGCACATAGAAAACAACACATAGACAACCCACCCAACTCACGCCCTGACCATACTAAATAAATACAAAACAAGAGAAAACAGGTCAGGAACGTGACATAACCCCCCCTCAAGGTGCGAACTCCGGGCGCACCCCCTAAAACTCTAGGGGAGGGTCTGGGTGGGCGTCTGTCCGCGGTGGCGGCTCTGGCGCGGGACGTGGACCCCACCTTAACAATGTCTTTGTCCGCCTCCTTACTCGCCCCTGTGGCCTCCTCCTAACAACCACCCTCCATGTCAATCCCACTATACCAAAGGGCAGCACCGGACTGAGGGGCAGCACCGGACTGAGGGGCAGATCCTGGCTGGCGGGCGGCTCTGGTGGATCCTGGCTGGCTGGCGGCTCTGGCGGATCCTGGCTGGACGGCTCTGGCGGATCCTGGCTGGACGGCTCTGGCGGATCCTGGCTGGACGGCTCTGGCGGATCCTGGCTGGACGGCTCTGGCGGATCCTGGCTGGACGGCTCTGGCGGATCCTGGCTGGACGGCTCTGGCGGATCCTGGCTGGACGGCTCTGGCTGGTCCTGGCTGGACGGCTCTGGCGGATCCTGGCTGGACGGCATTGGCGGATCCTGGCTGGCTGACGGCATTGGCTGCTCCTGGCTGGCGGACGGCACTGGCTGCTCCTGGCTGGCGGACGGCACTGGCTGCTCCTGGCTGGCGGACGGCACTGGCTGCTCCTGGCTGGCGGACGGCACTGGCTGCTCCTGGCTGGCGGACGGCACTGGCTGCTCCTGGCTGGCGGACGGCACTGGCTGCTCCTGGCTGGCGGACGGCACTGGCTGCTCCTGGCTGGCGGACGGCACTGGCTGCTCCTGGCTGGCGGACGGCACTGGCTGCTCCTGTCTGGCGGACGGCACTGGCTGCTCCTGTCTGGCGGACGGCACTGGCTGCTCCTGTCTGGCGGACGGCACTGGCTGCTCCTGTCTGGCGGACGGCACTGGCTGCTCCTGTCTGGCGGACGGCACTGGCTGCTCCTGGCTGGCGGACGGCACTGGCTGCTCCTGTCTGGCGGACGGCACTGGCTGCTCCTGTCTGGCGGACGGCACTGGCTGCTCCTGTCTGGCGGACGGCACTGGCTGCTCCTGTCTGGCGGACGGCACTGGCTAATCCTGTCTGGCGGACGGCTCTGGCTGCTCCTGTCTGGCGGACGGCTCTGACTGCTCCTGTCTGGCGGACGGCTCTGACGGCTCGGGACAGACGGGCAGCTCTGACGGCTCGGGACAGACGGGCAGCTCTGACGGCTCGGGACAGACGGGCAGCTCTGACGGCTCGGGACAGACGGGCAGCTCTGACGGCTCGGGATTAGACGGACAGCTCTGACGGCGCTGGGCAGGCAGGCAGCTCAGACGGCGCTGGGCAGGCAGGCAGCTCAGACAGCGCTGGGCAGGCAGGCATCTCAGACAGCGCTGGGCAGGCAGGCAGCTCTGACAGCGCTGGGCAGGCAGGCAGCTCAGACAGCGCTGGACAGGCAGGCGGTTCAGACTCTGGCTGCGCTGTAGAGGAGGAAGGCTCTGACAGCGCTGGACAGGTGGGAGCAACTGGAGAAAGAAAACAGAGAGACAGCCTGGTGCGGGGGGCTGCCACCGGAGGACTGGTACGTGGAGGTGGCACCGGAATTACCGGACCGTGAAGGATAACACGCGCTCTTGAGCACCGAGCCTGCCCAACCTTACCAGGTTGAATGGTCCCCGTAGCCCTGCCAGTGCGGCAAGGTGGAATAGCCCGCACTGGACTATGCTGGCGAACCGGGGACACCATTTGTAAGGCTGGTGCCATGTACGCCGGCCCGAGGAGACGCACTGGAGACCAGATGCGTTGGGCCGGCTTCATGACACCCGGCTCGATGCCCAACATAGCCCGCGTACTGGGGACACCGTGCGCTCCACCGCATTACACGGTGTCTGACCAGTACGACGCCCTCTCACTCCACGGTAAGCACGGGGAGTTGGCTCAGGTCTCCTACCCGGCTTTGCCACACTCCGCGTGTGCACCCCCCCCCCAATAATTTTTTGGGTCTGACTCTCGGGCTTCCGTGCTAGCCGCCGGTTCCTCTCTCCGGTTGCCTCTGCTCTCCGAGCTGCCTCCAGCTGTTCCCATGGGAGGCGATCCTTTCCAGCCAGGATCTCCTCCCATGTGTAGCAACCCTTGCCGTCCAAAACGTCCTCCCATGTCCAATTCTCCCTTTTGCGCTGCTGCTGCTGCTGCTGCTGTCGCTGCCCCTTTCCACTCTGCTTGGTCCTTTGGTGGTGGGTGTTTCTGTAACGGCTGTCCTCGCTGACAGAAGGAGAGGACCAAAACGCAGAGTGGTTAGTGTTCATTATTTTAATGAAAGTAAACTGAACACTTCAAGATACAAAAACAACAAACGATTATCAAACCGAAAGCAGTCCCGTGTGGCACGAACACTGACACGAAATACAAACACCCACAAACACACACGTGAACGCCGGCTGCCTAAGTATGATTCTCAATCAGGGACAACGATTGACAGCTGCCTCTGATTGAGAATCATACCAGGCCGAACGCACAAAACCCCAACATAGAAAACAGCACATAGACAACCCACCCAACTCACGCCCTGACCATACTAAATAAATACAAAACAAGAGAAAACAGGTCAGGAACGTGACAGAGATGCATCGCGCTGCATGAGGCAAATGGTGGTCACACCAGATACTGACTGCTTTTCTGATCCACATCCCTACCTTTTCTTAAAGGTATCTGTGACCAAAATTTGCATACAGTATCTGTATTCCTAGTCATGTGAAATCCATCCGATTAGGGCCGAATGAATTTACATCAATTGACTGATTTGCTTATATGAACTGTAACTCAGTAAAATCGTTGAAATTGTTGCATGTTGCGTTTATATTTTTGTTCAGTGTATATTACTGACTAAAATCCAACTCATGTCAGCCATGATACAGTAATTTAACAATCCAGATAATTTGGGGCATATTGTCCCAGTTCTATGTCAGGTCAATGTGATATGCTTGCCAGAAAATAACATATGTTGGATTTCTGTGGACGTGTTATTAAATGAATCAAATATAAATCAAGTTATTATTCTGATGGGCAGTACGTTAAAACCACAGTAATGTTTTTGGATTGAAGTTGCACATGCAAGGAAATGCATATAAGAAGATGGCAAAAAGAAGTTACTATGAGAAAGCATCAATACAGGACTAAGATTGAATCGTACTACACCGACTCCGACGCTCGTCGGATGTGGCTGGGCTTGCAAACTATTACAGACTAGAAAGGGACGCACAGCCGCGAGCTGCCCAGTGACATGAACCTCCCAGACAATCTAAATTACTTCTATGCTCGCTTCGAGGCAAGCAACACTGAAACATGCAGAAAAGGAGCCCCGGGCCAGACCGTGGCTTCTGCGGTAGATGAGTGGTTCCAGCCAGGGGCGAAAATCTGAGATCAACCTTGGAGGGGACAATTACATTAAATTTTCTCAAGAGCAATTCCTGAGGGGGACACCAAAAGTAGTGCTGTAACACATAGCATACGTTGTTAAATGTATATTGAGGAACCATAATTCCTACAACTGGATAATTGATAGGTACAGTAGTTAACTGAAGGGTTTTCCCAACTTGTTCAAATGTTTAAATCATTATAATTCTACTACTAATAATAGTTATAGCAGTGCTCCTTACCAGTCCAGTATGTATGCAGGTATTCGTACTTACAACCAGCAATATCAAGAAAGGGGGTTCCAGTACCCCAAAAAGGTTGAGAACCACTGCTATACACACTACTGAACAAAAGAACCGAGCATATGTTTGCGGGTTTCCTCAACAACACATCAGTTGGCACTTTCGCAATGCCCTCGCCTGTTGTCTCCGACACCCTGTATAGCCCAATAAACTCCTCGTGAGGGACAAGGTCATGGTCAACATAACGCAGACAGACATTCTCCTGTTCAGCACCAGAGACATCTTGAGTACCATCAACAATTAATGAAAATTGTACAATCGGAAGAGACCTAATCTCAGCTGCAATGCCTCGAATGACTATTGGCCATGATGTTCAGAATTTCATTCTGTGCTTTTGGGCCTGTGTACATTGTGGTACGCTCTGTTAACCACTTCAGTAAAATGGGATCATCCTCTTCTGCCCTAAGTTTCAAAATCTGGTATAAATTCCCACTGTCATCCGTGTGGCCTCTAAAGGCTTGTCCCTGTCTTACTACATGCCGCACCGAACTAACAATTTTCATCAAGCAATGCCTTGCGTCATCCTTCTGTTTACCCCACGCGCTGGACATAACTGGACACTGATTGGATTTAGCTGGTGTGCTGTTACAATTACAAAGTGGCGGTGGGTTTGGCAATTTTGATGTGCTGTGAATTTTTCAATGCCTTTTCGCCAGTTCCTAAATCCTGCACTAATGAAGGCAGCATCAGCTCTTTGGCCAAAAGATGGCTGGCTTGAAAACCCTTGGCTACAGTGAAAACACAACACTCCTTTTATTGATGGGTTATAATGTAGCCAGGGGAAATCGCGAAACCATCTCTCTTGAAACGTCAACACTCTGTTGGCAAGAGTTTGCGGTTCTATAAATTGTGGGTGTGGCTGATATGGTTTTGTGCCATCACTGTGGTAACTGGACAATGCTGTGCCACTGTCCTCTATACTGGTGCTGCTGGCAACAAGGGTGACTCTTGGTCCTGCCGTGGCTGTGACACTGTCCTCTGAAGTCTCTCTCCCTGGCTCTTTCCCTTTCACCACCCTAACTGACTCAGTCTGTCTCCTAGAAAATAAATAAGGTGTTTGCCGTACTCCTAACTACCGGTACCCAAAACTACACAATTAATCACAACAGCAATACCATTGCCGTAAACAAATCTTAGTTTAGTCACCAGTTTAAGTTGAGAGTGGGGGAATCCATGGCATTTTCCAATTATGTCCCTATTTCACAAGTCAAAAAAATTGAGAACCTTTCATAATGTTGCCAAACAAAGACTCAACAAACTTACCTGAGACTCCCTGTCTCTGCCAATCTGTCCCTGCATATCTGTCCCCAGCTCTGCTGTCTGTGTGCCATCTGTTGCCTGCTCTGCCTAATGACATCATTGTGAAACATTTCCATTAGCATTTCACTTCTTTCTTATGAACATTTTATCAACTAGTCTTTGAGATATTAGGATACTAGAGTTCTTACTATGCGTTTTGGTGTACTGACAAATACTCTGATGTCCGTCTTCTTACTTTTTTCTGCCATTTTTCTACCTGGCTGGCTGGCTGGCCTAGCTGCACACACACACATTTACACAACACATGCTGCAACCTTTTGTAATTTAAATAGTTTGTTTCATATTGGCTGGCTTCCAACAATAGCTGAATTTGTAAAGCTAGCGAGCACCAATTCCGTTTCTGTGTGTTTGCTATAATCTTTGCTACCTGGTTAAATAAAGGTGAAATAAAATAAAATAAAAAAAGTTCACTAGCGACAATTTATCTTTTGCAACGAGACCATTATATATATTTAAGACAATGGTAGAAGAGAGTGTAGTTCTGTTCTGTTCAGTTTGGACTTCAGTTTATTGCTAACCTTATCACAGGGACGTCGAAGCACTACAGCTGCATGCTGATCTTGGAATAAACTGACGATAGCAAAGATTCCATCTTTGACGACGCCACATAAATGGAATAGGTACTAGCTAGCTTGATAGTTAATGTTTGCTTTAGTTTGCACGCTAGCTCTGCAAATTCAACTAGTGTGTGAACCCTGCCAACATAAAAATAAATAAATAACATTGCTATGGACCTGCTATGGATTGACTGAATGAACCTCACGTCAGTTACGTACATGTCCCTTTCGGACAGTAGATACGAACCCTTTATTACCTTGCCAGCTAAAGAACTGGCAGTGGATCAAACCATTGTGAGGCAAAGGGCGGGGGGGGGTCGCAATCTTTTGAAATTTAAATGCGCTATTAAGTGTCTATAATCAGCACAAGTGCTTTCATTGCGTATTATTAATATTATTGAAATTACATAGTTATGTTTACAGTGATATATTGGGGGGGACAAATCATATTTTTCCCAAGATGGGGGGGTCGTGTCCCCCCCGTCCCCCCTGGGATTTCTGCCTATGGTTCCAGCACGCGGAGGAGGTGTGGAACAATGCACACGTGAGACTCCAGCGCTGTCCATTGTCAGTAGGAGCATGCAGACCGTCACCGCAGTGAGACCCCTGTGTTCCATCCTGGGGATCACGTCTGGCTCTCTACCAGGATCCTCCCACTCCGCCTGCCCTGCAAGAAGCTGAGCCCCCGGGTTGTGGGGCCATTCATGGTTCTCCGGAAGGTCAATGAGGTGACATACAGGTTACAATTGTCCAGTCACTACTGTATCTCACCCTCTTTTCATGTCTCCCTTCTCAGGCCGGTTGTTCCTGGTTCCCTAGCTGATGCTGTCCCCCACGACACACCTAGACATCTAGAGGAGCCCGGCGTATGCTGTCAGATCCCTACTGGGGGTCCCTACTAGGGAAAAAAACAAAATGTGCAGCGCTTGGGGTCCCGAGGACCGAGTTTGGGAAACCCTGCTCTAGTGCATGTGGTGAAATGAAATAAGGAACATGAAAAAAATTGCATCTCATCCATGGCTTACTTAAGTATAGGCAGGGGTGAAAGTAAGCCGGTCCGGCAAAATAAATTAGTGGGGGTACGCATTACCGGTAAAACATGAGCTTTTCACAATAATTAAAACAGATTCAAAGAAAACTGTGGTCTAGTACTGTATGTATAAATTCCACGTCAGTCGCATGAAACATTTGCAAATAGACCTGAAAACGCGTGGAATACGCTCCAAAATGTTGTGTAGTTCGACAATAACACAGAAATTTTGCCAAGGCAGAGATGAGTGGATGAAACAGAGATGCGCGTGGACAGCAGTGTACACATCAATTCAGGTTACAAGACTTGCGTAGGCCTAATGACTGACAAATGTCATTCATAGCACTTTTTGGTGCTTTGTAACTGATGTCTCTGCATTCATCAAATGGCACTGTATGGATGACAGAATTATTTTAAGGGAGGAGTAGTCTAATAGTTCGATTAGTAGCTGCCCACTGGGCACAGACGTCAGTTCAATGCCTAGTTTTGATTTACATTTGGTTGAGTTGTCAACTAACCTGAATTCAGCATGAAATCAACAAATGTCACCATGTCATTGGATTTAGGTAAAACGTTTGGTGAAAAAGAGACTATATTCCCTTATGTTGATTACTTTTTTCATATCCAAACAGTATTCCACGTTGAACTTCATCACTTCTAGGGCTCCTGAGTGGCGCAGCTGTCTGAGGCACTGCATCTTAATGCTAGAGATGTCACTACAGATTCTGGTTCAATTCCAGGCTGAATCACAACTGATTGGGAATCCCATAGGGTGGCGCACAGTGTTAGAGTTTGGTGGGGTTAGGCCGTTGTTGTCAATAAGAATTTCTGTTTAATTAAGGATTAGCCCCCTTTTTTCAA
The DNA here is from genome assembly GCF_029448725.1 of Salvelinus fontinalis. Lineage (NCBI taxonomy): Eukaryota > Metazoa > Chordata > Actinopteri > Salmoniformes > Salmonidae > Salvelinus > Salvelinus fontinalis. The sequence goes on along the minus strand of NC_074701.1, from coordinate 11,545,535 downwards.
TTTTCGCCTAAAATGACATACCCAAATCTAACTGCCTGCAGCTCAGGACCTAAGGCAAGGATATACATATTCCTGGTACCATTTGAAAGGAAACACTTTCAAGTTCATGGAAATGTGAAAGGAATGTAGTAGAATATAACACAATATATCTGGTAAAAGATAATACAAAGAAAGAAACAATCGTTCTGTTGTATTTTTTTTGTACCTTCATCTTTGAAATGCAAAATAAAGGCCATAATGTATTATTCCAGCCCAGGTGCAATTTAGATGTTGGCCCCTAGATGGCATCAGTGTATGTGCAACGTTTTAGACTGATCCAATGAACCATTGAATTTATGTTCAAACTTTTGTATCAAGACTGCCCAAATGTGCCCATTTGTTCATTAATAACTTTTCATGTTCAAAATTGTGTACTCTCCTCAAACAATAGCATGGTATTATTTCACTTTAATAGCTACTGTAAATTGGACAGTGCAGTTAGATTAACCAGAATTTAAGCTTTCTGCCAATATCAGATATGTCTATGTCCTGGGAAACTTTCTTGTTACTTACAACCTCATGCTAATCGCATTAGCTCAACCGTCCCGTGGAAGGCACGAAGAATTAACTGACTTGCTTGGTTTAATAAAAAAACAGTTGTGGATTCAACCAGTTTTTGCCCAGTGGGTGAGGTCCTGGACACTGACTGTAGGCCTCACGTAGCCTATTATAATATTAACTAATATTAAGTGTTTCTCTCTGTAGAATTATAGACCAAATGTTGATTTTGTCTCTGGAACAGCATCTTGAGAGAACGCGAATGCGCACTTAGGGGCAGTGTGTAGTCTAAACGTTCCATTTCTTTCAGGGACATACTGTAAAGGATGAAAGCATTTCATTTTCAACCACATAAAATATGCATGCAAAATCGGTCAAACTGATGTCATTTGGAAATTTTGCACGGAAAATCACCCTGGTCCCTTGCTCTATGAGAGAAGCAGAAATGAAAGAGAAACTTTACAGACATCAACTATATTGTTGATGATGCAGTGATCGGTTTATGACATTATTCTGGTGAGCGAGGCTTTATTTAGTATGCTAGACGAGCATCGAGTAATGACAGAAGACAACATGCACGTATCTAATTACAGACAAGTTGACTAACAAATAGCCTAACAAACGTCGGAAGTCATAATCTGATTTTTTTTTACCGCAACCCCTGTCAAAAAATCGTTCTGCCGTCCCTGGGTAACATGCACAGGTAGCCTACATTAACCTGTTGAAGTAATTGTTTGACAATCAGTTGAAAACTTAATGACTGGTTGTGTTTATGCCACATTAAAAGGTAGGCTAATACATTTTAAAAGTTAAACAACAAATCTGGACTATTAGGCCCATAGAGATCCTATTAAATGAATAGGGATTATATATGTATTCTATGAATAGGTCCATAGAGATCCTATTAAATGAATAGGGATTATATATGTAATTCTATGAATAGGTCCATAGAGATCCTATTAAATGAATAGGGATTATATATGTAATACTATGAATAGGTCCATAGAGATCCTATTAAATGAATATGGATTATATATGTAATTCTATGAATAGGTCCATAGAGATCCTATTAAATGAATAGGGATTATATATGTAATTCTATGAATAAGCCCATAGAGATCCTATTAAATGAATAGGGATTATATATGTAATTCTATGAATAGGCCCATAGAGATCCTATTTAAATGAATAGGGATTATATATGTAATTCTATGAATAGGCCCCTAGAGATCCTATTAAATGAATAGGGATTATATATGTAATACTATGAATAGGCCATAGAGATCCTATTAAATGAATATGGATTATATATGTATTCTATGAATAGGCCCATAAAAAAAAGAATGAAGTGCGTGCACACATACAGGAAGTCCCCGCACCGGGAAGAAATGAAATCCACTTTCACCCCAGAATATAGGATATATTTAATGTATCTGGACGTGACAAAGGCAGGGAGAGTGTTGTGCAGAATTTGCTGCTGCAATATTGTAAGGCTTTTCCCTATAAGTTCATGAAGCCCAATAGTGCTGCCAACCAGGGAAATAGTAATAATCAACATCACTTTCTCCATTAACACTGCTGGCCTCCGTTATGACGCAGGAGGTACTGTTTAAAAACACTCAGCTCAGCATCAGACTATGCCAAAGACAGTTCAAGACAAGAGAAATAGGTCACAACCTCACAGCTACATCATTCGGTTACCACAACTGATGGATAAATGGTGGAATGGAGTGTTTCACAGCGTTCACGGTGAGACAGTCTGAATACAGGACAATGAACACTTCCAGGGAAGGGTTTGTTCCTTCTGATGCACAGTGAAAAAGGGTTGGGAATAAGTCTCTACGGTTTATAGTGATGGATCTTGAAAAGGCTTAAAAGAGTAACAATAGTCTTGTGTCAGAAGGGTGTTTTGGATCTTCTGGGTTCTGTGTTTCATGAGAATAAGTTCTGAGGTTTACAGAGGAACAGGTGATATGAGGTGATTAGTCAGTTCCCATGGTGACATGGGCGTAGCACGATGTACTACAGTACCCATAATGCTCGGTCACAGCGGCCGCACCTGGATGCCCTCTGACGACATACCGCCGCTCTTGGAGGTGGTGTCCAGGTGGTGCACGTCATTGCTGGCGATGATGAAGACAATGGAGGAGGAGCTGAAGGTCACCCTCTTCTTTGGTCGTTCCCCGCCTCTTCGGTGGGACATGACGATTGGGCGAATAGGCCGCTCGATGCTCCGGGCCAGGGGGCGGTCCTTGATGCTGCTCTGAATCCACGAGAGCTGGGAGCACAGCAGCTGCAGCAAGCAGCGCCGGAACTGCCAGAGGGACAGGAGGAGGAGAAGAGAGAGAGGAACTCAGTCAGGGTCTCAATTTAATGTTGAGACTTAGAAAAGTAGAATACACAAGGTGTAATTTCGAAATTTGGTTGTGCACCAGCAGTTTTCCTCGTTACGTCAGTCACTGACAGTCACTCAATTAGCCTATGTTAGCTAAACATTTTTAGATTGCTAGGTACGTTAGTCTAGCGGCTGTACATATCTGCTCATAATTCCATGGCGTTATTTGATATTATTTTATAGTATGAAGAATACAATTGAATAAAGCTGAATAAAATAGTCTCCAAATGATCTGAGGGAGTGCGCACATGCAGCTAATCTGTGCTGAGCTGTTAACAAAGAAATAGGTACTCCTATTTGCTTAATTTAGAGTTACTAATGTAAATTTAGTTGCTCTACAAACGTTGGTCTCTATGTTTTAGATTTGTAATACATTGTAAGGCTGCATGATGAGATTCTAATGATGATTTGAAAAAAGTTACTTGAATGGCATGAGATCTGCCTTGTTTTTTGAGCAGGCTGTACACACTCCAATAGTCTCTCATTCACAATTTGACAAGCACTTGATAAATCCTCGAATTTCACGGCAGCATTCCTTTGGGGCCGTAATGCACCCTTAAAAAATCAATGCCTTTTGCGGCCCGGAGTGCTGCGTTGTGCCCTTCTCCCTGAGTGTTCTGTGCAATCGGAAGCCCTCTCACTCACATGGCTCTCTGTCACGTGATCGGATCTTTCTCACAGGCTACAAATGAAGACAGACACACCGGGGACAAAACCTCGAGCGTCCTTCTTCATAAGGCTAGGTCCCTTTTTTCTCCACCTCCTGTCTGAATGACGTACCCAAAGTAAACTGCCTGTTACTCAGGCCCTGAATCCAGGATATGCATATAATTGGTACCATTGGAAAGAAAACACTTTGAAGTTTGTAGAAATGTTACAAATAATGTAGGAGAGTATAACACAATAGATATGGTAGGAGAAAATCCAAAGAAAAACCAATCACAATTTTTAGGGGGAGAGAGACCATGCTCATACACTGGAAAGAATAGGAAAATAATTAAATCTAGCTCCCAGTATGCAATTCCTATGGCTTCCACTGGGTGTCAGCACTCAATGTTCAAGGTTTCAGGCTTGTTTCTTCCAAAATGAGTAAGAATAATGAGTTTTACTACAGGGACACAGACTTGGAAATTTGTGTATGCGCACGCGATGAAGAGGACACGCACCTGCTAATATCGTTTTCCTATTGTACATACTTCTTTAAGTATGAAATATTATAGTTTAATTACATTTTAGGGTATCTGACGATTAAATAGAAATGTATTTTGACTTGTTAAAACAAAGTTTAGGGGTAGATTTTCGGATTCCTATCTTGGAATGTAGAACGAGTGAATTACTCAAATCGATGGCGCCAACTAAACTGACTTTTTGGGATATAAAGAAGGATTTTATCTAACAAAACGACACTACATGTTATAGCTGGGACCCTTTGGATGACAAATCAGAGGAAGATTTTCAAAAAGTAAGTGAATATTTAATAGCTATTTGTGAAATTATGAAACCTGTGCCGGTGGAAAAAATATTTTGATATGGGGCGCCGTCCTCAAACAACCGCATGGCATGCTTTCGCTGTAAAGCCTACTGTAAATCGGACAGCGCAGTTAGATCAACAAGAATTAAAGCTTTCAACCGATATAAGACATGTATGTACATAAATGTTTAATATCCATCATTTTGATGATTATTTATTTGAATTGCGCGCCCTCCAGTTTCACTGGAAGTTGTCCCACTAGCGGGACACTTAACCCGAAAGAGGATTTATCCAATTTCGAGGTGCATATTGGAAGAACTGTCCACATTTACTTTTTGTCAGCCAACAAGATGAGTAGGCCTAACAAACAGCAAAAGCACTAACCTATGTCAATCTACTATCCCCCATAGAACAAAAGTCGACCTATTCTATTCTGTACAATAAATAAATATTCCAAACACAGTCTGGGACAGATGTGGGATGCAATAGATCACAAATGAATACAACCACTAGCATCCCAAAAACGTTTTTATGCAATGTGGCTGACGCAACAGATCAGAACGTTTAGCTTAAAATGTTGATAAACTATTAGGCTATTTCTTCACATTATAAGTGCAGCAATGCGCACATGGTAGTAGGCTATAACCGGAAAACACTATATCAAAAGTGACCGCCAATGCAATTATCCATGTAATGTTTTAATTATAAAGCGGCATTTTTATGGTGAAATTATCCTCCCCAAAGTTGAAACTCACACGCTGCTGTTAGGCTCAACACCCCTCGTAAAGCAGATTCATGTTATTAATTTTAAGAAGTTATTTGGCCACTTACGTTGTGATACAAACATTATTAAAACATATAGGCCTATAGGCTAGGTGTGCGACTATGATTCGAACAAGTCGTAAAAAAAGGGGTGAGAGTGACTAACAAAATCAATGGGGCGTGTGCCCTGCGTGTCAGTCAGTAATTCGGCATTCAAGGTTTAAATAGTTGGCTAGAGTAAGGCTGTTGCTGTGACCGTATTACCACCACACCGGCGGTCACGAGTCATGAAGGCAATCAAATTCCACATGACTGTTTAGTCATTGGTAACTAGGCTTCTCCAAGCTCTGATGCTGCTAATGGTCATTATTAGCCTACCAAACTTGTTAACTGCCTGGTACTCAGCACTCTCACCCAGATATCATATGAACATGGCATAAATCATGGCATAATTTATTAAATCTACAAAGTTTTCTCTCTGAACCAAGGCAAAATGTATAGAATTGCAGGGAATTTGCTTTAAATCAGCTAAATGTTATCGCTGCCCATGTCAAAATGAGTAGAATTGCATGAAATGTGTTTTTAAAACTGCAAAAATGTCTCTCCACCCCATGGCATAATTAATTGGCTTTAAAACTGAAACAATTTTTGTACGCCCCATGGCAAAATGTGTAGAATGGCAGGAAAATGACTTTAAAACTGTAACATTATTCTCTCCACTGTCAAGAGGGGGGCAGCTTAAATGTTTTGCCCACTAGGTGGGGGCGCGCCTAACCAAATCTCACTTAGGGCACAATGAGGTCTGAAAACAACAGGCAAACCTTCATTTTGAAGTGTGATTTTCCCTTAAATTTGAAAAAGGGCTTGTTTCAATGCATTTCCTCTATCCGTATAGGTGTGTCAGGGGTCCCCTCACCTTTCTGCTCATGGTCATGTAGATGAGAGGGTTATAGGTCGTGCTGGATTTAGCGAAGAAGGAGGGGATGATGGCGATGGCGGGGGTGACCATGCTCTTCCTGCCAAAGGCTTCCATCATGGACACCACGGCATATGGTGTCCAGCACACCAGGAAACAGGAAATCATCAGCAAGAACATGACAGCCACCTTCTTCTCATAGCGCAGGATCTTAATGATCTGCACTGTCTGAAGGTCCTGGATGGAGCGGAGCTGTAGGGAATGACAACAGGAAAGAATCTCATCACTTACCAACATTGTCTCCTTAGAATATGTCAACAAATTGGGACATACTGTATAACCATTGCAGTTATATGTCCCTTCCACTGACATATTAGTTATAAACTGAGTATACAAAAAGATTAACAACACCTGCTCTTTCCGTGACATAGACCAGTGATCAACAACCAGTGGTCCCTTTCACAGTCAAAAAGCAAATTGAGATCTACCGCTCAGATTATTTTTTAAACATTTAATTTATTTCACCTTTATTTAACCAGGTAGACCAGTTGAGAACAAGTTCTCATTTACAACTGTGACCTGGCCAAGATAAAGCAAAGCAGTGAGACACAAACAACAACACAGAGTTACACATTGAATAAACAAACGTACAGTCAATAACACATTAGAAAATATCGATATACAGTGTGCGAATGAGGTAAGATTATGGATATGACTTAAAACATGACTTAAACAATGTAAAATTAACCTAATAAAAATAAAGGTTCTGTAGGAATGATGTACCACCCTGCATCCCACTGCTGGCTTGCCTCTGAAGTTAACCAGGGTTGGTCCTGGATGGGAGACCAGATGCTGCTGGAAGTGGTGTTGGATTGCCAGTAGGAGGCACTCTATCATCAGGTCTAAAAAAATATCCCAATCCCCCAAGGCAGTGATTGGGGACATTGCCCTGTGTAGGGTGCTGTCTTTTGGATGGGATGTTAAATGGGTGACCTGACTCTCTGTGGTCACTAAAGATCCCATGGCACTTATCGTAAGAGTAGGGGTGTTAAACCCGGTGTCCTGGCTAAATTATCATTCTGACCCTCATACCATCATGGCCACCTAATAATACCCAGCTTCCAATTGGCTCATTCATCCCCCTTCCTCTCCCTTGTAACTATTCCCCAGGTTGTTGCTGAGAATGTGTTCTCAGTCAACTTACCTAGTAAAATAAGGGTGAAAAGGTGTTTGGGCAGTAGAACCATTATTACAGCATATTGGCTATATCCCTCTCCTGACAATATTGTTATTCTCAGACCATATTAAATTTAAAAACTTGAGCTTTGATAACAAAATAAATCAGTTGGTGTAGCACTTGCGAGGCAATGCGGACCATAAATTGAAATAATTCAAATTGTTTTTTTACTGGACTGATGCTTTCTGCATCTGATGGTCATGATGCTTTCAAGACAACTGGGAAATCAGAAAAGAACCGAAGTTAAATCATGAAGTCAGTGATCTTCAGGTCGGAAAGTCTAGAAAGATGCTCGAGTTTCCAAATTGGAATTCTGAGTTGGATAAACGTTCATAACGATTTTAACCAGTTAGATGTCGTTTTTTTTTAACAAGTTCCCAGTTGTCTTGAACGCACTTAAGTCGGAAGCTGGAGATTTTCGAGTTCCCAGTTATTTTGAACACGGCAATAGTCTCAGTGGAGGGAGGGTCCGCATCTCACGGTCCCTGCTCTCTCCTTCCTTTCTACCAGTGAGACTGACCAGAGAGAGTGGACCGTCTTCCACCTGATGGTGAAACTCGAGTCGCACCTTATCTGCCTCAGTCATGCACAAATTCATGTTGTTCCTATGACCAGAGAATGTGAAATATTCCTTGATATTCAAGTAGACAAGGCGAGCTGCTAATAATAATAAAAATGCAGGCCTATCGATACACTTGGCTCCTCATTCATTGCAGGCGCAGCACAAGTCGAAGTAAGGAAAAGCATGTTTCATGTTATGTAATAGTGTTGAATAAAAACAGTGTTGACAATGCTGAATAAAAACTTAAACATGAACTCACTCATAAAAACAGCAGCTCTTTTCTGTATTCTTTGACAGTCTCTCTGTGGTCATGGTTTTAAACGTGATTAAATCTGACGTAGGATAGTATCAAACGGTGCTGTGGCCAGGGGTCGTGGAAGCTCTGTCCGAATGGTGATTTGACAGAGCAGACATGGTAATAGACAGAGCAGACATTACTGAGTCACCACTAAATGGCAATGGTCAGAAAATGTCTAAGAATGTCTATAGAATGTTGTAATATACTATAGAATACTAAAGTAAATACACTAAGTATTAGCCGCAAAGAAGCACTGTAGTAAATATCACAGTTATGTCTGCAAAAACACTACACTTATTTAACTTCAGTATTTCATTTGCATATACCCTGCCCATTCCCCTCCCCCATGTCGCAATTTGTGCTAATCCTTTCTGCCCGCTCCTGTCGGCAATGGAAAAACAAACACAAACAACATCTTCAACCACCTACCCACAATCACACAGCACCATGCCCTCCCAGTATCCTGAAGAGCAAGTTTCCATCCCCTATTTTGTTTTATTTCTAATAAAGACATGATATCCCTAAAATGACATTTGTAGGCTACCTCCTCATTTTGACATTGTTTGGTTGAGTTTCCTTTGTTTGTCACACGTCCTTGTTGATTGTAAGAATCAACCGACCTTTAATTTACGCCCTTTATTTAAATGAATCATGCAGATGTATCTGTTGATTTAGGCTGTCTTTGTTTATATTTTCCGGTCAGCTTTTCAGTTTGCCAATTGATTTGAATTTGATGTAGGTATTGGAAGTCGGCCTTGTTGTTACTTGATAGCTTGTATTTTTGTCTTTGTTGTGTATACTGTATTGTCTTACCGGTATGTAGGCCTAGGCACACACTAAAACGTTTAATCTGAACTGAATATCTGAGTCTCAGGTGGGCATAACAGAACATTGACCTTTGGTTATGCATCAGCATGGGCATAGAGAATCTGTGCAGACCAGACAGGGAGAGCAGAGATTCCTGAGTCACCACTAATGGTCTGAATGGCAATGGTCAGAAAATGTCTAAACGGATTGAAACTGCTCTATCGTCTTGGTAGACCAATTAAACGAGTCAGTCAGTCAGTCACTCCTTACTACCCTAAATAATTGTTAATCAATTATGGACCACGAACTGACTTGGCCCCATTTCCTGACATTGATAGTCATGGAAACTTTGATTGGAGCATAATTTATGAAGAGTTCTCACATAACAGTCTTTTAAAGCTCGCCAAAGTGTTTCTCTTGAGAAGGATACAATACTCCAGAGCTTGCACATATAGAAACCTCTCTTTGATGGTCTTACGAAGCCCAGTAGTAATCAGCATTCTCTAAGACTGCAGTTCACTGAGGTTTCCCTATAATGTTGAGTCAGAGGGTCATGCTGAGTTTCTCAAGGGTTCTCAGAGCACTCTCAACAAACATGGGCAGGGGAAGGGCAGATCTTTAGTGGTTGAGGGAAGCCTTGATGTCTTGGGGACCTGGGACTGTTTATTTAAAAATAAATTTAAAAAACACCTTTATTTAACCAGGTAAACTAGTTGAGAACAAGTTCTCATTTACAACTGCGACCTGGCCAAGATAAAGCAAAGCAGTGCGACATAGAGTTACACATGGAATAAACAAGCGTACAGTCAGTAACGCAATAGAAAAAAAGAAAGTCTATATACAGTGTGTGCAAATAGCGTGAGGAAGTAAGGCAATAAATAGGCCGTAGTAGTGAAGTATTTTCAATTTAGCAGATTAACACTGGAGTGATAAATGAGCAGATGATGATGTGCAAGTAGAGATAGTGGTGTGCAAAAGAGCAGAAAAGTAAATAAAAACAATATGGGGATGAGGTAGGTAGATTGGGTGGGCTAATTACAGATGGACTATGTACAGCTGCAGCGATCGGTGCTGTGCAGAAAGTAATGGCTTACTTCCTTAAATGTTGTAAATACTTAAAGAAGCAAAGACAGCCACAGTGGAGGCAGCGGTGCCAAGCCGTTGCACAGATACCGCTAAACCAGCTAGGCCAGCAGCATACCACCCTGCATACCACTGCTGGCTTGCTTCTGAAGCTAAGCAGGGTTGGTCCTGGTCAGCAGCATACCACCCTGCATACCACTGCTGGCTTGCTTCTGAAGCTAAGCAGGGTTGGTCCTGGTCAGTCCCTGGATGGGAGACCAGATGCTGCTGGAAGTGGTGTTGGAGGGCCAGTAGGAGGCACTCTTTCCTCTGGTCTAAAAAATATCCCAATGCCCCAGAGCAGTGATTGGGGCCACTGCCCTGTGTAGGGTGCCGTCTTTCGGATGGGATGTTAAGCGGGTGTCCTGACTCTCTGAGGTCATTAAAGATCCCATGGCACTTATCGTAAGAGTAGGGGTGTTAACCCCGGTGTCCTGGCTAAATTCCCAATCTGGCCCTCAAATCATCATGGTCACCTAATAATCCCCAGCTTCCAATTGGCTCATTCATCCCCCTCCTCTCCCCTGTAACTATTCCCCAGGTCGTTGCTGCAAATGAGAACGTGTTCTCAGTCAACTTACCTGGTAAAATAAATAAAAATAAAATAAATAAATAAAAAACATCTGGGTGAATTGACTACACCCACATTAGTTTCTTTTACTTTAGAGTAAACTGTACAATACTGTAGAATACTATACTACACACTGTAGTATCCCTCTATCATGTGTAGTACTTACTATAGAATGTTGTAATATACTGTAGAATACTGTTCTATATTAAATACTAGAGTATTATCCGCAAAAAAAGTACTGTAGTAAATACTACAGTAATGTCCGCAAAAACGCTACAGTCCGCAAAACACTACACTTTTTTAACTACAGTATTTAATTTGCATATACCGTGCCCATTCCCCTCCCTATGTGGCAATTTGTGCCACCCATGAGTGAGAAATATACATTCCAAGTATAGACCATATATTGTGTTCCCTACAGGTTTGAGAACTGTGTGTAATTCTCTCTGCCCGCTCCTGTTGGAAGATGGAAACACAATCAACATCCTCAACCAACTATCCACAATCACAAAGCACCACACTCTCCAAGTGACCTGAAGAGCAAGTTTCCATCCCATATTTTTTAAATTTCTAATAAATATTTAATATATATTAAATCCCACTCCCAACTCAAACCCTTACCCTAAACCGGGTCCGTATCTGATTCCCAACCCTACCCCCTAAACCTTACCCTAAACCGGGCTCTTATCCCCTCCCCCCTCCTTTTTTATTTGTCTTCTTTATTTTTCTTCTTTACATTTAATTATCCAATGAAGCTTGTTTTAATTAAAATCAAGTAGCAGAAGACAAAAGGACAACGCCAACATCCCTCCCCCTTGCCAAACCTCACCCTCGACTGGATAGACACACTGAGAAGAGCGGTAGAAAAGAGCAGAAGCCCTGAGCTCTCCCTACAAGCCTACACGTCTCTTTACTTACTCTACTTCAGGTTATAGAAAAGAGCAGAAGCCCTGAGCTCTCCCTACAAGCCTACACGTCTCTTTACTTACTTTACTACAGGTTATAGAAAAGAGCAGAAGCCCTGAGCTCTCCCTACAAGCCTACAAGTCTCTTTACTTACTCTACTACAGGTTATAGAAAAGAGCAGAAGCCCTGAGCTCTCCCTACAAGCCTACAAGTCTCTTTACTTACTTTACTACAGGTTATAGAAAAGAGCAGAAGCCCTGAGCTCTCCCTACAAGCCTACAAGTCTCTTTACTTACTCTACTACAGGTTATAGAAAAGAGCAGAAGCCCTGAGCTCTCCCTACAAGCCTACACGTCTCTTTACTTACTCTACTACAGGTTATAGAAAAGAGCAGAAGCCTTGAGCTCTCCCTACAAGCCTACACGTCTCTTCACTTACTTTACTACAGGTTATAGAAAAGAGCAGAAGCCCTGAGCTCTCCCTACAAGCCTACACGTCTCTTTACTTACTCTACTACAGGTTATAGAAAAGAGCAGAAGCCCTGAGCTCTCCCTACAAGCCTACACGTCTCTTTACTTACTCTACTACAGGTTATAGAAAAGAGCAGAAGCCCTGAGCTCTCCCTACAAGCCTACACGTCTCTTTACTTACTTTACTACAGGTTATAGAAAAGAGCAGAAGCCCTGAGCTCTCCCTACAAGCCTACACGTCTCTTTACTTACTTTACTACAGGTTGTAGAAAAGAGCAGAAGCCCTGAGCTCTCCCTACAAGCCTACACGTCTCTTTACTTACTTTACTACAGGTTATAGAAAAGAGCAGAAGCTCTGAGCTCTCCGTTCAGACCCCAGTCTTACCTACAGGTTATGGAAAAATGTGCTTTTTTAGTATTTCTCCAGTAGGTTTCCTGAAGCAGAAAGCCTCCACTTCTATGTCAAAGATAATGAAACAATAACAATTTAATAAATACTACAGTAATGTCACAAAAACAATACAAAAATACTACATTATACTACAGTCCACAAAAAAACTACAGAAAATACTACAGTATATGACAATCTGCAAAAACACGACATTAATTACTATAGTATATACTATAGTTATGTTACTACAGTATTTATACTATAGTTAACTGTAAATACTACAGTATACTACAGTAAATACTACTGTAAATACTACAGTATACTACAGTAAATACTACAGTAAGTACTAGTGTTTTAGCTGACTTTAGTCCGCAGAAACACTACAGTGAATACTATAGTAATTTATACCATAGTATACTATAGTATTTTATCAGATTAGTTTATGCACACACAAGCACGCAAACACACGCATGCACGCACACACACAAGCATGTGTGAAAACGCGCAGAGCCCCCCACACCATACTATACTCTCCATAGTAACCGTGCGGTCCACTGCTGAGTGAACCCACTTTAACCCCTATTATCCTCACAGGTAACCCTCTATGCAGGGTGGTAAAGTGGTACATCAGGATGATTTGAAGCACTTAAGAGTGAGGAAGGAGGAAGGAAGAATGGAGGAAATGTAGATACATTTGGAAAGGTAAGTGAAAGATAAAAGGAAAAAGATCAAGTGGTGGTCATTCCCTGTGATAATGGAACAAAAATGTCCATGAAAGTTTGTACTTCGCAAAGAAAATGCAGGTTGGCATTTATTGTCATGAATCTTGCCCTGGACGCAGCACTGCAGAGTGGTCACTATCTGGCACTGCCACAAAGTAATAACATCTGATTTTAAACCTTGCTCTAACCTTAACCCTAACCTTAACCACACTGCTAACTCTACTGCCTAAATCTAAACTTAAATTAAGACCAAAAAGGTCATTTTTGTTTTCATGATTTTTTACGACATAGCAAATTTTGACTTTGCAGCTGGCCCATCTAGCGGAAATCACTAAGTTCTGCCTCCAGCGCAAGAGCCATGACAATTTATCAACCTGCATAGAAAATGTCCTCAGGAGGAAAGGTTTTTCTATATCCTGTATTAGGCATTAGCGTCTATGATTAGTTTGGTTCTGTTCAGTTCACTTTATCGGCCTTACTTGGTCAGATTTTTTCAATTGTATTTATTTATTTACTCTTGAGCTCTTTAAAGGCCCCGTGCAGTCAAAAACGTGATTTCCGCTGTTTTATATATATTTCCACACTATGAGGTTAATAATACTGTGAAATTGTGGAAATGATGATAATGCCCTTTTAGCGTAAGCGCTGTTTGAAAAGACTTTTGTCCTGCGTGGTGACGTCACCAGGTGGCAAATTAGTTAAAGGTCCATTGCAGCCGTTTTTATCTCAATATCAAATCATTTCTGGGTAACAATTAAGTACTTTACTGTGATTGTTTTCAATTAAAGTGGTCAAAAAGAAACAAAACAAAATTCTTAGCAAATAGCAATTTCTCAAGCAAAAATGTTGCTAAGACTATCTGGGAGTGGTCTGAGTGGGGAGGGGGAAAACTGAAAACTGGCTGTTATTGGCAGAGGTTTGGAACTCTCATTCTGTCAAAAACAAGTTTTCCCTTGTTATATCTATATGTATTTCCACACTATGAGGTTAATAATACTGTGAAATTGTGGAAATGATGATAATGCCCTTTTAGCATAAGAGCAGTTTGAAAAGACCGCCTGTAATTTCAGCCTGTTTTGGTGGGATGGAGATTTGGCCTGGCTGGTGACATCACCAGGTGGTAAATTAGTTAATAGACCAACAAAACAATCACAAGGTACATAATTGCTACCCAGAAATGATTTGATATTGAGATAAAAATGGCTGCATTGGACCTTTACGTTAAAAGACGATCGACATAAACCACACTGACATAAACATGAAGCAACAGAAGAAAATGGAAGGGAGAGACGAGCGACACTGTCTCGTCCTTCTTCTTACCATTCGCACCGTGTAGAGAATGTTCATATAGCAGTAAATCATAATGCCCACAGGGACAAAGAAGCAGGCCAGGAGAAAGAGGAGAATGAAGGAGGCGTCGATAGGGTCCTTGGATGTCCAGTCCAGGGAGCAGCCTAACTGGTGGATCTCCAGAGTGTAGCGGTTCCAACCCAGGAGAGGGGCCCCTGTCCAGGCCAGGGAGTAGAGCCAGATGTGGGTGATGCACCTCCAGGCCCAGGGGAAGTCCACCACCTGAGCATAGACCACCCGGATGTAGCGCTCGTAGGCCAGAGCTGAGAGACTCATGATGGACACGATGCCTGGAAGGGAGGGAGATGAGTGATGATGCTGAGTAATGACTTCCGAATCTGGGTTATGCAATATCTATATGTAGGTCCTGATTAGTACTGCAATTGGTTATTACAGTTATTACTCAGTCCTCATCAATATTTTCCCAATGTATAATCAGTAATCATAAATATCCTCTTAGCAAGAGAAGTAATAGGAGAGGTGTCCTGTTGTTTGTGCACTTGATTCTGTCAACACGCAGAACCGCATCATTTCGATCAAATCACACATTCCACCTTTAACAATTTCCGTAAAACATAAAACCAAGTGTTGCAGCACAGGTGTGTTGCAATATCAGGGGAGATGTCCAAGCACAGAGTGTCACTGCACACTGCAACACAACTAACACATAACATGTCTGTACAGATCAAACTGACAGGACCACACTGCATGTGTACAATGGGTGTAACAGGTGCAGGATGTCCTGAGATAGCCTTCCAAATTTAGACTGTTGAAGAATGTGACAGTTGCTTCACATGCTGTAGTAGATTAACGTGGTATCAATACTCTGTGCCATTCCTCTCTTTCTGAGGGGCTTTAGTGTGCCTGTATGCTAATCATCATTCATTGTTATATTAACCAGCGTCTTCTTCAGTGTCTCTGCAAAATTGTACTATAGTGAGCTGCAATGCGGGCATCAAAGTCAAATTACCACCCCCATCCATCCTACAAGAGTGAACCGTTTATTTTTGGAGGCAACAAATAACATGTAATGTAAATAAATAAAAAAGTAAATCGTTTACAATATATGAAGACATTGGACAGCTGAGAAAAGTCCCCCATATAAGTATATTGGACAATATTGCACTTAGCCTACAGTAGGTTACATGTGCCTGAGAGAGATACTGGGAAAGAGAGAGCGAGAAAGAGCGAGAGAGAAAGAGGGAGCGAGAGAGTGAGAGAGCGCAGAGGGCGTGAAGGTTGCACTAACCACCTCATTAGCAGACCTCTTCATTAATAAGTGATGATTCCTATAATAAATAGGGAGGAGACAGTTATGTGATTGCACAATTATTTATCTTGCTCGCCCTAAGCCCTCAATGACGATAATTATATAGCTGAAATGGGTCGGGAAAAAAGAACCTGAACTGTATGGATAGACATTTTATCATCTATTCACTGCATTTTTTATATAATTTTTTAAAACATTTTTTTTATCAACCTTTTTATTATCGATATCAATAATTCCCCATAGGATTCAACGGAGTAACAACTCAACATTAGGAAAGTGTTCTTAATGTTTCGTACACTCAGTGTAATAAGATGAGTATTGTGGTGGCAACATCATGTTATGGGTGTGCTTGTTACCGCCAGGCACTAAAGGATCAAAAGAAATATGAGATGAGCAAATGACAGGCAAAATGTTTTAGGAAAACCTAAAACTTTATTTTATTTTCAGCAGAACAATTACACACCAGAATGGCTTTCCAAGAGGTGTTGAGTATTCAAATTTACTAAGCTTGAATAAGCGCCAAACCCAGATTCGTCCGTCGGACTGCCAGATAGTGTAGCGTGATTTATCAGTCCAGAAATCATTTCATGAAGCTCCCGACGAACAGTTATTCTGCTGACATTGCTTCCAGAGGCAGTTTGGAACTCGGTAGTGAGTGTTACAACTGAGGACAGACAATTTTTATGTGCAGCACCCGGCGGTCCGGTTTGGTGAGCTTGTGTGGCCTACCACTTTGCGGCTGAGCCGTTGTTGCTCCTAGACGTTTCCACTTCACAATAACAGCAGTTACAGTTACTGCCAAAGTTTGTCTATGTAGATTGCATGACTGTGTGCTCGGTTTTATACACCTGTCAGCAACGTGTGTGGCTGAAATAGCCGAATCCACTAATTTCAAGGGGTGTCCACATACTTTTGTATATATAGTGTATTTAACATGCACTAAAGACGCAATCAGCAATTTAAATCAACCCCTGGAATTGATACAAACATTCTTGAACATACTGTACTTATGTCATAGTCTACCCATGAAATGAATATACAGTTGAAGTTTACATATAGTTAGGTTGTAGTCATTAAAACTCATTTTTCAACCACTCCACAAATTTCTTGTTAACAAACTATAGTTTTGGCAAGTCGGTTAGGACATCTACTTTGTGCATGACACAAGTAATTTTTCCAACAATTGTTAACAGACAGATTATTTCACATGTAATTCACTGTATCACAATTCCAGTGGGTCAGAAGTTTGCATACACTAAGTTGACTGTGCTTTAAACAGCTTAGAAAATTCCAAAAAAGTATGTAATGGCTGTAGAAGCTTCTGATAGGCTAATTGACATAATTTGAGTCAATTGGAGGTGTACCTGTGGATGTATTGCAAGGCCTACCTTCAAACTCAGTGCCTCTTTGCTTGACATCATGGGAAAATCAAAAGAAATCAGCCAAGACCTCAGAACAAAAATTGTAGACCTCCACAAGTCTGGTTCATCCTTGGGAGCAATTTCCAAACGCCTGAAGGTACCAAGTTCATCTGTACAAACAATAGTACGCAAGTATAAACACCATGGGACCACGTAGCCGTCATACCGTTTAGGAAGGAGACGCGTTCTGTCTCCTAGAGATGAACGTACTTTGGTGCGAAAAGTGCAAATCAGTCCCAGAACAACAGCAAAGGACCTTGTGAAGATGCTGGAGGAAACAGGTACAAAAGTATCTATATACACAGTAAAACGAGTCCTATATCGTCATAACCTGAAAGGCTGCTCAGCAAGTGAAGAAACCACTGCTCCAAAACTGCCATAAAAAAGCCAGACTACGGTTTGCAACTGCACATGGGGACAAAGATTGTACTTTTTGGAGAAATGTACTCTGGTCTGATGAAACAAAAATAGAACTGTTTGGCCATAAGGACCATCGTTGCTGTTTTCAACTCTCTAGAGACCGCAGGAGCGGTAGAGATACTCTTAATGATCGGCTATGAAAAGCCAACTGACATTTACTCCTGATTATTATTTGACCATGCTGGTCATTTATGAACATTTGAACATCTTGGCATCATGTTCTGTTATAATCTCCACCCGGCACAGCCAGAAGAGGACTGGCCACCCCTCATAGCCTGGTTCCTCTCTAGGTTTCTTCCTAGGTTTTGGCCTTTCTAGGGAGTTTTTCCTAGCCGCCGTGCTTCTACACCTACATTGCTTGCTGTTTGGGGTTTTAGGCTGGGTTTCTGTACAGCACTTCGAGATATTAGCTGATGTACGAAGGGCTATATAAAATAAATTTGATTTGATTTGATTTGGAGGAAAAAGGGGGAGGCTTGCAAGCCGAAGAACACTATCCCAAACATGAAGCACGGGGGTGGCAGCATCATGTTGTCGGGGTGCTTTGCTGCAGGAGGGACTAGTGCACTTCACAAAATAGATGGCATCATGAGGCTGGAATATTATGTGGATATACTAAAGCAACATCTCAAGACATCAGTCAGGAAGTTAAAGCTTGGTTGCAAATAGGTCTTCCAAATGGACAATGACCCCAAGCATACTTCCAAAGTTGTGGGAAAATGGCTTAAGGACAGCAAAGTCAAGGTATTGGACTGGCCATCACAAAGCCCTGACCTCAATCCTATAGAAAATTTGTGGGCAGAACTGAAAAAGTGTGTGCGAGCAAGGAGGCCTACAAATCTGACTCAGTCACAGATCGGGAGGCAGACACAGATTGGGATATAATTACACAGGTATTTCCGAGGTGTCCTTGACATGAACCAGCTTCATCCCCATAGCGGAAATGGCATTCATAAACATCCACAACCATATAAAGACTGGTTTCATAAATAAATAGGGAGAAAGTGCTCTAAACAGTTCTTCCTTGGAATAAGATGCGTAGTAAATGTCCCGTGTAACATTCGAAATAGTATATACAAGGATCACAGAGTTCTGAAAATGTAATACCTCGTGCTTCTACACCTGCATTGCTTGCTGTTTGGGGTTTTAGGCTGGGTTTCTGTACAGCACTTTGAGATATTAGCTGATGTAAGAAGGGCTATATAAATACATTTGATTTGATTTTAGTTACACCAGCTCTGTCAGAAGGAATGGGCCAAAATTCACCCAATTTATTGTGGGAAGCTTGTGGAAGGCCACCCAAAACGATTGACCCAAGTTAAACTATTTAAAGGCAATGCTACCAAATAGTAATTGAGTGTATGTAAACTTCTGACCCACTGGGAATGT
Source organism: Salvelinus fontinalis (assembly GCF_029448725.1). Lineage (NCBI taxonomy): Eukaryota > Metazoa > Chordata > Actinopteri > Salmoniformes > Salmonidae > Salvelinus > Salvelinus fontinalis. The sequence continues at coordinate 11,526,518 of NC_074701.1, read as the reverse complement.
GATGAAAGAAATAAAAACTCAAATAAATCATTCTCTCTACTATTATTCTGACATTTCATTTTCTTAAAATAAAGTGGTGATCCAAACTGACCTAAAACAACGAATTTATACTAGGATTAAATGCCGGGAATTGCGAAAAACTGAGTTTAAATGTATTTGGCTAAATTGTATGTAAACTTCCGAATTCAACTGTATGTACAATGATTACAGTGTAGAAAACTAGCCACTTGTCAGAATATTCCATATTTTCCAGTGTGTAAAAGGGGAGGCAGACACAGATCGGGATATAATTACACAGGTATTTCCGAGGTGTCCTTGACATGAACCAGCTTCATCCCCATAGCGGAAAAATGGCATTCCTAAACATCCACAACCATATAAAGACTGGTTTCATAAATAAATAGGGAGAAAGTGGGCTAAACGGTTCTTCCTTGGAATAAGATGCGTAGTAAATGTCCCGTGTAACATTCGAAATAGACTATACAAGGATCACAGAGTTCTGAAAATGTAATACCCCCAAAGACTAATCTGAAATACACAAACATGGAACACAAATTAAATGAAAAGGCTGCCACAAAACATATTGGATTAGGCCTATTTAAATAAGTAAACATCTTTTTTAATTTAATTTTAGATTAATGTGTGAATCTAGGTAAGACACCCAAAGCACAGAAGCTCAGATACTGACCGAATAAGCTGTTGCTGAATCCGTCCCAGACGCATGTTGCCGCGTTCCAGTCCCATCCGCCTTTGATGCACGAAACAAACGTAAAGTTAATTCCAATGACAGACACCAACAAGTCACTTATACTTATGTTTACTATTAACAAATTTGTGGGCGTCCGGAGTCTCTTGAATCTGTAGTACAGCATGATGACAATAATATTGTTGCAAAATCCGAAGAGTCCAATTGTTCCGATAGCAAAGGCAAGGAGTTTGTAAGTACCAACCGCAAATATATATTCTTCTGTATTCCTTCCAGTTCTAGTGAAATTCGCAGGATTCATTGCTTGAATAACATTGTGCTGCGCGCCTTGACCTGTCTAGTGTGGTGAGGAGGGAAGATCCGCGCCGCAGTTGGATTACTGATGCTGATCTAAACGAGTTAAACCTGCGACATCTCATTGGAGAAATTAGGGCTGTTCTCCTGAGGATGGTTGGCTATCTCAAATGTATTTCTCAAGCAGTTAGATCTCCCGCAGTCGTCATCCGTCACGTTAATTAGTTGACAGCCACTGTAGACCTACTGTACTTCCTGACTGGTAAAGTTAGCTTACCCGCAATGACGCACGCAGTACAAACAGTGCATGCGACTACTGTGTGTTGCCACATCGTTTCATAAAACTTTGCCTTTTCGTCTCACAAACATGTTGATAAGTGCATGAGGTTTGCTTGAATAGCCTAGAACTCCCTGATAGTAATTTCAGAAATCAATGTGAGTGTCATCATAACAGCAAACCACAAGATGCACATTCATTATCTTCAGTCAAGGGAAATTTAAGGGCTGTACAAATTGCCATGGTCAGCGGATGTCCTACTGAATGCAAGTTCAGGAGGTTATCAATCATTTAAAAAAAAAAATCTGATCTGTTGGATGGAAGCCAGTCCATTCATATTATTAGGCTAGAAGCTTGAAGGTGGCTTGCTTTTCAGTCTTGCTGTGCTTTCAGACATGTTGAAGACTTTCCTCCATCCTTGTGACCCACAGTTTTTTTTCAAAAAAACCTAGGTGTTCTAAAGATTGTTATGGTGCCTGCTTTTAGGTACACTTTTATTTATTTATTTCCCCTTTATTTAACCAGGTAGGCCAGTTGAGAACAAGTTCTCATTTACAACTGCGACCTGGCCAAGATAAAGCAAAGCAGTGCGACACAAACAACAACACAGAGTTACACATAAACAAACGTACGGGCAACAACAGAAAATAAAAATAAAATAGAAAAATCTATATACAGTGTGTGCAAATGTGAAGAGTAGGGAGGTAAGGCAATAAATAATTACAATGTAGCATTAATACTGGAGTGATAGATGTGCAGATGATGATGTGCAAGTAGAGATACTGGGGTGCAAAAGAGCAAGAGGGTAAGTAATAATATGGGGATGAGGTAGTTGGGTGTGCTATTTACAGATTGGCTGTGTACAGGTACAGTACGCTGCTCAGACAGCTGATGCTTAAAGTTGGAGAGGGAGATATAAGACGACACTTGTCCATTTCCTCTCTCTTCGACCTTAACCCTTTGCTGAGTACAGTACTCTCTTACTCACACTCGCTCCCCCTCGCTCTAAAATGATTGACATCACAGAGTTTCAGTACTTTCCCAAAAGGCTTGACTCTACAGAAACGTGTCTGTAGCCCCTCTTCCACACACAGCAGCAGGCTCCTCTTTTGTCATTTGTTTCCCAGCAGAAGCATGCCTTCGTGGGGTTATATAATGAGGGGTATCCCCCTTTCCCTTTCCCTTTAATGCAGCCCTCTCGCCTGTGGACATCACACTCAACCTCAACTGTCCACCTCCACTGTCCACTCAACTGTTCACCAGTCATCACTAGTATGCCCTCATGTCCCCTCACATCACCTCCTGATGATGCCACACAGTGCTGGCTTGCTGTTGGCTAAAGTGCTGTCTGTTATCTCAGTGCTTTCTGCTGGATAGGGATGTTGGTGATGTTTACCCTTGTGTCACTCAGTCAAACCCTCTCCACTTGAACCTTATTGTAGCTATTGTGCGAACTGTGTCCGCTCACTTCTCTTCAAAATTGACTGTCAGTTACTGAAGCATATTACTCTTGTCACACAAGTACAAACAAACATTTAGGAAGGAGACATTTGCATGTTATTGATATAAGCTCTGAGTCGATTAAGAGAGCTTGCTTCCTTCTTCTCCTCTTCCTGCTCCTGGTCCGTGCAGTGACTTTGGCTGTGTGACAGACAGGATTAGCCTGTCCTCCTAGACCATGTGACTCATTTGTAACTATTTATCTCCCATGACACGACATGCCATTTTACTCCAGGCTCCTCTGTCTTAGGGGTCTTAAGACTCTTCCTTGCCTGACTGATGTTGCATGCATCTTCCATAATCCTAAAGCCTCTGTTACTTTACACCCATTCCAATTTCCTCAACAATCAAATGACCTTTTACCGTTTCAGACAGTTCTTGCTCTTTAGTTTTTAACTGTGAAAGAGCAACACATGATTGCCTTTCTTAACCATCTCAATATGAACTTTGAATAAAATAAAGCAATATGGCCTCGTGAATAGGTCTGACAATATCTGTGTTTCCAGTCTGGAATTCAATTAATTCACATTTTCCCTCACAAATGTCATATATGGGGTAGGTCTACGTAGGCTCCTGTACACTCTTAGAAAGAAAGGTGCGAAGTAGAACCATATAGGTTTCTTTGGCTTGTCTCCATAGAGGAACCCTTTTTGGTGCTAGGTAGAACCCTTTTCAAAGGGTTCTACCTAGAACCACCTATGAACGATTCTTCATAGAACCCTCTGCAAAGAGTTGATCCTAGAACCCTCTATAAACGGTTCTACCAATAACTATTTTATAATCTCAAGGTTCTTCCTAGAACTTTCTATGAATGGTTCTATTGAGAACCTTTTTATCTTCGAAGTGTTCTTCCTAGAACCCTCTATGAGTGGTTATACCAGGCTTATTAGCCTTTAAAAAAACTCTTTATGGCAATAGATTACATATATTATATACAGCTCTTGAAAAAAATTAAGAGACCACTGCCAAATTATCAGTTTCTCTGGTTTTACTATTTATAGGTATGTTTGGGTAAAATTATTATTTTTTGTTTTATTCTATAAACTACTGACAACATTTCTCCCAAATTGCAAATAAAAATATTGTAATTTAGAGCATTCATTTGCAGAAAATGACAACTGGCCAAAATAACAAAAAATATACAATGTTGTTAAACCTCAAATAATGCTAAGAAAATAAGTTCATATTCATTTTTAAACAACACAATACTAATGTTTTAAGTTAGGAAGAGTTCAGAAATCAATATTTAGTGGAATAACCATGATTTTCAATCACAGCTTTCATGCGTCTTGGCATGCTCTCCACCAGTCTTTCACATTGATGTTGGGTGACTTTATACCACTCCTGGCGCAAAAATTCAAGCAGCTCAGCTTTGTTTGATGGCTTGTGACCATCCATCTTCCTCTTGATCACATTCTAGAGATTTTCAATGGGATTCAAGGTCAGGAGATTGGGCTGGCCATGACAGGGTCTTGTTCTGGTGGTCCTCCATCCACACCTTGATTGACTTGGCTGTGTGGCATGGAGCATTGTCCTGTTGGAAAAACCAATCCTCAGAGTTGGGGAACATTGTCAGAGCAGAAGGAAGCAGGTTTTCTTCCAGGACAACCTTGTACATGGCTTCATTCATGTGTCCTTCACAAAGACAAATCTGCCCGATTCCAGCCTTGCTGAAGCACCCCCAGATCATCATCGATCCTCCACCAAATTTCACAGTGGGTATGAGACACTGTGGCTTGTAGGCCTCTCCAGGTCTCGCACCCACTGTGAAATTTGGTGGAGGATCGGTGATGATCTGGGGGTGCTTCAGCAAGGCTGGAATCGGGCAGATTTTAATCCCACGTTGTAACACAACAAAATGTAGAACAAGTCAAGGGGTGTAAATACTTTCTGAAGGCACTTTACATGCACATATAGGTACAGTCTTTGTAAACTGATTCAAATTGTCGTAATTCAATACATATTTGTTGGGCTATAAAACAGATGGTTTTAAGGAAGTTAGAACAGAGACCATGCTAAAAGGTTATTAAAACATCTTAAAGCCTTTCCTGCAGAGCACATAGCATGTCTACTGTACCTCTTCCAAACATTTCTTTCCCACTGTTCAAACAGACCACCTTTCAAAACACAAACAAATTAAGAGCAGGTGTGGCCAATTACTAGGCATGGTCAACACACCTGAAACACTCAAATTTCCAAGACAAACTACTGAAGTTGATGGTAAATGTATACATATATGGAATGGTTTGAATAATGACAGTTCTGGGTCCAATTAACACACAAGTAACACAATTACCCATTTAAAGAAGGTATAAGTGAAGATGCATTGAATGCAATAAAATGCCACCATCACAGGTTTTTATGATAAAAAAGGTTCTGTGTAGAACCCTTTGTCTTACAAAGAACCCTTGTTTTCCAAAAAGGGTTCTTCAGATGAAAACGGTTCTTGGTAGAACCCTATACCTCTGCAAATAACTCTTTTGGAACCCTTTTTTCTAATAGTGTATCTGCATGTACAGATGTATTATCTTAATTTGATTTAACACTATTTTGTTGCTGAGAATTGTCCTGCACAGCAGTTTTAAAAAGGCTTCTAAAGTTTGTAATTTCAACTTTGAAATTTGATTTTCCCTCACAAAAAATAGATCAACCCCTAAAAAAATGTCCATTAATTATAATCCACATAATAATTTACATGTCCTATTTTCAAGCTGTAGCAAACTGGATCAAATTAAAATCCTACATCTGTAGCATAGAGATTTTTATTCTGTAGTATGAAGCCAGATAATAACCCAAATTTCGCTACATTTGTTGCTTACACATCCAGGACGAATAATGCCTGATAAAAATGCTAAAAATGACATTTGGACAACAAGTTTTAGGCACGCTGTGGAAAACAGACTGTGTTTAATTAATTACTAGGCAAACAGCCTGTGGACAAGGAAGGGGATGCTAGCTAAGGAATATTGAAGTAAACAAGAAGAGAGAGTGTATTTTGGGTCTTCCTGCATCTGTCAGAAGACGTGGGTACACCGAAGGAAAAGCTTTCGGGCAGTACTGTAACATTATGTGACAGAACAGATTAGAGGTCAACCGATTAATCGGAATGGCCGATTAATTAGGGCTGATTTCAAGTTTTCATAACAATCGGAAATTGGTATTTTTGGACAACGATTTGGCTGATTTTATTTATTTTTATTATTATATATATATTTTTTACACCTTTATTTAACTAGGCAAGTCAGTTAAGAACACATTCTTATTTTCAATGACGGCCTAGGAACGGTGGGTTAACTGCTTTGTTCAGGGGCAGAACGACAGATTTTTACCTTGTCAGCTCGAGGATTCCTACATTGCACTCCACGAGGAGCCTGCATGGCAGGCTGACTACCTGTTACGAGGGCAGCAAGAAGCCAAGATAAGTTGCTAGCTAGCATTAAACATATAAAAAACAATCATTCTTCACATAATCACTAGTTAACTACACATGGTTGATGATATTACTAGTTTCTCTAGCGTGTCCTGCGTTGCATATAATCGATGCGGTGCCTGTTAATTTATCATCGAATCACAGCCTACTTCGCTAAACGGGTGATGATTTAGCACTGTCGTTGCACCAAACCTAACCATAAATATCAATGCCTTTCTTTAAAATCAATACACAAGTATATATTTTTAAACCTGCATATTTAGTTAATATTGCCTGCTAACATGAATTTCTTATAATTAGGGAAATTGTGTCACTTCTCTTGCGTTCCGTGCAAGCAGTCTGGGCCGCCTGGCTCGTTGCGAACACATAATTATGACATAACATTGAAGGTTGTACAATGTAACAGCAATATTTAGACTTGGGGATGCCACCCGTTAGATAAAATACGGAACGGTTCCGTATTTCACTGAAAGAATAAACGTTTTGTTTTCGAAATGATAGTTTCCGGATTCGACCATACTAATGACCAAAGGCTCGTATTTCTGTGTGTTATTATGTTATAATTAAGTCTATGATTTGATATTTGATAGAGCAGTCTGACTGAGCGATGGTAGGCAGCAGCAGGCTCATACGCATTCATTCAAACAGCACTTTCGTGCATTTGCCAGCAGCTCTTCGCTGTACTTCAAGCATTGAGCTGTTTATGACTTCAAGCCTATCAACTCCCGAGATTAGGCTGGTGTAACCGATGTGAAATGGCTAGCTAGTTAGCGGGGTGCGCGCTAATTTGTTTCAATCGGTGATGTCACTCGCTCTGAGACTTGGAGTAGTTGTTCCCCTTGCTCTGCAAGGGCCGCGGCTTTTGTGGAGCGATGGGTAACGATGCTTCGAGAGTGGCTGTTGTCGATGTGTTCCTGGTTAGAGTCCAGGTAGGGGCGAGGAGAGGGACGGAAACTATACTGTTACACTGGCAATACTAAAGTGCCTATAAGAACATCCAATAGTCAAAGGTATATGAAATACAAATGGTATAGAGAGAAATAGTCCTATAATCCCTATAATAACTACAACCTAAAACTTCTTACCTGGGAATATTGAAGACTCATGTTAAAAGGAACCACCAGCTTTCATATGTTCTCATGTTCTGAGCAAGGAATTTAAACGTTAGCTTTTTTACATGGCACATATTGCACTTTTACTTTCTTCTCCAACACTTTGTTTTTGCATTATTTAAACAAAATTGAACATGTTTCATTATTTATTTGAGGCTAAATTGGTTTTATTGATGTATTATATTAAGTTAAAATAAGTGTTCATTCAGTATTGTTGTAATTGTCATTATTACAAATAAATAAAAAAATTGTCAGATTAATCGGTATCGGATTTTTTTGGTCTTCCAATAATCGGTATCGGTGTTGAAAAATCATAATTGGTTGACCTCTAGAACAGATAGGACTCCTGCTTTGGAGATGATAGCGAACCAGACAGTGTGTGGTTGGATCTGTCCCAGATATGAACTGAATATCCAGACTTTTTATTACACTAGACCTTGACTGGCGCAGGTAGAAACCAGCCAGCATCTATCCACTCTCACTCTGCAATCTGATACTACACTACAACCTCCAGGCCTAGAGTGATGACAAGAGCTGATGAAATGTATCTGGGCATCTGTGGTGTATTCTCATCACCCAGACCCCCCAGCAGACAGTGGGGTGAAATAAGAGAGGATTGTCAGAAGAGCTTGGGCTGTTTAGAGGCTATTCTATCCTCTCAGATTCTCCTGATTCTATCTGATAGCCCAGCCTGGTCTCATAGACTAGACGTAACATAGTAAATGTAAACTTTGGGCACTAAAATTAATATGATATGTTACGTTTGGAATGGTTCCATACTGTAAGAAAGATGGTTACTTAAAGCAAAAACCAAAGTAGGGTGGTTAGTTGGGGTGGATAGGTGGGCGTGTAATGCGGTCGTCTAGCAACCCAAAAGTTCTCATCATGGACAACTTTAGCATTTTAGCTACTTTGCAACTAATTAGAATGTAGCCAACCCTTCCCCTAACCCTTTAAACTAACTCCTAAATTTAACCCTAACCTCTAGTCTAGCTAACGTTAACAAGCTAGCTAGTTAGCCATCTTTTTTGAATTTGTAACGTATACTTTTTTCAAATTTGTAACATATTGTATGTTTTGTTCTAAGCTGACATATGAAATTGTTTAAAGATGGTCATACCATGGATAATTTAGAACCCCTTAATATTGCATTGGCTTTTAATACTATGGCCCATAGAAACGCATTGAATAACACATTCAGAAATGGGAAAAGAGACAGTCAAAAATAAATCATAAAGAATAAGGTTTTGAAGTGTCTGTCCTAGATCTAGGAGATACAGTGCATTCGGAAAGTATTTAGACCCCTTGACCTTTTCCACATTTTGTTACGTTACAGCCTTATTCTAAAATGTATTTTTTTTTTTTAAATCCCCTCATCAATCTACACACAATACCCCATAATGACAGAGCTAAAACAGGTTTTTAGAAATGTTTACCAATTTATAAAACATAGAAAGAAAAAAAATATCACATTTACATAAGTATTCAGACCCTTTACTCAGTACTTTGTTGAAGCACGATTTGGCAGCGATTACAGCCTTGAGTCTTCTTGGGTATGACACTACAAGCTTGACACACCTGTATTTGGGTAGTTTCTCCCATTCCTCTCTGCAGATCCTCTCAAGCTCTGTCAGGTTGGATGGGGAGCGTCGCTGCACAGATATTTTCAGTTCTCTACAGAGATGTTCGATCGGGTTCAAGTTCGGACTCTGGCTGGGCCACTCAAGGACATTGAGACTTGTCCCGAAGCCACTCCTGCGTTTCTTGGCTGTGTGCTTAGGGTTGTTGTCCTGTTGGAAGGTGAACCTTTGCTCCAGTCTGAGGTCATGATGGCTCTGGAGAGGTTTTCATGAAGGATCGCTCTGTAATTTGCTCTGTTAATCTTTCCCTTGATCCTTACTATTCTCCCAGTGCCTGCCACTGACCCCCCCCCCCCCCCCCCCCCCACCCCACCACAGCATGATGCTGCCACCACCATGCTTCACCGTAGGGATGGTGCCAGGTTTCCTCCAGGCGTGACGCTTGGCATTCACGCCAAAAAGTTCAATCTTGGTTTCATCAGACCAGAGGATCTTGTTTCTCATGGTCTGAGAGACTTTAGGTGCCTTTTCGCAAACTCCAAACGGGCTGTCATGTGCCTTTTATTGAGGATTGGCGTCCGTCTGGTCACTCTACCACGAAGGACTGATTGGTGGAGTGCTGCAGAGATCGTTGTCCTTCTGGAATGTTCTACCATCTCCACAGATGAACTCTAGAGCTCTGTCAGAGTGACCATCAGGTTCTAGATCACCTCCCTGACCAAGGACCTTCTCCCCCCGATTGCTCAGTCTGGCCGGGCGGCCAGAGTTGTGATGGTTCCAAACTTCTTCCATTTAAGAAGGATGGAGGCCACTGTGTTCTTGGGGACCTTCAATGCTGCAGACATTTTTGATACCCTTCCCCAGATCTGTGCCTCGACACAATCCTGTCTCGGAGCTCTATGGACAATTCCGTCGACCTCATGGCTTGGTTTCTGACATGCACTGTCAACTGTGGGACCTTATATAGACAGGTATGTGCCTTTCCAAATCATGTCCAATCAATTGAATTTACCACAGGTGGACTCCAATCAAGTTGTAGAAAACTCTCAAGGATGATCAATGGAAACAGGATGCACCTGAGCTCAATTTCAAGTCTCATAGAAAAGGGTCTGAATACTTCTGTAAATAAGGTATTTCAGTTTTTTATTTTTAATAATTTAGCAAACATTTCGAAAAACCTGTTTCTGCTTTGTCATTATGGGGTATTGTCTGTAGATTGTTTTCATTTAATCCATTTTAGAATAAGGCTGTAACATAACAAAATGTGGGAAAAGTCAAAGATTCTGACTTTTTTCGAATGTACTGTATATATACAGTACCAGTCATAAGTTTGGACACACCTACTCATTTCAGGGCTTTTATTTATTTTTACTATTTTCTACATTGTAGAATAATAGTAAAGGCATTAAAACCATGATATATGGAATAATTTAGTAACCAAACAAGTGTTAAACAAATAGAAATATATTCTACCTTTGAGATTCCATAAAGTAGCAACCCTTTGCCTTGATGACAGCGTCGCACACGTTTAACATTCTCTCAACCAGCTTCACAAGGTAGTCACCTGGAATGCATTTCAATTAACAGGTGTGCCTTGTTAAAAGTTAATTTGTGGAATTTCTTTCCTTAATGCATTTGAGCCAATCAGTTGTTTTGTGACAAGGTAGGTGTGGTATATAGCCTGGGCCCTATTTGGTAAAAGACCAAGTCCATATTATGGCAAGAACAACTCAAATAATCACATAGAAACGACAGTCCATCATTACTTTCAGACATGAAGGTCAGTCATCCAGTAAATTTCAAGAACTTTGAAAGTTTCTTCAAGTGCAGTCTCAAAAACCATCAAGTGCTATGATGAAACCGGCTCTCATGAGGACCGCCACAGGAAAGGAAGACCCAGAGTTACCTCTGCTAAGAGGATAAGTTCATTAGAGTTACAAGTCTCAGAAATTGCAGCACAAATAAATGCTTCACAGAGTTCAAGTAACAGACACATCACAACATCAACTGTTCAGAGGAGACTGCGTGAATCAGGCCTTCATGGTCAGATTGCCGCAAAGAAACCACTACTAAAGCCCACCAATAATAAGAAGAGACTTGCTTGGGCCAAGAAACACAAACAATGGACATTAGACCAGTGAAAATCTGCCCTTTGGTCTGATGAGTCCAAATTTGAGATTTTTGATTCCAAACCCTGTGTCTTTGTGAGATGCAGAGTAGGTGAATGAATGATCTTCACATGTGTAGTTCCCACTGTGAAAGATGGGGAGGAGGTGTGATGGTGTGGTGGTGCTTTGCTGAAGCTTTGCTGCTTTGCTGATACTGTCTGTGATTTATTTAGAATTCAAGGCACACTTAACCAGCATGGCTACCACAGCATTCTGCAGCGATATGCCAGCCCATCTGGTTTGTGCTTAGTGGCACTATAATTTGTTTTACAATAGTAGAATGACCCAACAAACCTCAGGCTCTGTAAGTGCTATTTGACCAAGAAGGAGAGTGATGGAGTACTGCATCAGATGCCTTGGCCTCCATAATCACCCGACCTCAACCAAATTGAGATGGTTGAGTTGGACCGCAGATTCAAGGAAAAACAGCCAACAAGTGCTCCACATACAGTATGTGGGAAATCCTTCAAGACTGTTGGAAAAGCATTCCAGGTGAAGCTGGTTGAGAGAATACCAAGAGTGTGCAAAGCTGTCATCAAGGCAAATGGTGACTACTTTGAAGAATCTAAAATGCTTTTTGGTTACTACATGATTCCATATGTGTTATTTTGTAGTTTTGATGTCTTCACTATTATTCTGCAATGTAGAAAATAGTAAAATAAAGAAAAACGCTTGCATGAGTCGGTGTGTGCGAACTTGTGACTGGTACTGTACAATTTGGTTGTAGGCACAAAACTACCTCCATACTTCCATTCATTTTTTTCACCGGTACTGGTTACCTTCAGACAAGTACCGTGATGGAGAACACCATCATGTTTTTGAGAATCTCCCGTTTCCACAGTGGGATCATATTAGTTATGTAGACCGAACCGTCTGGACGCTAGGCCACCTTCCACCGCAGATGTGGAAAGCCACCATAGGCGGATTGAAATATCTCTAGTTTAAATTGACAGATTATGACGGGGATTTTTTTTAAATTATGTTATTTATTACGTTTTTTTTATGTGAATGTACGTGTCAAACGGTTCATTGTTTTATTCTGTGTTGTTACAGCATTGAACCCACATAATGCATAGTGCATTTAATGTTTACAAAAATAAATAAATGAATAATAATAATCCAAACGGAAATTTAAAACGCTGGTTAATGCTGCTCGCTCATCACTAACCACGGCTGGTTGGGGGTTGTTGACGTGTCTGTGTGTGTGTGTGTGTGTGCCTGCTGTGGGAGTAGACGAGTAGATTCTTCACTGGTTGATGCACACTTCAAAGGAACACAAACACCACAGCTCTTCCTTCTCCTTTCTTTCTTCTTCCTCCTGCTCCATATGGCGAGGATGAGAAGCGCAGTACTCAAAGACCTTCTTCTCTATCATCGAACAGGTGCGTAATGAGGATGCCAGACATCAAATGAAGCTCTTAGCCAGACTTCGACAAAGAAGATGTATTAATGGGAACATGGTGTATGGGAACATGGTGTATGTTCACCTGCCTCTGTCTGTCCTCATAACAAAGTGATTGTGTTAGCTGTGTTGTTGGCTAGCTCCTCTGAACCACAGTGTCCTGTGGTTCCCCTCAAAGCTGGTGTTTGGAGGATACATTGGCACGGTTTGTGGCTCTGTAACAACACCCGTGCCAATATATACTGCAAACACCGGCTTCTCGGGCATTATCACTTAAGCGAACACAGGTGGTGTCATGCATTGTTTTGAAGGTCCACATTCTCTCAATGCAAGCCATCTTGGTCTCTTCACTCTGGTATTCAAAAACATCAGCCTGGGGTCATCATTCTATGTGTTCCCTCCGCTAGCACCATATGAGAAGGATTTGGAATTCATTCTCACTTAAAGTCAAGGGATTTGTATCATGATAATAAATAATAATTTATTAAAGAACACGCTGTCGATTATCTACCATTGCCATGTAGAGGGGAAACCTGAGTCACTCAGCAGGGATTAGGACACTGCTCACTGATTACTGGGGTAATCACAAACACTTTTGAAAGAAATCAAAAAAGTGCACCATGGTGTGTGTTCTGCGTATACATGTATAGTCAGAGAGTCACGATTTAATGTCAAGAGTTACACTGTGGCTGCTCTACGGTTCTATGGCATCCATATTAGGAAGTCAACAGATTTCAGGCCTGACATACAGGACACCAAGTACCTTCAATGCAACCAGACGATCACCAATCAATTGTTAAAGGTATCTAGGTCACATCTCTGACACATGGGACTGCTTTCCAAGACACTTTCTAATGTCCCCTTTACCTCTTTTTCCCCCATCATAAGTTTACAAATGAATATTGAATGTATGGAGGGAGTGTGGAAATTATACTCTCCAGGGCCTGCGGTGTGGAGCTGCTGTCTGCCTGGGAGACTCCTGAGCCAATTCCTGGAGGGAGACACCACAGATGAGTTCACTGACATGGGACTATTCCAATATTTCAACTCAGTTTTGAGTTCGATTCATACAGGCTCTGTGATATTGATTCATTCTCACTCAGAGACTGCTATGTCCACTATGTTTCACTCTATTTCAGCAAATGGATCTACTGTAGGTATCACGGCTCAGGCTAGACCCAGATGCAGACACAGGAGGCGGATAGTACGAGTCTCAGAGTTTATTATCTTTTTTAAATTATGTTTGTAAGGTGTATACTTTTGGTTCAAAGTAGATTTGTTTAAGACTACCAAAAAACACTTGGTGTGACCCTGATTTAGCCTACTGCAGTACATTTAAACACTGGATCCTGTAATTACAATATGCCACAGGTTTAATCTTTTCACCAGTAATTAATAAAATACAAATTTACAGATGCTGCCAAGGTAGTGTGGCTGGTGTCATGTCTTAACGAGGCTCGCTCATTTATCACCAAAGCAACGCCTTAATTAATTTGTCAAGTTGAAGATAAGTTCGCCGGACTCCATGCATGAAATATTTAGTGGATTCTCTGCCATGCTAGAGTAATGATTTAATGATTAATGTTTTAAATGAGGGTTCAAATTAATATCTCATGCAAAAGTAGTATACTGTTGTATAGTATATTTTATTGTACCTACAATTAATAAACTTGCTGGTTTTTAGTTGTATGAGAACTTCCTGTGGGATACCAATCTGTGATGTGCCTGCAATTATATGTCTGCAATTATATGTGAGTGCATATTTTCCTTAGGGCACAGTGGTAATTTATCATTGCAATATTTGCTGAAAATGATTGCCTCAATATTTAGCATGAGAAAGCCAATATATTAGTCAAGTCTGTGTTCTGTTTGGGGAATTTCATATTCACTTAGGTTGCCACAAAATAGATTGGATCATGAAAAACTTGCCCCTTCTCAATGCTGCATATTGAGGTAGTCATTGCTGACGAAACTTGCATTCAATATTCTGCCTCAGTGGTGATGAAAGTTAAAGTTTAAAAAAGTATATTAAACATGTGTGTGTGCATACAAGTGTGTGCTTCTGTTATTTGCAGCTCACCGCTTCCAGCCATACACTAACTGATGCAGACTGGCACTGACAGACAGCCACGTCATGCCCAGACTGGGCACCAGCCAGCTGGGTCACACAGAGGTAAGGGATACCATAGTGTGGGGCCACACACACATCAACAGCCCCTAATCAGCCATAGTCCATTTTACACCTGTGGCCAGGATTGGACCTTAATCTCAGTCAATCAAACCAACACAATCTCACACTCAATTCGTGCAAATATGTACAAAATGTATTTTTAGCAGATTTGGACTGTTTTTAAAAATTTTGTGTGGCTTAATTGGTGTGAAAATACACACATTTTTGTGCTACTGAATTTGTAGGAAAATACAAAAAAAATTGTGCGGCTTCATTCATAGGAAAATCATTTTTGAGGGAGGCAAACTAAGGATTTTTTAAATATAAAAAAACACATTTGTTAACAACCCAATCTTGCTAATCAACCAGGTTGTGACCGAAATACTTATTATATAATAGTAGCCTTACGTTTTTTAATTATTTTTATTATGGCCAATGCTGTTTTCTATGCTTGTTTTTGCTTGATACATTGCGATAGTGGTGCTATGTCAGATTTTATGAGGGTTGCCAGATTCTACTCCCGCTCCCCTGCTCCGGCTCTCGACATCGCCTGTTTACTAACCACCGGTCCTGGCAACCCATCATTACGCACACCTGACAACCATCATTACGCACACCCGACAACCATCATTAGGCACACCTGGACTTAATCAATACCCTGATTACACCCCCTTTATTTCGCCCTCAGTTTTTGTCAGTCCTTAGGTGTTATTGGTTTTCTTTCATGTTCAGTACGTGGCCCATGTTTGGTTTGTTGTATCTGTTTGTGATTAAACTCTCCTTCTGCACGTGCTTTCTGACTCCCGGTGTACACGTTACAGATTGGAGTAAAAAGCTGTATTTGTCTGTTTTTTTTCTGGCATCGATGAAGGTATTTAAATGGGGAATGGGGATACATTTTCATGATGGGAAATGAATTCAGATATAAACGTGGGGAAACAGAAGAACTGCAAAAAATGGTTTGGTTTAAATTCCCCTGGTGCAACTGCATGGTATTTGCCACTATAAGGAGTCTGGACTATGATGAATTAAGCCATATCAATGCAGTTAAACAGGTTAATGTAAAATAATGAATTTTGTTGGCTTACACTTATGGCACTTCCAAGGCCGTTACATGATGATGATTACGGTCGTGTCAATCATGTTAGATACTTAGGCTATTGTAACAAGGCATATGCCAGCATTGTACATCTACTGCCTCTGCCCAGAGGCCTACTAGGCTTTCTTAGCAACGGCCGTTAGAGCTCACTGCCACGTATGAGCCCTGGTTAGAGTCCCTGTTGCAGCTTTAACTATCTTACGCTATATTGGTGGCAGCGTTGGGATCATGTCCAGCTCACGTCTAGTTATGTGATCTAGTGGTGGGAAGCGTTCTGTTTATCAACATCGTGTTGGGTGTAATTACATTGATATATCTAGTGAACAATTGATAAACTATTAGCGTCCGTTACTATAGCAACGGTGTGATGACCTAATGACTCGAATTTTGGAGATCATTACAGACTAAATTACGTTCTTTTCATCATCGTTACGCAAACAAGGTTGATTTCCACGACAATTTTGCTGTTTTAACAAGTTTTGTTTAGCTAATAAAATGAAAACATTAATTCGAACTACTTTGGGTACCTTGTTAACATTACAACATAAAATACATGTCTTAAACATTGCTACGTTTCGGAAATGGCAAAGAAAACGTGTAATCTGCTTGACACGTTAAAGTTACTTACCTTACAGATCACGAAGGCAGCTAATTTCTACTCCATTCATATGCAAATCCGTTTGATTCATACACTGGCTTGTCTGGCTGTGATGTTTTTTTTTTTACCTGCCCTTTCCTCATCTACACTGAAATAATACAGGAATAATGTGGAACAAATAAATACCATCAAAGGAAACGTTACAACTTACAATAATGAACACCTTGTGAAACAGCTATGAAAACTAACCTGGCAATATTTAAGATTTTAATACAAAACTTTGTTTTTGGTACAGTTGTGTCATTAATCTATTTTCACAAATGTGTTGTCCACTCACATGGCAATCATAGACTAAAATACTGCATTCTGGTGTGTGGAATTCTGCCTGTCACTTGTTCTCTGGTCCCCCAGTCTCAGAAGGGGGACTTGAAGAGGGAGACTACAAAGACCAGGCACTGCTGCTCTCTTTGTTTGGAGTGTTTGCAGTGCTAGTGTTTTTAGTTCATCACTGTATCTCACATATTATATACCCAGTATGATAGAGCAAGAAAACTTTCTTAACAGATAATGACAATAATGATGTAATGAAAAGTTGCAGGGTGGTTGGTAATGGAGGACATCAGGTGAATCCACGTCTGGGTGTTAGGCAGAACCCCTAGGTCCTGGAGAACAGGAGCAGAGTTAGAGGGAACAGTGTAGGAGACAGAGATGGAAGCAAGCAAGCAAACACACAGGTTACACTTTACCATGAGAAAATTTGATGGATTAGTGCAGTGTTAAATAACATTGTCACAGAACCGCTTGTTGCAATTTCGATGAGGCTCTCTTGTTCAGATATCGGTAAGTGGACTGGAGGCAAGGCATGAAAGGGATAACAAATCCAGTTGTATGTGTCATCCATTTCAGGAAAGTACCTGCGTAATTGAGCACTCAACTCACTCAGGTGCTTCGCTATATCACATTTGACATTGTCCATAAGCTTGAGTTAATTTGCACACAAAAATTCATACAATGATGGAAAGACCTGTGTGTTGTCCTAGTTAATGCAGACATTAATGCAGACAGAAAAGAGCACCAACTTCTTAATCATAGCCTCAATTTTGTCCCGCACATTGAATATAGTTGCAGAGTCCCTGTACTCCTAGATTCAGGTCATTCAGACGAGAAAACACATCACCCATATAGGCCAGTCGTGTGAGAAACTCATCAGCTGTCAGACAAGTGAAAATGATGGTCAGTAAATACAACTTTAAGCTCGTCTCTCAATTCAAAAAAACGTGTCAATACTTTGCCTCTTGATAACCAGCGCACTTCTGTATGTTGTAAAAGTGTTACATGGTCGCTGTCCATATCATTGCATAGTGAAGAAAATACACAAGAGTTCAGGGTCCTTGCTTTTACAAAGTTAACCATTTTCACTGTAGTGTTCAAAACGTATTTCAAGCTGGCATGTATTCCCTTGTTAGCAAGAGCCTCTCGGTGGACGCTGCAGCGTACCCAAGTTGCATTGAGAGAAACTGCTTGCACGCGCGTTACCACTCCACTATGTCTATCTGTCATGGCTTTTGCGCCATCAGTACAGATAGCAACATGAGCAGCAGCTATGTTTGGCAACATACGGACCGTCAGCGGAATTCCCGCGAGAGAGTAACGGTTAATGTGATTAAATGTTAATTATTTGTATAGGCTACCTGATTTTGACATTGTGTTGTTATTTCTCTGAACACTAGATGGTTAAATTTTATTTTTGGCAGTGAAACGAGGCTACTCAGGCAAGAAAAAAACTCATCAAAATGTATAGCCCCGTTGGAAAATATAAATTGACTGTGGAAAATGTGGGGGAAAAAACTTTTTTTAAATGTGAATCACATTTTTATTTGGCCTACCCCTCGACGGCATCCCCAGTTTGGGAAACCTGATCTAGTGGAACGCTTTCCCAGAAGAGTGGAGGCTGTTATAGCAGAAAAGGGGGGGACCAACTCCATATTAATACCCATGATTTTGGAATGAGATGTTCGACGAGAAGGTGTCCACATTTCACTGCCAGGGTTGTGGGTGTGATTGCCGGGGCGACCCATATGTAAAATGTATGCACTGTGGCGTAGTCACCAGGGGGAGAATCGTTGAGGCCTGATGACGGACGAAGTCTACATCACGCGGCGATGGCTCCCTCTGTTGGACGAGTCCCATAAGGTTTCCAGAAGAGCAGCACACAGGGTTGTGGACTGGGGAAGAGAGGTTATGCCTGTATAGTTGTGCGCAGTACAAGAGATAAAGGCGCGAGCTCGGTTTTTTTCCCCACCGGATACATCAAGACCCCGGAGCCCAAAAGACGGTATCACCAAGGGGTATTTTTTTCTCCTTGTTTATTATTTAAATAAACACCCTTGAAACCGAACTAATAATGTGTACACGTCTTGACCAAACTCCCCTGATCTGCCACAACACACACGACTAAGTTGCTTTTGGACAAAGCGTTTGCTAAATGGCATATATTATATAAAATAAACTTGTCTGCCAGCTGAGGTTGTTCATCACACTTTGGTTAATACGGCTGTCCTTGATGGTGTAGATACTAATGAATAAAGCTGTTAACTGTGCAATAATCACAATTAGAATAAAGTAATTGTCTTTAATAGGCTAACTAAGCCCTAACTAAGACCTTCGGTAAACACTGCCTGCATAACTGCCTTTGGTGTAGGTAGTTTGATCAAATGTGGGCAAGGAAATTAATGCGAAGCAGTTTCAATCCAGGCTATTCATGGTGTATTTGTGAAGTAATGGTACAATTTATAGAGGCTTTGAACATCAGACTGCCAGTCAAATTGCACCTTCAGCCGGATGCTGATTAAAGCTCTGCCTCCCTGTAAGCCGATTAAAGCTCTGACTCCCTGTAAGCCGACGGAAGTTTAATTACCAAACCAATCAGACTCACTTGGTCCCTTTCAAAAGAAGGCATCCTACATATCTATAAATATCTACTATGTTACATAGCCAGGGGAAGTAGGGGTGCTGAGTAGGGGTGACACATCTACTCGTTCAAGGGTTTTTCTTTATTTGTTTTATTTTCTACATTGTAGAATAATAATGAAGACAAAACTATGAAATAACACATGGACTCATGTAACCTAAAGTGTTAAACAAAGTAAATATGTTTTATTTCAATATTCTTCAACGTATCCACCCTTTGCCTTGATGACAGATTTTCACACCTTTGTGTTCTCTCAACCAGCTTCACCTGGAATGCTTTTCCAACAGTCTTGAAGGAGTTCCCACATAGGCTGAGTAATTGTTGGCTGCTTTTCCTTCACTCTGCGGTGCAACTCATCCTAAACCTTCTCAATTGGGTTGAGGTTGGGTGACTAGGGAGGCCAGGTCATCTGATGCAGCACCATCACTCTGATTCTTGGTCTAATAGCAGTTACACAGCCTGGAGGTGTGTTGGTTCATTGTCCTGTTGAAAAACAAATGACAGTCCCACTAAGCACAAACCAGATGGGATGGCGTATCGCTGCAGAACGCTGTGTTAACCCATGCTGGTTAAGTGTGCCTTGAATTCTAAATAAGTCACAGACAGTATCACCATCAAAGCACCATCACACCTCTTTCATGCGTCACTGTGGAAACCACACATGCGGAGATAATCCATTCACCTACTCTGCGTGGCACAAAGATACAACGGTTGGAACCAAAAATTGCACATTTGGACTCATCAGACCAAAGGACAGATTTCCACTGGTCTCATGTCCATTGTTCATGTTTCTTGGGCCAAGCAAGTCTCTTCTTATTATTGTTGTCCTTTAGTAGTGGTTTCTTTGCAGAAATTCGACCATGAAGGTCTGAACAGTTGATGTTGAGATGTGTCTGTTGAACTCTGTGAAGCATTTATTTGGGCTGCAATGTGAGGTGTAGTTAACTCTAATAAACATACCCTCTGCAGCAGAAGTAACTCTGGGTCTTCCTTTCCTGTGAGGGTCCTCATGAGTGATAGTTTCATCATAGCACTTGATGGTTTTCGTGACTGCACTTGAAGAAACTTTCACAATTCTTGAAATTTTCAGTATTGACTGACTTTCATGTCTTAAAGTAATGATGGACTGTCGTTTCTCTTTGCTTATTTGAGCTGTTCTTCACATAATATGGACTTGGTCTTTTACCAAATAGAGCTATCTTCTGTATACCACCAACTACCTTGTCACAACACAACTGATTGGCTCAAAAACATTAAGAAGGAAAGAAATTCCACAAGTGAACTTTTAACAAGGCACACCTGTTAATTTTAACGCATTTCAGGTGACAACCTCATGCCAAGAGTGTGCAAAGCTGTCATCAAGGCAAAGGTTGGCTATCTGAACAATCTCAAAAATATAATATATTTAGATTTGTTTGACACTTTAAATAAATGATTTCATAAGTCTTCATTATTATTCTACAGTGTAGAAAATAGTAAAATAAAGAAGAACCTTTGAATGAGTTGTTGTGTCCAAACTTTTGACTGTTAATGTATATATTTTATATTACTATATTACTCCTGTAATATAGGAGTAATATGGAAGTAAAGTGCACCCCGGTAGGTGTGCACTTTACTCATTTGAACACTAGATGGCAGATTAAGTCAATAATCAACCAGTCCCCAAAAGTCCCCATTGTTTTTCTATATAGTAAATTCAAACAAAGGGCTCATTAAAAAGTTTTTTATGAAACCGTTTACACTCTATAAGACTATTAGTCTGCATTGTTTTTGAAAATGTGGTCACCCTTGATGCCGGGCCTCTTAAATGAACTTTAATCAAATGTATGCTATCAATTACTAGCATTATGCTTGGAAGTGTCTCAATGAAAAAGCTAAGGAGTGTAAGAACAAGTTTCCGTGAGCTCTCGTGATGTCCGATGTTTAAGAACCACTTACATGCATTTCCCTCGCAGGCAGACAGTGAAGGCAGAACAGTTTATTTATCAAACAGGTGTAGCTAATACAAAAAAATCCGAACTGACAAGGCTATGGCCTTTATATAGAACATCAGTGTTTCTGCAAATCTCAAACAAACATTTTACATTGACATTTTAGTCATTTAGCAGACGCTCTTATTCAGAGCGACTTACAATCATAGTAAGTACTTTTTTCCTCACTTAAATAGCTATCAGCAAAATCAATGTTAGTATAGTAGTCATTTTGTGGGGGGCACACCATTTGTTTTGTTGGATTCCGTGATTGGATTTGAGTCATATGGGGACTGTATTGTGACTGTTCCTCTTTGCAAGTCGTTAAACTCTTCTCATAAATCTTATGTAATTTAGAAAAGCTGCTTGGATGAGATCATTTTGGGGCTTTAGGGGATCAGTTAGCATGCAAGGAGTAAGCTGTTGAATTGATTTTTTTCAAGCACTTGTTTTCCAATAGGTCATATGGTTTTCCTGTGAACAGATTATTATTGCAGATTAGAGCAGTGACATACAGTGCCTTCGTAAAGTGTTCAGACCCCTTGACTTTCTACACATTTTGTATGTTATAGCCTTATTCTAAAATGGATTACATTTTTTTTAAATGCTCAGCAATCTACACACAATACCCCATAACGACAAAGTAAAAACAGGTTTTTAGAATTTCTTTCTAATTTATTAAAAATTAAAAACGGAAATACCTTAAGTATTCAGACCCTTTGCAATGAGACTCGAAATTTAGCTCAGGTGCATCCAGTATCCATTTATCATCCTTGAGATGTTTCTACAACTTGAATGGAGTCCACCTGTGGTAAATTCTATTGATTGGACATGATTTGGAAAGGCACACACCTGTCTATATAAATTCCCACATTTGCCAGTGCATGTCAGAGCAAAAACCAAGCCATGAGGTTGAAAGAATTGTTCGTAGAGCTCCGAGACAGGATTGTGTCGAGGCACAGATCTGGGGAAGGGTACCAAAAAATGGCTCCAGCATTGAAGTGGCCTCCATCATTCTTAAATGGAAGACGTTTGGAACTACCAAGACTCTTCCTAGAGCTGGCCGTCTGACCAAACTGAGCAGTCGGGGAAGAAGGGCCTTGATCAGGGAGATGATGAAACCAAGGTTGAACTCTGGCCTGAATGCCAAGCATCACCTATGGAAACCTGACACCATCCCTACGGTGAAGCATGGTGGTGGCAGCATCCTGCTGTGGGATGCTTTTCAGCGGCAGGGACTGGGAGAGAGGTACAGGGAGATCCTTGATGAAAACCTGCTCCAGAGCGCTCAGCATCGCAGAATGGGGCGAAGGTTCACCTTCCAACAGGACAACTACCATAAGCACACAGCCAATACAATACAGGAGTTGCTTCAGGACAAGTCTTTGAATGTCCTTGAGTGGCCCAGCCATAATTCAGACTTGAACCAGATCGAACATCTCTGGAGAGACCTGAAAATAGCTGTGAAGCAACGCTCCACATCCAACCTAACAGTGCTTGAGAGGATCTGCAGAGAAGAATGTGAGAATCTCCCCAAATACAGGTGTGCCAAGCTTGTAGCGTCATACCTAAGAAGACTTGATGCTGTAATTGCTGCCAAAGGGGCTACAACAAAGTACTGAGTAAAGGGTCTGAATGCTTATTTAAATGTAACATTTCCATTTTTATTTTATTTTTTATAAATTAGTAAACATTTCTAAAAACCTGTTTTTGCTTTGTCATTATGGTGTATTGTCTGTAGATTGATGAGGGGAAAAAACGATTTAATACATTTTAGAATAAGGCTGTAAGGTAACAAAATGTGGAAAAAGTCAAAGGGTCTGAATACTTTCCGAAGGGACCGTATAGTGTAAAGTGAACTAGCCTTTGGGCCTGGATAACCTTCTATGAGGTTGGTTAAAATGTATCTTGGATCACGAGATACTTTACCTTCCTTGGCCCATCAGGGGACATGTCTCAGATACTTTTCTTAGACAAGTGGATTGTTTTTTTTAGACATCCAGAACAGTAATCCCAGTATGTGCATCGCCACCCTTCAT
The DNA here is from genome assembly GCF_029448725.1 of Salvelinus fontinalis. Lineage (NCBI taxonomy): Eukaryota > Metazoa > Chordata > Actinopteri > Salmoniformes > Salmonidae > Salvelinus > Salvelinus fontinalis. The sequence continues at coordinate 11,503,202 of NC_074701.1, read as the reverse complement.
CTCACTGGACAACTGAAGGCGAAGAAGAATAGCTACAGTGCCAAATATGAAAAAGAATAACTGGACCAAATATGAAAGGAAATGAAACACAGGAAAGGTGCTCCTTTCTCCAGTCTCAACAACCATTTCATCTTCACCTCTCTGGAACCAAAGGACCTGAATGTTTCTTGGCTTACTTGTTTTCCTTTCTCCCTGCATGTGCATGTGTATCAATAGGAGGCTTTTCACATTTCGTTTTTCTTGGAGACCTCCCAAAAATTAGAATAAATGTGTTTGTAATTCTACCACAAGTCCCCCTAATCAGCTTAACGCCAGAGAGACCTTCGTGTTCGCACAGCTGGCAAGGCAAGCACCGAACCTCCTTCTTTCCCTGCCTGTCTCCCTTTGTACAGCAGCTCCATGGACCAGTAATCTCATACAGTAGCACTTGTTTCTTCATCCACCCACAGCTCCTCGTCGTGGCCCGTGGCCTACCCCAGCTCATGTCATGAGCAGCTACGCACGCCACCCTCTGAATTAGGATGACCTGGGCATGTGACATATTTGGTGACCGGTTCGTTTCTATCGGTGCAATGGAACTCTTCTAATGATCAGCTGGCACGCAAACGGGTTGTTAGCCAGCCAGACGAATTAGCAGGTTGCATGCGAAGGACTTGGGTTCAAGCCAAATCTCAGAATGGTTGGGTAATTTTCTCTCTCTCTCTCTCTCTGGCTGTTTGTGATGGAGGCGAAAGCGCAGATAATCTCATTAGTAAAACATAACTTTTGTATGAGCTTTAGTCTAAACTCTGACTGAAAATGTACGCAGTGGCTTAAATTGACACAGAGGCCCCTTGCAAAATTGGATCAGTGGGGATAAAAATCCTCATTAAAATGATTCCACTTTTAGGACTTTCGTTAATATTGCACCTGTTATGTCATCAATGACCATCAGTTGTGACATATTTACTGTTTAAGAAAATGGCGTGTGCATGCTTACTAACACAAGAAATGGACCTACCTTGTCTTGGTTTAACTCTGTTCTGGAAATCTCATTTTGGGATTTATTAAGGGGGCAATCGCAGGAAATCCTGAGGTTCCAATTCCAGGTAATTCTCTCCCAGAGTTGGTATGACAAGAGGCTTACCTCAGCTCACGCTACGTAGATATGGCACAATGTGTTTAAAATGATTCTTACACAACCCTGAATCACAAGTACCGGAATCACATATACGAATAAGAGGAAGATCACTTCATAACGCCATTTGATTCGCAGTGCTGCCCTTCCCAATCGACCTGCTGGACCTTCCGATCACAGCAATGTGGGATTGAGCAACTATTAGTGCCTAATTGTATTTGACATTCATAAGTATGGAATGTTCCGGTTAAGTGCTGAGACAAATCTGTGTGGTCTGGGGAGCATTGGGGCGATGGGGGTGAAAAAGGCCAATAATCCTCTTATTCTGATCTAATTGTTAGGGGCATGGATATTTGATGACTGGAGTTTATTTTATTTTATTAATGCCTAGGGATTTGTGTGTTTGTTAGTTTGGCTGACACTTTCAGCCAGTATACTGAGAGTTTTCATTTCAATGCAGCAGAGGGTGCTGCCTGCTCACAAGTTACAAGATCTGTTCAGCACATAGAGATAGATAGATAGATATATAGATAGAGAGAGAGATAGATGGATAGATAGATAGATAGAGAGAGAGAGAGAGAGAGAGAGAGAGAGAGAGAGAGAGAGAGAGATAGGTAGATAGATAGATAGATAGATAGATAGATAGATAGATAGATGACTCATCTTTGTATCTTGTGCCATTATAGTGTCTGTGACAGCGTTGACAGCGCCATTGAGGCAATCTCCATTTTGAAGTAGTCAATTTGTTCTTCACGATTTACGTAAATGTACGTCAATATATGTCAATTGGAAAGCATTTTGTCTGTAATGTCTTTTTCGCTACGTGTCGGACCCCAGTAAGACTAGCTGTTGCTAACGGAGATCCTAATAAATAAATTCAATCCCTCCTGATAACCTGGTTGGACATAACTTCAACAGGGTCACCAAGAGGGATCAGCCAATGAAGTTGGAAGTCCCACCCAGTGTACTATGTTAAAATGGTGGGACTTCCAACTTCAATGGCGCTGCCCATGCTAATATAGTATTTTGGCCACTAGAGGCCTTCATCATTCTCTTAAGCATCCATTATGAGATCAGTGGTGATATGATTTTCACATCATTTCAACATTCACATTTTGACTTGTTCACATCCACCACAAACCTCTAACCCTTGTTTTACCTCTAACCCTTGAGTTATTTAGCAGACGTTCTCACCTAGAGCCACTTACAGTTAGTGCCTTCATCTTATTAAGAGACAACAACATATCACAGTCGTAGTAAGTACATTTCTTCCCCAATCCAAATTCTAATTTGATGTGTACACATGTCAATACTGTTGTTCATACACGGTGTTATTGCACCTCAGCTAAACAATAGTATTTTAATATTCCCTGAGTATTTTGTAGTGGGTTTTTATGCATTATTAAAACTATGAAAATAGGCGTCAATAATGTTTTTGAGGATTGGATTTGAAATAGGTTTTTTGAATAACACCGTGTATGAACAAAGGCAAATACATCTACTCTAACTACCACAGATGAAGGAGAGGTCCTACTTTGTTGATCTGTACTTACTATCACTAGGTCCTTACTATTTACTTCCTGTGGTCGTATTGTGTGAGATACATTCCCGCAGCACTGTCATATGCAAACCCGTTTCCATAATGACATCGTCATGAGTCGTCAAGTTGAGCTGTGTACTCAGAGAGAACATGTAAACTGAGGCCTTTCTGTGACTCCTTCTTTGGAGAGTGAGCTGACCTGTGTATTACATCCAGGAGGTCATGACCTTGGATTGGATGAGGTCAAAAATGCACATCAGTGAGGTATTCACATATCATTAAACTTGACCTTAGTGATCTACTATCCTTGGATGAGGTCATGTTCCTCAACAACAACATCAAAAAATGATTGGATCTGGGAAACTATTTTCCATCTTGACTGAAGACCTTTTGACTTTTGATATTTTGGAAAGATAGTTCATCTGTTTTATTGATGTCAGGGGTAAGATGTTGATAAAAGAGTCACGTCACTGCTAAAAAATAAATGTACAGATACAACGTTTTGAGACAAATCAGCCTAATATGTTTTTTTATACACACAGCATGGCTTAAATTTCACATGATCAGATTTGTTGTGCTTTGAGTAGAAGAGTCCTCTGGACAGTCAGATAACCCACCAAGATAGAACATATTCTGGATGTCCATTGAAGGAACAGTTGTTCCACTTGGCAGATGAACAATACACAGCACAGTTTCAAACCTATGCTGATAAATTCTGCAAATATAAATCCTATACCCATAGCCTGTTGAATTGGTGTAGGTGTCTCCTTCTGACTACCACTCATACAGATCAATCTAAGCCACTGTCCTATTTAACGTTCAAACAGACAGTTTCTGAGCAGTAGTGTCGTGGATCCTAGCTCAGGGCATACTGGTAGTCTGACAGATTTAACCCCATGTGGACTGGCCTTATGAGGAGGACATGCATCTCCCCTAGCTGTGATTGACAGTCCACGTGGAAAAGTCTTAAACAGAGGCCGGTGTGCTGATAGTGCTGTCTGACACATTAGAATACACCCCATATGGTGTCATATGGGAATGAGGGAAGATGTTGAGGAAGGTAGCATGTTGTGTCTGGGTGGAAGGCAGCACAATGCTTCTCTCAGAGAGAGGTCAAAGTTCACTGTGAGGTCGGCATTATTTTCTACAACTTGCTCTCACACACACATACTGTACATGCACACGCACTCTTTCTGTTGTTTGATCTTTTTCTTGAAATGTTGTTCCATATCTTCGATACTATATCTCCGATACTTTCCCCTACCATCTGGCCATAACTGTTCGTTGCTGCAAACCAAAGTGTAAAAAGTTCACTCCAAACAAAACGTAAAGTGAATAGCTGCCTGCTTCTTCAAGGGTTTAGACCAGAAGAGGCTGTTGGAAATGTCTTGCAGATGTGATCACTTGACAGCTCCAGTGACAACTTCTAAAAAGAGTCTGGGTCACCAATAGAGCCCCCGGGAAACAGGGGGATCAAGAGGAGGAGAGGGAGCGAGGCAAACAGAGAGTGGGGTCTTACCTTAAAAGGCAGAATCCCGAGGGCGGCTGGCCTATAACGGTAGGAATGTAGATCGTTGACCTGTGAACGCTGGTCCATTTGAACATGGGGGGGGGGGGGTTCTTTTCCAAATCCGTGTGTGTGTGTGTGTGTGTGTGTGTGTGTGTGTGTGTGTGTGTGTGTTGCAATAGGTTCAACTTGGGGTGCACTATTGGTTAATACAGGAAGAATATGTATGAAGTAGATAAAAGCGATAGTGCTCAAGGTATATTCTGAGAGTTAGTCACTGGGCAGAATGTCCATTTCCGTTTCATGCATTTGTAATACTTTTCAAATACAGTTGTTTTCCACTGAAAAAACTCGAAGTAGATCTATATTGTAGGCCTACTGTACTTCTGACAGCAGCCATGCAAGCTCATTGAGTACAGTAAGTACACTAAGTGCAATGCCCCACTTTCGGGATTCTGAAAGGTGACACTGTGGACTACAGTAGTGCCATGAGACTGACAGAAGTGTTGTATGAGTGGGACAGAGAGAGGGAGGGGTGAGAGGTAAAGAGGGCAAGTGATGTCACCCCGGCTGAATTTCCCACATATCTATAAGAGGAAATGTCCTCCCAGTCTGCAACCCTTCCCCCGTGACATTGACAGGAATTTTCACTGTTGTTTTGAGGAAAATACTGCAGAGAGCTAAACATATAAATATCACATATGTAAATTCCACGTATGTGTGAATATAGACAGTTGAGCGGGGCTCCCTATTGGAGAGACTCTAAATGGGCACTTATTGCCGTGGAGATGATCGGGGCGGTTCAAAATACAGCCGAACATAGCAGAGAAGACGCAACTGGAAAAAATATCCTTTGGTCTCGTCCTCTCCTGATTACACTGCCTTTTGAGGACCGTTCAGCGTCTAATGACGCATCTCAATGAGAGTACAGATATAGGATCAGGTCCCCCCTCTTATTCCTTTTGATTTAAAGGGAAACTTTGGGATTTTGGCAATGAAGCTCTTTACTTACTGCCCCAGAGTCAGATGAACTCGTGGATACCATTTTTATGTCTCTGCGTGCAGTTTGAAGGAAGCTGCTAACTAGCGTTAGCGCAAATGCTAACTAGCGTTAGAGCAACGACTGGTCATTACACTAACGCTAGTTGAAATCCCTAAGTATCCATTTAAAGGCATAACTAATCCTAGGTCAGAGCTCATACTGTGAGACGCTTTATGAATACGAGCCCAGATATAGTCACGTGCATCACAGGAGGTTGGTGGCACCTTAATCGGGGAGGGAGGGCTTGGGGTAATGGATGGAGTGGAATTAGTGGAATGGTATCAAATACATCAAACACATCGTTTCCAGGTGTTCGATGCCATTCCATTGGTTCCATTCCAGCCATTATTATGAGCCGTCCTCCCCTCAGCAGCCTCCACTCAAGTGCATACATTTCATATCGCAAGATTCTGTCACAGTTGCGTGCACTCTGTCAGGAGTGGGGTGACTTTGAATAATTCATGGTGTTTTCAGTGCCATAAATGAAAGAGATTGACTGGCAAGCGCCGCAAACTTTTGGGCTCGGGCCCCTGCATGTGTCCTGTCTCACTTTTCTGTATTCATCACTAAGCTGACAGTACAGTAAAAAAACGGTACAGTACTGTGTCTGTCTGTCTCTGACTGCAGGCTGAACTCTGGGGCATAGCAACATGTATCTGAAGCCGGTAAAGTACAAGTCACTCCTCTTTTAATATACCTCATCAGGCCCGAGGACCCCAGCAAAAATCGGTGTTTTTGTCCATCCCTTATATTTAGCATCACAATTAAGTATTTGATCATTTTCTTTTCAGGACAACTAGGGTTACAATAAAACAGTTGCATTCAAGCAAAAACCTGATAGAATTTTTTTTTTTATACGAATGCTGTAAATACAGAAATGGTTTGTTCAGTGGGAAATGAATATCCAACTAGTCAGTGACAACTGTGTGGCGTTTAGAATTTGTGACAGCACCTATTACAGTATTATATACAGTTATATGTCCTGGGATTTCCGATAATCTTCTAGGTCGAAGAACTCCTTAGCTTTTAACTACTCTTGTGTTGCTTGTGAGCATCATAGAGCAAAACATTCGGACACAATGGTCGTAGAGGCCTTGTCTCATAAAAAACCTTCTAGAAAGACAAATCCAAATGCTAAAACCCAGAAGTCTTTAGCTGAAACACACAATGTTTAAAAGTGGTTAGAAGTCCAAAATGAGCCGACAATATGGTGGGACACAAGTGGTAGTACTTTACAGTGAGCTCCAAAAGTATGTTTTGTTGTTTTGATTCTGTACTCCAGCACTATGGATATAATGACTATGAGGTTAAAGTGCAGACGGTTAGCTGTCAGCTTTAATTTGAGGGTATTTTCATCCATATCGGATGAACCGTTTAGAAATTACACCACTTTGTGTATATAGTCCCCCCATTTTAGGGGACCAAAAGTATTGGGACAAATTCATATATGTGTATTAAAGTAGTCAAAAGTTTAGTATTTGGTCCCATATTCCTAGCACGCTGTCACGTTCTGACCTTTATTTCCTTTGTTTTGTCTTTATTTAGTATGGTCAGGGCGTGAGTTGGGGTGGGCTGTCTATGTGTGTTTTTCTATGTTGGGGTTTTGAGTTCGGCCTGGTATGGTTCTCAATCAGAGGCAGCTGTCAATCGTTGTCCCTGATTGAGAATCATACTTAGGTAGCCTGGGTTTCACTTTTGGTTTGTGGGTGTTTGTTTCCGTGTCAGTGTTTGTCACCACACGGTACTGTTTCGTTTGTTCACATCGTTTATTGTTTTTGTTCCTGTGTTCAGTTTTGGATTTATTAAAAAGACCTGCACCGGCTCTGCGTGCTGTGTCTCCGGGGCGCTGGGAGGGTGCAGTGCGTCCTATGCCTGCGCTCCGCTCGTGCCGGGCAAATGTGGGAGTGGAGCCTAAGGGAGAGGTGTGCGTAGTAGGCACTAGATCTCCAGTGCTCACCCAGCCCGGTTCAACCTGTGCCTGCACTCTGGAGGGTCCGGGCTAGAGTAGTTATCCAGCCTGGGGGAGTGGTGCCAAGGCTGCGCACCAGAGCTCCAGTGCTCCCCCACAGCCCGGTCCTTCAGGTGCCTCCTCCTAACACCAAGCCTCCTGTAGGTCTCCCCAGCCTGGTGGGTCCTGTGGCAGCCCCACGCACCAGGCTGTCTCTCCGTCTCCTCCCTACAGAGCTGCCCGTGTGTCCAGCGCCGCCTGAGCTGCCCGTCTGTCCAGCGCAGCCTGAGCTGCCCGTCTGTCCAGCGCCGCCTGAGCTGCCCGTCTGTCCAGCACCGCCTGAGCCGCCCGTCTGTCCAGCGCCGCCAGAGCCGCCCGTCTGTCCAGCGCCGCCTGGGCCGCCCGTCTGTCCAGCGTCGCCTGAGCCGCCCGTCTGTCCAGAGCCGCCTGAGCCGCCCGTCTGTCCAGCGCCGCCTGAGCCGCCCGTCTGTCCAGCGCCGCCTGAGCCGCCCGTCTGTCCAGAGCCGTCAGAGCCGCCCGTCTGTCCTGAGCCGTCAGAGCCGCCCGCCAGTCAGGAGCCGCCAGAGCCGCCCGTCAGTCCGGAGCTGCCACTCAGTCCTGAGATACCCCTCAGTCCGGAGTTGCCCCTCAGTCCGGAGTTGCCCCTCAGTCTGGAGCTGCCCCTCAGTCCGGAGCTACCCCTCAGTCCTGAGCTGCCCCTCAGTCCGGAGCTGCCCCTCAGTCCGGAGCTGCCCCTCAGTCCGGAGCTGCCCCTCAGTCCGGAACTGCCCCTCAGTCCAGAGGCGCCCCTCAGTCTAGTGGGCTCCTTCAAGAGGGTCGCCGCTCAAAGGACGCCAATAAAGTGGACTAAGACTATGGTGGAGTGGGGTCCACGTCCAGCGCCAGAGCCGCCACCGCGGACAGATGCCCACCCAGACCCTCCCCTATAGGTTCAGGTTTTGCGGCACCTGGGGGGGGGGGGGTACTGTCACGCCCTGACCGTAGTTTGCTTTGTATGTTTATATGTTTTGTTTGGTCAGGGTGTGATCTGAGTGGGCATTCTATGTTGTATGTCTAGTTTGTCTGTTTCTGTGTTTGGCCTGATATGGTTCTCAATCAGAGGCAGGTGTTAGTCGTTGTCTCTGATTGGGAACCATATTTAGGTAGCCTGTTTTGTCTTTGGTTGGTGGGTGTTCGTCTTCCGTGTCAGTGTTTGTCGCCACACGGTACTGTTTCATTTGTTCACATCGTTTATTGTTTTGTTTGGTGTTCTGAGTTTAATTAAAAACATCATCATGAACACTTACCACGCTGCGCTTTGGTCCTCCTCTCTTTCTCCCGAAGACGATCGTTACACACGCAATGATGACAAACTTGTTGGATGCATTTGTTGTTTGTGTTTCAGATCATTTTGTGCCCAATAGAAATGAATGGTAAATAATGTATTGTGTCATTTTGGAGTCACTTTTATTGTAAATAAGAATATAATATGTTTATAAAGACGCCTACATTAATGTGGATGCAACCATGATTACGGATAATCCTGAATGAATTGTGAATAATGATGAGTGAGAAAGTTAGAGGCATAAATATACAAATCTAAATTATGACAATCTCACAGTGAACTTTGACCTCTCTCTGAGAGAAGCATTGTGCTGCCTTCCACCCAGACACAACATGCTACCTTCCTCAACATCTTCCCTCATTCCCATATGACACCATATGGGGTGTGTTGCAATATGTGTCAGACAGCAAATAAAATCTAATTGTATTGGTCACATACACATGTTTAGCAGATGTTATTGTGGGTGTAGCGAAATGCTTGTGTTCCTAGCTCTAACAGTACAGTAATATCTGTGCCCCCCCACATTTACTCGGTACAGGTACCTCCTGTATATAGCACCGTTATTGTTATTTTATTGTGTTACTTTTTATTATTTTTAACTTTAGTTTATTTGGTAAATATTTTTTAACTTTTTCTTGAACTGCACTTTTGGTTATGGGTTTGTAAGTAACCATTTCACGGTAAGGTCTACACTGTTTGTATTCGGCGCATGTGACAAATAAAGTTTGATTTGAGTATCTAACAATTCACAACAATATACACAAATCTAGAAGTAAAAGAATGGAATTAAGAAATATATAAATATTTGATCACGCAATGTGGCATTGACTAAAATACAGTAGAATAGAATACAGTATATACATATGAGATGAGTAAAGCAGTATGTAAACATTATTTAAATATTATTAAAATGACTAGTGTTCCATTATTAAAGTGGTCAGTGATTCCAAGTCTATGTGTATAGGGCAGCAGCCTCTAAGGTGCAGGGTTGCGTAACCGGGTGGAAGCCAGATAGTGATGGCTATTCAACAGTCTGACAAACAGAAGCTGTTTTTCAGTCTCTCGGTCCCTGCTTTGATGCACCTGTACTGACCTCGCTTTCTGGATGATCGCCCGGTGAACTGACCGTGGCTTGGGTGGTTGATGTCCTTGATGATCTTTTTGGCCTTCCTGTAACATCGGGTGCTGTAGGTGTCCTGGAGGGCACGTAGTTTGCACCCGGTGATGCGTTGGGTAGACCGCACCACCCTCTGGAGAGCCCTGCGGTTGCGGGCGGTGCAGTTGCTGTACCAGGCGGTGCAGTTGCTGTACCAGGCGGTGAAACAGCCCAGCACTGTCAACACACATCATCTGTTTGACCATTTTCCATGGGGACTAGGCATCGCAGCTAGGAGAGAGACATGTCCTCCTGACAAGGCCAGTCAGCATGGGGTAAGTCTGTTACAGGCTTCCAGCATGCACTGGGACAGGATCCACATGACACTACTACTCAGACACTCTAATTGAACATTAGGCAATTTTAAAAAAGGAGCTATTTTTTTAATTTAACAAGGCAAGTCAGTTGAGAACAAATTGTTATTTACAATGACAGCCTACCAGGGAACAGTGGGTTAAGAGCAGAACAACAGATTTTTACCTTGTCAGCACAGGGATTCAACTCTCTAACCACTAGGCTACCTGCCGCACTTCCTGACAGTGGCTTAGATTGATCTTGACAGAGTCTGTATGAGTGGTAGTCAGAAGGAGACACCTACACCAATTCAACAGGTTATGGGTATAGGATTTATATTTGCAGAGTTTATCAGCGTAGGTTTCAAACTGTGCTGTGTATTGTTCATCTGCCAAGTAGAACAACTGTTCCTTCAATGGACATCCAGAATGTGTTTTATCTTGGTGGGTTATCTGACTGTCCAGAGGACTCCTCCATTCAAAAAGCACAACAAATCTGATCATGTGAAATGTAAGCCATGCTGTGTATATAAAAAAAGCATGCTAGGCTGATTTGTCTCAAAACGGTATATGTCACGCCCTGGCCTTAGTATTCTTTGTTTTCTTTATTATTTTAGTTAGGTCAGGGTGTGACATGGGAAGTTTGTGTGTTTTGTCTAGTTTAGGGTGTGTGTATTGTTTAGGGGGTGTTGTATAGTGTATGGGGTTGTGTTCAGGAGAGAGTTCTAGGAAAGTCTATGGTTGCCTGGTTTGGTTTTCAATCAGAGACAGATGTCATTAATTGTCTCTGATTGGGAGCCATATTTAAGGCAGCCATAGGCTTTAGGTGATTGTGGCAGATTGTCTATGTTGAACGTAAGTAGCTTGTGTGTGCACTTTCGTTTGTAGCTTCATGGTTGTTTGTTGTTTTGTGTAGTTTGTATAGTTTGTATAAGTGTTTCGTTTCGTGTTCATCTTCGTCGTAAAATAAAAGAAGATGTATTCATATCACGCTGCGCCTTGGTCCATTCATTCACCTCAAGACGACCGTGACAGTATATGAATGGTCAAAAATGTATTGTGTCATTTTGGAGTCACTTTCATTGTAAATAAGAATAGAATATGTTTCTAACACTACAGACGTTTTTGTTAAAAATGACTCCAAAAGTGTTAGACACAATACATTGTTTATCATTATTTTCTATTGGGCACAAGTTAATCTGAAACACAACCAAAACAAACAGACAATTCATACAACAAATGTGTAAAGTCACAAGCTTGATGTAGTCATTGTGTGCTAGGAATATGGGACCAAATACTGAACTTTTTACTACTTTAATGCACATAAGTGAATTTTTCCCAATACCTATGGTTCCCTAAAATGTGGGGACTATGTACAAAAGGTCCTGCAATTTCTAAACTGTGTCACGATCGTGTGGAGGATTGACGGACCAAAACGCAGCATTAGGAAAATAAGCCATCTCCTTTTATTGACGAAGAAGGCAAAACGAAACAAACACACTTACGAACTAAACAAAACAAGAAAACGATCGTGAAGCTAAATAACGATGTGCACACACAGGCTACAAACGTATCACATAGACAACTACTCACAACAACTGAAAGTTGTATGGCTACCCTAAATAAGGCTCCCAATCAGAGACAACCGAAATCAGCTGTCTCTAATTGGGAACTCATTCAGGTAACCATAGACTCTCCTAGACAACTAAACATACATAGACAACGCTAGACACATGTACTCAACACAAACCCATATCCTACACCCAACAACCCCTTTACCATAGAATCACCCAAAACCAACAAAACACAAACATTCCCCATGTCACACCCTGACCTAACTAAAATAATAAAGAAAACAAAGAATACTAAGGCCAGGGCGTGACAAACTGTTTGTATTTGTATTTATTATGGATCGCCATTAGCTGTTGCCAAGGCAGAAGCTACTCTTCCTGGGGTCCAGCAAAATAAAAATAAATCAAAAACATTACAATACATTCACAACAAATTTCACAACATATTAAGTGTGTGCCCTCAGGCCCCTACTCTACAACCACATACTGCATCGACAACACAAAATCCATGTGTACGTGAGGGTATAGTGCGTATGTTATCGTGTGTCTGTGCCTATGTTTGTGTTGCTTCACAGTACCCGATGTTCCACAAGGTGTATTTTTATCTGTTTTTTAAATCAAATTGTACTGCTTGCATGACTTACTTGATGTGGAATAAAGTTCCATGTAGTCACGGCTCTATGTAGTACTGTGCGCCTACCATAGTCTGTTCTGGACTTGGGGACTGTGAAGAGACCTCTGGTGGCATGTCTTGTGGGGTATGCATGTGTGTCCAAGCTGTGTGCCAGTAGTTCAAACCGACAGTTCGGTGTATTCAACATGTCAATAACTATCACAAATACAAGTAGTGATGTAGTCAATCTCTCCTCCACTTTCAGCCAGGAGAGATTGACATGCATATTATTAATGTCAGCTCTCTGTGTACATCCAAGGGCAAGGCGTGCTGCCCTGTTCTGAGACAATTGCAATATTCCTAAGTCCCTCTTTGTGGCACCTGACCACATGACTGAACAGTAGTCCAGGTCCAACAAAACCAGGACCTGCCTTGTTGATAGTACTGTTAAGAATGCAGAGCAGCTCTTTATTATGGACAGACTTCTCCCCATCCTAGCAACTGTTGTATCAATATGTTTGGACCATGACAGTTTACAGTCCAGGGTTACTCCAAGCAGTTTAGTCACCTCAACTTGCTCGATTTCCACATTATTCATTACAAGATTTTGTGGAGGTTTAGGGTTTAGTCAAGGATTTCTCCCAAGCGTAATGCTTTTAGTTTAAATACAATATTTAGCACTAACTTATTCCTTGCCATCCATTCTGAAACCAACTGCAGCTCTTTAAGTGTTTTCAGTCACTGTAGTAGCTAACATGTATAGTGTTGAGTCATCCGCATACATAGACACACTGGCTTTATTCAAAATTAAAACTGCACTTTAACCTCATAGTCATTGTATCATTTCAAATCCAAAGTGCAGGAGTACAGAGCCAAGACAACACAAAATTGTCACTGTCCCAATGCTCTAGGAGCTCACTGTACGTTGTCGACTAAGTTCAAACTTCACAAATGCAGTGGTGAAACGTTGATTAGTCAACTCTCCCTCTCAAAGCAGCCACAGAGACCTTTAGCCGCGTGCAGGTAAACAGTTCTAAACATGTTTACGTGGGTTGTGAGTACTGAGGAGGGCTGCACAAAAAGTCCTACACTGGAACGGCGTCTGGATTTCGTCTTGAACCCATCATTCTCCCTCCAATCTGACATGGTTCAGGGCTTCAACCCGAGACTTTTGCCCCCCACCTCAGCTTCAGTCTTCACATGCTGCAGACACAAATCTCCCTCGCCATGGAAACGGTCAGCAAACAACCGTCAACACGGCAGACCTGAAGTGTGCATGCCCTGGAGACCAAACTGCATGTGAGCCTGCTTGTAGTCTGCTCTGCGTCACTTTCTCCTCCTGTTATTTTATTCGCCCCTCAGGTGAAGTAAATACTCTACATTCTGCTGTTTTTTTTTCTTCTGTCTAAGGTGAGCTAGGTTCCATTCCAAGCAACTGATTCAGCAGGTTTGGGGTGAACACACAATCCTTGGTTCTGTACAAAGCATCCCAAAGTAAATGTTCCCATAAAGCTCCACTCATTGCCCTGGTCCTGGGGGCTTAATCCAAGCATCAAACCTGGCATTCCCTCCACAAGAAATTCGATCTTTCTTATGCAATAACAATAACGCTCATATTTATTATCAAGATAGGCCGAGTTGAAGTCTCAAACATTTTCTCTTGTCCTGCCTTCTGCATGGATGGAAAGCGGTCATGTTTTGCTCGATGTTGTGGCATAGCGGTGTGAGGGGAAATCAAGGAGACCTTTATCCTCCTTACCGTGCTTCTTCTGTCTCCACGCCATGCCAGAGAGCAGGGAAATGTCCTATTAAAAACTGTCCCTCTTCTCACCTAGTGCAAATATCACTGTGAGGGACTCTGTAAGTAACACCTCTATGTGAAAGACACTGCACACATTATTCTGGGCTGTCTGAGAAGTGGTGGAAAAATATGTCTTGGTTTGAGTTATGCTTTCTTTGGCACACCTGGCCCACGGGCCAAAGCTTATTCATCCTGAAACCTGACAGCTTCACCTTAGTCCAGGAAACAGAAACAGGAGAGAGCTGGACTCCCATGATCTCAAATGTTCTGTTGGGGTATTTGAAGCGAGAGGCAGTTTCTTGAGAACCACGAACGATTTATCAACGGTCGCGATGAACCAAAACATTCTTTGTGAAAACAAGCCTAGCAGTAAATGTTTTACATGTCATATTACATAGGAATAATGGGATTTTTGCATGCATAAAACAAATAGCCAGTTTAGCCACTATATTTGGCTTATCATAGGAGGGGATGTTTACTGATCCATGAGTCCAGCTACACATGACTAATACCTCCATTATGTTCAAAAGAAAAATGGCTATAAACTAATTGTTGTTTGTGTTTCCATGGTTAGTCAACTAGAATTCCATGTAACAGGCAAGTGAATAAACATAGTTTTCCAGTTAATTCCTCCCTTTTACCGAGGCTTCTTATTGTCATCACGTTGCCAACCCACAGAAAATAGAATTGAGTGATTTTTTAAATTTTATTTTATTTTACCATTATTTTACCAGGTAAGTTGACTGAGAACACGTTCTCATTTGCAGCAACGACCTGGGGAATAGTTACAGGGGAGAGGAGGGGGATGAATGCGCCAATTGTAAACTGGGGATTATTAGGTGACCATGATGGTTTGAGGGCCAGATTGGGAATTTAGCCAGGACACCGGGGTTAACACCCCTACTCTTACGATAAGTGCCATGGGATCTTTAATGACCTCAGAGAGTCAGGACACCCGTTTAACGTCCCATCCGAAAGACAGCACCCTACACAGGGCAGTGTCCCCAATCACTGCCCTGGGGCATTGGGATATTTTTTTTTTAGACCAGAGGAAAGAGTGCCTCCTACTGGCCCTCCAACACCACTTCCAGCAGCATCTGGTCTCCCATCCAGGGACTGACCAGGACCAACCCTGCTTAGCTTCAGAAGCAAGCCAGCAGTGGTATGCAGGGTGGTATGCTGCTGGCATTAAAGGCCCAGTGCAGTAAAAAATTTGATTTCCCTGCGTTTTAGACATACACTGCTCAAAAAAATAAAGGGAACACTTAAACAACACAATGTAACTCCAAGTCAATCACACTTCTGTGAAATCAAACCTTCTTGCCACAGCTCGCATTGATGTGCCATCCTGGATGAGCTGCACTACCTGAGCCACTTGTGTGGGTTGTAGACTCCGTCTCATGCTACCACTAGAGTGAAAGCACCGCCAGCATTCAAAAGTGACCAAAACATCAGCCAGGAAGCATAGGAACTGAGAAGTGGTCTGTGGTCACCACCTGCAGAACCACACCTTTATTGGGGGTGTCTTGCTAATTGCCTATAATTTCCACCTGTTGTCTATTCCATTTGCACAACAGCATGTGAAATGTATTGTCAATCAGTGTTGCTTCCTAAGTGGACAGTTTGATTTCACAGAAGTGTGATTGACTTGGAGTTACATTGTGTTGTTTAAGTGTTCCCTTTATTTTTTTGAGCAGTGTATTTCCACACTATGGAGGTTGGAATAATACCATGAAATTGTGAAAATTATGATAATGCCCTTTTGGTGTAAGAGCTGTTTGAAAATACATTTCAGCCTGTTGTGGTGGGGTGGAGTTTTGGCCTGCCTGGTGACAACGCAAGGCGGTAAGTTAGTGAATAGACCAATTAGAAAGAGTTCCAAACCTCTGTGCCAATAACAGCTAGTTTTCAGTTTTCCTTCCCTACTCAGACCATTTCTAGATAGTCCTAGCAAAATTCTTGCTTGAGAAAATTGCTCTTGCTATTTTGTATAATTTTAATTGAAAACAATCACAATAAAAGTACTTAATTGTTACCTCAGTATTGGGCCTTTAAGTATTTGCTATTTTTGTCAAGCGACCAACAGACAATTACAGGGCTCCAGGTAGAGCAGAATTTGTCGACGCCCGTGTCACCTCTCTCTCCTTCTGGAGTGTCACTAATCTGGCTAAACCAATTACAACACACCCTTTTCCCCCAGAAATAATGACTGTGTTTGTTTGGCTCCATGTGGTGAAAACATGGAAAATAACTAAGTTTGGGCCAAACATTTATAGTAATTGCATTTGAAAGGCACTTGAGTCTGAGCTGGAAAACAGGCAGTGAATTCAAGATCGAGTCAGAGAAACAAGTAGGGATATTGTTCTATTTAGTTATATGTCTGTGGGTGTATCACATGCTAAATGTATCCATTTGGTTCGTGATTATCTCTCTTTACTTTGTTTGTAGCATACATAGAGGTTGAGGAAAAGCAGCTGTGATAGAACCCTGGGTTGATCCAGCCCTGCTTTGTCCCTGAATCCCCCGGTCATAAAACACAGTCCAACAAGGCTATTTTCTACCTTCTATATAAATATGCACAATCCCTGGCATTATTTATTATTCTTGCATGATTTTTGGGTAGACCAGCACAGAGAGTTGGCAATTTGGGGATTGAGACAGGCAGTACAGGCTATATGAGGCCTATAGTTGAAAGAAAAAAAAAAAAATCTGACTGGGCCTCCCGAGTGACGCAGCAGTTTAAGGCACTGCATCACAGTGCTTGAGGTGTCACTACAGACCCGGGTTTGATCCCAGGCTGTGTCGCAACTGGCCGTGACTGGGAGACCCATGGGGCGTTTTCCAGGTTAGGAGGGGGTTTGGCCGGCTGGGATGTCCTTGTCCCATCGCACTCTAGCGACTCCTTGTGGCGGGCCAGGCGCATGCACGCTGACTTTGGTCGCCAGTTGTACGGTGTTTCCTCTGACACATTGGTGCGGCTGGCTTCCGGGTTAAGCGAGTAGTGTGTCAAGAAGCAGTGCGTGTTTCGGAGGACGCATGGTTCTCAACCTTCGCCTCTCCCGAGACTGTACGGGAGTTACAGCGATGGGACAAGACTGTAATTGGATATCACGAAATTGGGGAGAAAAAGGGTATTTTTATTTTTATTTATAATAGAAATAAATCCTACGAAACAAACATGTATGATGAAAGACAAAAATACAATTGGCAGCCCTAACCCAGCACCTCAGTGACCGATAAGCAGCATGGTCGAGACTAGAAGCTGTACAAGGCTTCACCAGACAACAAACTTAAACAATCCCACAAACACACAAATGGAACGTCTCACATGAAATTTGAAAGCATTAAAAATAATAGTAATAATAATTAGTATATGACAGGAACCTTTTATAGCACATTACAGACAATTAAAAAGTTTTCAGTATTTTCCATTTGAGGACGTCAAATCAGTCTCCGGTAATTATTTGTTCTGATGCAAAGCCTTTTAACTTTCAAAGGAATACAACATATCACACCATACTGCAACCACAGCACCTTTTGTAAACAGCAGTGTTCACATACAGTTGAAGTTGGAAGTTTACATAGCCTTAGGTTGGAGTTATTAAAACTTGCTTTTCAACCTTGATTTTCAACCACTCCACAAATGTCTTGTTAACAAACTATAGCTTTGGCAAGTCGGTTAGGAAATCTACTTTGTGCATGACACAAGTAATTTTTCCAACAATTGTTAACAGACAGATTATTTCACTGTATCACAATTCCAGTGGGTCAGAAGTTAACATACACTAAGTTGACTGTGCCTTTAAACAGCTTGCAAAATTACAGAAAATTATGTTATGGCTTTAGAAGCTTCTGATCAGCTAATTGACATCATTTGAGTCAATTGGAGGTGTACCTGTGGTTGTATTTCAAGGCCTACCTTCAAATGCAGTGCCTCCTTGCTTGACATCATGGGAAAATCAAAAGAAATCAGCTAAGACCTCAGGAAAAAAATAGTAGACCTCCACAAGTCTGGTTCATCCTTGGGAGCAATTTCCAAATGCCTGAAGGTACCATGTTTATCTGTATAAACACCATGGGACCACACAGCTGGCATACCACTCAGGAAGGAGACGTGTTCTGTCTCCTAGAGATGAACGTACTTTGGTGCGAAAAGTGCAAATCAATCCCAGAACAATAGCAAAGGACCTTGTGAAGATGCTGGAGGAAACAGGTACAAAAGTATCTATATCCACAGTAAAACGAGTCCTATATCGACATAACCTGAAAGGCCGCTCAGCAAGGAAGAAGCCACTGCTCCAAAACCGGCATAAAAAAAATCCAGACTACGGTTTGCAACTGCACATGGGGACAAAGATTGTACTTTTTGGAGAAATGTCCTCTGGTCTGATGAAACAGAAATAGAACTGTTTGGCCATAATGACCATCGAAATGTTTGGAGGAGAAAGGGAGAGGCTTGCAAGCCGAAGAACACCATCCCAACCGTGAATCACAGGGGTGGCAGCATCATGTTGTGGGGGTGCGTTGCTGCAGGACGGACTGGTGCACTTCACAAAATAGATGGCATCATGAAGAACGAAAATGATGTGGATATATTGAAGCAACATCTCAAGACATCAGTTAGGAAGTTAAAGCTTGGTCGCAAATGGGTCTTCCAAATGGACAATGACCTCAAGCATACTTCCAAAGTTGTGGCAAAATGTCTTAAGGACAACAAAGTCAAGGTATTGGAGTGGCCATCACAAAGCCCTGACCTCAATCCCATAGAAAATCTGAAGGCAGAACTGAAAAAGCAAGGAGGCCTACAAACCTGACTCTGTTACACCAGCTCTGTCAAGAGGAATGGGCCAAAATTCACCCAACTTATTGTTGGAATCTTGTAGAAGGCTGCCCAAAACGTTTGACCCAAGTTAAACAATTTAAAGGCAATGCTACCAAATACGAATTGAGTGAATGTAAACTTCTGACCCACTGGAAATGTGATGAAAGAAATAAAAGCTGAAATAAATCATTCTCTCTACTATTATTCTGACATTTCACATTCTTAAAATTAAGTGGTGACCCTAACTCACCTAAGAGAGGGAATTTTTCCTCGGATTAAATGTCAGGAATTGTGAAAAAACGAATTTAAATGTATTTGGCTAAGGTGTATGTAAACTTCCGAATTCAACTGTATTCATGGGTATAGCTGGTAAGCATGCCCCTTTAAGAAGATGCACTCTGAGGTCAAGCGGTGCCCCATGGATTGATGATGAGCTGAGAAATGTAATGATTCAACGTTATGATGCCAAAAAAGCAGCAGATAAATCTGGCACTCTGTTTGATAAGCAAATTACTGTAAATGAAAAAATTTGTATCGGCACAAAATTGATATACTGTAGTAAAGGGTGATGGGACAAACTGTGGAGAATGTTGAATGCTATTATAGGATTAAATGTCAGGAATGCATTTGGCTAAGGTGTATGTAAACTTCTGACTTCAACTGTATATCGGTACACACCTGTCCACTGAAATCTGTCATCAACTCAATGGATGTACCATCGCAGGTGTAAACAGTCATTACCTCATCCTCAGCAGCAAGGATTCCATAACTAGTGCTCAGAAGTTGTGCTCGACTCTACAAAAGTTGAATATGCCACTCAACCAGGGAATCTCCGCTGGCTAAGGCATCTACAAGCTAGCATATGAGTTTTGCATGACGGGCGGTGAATGCGCATGTTTCTCCTCACATCTGGCGTGAGACGCCCTGAACTGGGCTTTCCATGGTTGCTTACGGACATATTGAAGTCTACGAAAATGTTGGGGAAGGTTACCACATCGACTGATTCCTCTACGAAAATGGGAGCAACCCACCAAACCAAACTCATGACTTGCATGTGAAATTAGCTTTCGAACACTTTTGAACAAATGGGATGTACTGTAGCATGTGAAAAGCATGGAGCTACTTGTTTACATTGCTGCTTAACATGATACGGGGACTTGAGTTAGCAAGTCACAGGAGGTGGTTCTAAAGACATAGAATGAGGCACTGTGGAGGGACACTTACCCTGCATGTGACCACTAAGAGACCAGAAGAGGAGATGGAGGATGGAGATAAACAGGAGGGTATGGAAGAGTGGCAGAGAGGGGGGAAGGCTTGCCAAATCATACGGTCTACACCTTCTTGATCAAAGACAGAGGCGAGCTGCAATCCATCTCTTTGCACGGAGCAAAAAAAAGTTTGCCTGTCTTGTGAGACACTTTTACAAGCCATGGAACAACTCTAAACAGCTGATTTATGCCCGCTCCTGGATGCTTGCGCTCCGTTACTGGAATGTAGGGAATTTTAAAGACCCCTCCTCTGCTTGTCCCGTCCGCATGCAGACAAACGGAGCAGGCGCCGGGTTGAGTGCTCTCCCACCAGTGCTCCCACGGCAGGGCAGTGAAGGAGAACGTAAAGAATGCCAGAAGATGAGAAAGAGCTCTATTTTGTCCTTCTCTTTTTTTCCCCTTTTTTTTTCTCTGTTTCCATTTCGCATCTCTTCTCACGCCTTCTCGCCTTTTTGCTCGTCTTTCTCACTTTCCAAGTGTACTGTACTGTGTCGGCCTATCGTCTTCACTTTGAGTTTTTCCATCTTTTACTCTCAAACCTCCGTCTTTTTCTCTGAAATAAACTGTATCATACCATCAATGATACAACTTTGCACAATCACATATTATTTCACTATTTTGAAAAAAGTAGAGGGAAATAGGACACATTTTATTTATTAATGCCATTGAATAAAAACACAAGTACTGTATATTATGCATAGGATTCTTTGTAGTTTTGTTAATAAAATGGTCGTGTGACAAACAAAACAGTGCCTTGATAAACATGTTAAAAGTCAAACAAGATGCATTATATTTACAGAGAAACAGGGCTTTAGATTGTGTATCAAAGCAACCTTTTTTATCTACAGCAAAAGCCGGGATAAGAACACTAAACTACCCTTTAATCTTAATTTAATTGCAAAATAAAAGGCACAATGGCTTTGGTTTAGTAGTAATTCAATAGCACATGCATCTCTCAATACTGGTAGCACAACGCACAAACAATAAAAGCATTGAGACTTCAAAGAAGCTAAATTAGAAACTTATTTTGAAAATAAGGACATAATCAGCTCTCCACATGCCATGGACTGTATCTTAACAGGTTTGTGAGACATTTCTCATACTTCTCTCGTTCTGTATTTCCCTTTCACCTCTTCAGCTTTGGCATTGCTCAAGGTCTGCTCTTTGCCTTGGGGTCACCCATGATGTTGAGTACATCATCAAGAATGGAGGGGCCCAAATCGAGTTCAAGTGACAGAAGTGACCCAGTGATGTGGGAGATTGAATACTGTGACATGCTCTTGTCCTTGGAGAACTCAAAGTCAAAGTCGCAAAGGCGCCCCTCGTCCACCCCGCTGTCCCTGTCCACCCAGTCTCCATTGCAATCAGAGAGCTTTTTCTCGAAGCGGAGGGTAATGTCATTGTTAAAGCTTCTAAAGCCATTGCGGTTGTCATTTCCGTTGAAGCCACCATTACCATTGCTGTTGCCATTGATGTAATAGGTAGGTGAAGGCTTTTCATACCCGTTTTCACCATTGTGCTTTTTATGATTACTTTTGGAGACCTTCTTCGTCTTTGGCTTCTCTGTTTTCTCTATCAGATCCAGCAGGACGTCTGGTTTGGTTGTGACTTCTGTCGGATGTCTGGTCGGGTCGCTGCTGAAGACCTCGATGGAACGCAACAAGGTTTGAATTTCCAGGATGCCAGCCCCGTCTGGGCTCCCTAGGGGAGAGGTAGGGACCCGCCCTACCATGCAACCCAGGGGGTCTGTAGCAGGCATAGAGAACACGGCGGTGGAGAGGTGGGGTAGGGTGAGGGCCTGGCTCCCCCCGATTGAAGGGAGCGAGATGGCGTTCTTCAGAACTGGAGAGGGTGTCTCGGGAAACTGGGCGTCAGATGCGCTGTTGGCCCGCAGGAACTCGTTGTGGATGCTGTACTGCGGACGGAACACCTCACCTTTCCCAGGCAGGAGCTCAAACTTTCCCTGGAGGAAGGACATGTCCCCGAAGGCGTCCCTCTCGCCGCCCTTTCCGATGTGGATGGTGTGGCGGAAGTCCCCCAGCGGTGGGCTGATCATGTCTGGGGACAGGATGTCTCTCAGACGACACTTCTTGCCTTTCTTGCTATTTGTGGACTTCAGGTAGATGGGTGCTTTGGCAGGCATGGTGGTCACTGGCGAATAGAGCTCAGAGATAAAGGACAAAGAGGAGGACACTCCTGGAACTTTAGGATTGGTGAAGAACTTCACACTGAACACAAGGTCTCCCTGGGGAGATGAGGAAATTACATTCTCAATGAAACGGCTGTGTTGTCTTTGCCTGCTCCGGAGATAGCTTTGATATTTGTGTCATTAATCAGGAAATCCAAGTTGATCAGGAGTCCAAGTTCTCACCAGTGTTGTCTATGAGGTTGCAGAGGGGTCAACCAGACACTTTTCTGAGGAAAGAAAGGGAACAAAAGGAGATCAGATATTTTATCCAGTTTTTCCCCTGAACATACAGTTTATCAGTCAAATCTGGGGTATGTTGTGCCAAGATGCTTGAGCCAATGTTACATTTTACATTCCAATAAAATGTTGATACATAGACATTTCTCCAACTTCTTCCCTAGAATCCCAACTGGTCTGTCACTGATGATCTACACTTCATGTCAATCCCCATTCAAATAACAATATAAAGTTACTTACACAAGACCTCAAAATAAATCGTGGACAAACACAGAATGTCTTCATCCCCAGTTCCCCTCATCCCCATGCATTTGGAGAGCGTAAAGGCCATATGAGATTTGAGGGCAAGGCCTGGTAAACTGAAGCCCAGGCTCAGGCCCATCTGCTCAGACCCTTACGAGGCCCCCCAAGGCTGCCGCCTCCTACATGTGCTAATATGGAACAGCTGGACAGCAGATTGGGTGAAGAGAGGCGAGAGGGCTTTAGTAGGATCAGGGCAAGGCAGACGATGGAGGAGAGGGCTACTGCCCAGACACGCACCAAGAGGGAAAGAGGGGGGTTTGAAGCGATGCAGAGAAAGAGGGAAGGGAGGAGTTAGGAGAACTAACGGTTGGAGGAGGGCTACAAGGGATTATTGGAGGATTTTAAAAGAGGGGGATGCAGATGCTTATTTGTTTTTACTTTGATAGCTGGACGTTCTGTTTTAATCGTCATTTTGACTGAAATACCAGTCATCCCACTGGGCAGTCATCAGTTCAACCTCTAGTTTTGATTTACATTTGATTGTCAACTAACGTGAATTCAACATGAAATCAATCCCAAAAATGTACCATGTCATTGGATTTAGGTGGAAAAAATACAAATCCCTCAAATTCCTTTACGTTGATGACTTTTTGCAGATCCAATCAGTTTTCCACATTGATTCAATGTAATCGCATTGCATTTTTTATGTTTAAATTATGTGGAAACAAAGTTGATTCAGCCAGTTTGTGCCCAGTGGGATGAGTCTACAATCCATCAGGAGGATAATCATAATTGTCAAGAGGTATTACTGTAGATTGTTTTCCAAATATTTGCTTATGACTGTTTTATAAATGAATCTCTCCGAGGCCATTGTGTTGCAATGTACGCATATGATTTAGCTGTACTTGCAGCGACGCTTGCTGAGGATGAATTGAGAGAGGAGAAAACTAAGTGTTGCCTGACAGAATCTAGCAGCCACAGAGAAAAAGACACTGAAGAGGAAGAGTGGAACAGGCGAAGATGAAGGGGCAGGGAGTAGAGGGAGCAATGGAGAGGAGAGAGTAGAAAGAGGGAGAGAGTGCTTGCCCAGTTATATACATATTTACTTGTGAGAGGTCTGTCAGCAGTGACCCTCGCCGACAGAGTGCAACATGGCACAAAAGTGCCTGGGCGTCCTGATCCACCCAAAGAAGTTTGACTGAGAGAATATCCACAGTCTAACGGGACATACTGCAGCCAACAGGCACACTCCTTATCAGAGGCTCTCCGAGTAAGCCAGCTACTTGCTCCCTCTGCTCCCTAACGTTGCCAATGTATGTCACCTGACCCAAGTTTTGACATTACCAACCAGAACATTCACTAATAGGTCCGGTATCACATCATCAACTTGTATCGATCACATTTTTACTAATATGGCTGAACATTGCTCTAAAGCTGTATCAGTGGCACTAGGTTGTAGTGATCCATATATTTATATGTACATATTCTTATTCATTCCTTTACACTTGTGTGTAAAAGGTAGTTGTTGTGAAATTTTTAGGTTACTTGTTAGATATTACTGCATGGTCGGAACTAGAAGCACAAGCATTTCGCTACAATCGCATTAACATCTGCTAACCGTGTGTATGTGACCAATAAAATTAGATTTGATTTTGATCATAACTTGGTTGCACTCACAAGGAAAACTAAAATACCAAAGGCTGGCGCTAAGGTAATCTACCGAAGGTCCTACAGAGGGTTCAATGAGGACTCATTTGTGGATGAGATTAAGAATGTGCAATGGGTAGAAGTGTGTAGTAAGGATGATCCTGAAATGTCACTAAGTTTGTTTATGAAATTACAGTTAAAGTCGGAAGTTTACATACCCTTAGGTTGGAGTCATTAAAACTTGTTTTTCAACCTCTCCACAAATGTCTTGTTAACAAACTATAGTTTTGTCAAGTCGGTTAGGACATCTACTGTATGCATGAAACAAGTAATTTTTCCAACAATTGTTTACAGACAGATTATTTCACTTATAATTCACTGTATCACAATTCCAGTGGGTCAGAAGTTTACATACACTAAGTTGACTGTGCCTTTAAACAGCTTGGAAAATTCCAGAAAATTATGTCATGGCTTTAGAAGCTTCTGATAGGCTAATTGACATAATTTGAGTCAATTGGAGGTGTACCTGTGGTTGTATTTCAAGGCCTACCTTCAAACGCAGTGCTTCTTTGCTTGACATCATGAGAAAATCTGAAGAAATCAGCCAAGACCTTAGAAAAAAATTGTGGACCTCCACTAGTCTGGTTCATCCTTGGGGGCAATTTCCAAATGCCTGAAGGTACCACGTTCATCTGTACAAACAATAGTATGTAAGTATAAACACCATGGGTCCATGCAGCCGTCATACCGCTCAGGAAGGAGACGTGTTCTGTCTCCTAGAGATGAACGTACTTTGGTGCGAAAAGTGCAAATCAATCCCAGAACAACAGCAAAGGACCGTGTGAAGATGCTGGAGGAAACGGGTACAAAAGTATCTATATCCACAGTAAAACGAGTCCTATATCGACATAACCTGAAAGGCTGCTCAGCAAGGAAGAAGCCACTGCTCCAAAACCGCCATAAAAAAAATCCAGACTACGGTTTGCAACTGCACATGGGGACAAAGATTGTACTTTTTGGAGAAATGTCCTCTGGTCTGATGAAACAGAAATAGAACTGTTTGGCCATAATGACCATCGAAATGTTTGGAGGAGAAAGGGAGAGGCTTGCAAGCCGAAGAACACCATCCCAACCGTGAAGCACAGGGGGGGCAGTATCATGTTGTGGGGGTGCTTTGCTGCAGGACGGACTGGTGCACTTCACAAAATAGATGGCATCATGAAGAACAAAAATTATGTGGATATATTGAAGCAACATCTCAAGACATCAGTTAGGAAGTTAAAGCTTGGTCGCAAATGGGTCTTCCAAATGGACATTGACCCCAAGCACACTTCCAAAGTTGTGGCAAAATGGCTTAAGGACAACAAAGTCAAGGTATTGGAGTGATCATCACAAAGCCCTGACCTCAATCCCATAGAGAATTTGTGGGCAGAACTGAAAAAGCGTGTGAGAGCAAGGAGGCCTACAAACCTGACTCAGTTACACCAGCTCTGTCAGGAGGAATGGGCCAAAATTCACCCAACTTATTGTGGGAAGCTTGTGGAAGGCCACCCGAAACGTTTGACCCAAGTTAAACAATTTAAAGGCAATGCTACCAAATACGAATTGAGTGAATGTAAACTTCTGACCCACTGGGAATGTGATGAAAGAAATAAAAGCTGAAATAAATCATTCTCTCTACTATTATTCTGACATTTCACATTCTTAAAATTAAGTGGTGATCCTAACTCACCTAAGACAGTGAATTTTTCCTCGGATTAAATGTCAGGAATTGTGAAAAACTGAGTTTAAATGTATTTGGCTAGGTGTATGTAAACTTCCGACTTCAACTGTATTCATGGGTATAGCTGGTAAGCATGCCCTTTTAAGAAAATGCACTTTGAAGTCAAACGGTGCCCCATGGATTGATGATGAGCTGAGAAATGTAATGATTCAACGTTATGATGCCAAAAAAGCAGCAGATAAATCTGGCACTCTGTTTGATAAGCAAATTATTGTAAATTAGGAAATCTTGTATCGGCACAAAATTGATATACTGTAGTAAAGTGTGATGGGAAAAACTGTGGAGAACGTTGAATGCTATTATGGGTAGGAATTCAAACATGTCCGCCTCTTTTGTTGAATCAGAGGGTATATTAATACAAAACCACACAACATCGCAAACTACTTTAATGAATATTTTACAGGCAAAGTGTACAAGTTGAGGAATTCTATGATTCCAACTGATGGCTCCATGTCATATACCCTGAAAAAAGATTGTATCATGAAGGAGAGGCAATGCAGGTTCAAATTTCACCAAGTAGAAACGGACGAGGTAGAAAGGATGCTGTTGTCTCTTTCTGATGACACGTCACCTGGTACAGGTAATCTTGATGCCATATTGCTTAGAGTTACAGCTAACCAAATATCTACCCCAATCTCTCATATTTTTTACAAGTGCTTAATGTATGGGGTGTGCCCAGAAGTCTGGAAAGAGTCAAAGGCTATTCCACTACCTAGGGATAAAAAAATCTGCATTCACTGGTCCTAATAGTCATCCTATAAACTTGCTGCCTGTGTTAAGTAAATTATTGGAAAACATTGTATCTGTACAAATCAAGGATTATTTCTCATATAACTTGTTTTCAGCATGCATACAAAAAAGGGCATTCTACGAGTACTTCCTTAGCACAAATGACAGATGATTGTTTAAAGTGTATGGTTGACAGGAAGTTAGTTGGTGCAGTGTTGCTGGATTTCAGTGCTGCTTTTGATGTAATTGATCATGAACTATTACTAGGTCAACTCAAATACTATGGTTTTAAGTCTGCAGCTCTATCCTGGATGGAAAGCCATCTATCCAGGAGAAGGCAAAAAGTGTTCTTTAATGGTAGTTTTTCAAACAGTAAAGAGGTTTTCAAACGTGATCCTCAAGGAAGCTGCCTAGGCCCACTTCTCTACTCTAGCCTTACTAATGATTTTCCTTCAGTATTGAACAAAGCAAGAGTGGTCATGTATGCTGATGACTCTACAGTGTATAGTGCAGCATCAGAATACAATGAGCTAACAGATGTACTGCGTAGTGAACTAAGAATGGTGTCAGAGTGGGTTGATATGAACAAATTGGTGTTTATAAAACTAGATGTATTAGGTTCAAAATATTTGCTTGCTGAGGATCCCCAATTGAATTTGTCTGTGAACAGAACGCATGTAGAGCAAGTGAGAAAAAATGAAACTACTAGTTGTCATGTTGGACGCAGCTTTATCATGGGCAGAACACATAAATAACATTGTTATTAAGATGGGTACGGGAATTTCTGTTTCAAGAAAATGTTCAGATTATGTAACATCTAGCACTCTGAATCAGGTGATTCAATCCCTGGTCCTATCACACTTAGAGAACTGTCCAGTTATATGGTAATTTGAAGTAAAGAAAGATATAAAAAGCTCAAAATGGCTCAAAACAGGGCTGGCAGATTAGCTCTTCATTGCTCTATCTGTATGAATACCATCCAAATGCATCAGAATCTCTCATGGCTTCACGTTGAAAACAAATGAATATCCAGTATTCAGATTTTCTTTAGGAATGTTATATTTTTCAAAAACGACAGTATTTTTCATGCCAGTTAGTACATACTAGCAACACACATAACCACCAAACTAGACAGGTACATTCAGGGCATCTAAGACAACCCAAGCCAAGGACAAATCACCTTAAATCTATAGTTTTATATAGAGCCACAGCTGAATAGAACCCTTTACCAATCCATATTCCTCAGGCAAAAAGTAAATCCACCTTCGAGAATTTTTTTAAAGAACATCTAATGCGATAAACCATATGACTGGGCAGGAAATAGAAAGCATCGACTGAATGTTAAATGTGTTTACTGTCAGGTATTTTAATTGTCTGTGTTGTCTACTTGTTAAATGTTTGTAAAGTATTCATTTGTAATTGTTTGTAATATCTTATTAATTGGTGTTGGACCCCAGGAAGATTAGCTAACGTTACGGCGTTAGCTAATGGGGAGCCTATTAAAAATTCACAAATTCACATTTATCCATGGTACATGTTTAGTGGAGACAGCCATGGACACTTGGCATGGTGTTTATCTGGACTGCAGACCGGATACCTGTATAACTTTGAAGACGACAGACACAGTAGTCTCTTTTAACCAGAGGCATTTGGTGCCTAGACTAAATGAATGATAATATCACCATTGCCCATCTAAATGATAACATCAGTGTTTCATGTACTAAAAATAATTTGACTTCCCGTTGAGTGGAGCAATATTGGCATCTGCATTTCCCATCACACTTCTACATTTTTAAGTATAATACAGCAATGGTCATACATACATTATTGGAAGACTTACTTACTCAAACAATACAAAACCAAAGTGCCAAAAACTGAACATATGGTAGGCTATATGAAGTGATTCAGAGAATGTCCTCGCTTGGAGGGGGTGGTGGGCATTACCTCTCTCTCTCTCTCTCTCTCTCTCTCTCTCTCTCTCTCTCTCTACCTCTCTCTCTCTCTCTCTCTCTCTCTCTCTCTCTCTCTCTCTCTCTCTCTCTCTCTCTCTCTCGCAGGGTGGAAGGATGCAGAATATGTATGAGTGGGTCTGAATGGCAACACTGCTCTCTTAAGGGTTGTGTGCATGTTAGTGTTGGAGTGAGTGTTTGTATGAGGTGCTTGACTAGGCTCAGGAGAGATAGCGAGAAGGTTTGAACACGCGCCATGTGTTTGTTTGCTGTGCGTCTGACAGGGAGAGGTTGAGAAAGAGAGAGAGAGAGAAATACCAGACCGTCAAAAGAGTCCTGCGGTGTTTCTTTAAAGGGACAGAAAAGAAAACACTGATCCCCTGCCTCGCATAGCATCTGACTTCTTTTCCCTTCTCCTTTTCTCTCTCTCCGCCTCTCTCCATACTACTCTTTCCTAGTTGACCTTGACAGCTAAGGCTCACTGCGGCTGGGTTCCGATAGGAGGTCAGAGACAAGCAAACCTCCAAATCCTAAACCCTTCCTCTCGTGGGTTCATTCCAATGTATGTACCTTGTGCTGTGATTGCAACTGCAGCCATGTTACCTGCCATATGTTACATTCCCATACTGCAGAAGGTCACTGGCTTAGGCAGCTACAGTCTGACATACTTATTGATTATTGGACTGCCCTTGCATCAAAGCCAGACCACCTGCTGGGTCTGTGCGGATGGAATACAGATCTGCTATTCTCAAGTGTCATGGGAAATCCATAGTATTATGATGGATGAGCGTGTTATTTTGTTGTAATCAGCTGTATAGTCCCTATATAGAATTCCTCATCCTAGCCAAGTTCCCTCTAGTCCAACAATGGGAAATTTGGCTGGGTGGAAGATTTCTACAGAGTTATACTATTGATAGTATAGATAGAGAGACATCCGTTATGCATCTAAATCAAGGTCAACAGCCGTGTACGGAAAGCGGATGACCTTCAAACTGATCGTTCTGGTGGTGGAGTGGAGTTTGGCCCCATTTGGCAGGCATGATTAGAATGTGAGAGGCCACTAGTTAATTAAAAAGGAAGTCGTATTCAGCTCAGTCAGCCCACTCTGTTTTTCTGAGCGGATAACTAATAGCAGACGCCAGCGGTATAAAAGTAAAATGTCTGATATATATATATGACACATGGGGTATGAACTGATACAAAACAATGCTTGATTCAACACAGAGTTTTTCAATGTATTATTATTGTGCAAAATTCTTGCCACCGACGGAATGTTCTATACAGTATATGAATCATAGAACAATTATAGCTCTGCAGATGTTGCTAAGAGTATCAGAGGGCTGGGTTTAAAAAGCTCATGATCGGTAATAGTTATTACTGAAAACACTACATAGATGTCTAAGGACTAACTAAAATATACACATACAAAATATGTGTATATATAAAAAACAAGGTATTTGTTATGTACTGTAACTGTGCAAAAAAAAAGTACCATGTATGTAAATGTGTGTATGTATCAACAAAAAAAAAGAGGGGCTAATATTTATATATTCTTTATTAAAAACGTTCTTCTGGCAGGATAACTAATAGAGGACGCAAGCTGTATAAAAAGCAAAAATATCTGATATAAATATTTAAACTGGAACTTTCACTGGTTGTGAAATTGTTGAGAAGTTGCGTACCGGTTTAACTCCTACTCAAGGCCAGATTCACTCTGTACTTTTGGAACAGAGCCCAAAAGGAGCAGCAAATGTTCGTTGCCAGCCCTGGGCCCGCCGCGACGCCACTGCAGAATGCGGTCAAGGGTTTTTATTTACACCTCTGGGGAAGGAGGGGGGGGGGGGGGGGGGTCTGCTGGCGCCTTCCTCCCAAGTGGTTGCTGAGCACCGGTCCAATCATCGAGAGTGGCAAATAAACCTTCTGTGTCACTGGGTCAGCTGTATGTACTGTATCTATGCAGGCATGATGGGGGAGCTGGAGCAGTTCCAGCCTCTAAGGACAGCATTGGGTTCATTACAGACATGGGGAATTCCATGTAGTACAAAGCAAGATCCTGTTAAGGGAATTAGCTATTGTAAGCAGAGAGGGTTGTAGTAGACTAGGGAAGCGGTGAGGGTTTTGGGTAATGGACAGATGATTTTGGGTGAGGGTCTACCCACAACCGGCTGTTTGGACTATCTGCGTCCGCTTATTATTAAAGCTTGTGTAAGTGTGCTGTATTCTAAACAAGTGCCCATGATGAGACTTTACAGTTTGGTCTCACTGTACACAGAAATGCATCATAGGGGTGACGAACCTAGAAAGGCCTACGTTAAGCATTGAAGCCGCACACACTTTCGGCTCACATTTTGACCTATTTTAGACAATCCTTCCGTCAAGCAAATGTTTGTCTCATACTAGCATTAGTGGGATATTAAGTTTTTTAGGGATTTCATGGTCGCTGAACATGTCGTTTTGTAAAAACATAGTCATATATTTTGATGTACAGTATGCATGTTGGGAGGTTATAGCCCGTGTTTATATTTTAAACTCTAACCTTTAACCCCTTAAATTCTGACATGACCATGAATAGATCGTCCCCTTTTCTTTTCGTCCGCAATTTAAAAAAGAACTAGGGCATACCACAGCAGAGGGTAATGGTAGCCCTAAGAAGACTTGGTCCGAGCTGTTTTGTTACATAAAGAAACCTCAATTATAGGCAGTTGTTCCTCTTGGGGCCTGGTGTGGCTGTGGTGGGAGTGTAATAGAATGGCAGGGTGGTGTATTTGTTCTGTCTGATTCTCCCCTCCTCTGTACCTCCCCACCCCAGCTGTCAGCGTTTACCCCGTGCCACTCGCTAGCGTGGGTTCTGCCCAGTTGTCCTTGGCAGGGCCGGGCAGGGCCGGGCAGGAAACCATATCAAAGCAGAAGGGAATGACAACACAACCACTCACTGGCAATGTGATGAGTGCAGTCTGATGAGCCTCTCAAAAAACCTTGCGAAAACCTAAAAATAAAATCTGTTCACTCGGGAGATTAACGCAAAGCTCAACATGTCAGAAGTGTGTTGCCGGGCTTAAAATGTCCCCTCTAGGAAAGAAAGAAGTGGTGTCAGGTTGCCCCGAACTGCTCACCCCTTGTCATGTAGTGCAAGAACATTTGCTGGACAAACGCACTGAGCGCTGGCGTAAAATACCCCTGCACTCTTTATATCCATAACTGAACACTAATTATCACATTCGACAGTGTTGAACCATGTAGACACACGCTAACAGCAACATTGTCCCTTTGAATACTTAGTCTCATTGAAGGTTTTACCATAACGTACCAAATCACTGTACATGATACGATGCAAGAGATATTCTACACACATTACACTCTAACAAGTCTTAAACCTTTCTCACCCTTTCCCTCACCTTGTGTAATTCCTAGGATAAGCTCCTGGTTCCTGTCAAAAGGGTGTCCACTGTCCTCCTGAAGGTCTGCAGTCCTAGTGCTGACTGCGAAAGAGGTGTGTGTGTGTGGCGTGTGGTTCCCAAACTCACTGGGGCTGACTGACTACTGTCTCTGCCCTGGGGCCGCCCTGCTCTCGCCACTTGCTCTCGGGAGGGATGTCTGCCGGACAGCTGTTTTTGGAATTCCTCTCAGGTTCGATCTAGCTATTCCGCTCTGGCGCTGTAGTCTCCTCCTCCTATAACCCTCTCTCACCGCCGTCTGCAGCACCTGTGTCTGTCTGTCTGCTCCCCTAGCCACAGCTCCAGGCGTTTTTTTATGGGTGGAGTGGGATCCTCTCCTTTTCCCTGGTGTGTCTCTTGCTCTTTCTTCCGTCAGTGGGCAGCTATCTGCTGGGGTGGAGAGAGGTCAGGCTGAGGGTGAGGTTGGTGCTCTGGAGTTCTGCTCAGTAGCTAGTTGGATCAGTACGCTGCCTCTGCTGCTGCGCTGGAAGTCCCTCCTTTCCCGAAACAGTGCTGTTTAAACTGTCTGTTCTCTGCCTCTCTCTCTCTCTCTCTCTCTCTTTTGCTCTCTCACTCAGTTCCCCCACTCTATCCTCTCTCTCTCCTCTTTACTCTCTCTGCCTTGATCTGATCCAATCTGCTCTGTAAATCTAGTGGGCATACAGCAGACACTGTATTCAGGGTCTCTCTCTCTCATAAAATACATTGAGACACTCATTCTCCCACCATTTCCCGTGACTATTTTCAGACCGGCATGTTCATTCGCATTCTGGCTCGCTCCTTTGTGCCGCATAGCACAGTATGCTTTATGTTCTTCCAAACATTTTCTCTGTTTCCTACATGGTTGAGTAGGCTAAATCCTACAGGACTCTGCGGCACTGCAGTGATCCAGAGGACAGTTATTAATTGGCTACCAGACAACACATGACATACTTTTGTTAAACTGCTCTCCTGGTGGGATTCCCATATACCCAATTGAAATGTGTGTGTGTGTGTGTGTTTCATTGTCCCTTTTCACAGCGGCTAGGTGAAAAGGACAATGATGTTCACATAATCGTCTTGTCGCATTGTAAACCCTCTAACCTGATGCCCTCAAGGACGTAGGGAAGCTGTGCTTCACAAATTAAGGGGTATTTTGCAGCGCTCTGCTGCTATTTTTGCCCAAAGAACATATCACCTTGGGAACCACTGCTGCTCTGTTGTGACATGGGGGGGGGGGGGGGGGGGGGGTAGAGAGAATGAGAGGAGAAGAGAGACGGGGGATAAAGAGTGGGTGATAGCCGCCTCCCGTTTATGCCTGTGTTTATGTTGGGGGAAAGTAGTGAATGGGTGTCCTCACATGTCCAAATTCTATACTAAGAGTAATCCTGTCATGTTCAATGTAGGACAGATCCCAAAATTCCCACTCCTCCGCTCAAGTAAATTTGACGTTGATAACTCACTCGCCCTAATCAAATCAAATAACATTTTATTCGTCACATGCGCCGAATACAGCTTACTTACAAGCCCTTACCACTTATTTTTCTTAACTGCATTGTTGGTTAAGTAAAAAATACAAAAATAAAAAGTTAAATAGCAGCAGTAAAATAACAGTAGCGAGGCTATATACAGGGGGTACCGGTACAGAGTCAATGTGCGGCAGCACCGGTTAGTCGAGGTAATTGAGGTAATATGTACATGTACTGTAGGTAGAGTTAAAGTGACTATGCATAGATAATAACCAGAGAGTAGCAGCAGCGTAAAAGAGGGGGACAATGCAAATACTATGGGTAGCCATTTGATTAGCTGTTCAGGAGTCTTATGGCTTGGGGTTAGAAGCTGTTAAGAAGTCCTTTGGACCTAGACTTGGTGCTCCGGTACTGCTTGCCATGCGGTAGCAGAGAGAACAGTCTATGACTAGGGTGGCTGGAGTCTTTGACAATTTTTAGGGCCTTCCTCTGACACCGCCTAGTATAGAGATCCTGGATGGCAGGAAGCTTGGCCCCAGTGATGTACTGGGCCGTACGCACTACCCACTGTAGTGCCTTGTGGTCGGAGGCCGAGCAGTTGCCATACTAGGCAGTGATGCAACCTGTCAGGATGCTCTCGATGGTGCAGCTGTATAACTTTGAGGATCTGAGGACCCATGCAAAATCTTTTCAGTCTCCTGAGGCGGAATAGGCTTTGTCGTGCCCTCTTCACGACTGTCTTGGTGTGTTTGGACCATGATAGTTTGTTGGTGAAATGGACACCAAGGACCGTGAAGCTCTCAACCTGAGGGTCCCTGTGGCAGGTCAGCATGGCATATGTTTTGTTCCCTACCCTTACCACCTGGGGGCGACCCGTCAGGAAGTCTAGGATCCAGTTGGAGAGGGAGGTGTTTCGTCCCAGGGTCCTTAGCTTAGTTTTGAGCTATGAGGGCACTATGGTGTTGAACGCTGAGCTGTAGTCAATGAATAGTATTCTCCCGTAGGTGTTCCTTTTGTCCAGGTGGGAAAGGGCAGTGTGGAGTGCAATAGAGATTGCACCATCTGTGGATCTGTTGGGGCGGTATGGAGTGGGCCTAGGGTTTCTGGCATAATGGTGTTGATGTGAGCCTTTCAAAGCACTTCATTCAGTCTCAACTTCAATAGTGAAGAGGCGACTCCGGGATGCTGGCCTTCTAGGCAGAGTTCCTCTGTCCAGTGTCTGTGTTCTTTTGCCCATCCTAATCTTTTATTTTTATTGATCGGTATGAGATATGGCATTTTCTTTGCAACTCTGCCTAGAAGACCAGCATCCCGGAGTCGCCTCTTCACTGTTGACATTGAGACTGGTGTTTTAAGGGTACTATTTAATGAAGCTGCCAGTTGAGGACTTGTGAGGCGTCTGTTTCTCAAACTAGACATTCTAGTGTAGTTGTCCTCTTGCTCAGTTGTACACCTTGCCCTCCCACTCCTCTTTCTATTCTGGTTAGAGCCAGTTTGCGCTGTTCTGTGAAAGGAGTAGTACACAGCATTGTATGAGATCTTCCGTTTCTTTTCAATTTCTCACATGGAATAGCCTTCATGTCTCATAACAAGAATATACTGAAGAGTTTCAGAAAAAAGTTATTTCTTTCTGGCCATTTTGAGCCTGTAATCGAACCCGCAAATGCTGATGCTCCAGATACTCAACTAGTCTAAAGAAGGCCAGTTTTATTGCTTCTTTAATCAGAACAACAGTTTTCAGCTGTGCTAAGATAATTGCAAAAGGGTTTTCTAATGATCAATTAGCCTTTTAAAATGATAAACTTGGATTAGCTAACACAACATGCCATTGGAACCCAGGAGTGATGGTTGCAGATAATGGGCCTCTGTACGCCTATGTAGATATTCCATAAAAAAATCAGCCGTTTCCAGCAAAAATAGTCATTTTCAACATGAACAATGTCAATTTGATGTTATTTGAATGGGGGAAAAAATTAGCTTTTCTTTCAAAAACAAGGACATTTCTAAGTGACCCCAAACTTTTGAACGGTATTGTACATCGCCGCTATCTCTGTCTCTTTCTCCTGCGAATGTAAGGGCTGTCTCTCTCCTCATCCTCGGACGAGGAGAGGAGAGAAGGATCATCAGACCAAAATGCAGCTTTCGGGAAATAAGCCATCTTTTTATTTACAACGACGATGGCAACACGAAAAACAAAACACTTTCAAATATACAAAACAAGAAAACGACGTTGACGAAACCTGAACATAAACTTACATAACTAAACGTAAACTCACGGACAGGAAACAGACGACATCAAAATAAACGAACAGCCAAACAGTCCCGTATGGTACATACATTCGACGACACAGGAGACAATCACCCACAAACAAACAGTGAGAACACCCTACCTAAATATGACTCTTAATTAGAGGAGAACGCAAAACACCTGCCTCTAATTAAGAGCCATACCAGGCAACCAAAACCAACATAGAAACAGATAACATAGACTGCCCACCCAAAACACATGCCCTGACCTAAACACATACAAAAAACAACATAAAACAGGTCAGGACCGTTACAGAACCCCCCCCCTCAAGGTGCGAACGCCGGGCGCACCAGCACAAAGTCCAGGGGAGGGTCTGGATGGGCAGTTGACCACGGTGGTGGCTCCGGCTCTGGACGCTGTCCCCACACCACCATAGTCACTCCCCGCTTCTGTCTTCCCCTCCCAATGACCACCCTAAAACTAACATCCCCTAAATGAATGGCCAGCACCGGGAGAAGGGGCAGCACCGGGACAAGGGGCAGCACCGGGACAAGGGGCAGCACCGGGACAAGGGGCAGCACCGGGACAAGGGGCAGCACCGGGACAAGGGGCAGCACCGGGACAAGGGGCAGCACCGGGACAAGGGGCAGCACCGGGACAAGGGGCAGCACCGGGACAAGGGGCAGCACCGGGATAAGGGGCAGCACCGGGATAAGGGGCAGCACCGGGATAAGGGGCAGCACCGGGACAAGGGGCAGGTCCCGGCTGATATACTCAGGCAGATCCTGACTGAACGGCTCTCGACGCTCATGGCTGGCTGACGGCTCTCGACGCTCATGGCAGGCTGACGGCTCTCGACGCTCATGGCAGGCTGACGGCTCTCGACGCTCATGGCGGGCTGACGGCTCTCGACGCTCATGGCGGGCTGACGGCTCTCGACGCTCATGGCGGGCTGACGGCTCTCGACGCTCATGGCGGGCTGACGGCTCTCGACGCTCATGGCGGGCTGACGGCTCTCGACGCTCATGGCGGGCTGACGGCTCTCGACGCTCATGGCGGGCTGACGGCTCTCGACGCTCATGGCGGGCTGACGGCTCTCGACGCTCATGGCGGGCTGACGGCCCTCGACGCTCATGGCGGGCTGACGGCTCTCGACGCTCATGGCTCTCTGACGGCTCTGGCTGCTCATGGCTCGCTGGCGGCTCTGGCAGATCCTGTCTGGTTGGCGGCTCTGGCAGATCCTGTCTGGTTGGCGGCTCTGGCAGATCCTGTCTGGTTGGCGGCTCTGGCAGATCCTGTCTGGTTGGCGGCTCTGGCAGATCCTGTCTGGTTGGCGGCTCTGGCAGATCCTGTCTGGCGGGCGGCTCTAGCGGCTCCTGTCTGGCGGGCGGCTCTAGCGGCTCCTGTCTGGCGGACGGCTCTGTAGGCTCATGGCAGACGGGCGGCTTTGCAGGCTCATGGCAGACGGGCGGCTTTGCAGGCTCATGGCAGACGGATGGCTCAGACGGCGCTGGGGAGACGGATGGCTCAGACGGCGCTGGGGAGACGGATGGCTCAGATGGCGCTGGGGAGACGGATGGCTCTGGCCGGATACGGCGCATTGTAGACCTGGTGCGTGGTGCCGGAACTGGAGGCACCGGGCTAAGGATAAGCACCTTCCTACTAGTGCGGGGAGCAGGAACAGGGCACACTGTACTCTCAAAGCCCACTCTATACCTGATGCGAGGTACCGGCACTGGTGACACCGGGCTGAGGACAAGCACATCAGGATTAGTAGGGGGAGAAGATACAGTGTGTACAGGGCTCTGGAGACGCACAGGAGGCTTTGTGCGTAGTATAGGCACTGTAGGTACTAGGCTGGGGCGGGGAGGTGGCGCCGGAAATACCGGACCGTGGAGGCGTACTGGCACTCTTGAGCATTGAGCCTGCCCAACCCTACCTGGTTGAATGCTCCCGGTCACCCGACCAGTGCGGGGAGGTGGAATAACCCGCACCGGCCTATGTAGGCGAACCGGGGAAACCATGCGTAAGGCTGGTGCCATGTACGCCGGCCCGAGGAGACGTACTGGAGGCCAGATACGTTGGGCCGGCTTCATGACATCCGGCTCGATGCCCAACCTAGCCCTCCCAGTGCGGCAAGGTGGAATAGCCCGCACTGGGCTAAGCACGCGTACTGGGGACACCGTGCGCTTTACCGCATAACACGGTGTCTTACCAGTACGACGCCTTCTACCTCCACGGTAAGCACGGGGAGTTGGCTCGGGTATCCTACCCGGCTTTGCCACACTCCTCGTGTGCCCCCCCCCCAATAAATTTTTGGGTCTGACTCACGGGCTCCCAACCGCGTCGACGCGCTGCCTCCTCATACCAGCGCCTCTCAGCCTTCGCTGCTTCCAACTCCTCCTTGGGACGGCGATATTCCCCTGGCTGAGCCCAGGGTCCTCTACCGTCCAGGATCTCCTCCCAAGTCCAGGAGTCCTTGTTGCTCAGTTGAGCATTCCCTTGCCGCTTGGTCCTCGTTTGGTGGGTGATTCTGTAAGGGCTGTCTCTCTCCTCATCCTCGGACGAGGAGAGGAGAGAAGGATCATCAGACCAAAATGCAGCTTTCGGGAAATAAGCCATCTTTTTATTTACAACGACGATGGCAACACGAAAAACAAAACACTTTCAAATATACAAAACAAGAAAACGACGTTGACGAAACCTGAACATAAACTTACATAACTAAACGTAAACTCACGGACAGGAAACAGACGACATCAAAATAAACGAACAGCCAAACAGTCCCGTATGGTACATACATTCGACGACACAGGAGACAATCACCCACAAACAAACAGTGAGAACACCCTACCTAAATATGACTCTTAATTAGAGGAGAACGCAAAACACCTGCCTCTAATTAAGAGCCATACCAGGCAACCAAAACCAACATAGAAACAGATAACATAGACTGCCCACCCAAAACACATGCCCTGACCTAAACACATACAAAAAACAACATAAAACAGGTCAGGACCGTTACAGCGAATGACGGGTGACCGAAGAAGATCCTTCGCGCCTGACTCGTTAAAGAAGAAATCTTCATCACGAGGTGAGTGATCGCTGTCCTGATATCCAGAAGCTCTTTTCGGTCATAAGAGACTGTGGCAGAAACATTATGTACAAAATAAGTGACAAATAAAGAGAAAAATAGCACAATTGGTTAAGAGCCCGTAAAAGAGCAGGCATCTCCTCCGGCGCCAATCATACATTCATTAATCCATTTCAAGCATGCAATGATATCTTATGTGATAGATTGGGCCAGTAATAACCAGCTGTAGATAACACAATACAAGGCTCCGTTACTGAAATTACTATAGGGACAGATTCTGTTGTAGACAGCGTACCGTGGAGCCACCCTCTATTTAAGTTAAACGGATATCATTTGGCACTGTTTAAACAACACTTGTGAATACAGGCCTTTTATAATGGTGGTGTGGCTCAGGGTGATGTCACTGAGGCATACAAGTTGGCAGCACATGATCTGGGGAGGAAGAGAACACACCACTGTCTCTTCTTTAAGGGGACCGTTAAATAGCGGAAACGACAGAGCTCTAGGGCTTGCTACTGCACCCAACCAACTAAACATAACTTTTCCCAGAAGATACACAGTCACACTAAGGATGAGGTTTGCTAGATCGGACGACATTTTGTCAGTGCATACGGCAATGATGAACTCTTCTACACATGCACATTTGTGGCTTGCTGGAGGTCATTTTGCAGGGCGCTGGCAGTGCACCTCCTTGCACAAAGGCGGAGGTAGCGGTCCTGCTGCTGGGTTGTTGCCCTCCTACGGCCTCCTCCACGTCTCCTGATGTACTGGCCTGTCTCCTGGTAGCGCCTGCATGCTCTGGACACTACGCTGACAGACACAGCAAACCTTTTTGCCACAGTTCGCATTGATGTGCCATCCTGGATGAATTGCACTACCTGAGCCACTTGTGTGGGTTGTAGACTCCGTCTCATGCTACCACTAGAGTGAGAGCACCGCCAGCATTCAAAAGTGACCAAAACATCAGCCAGGAAGCATAGGAACTGAGAAGTGGTCTGTGGTCACCACCTGCAGAATCACTCCTGTTTTGGGGGGTGTCTTGCTAATTGCCTATAATTTCCACCTTTTGTCTATTCCATTTGCACAACAGCATGTGAAATTTATTGTCAATCAGTGTTGCTTCCTAGGTGGACAGTTTGATTTCACAGAAGTGTGATTGATTTGGAGTTACATTGTGTTGTTTAAGTGTTCCCTTTATTTTTTTGAGCAGTGTATATCTTCACATAACCTTCTTTGAACGCTTGAAAAAAACAAGATTGACCCTCCTACCCAAAATAATAATTAAAACATAAAGTAGATAGCAGAGAACATACCTACCGTTTCCCGATAGAGATGGAACTTAGGTTACAAGTGTTTTAACGGCCGAAGACGTAACATGCATTTCCCAAAACATCACGCAGAGAGAAGTGTGTTGTTGGAGCATGTGTCGATACTGACAGGATGGAAAGAAACTAAACTCTGCTCTCGGATCAGCTTTATCCATTCAAATCTTACCTTAACGTTAGAATTATTTCACAATACTGAGGACAGATCAGCTCCCGGAGAGATATTACCACCTATGGCTGCAAATATTGAGGCGACTTGTTCCAATGCTTACCCAATACAAATGCATTAAATCACCGATGTTAGGGTACATATCATGAAATATACACTGAAAAGAATATACACAACATGTAAAGTGTTGGTACCATGTTTCATGAGCTTGAATAAACGATCCCAGAAATTTTCCCTAAACACAAAAACCTTATTTTGCTCAAATTTTGTTCACACATTTGTTTACAATCCCTGTTAGTGAACATTTCTCCTGTGCCAAGATAATCCATCCACCTGACAGGTGTGGCATGTCACGAAGCTGATTAAACAGTATGATCATTACACAGGTGCATCTTGTGCTGAGGACAGTAGAAGGCCACTCTGAAATGTGCAGTTGTGTCACACAACACAATGCCACAGATGTCTCAAATTTTGAGGGAGCTTGCATTTGGCATGCTGACTACAGGAATGTCCACCAGAACTGTTGCTAGAGAATGGAATGTTAATTTCTCTACCATAAGCCGCCTCCAACATTGTTTTAGAGAACTTGACAGTATGTCCAACAGGCCTCACAACCACAGACCACGTGTAAGGCAACGTGTGGGAGAGCAGTTTGCTGTAGTCAACCTTGTGAACAGAGTGCCCCATGGTGGCGGTGGGGTTATTGTATGAGGAGGCATAAGCTATGACAATGAACACAATTGCATTTTATCTATGGCAAAATGAATGCACAGAGATACCGTGATCAGATTCTGGAGGACCATTGTCGTGCCATTCATCCACCGCCATCACCTCATGTTTTAGCATGACAGTGCAGAGCCCCATGTAGCAATGATCTGTAAACAATTCCTGGGAGCTGGAAATGTCCCTGTTCTTCCATGGCGTGCATACTCACCAGCCATTTCACCCATTGAGCATTTTTGGGATGTTCTGGATTGACGTGTATGACAGCGTGTTCCAGTTCCTGCCGATATCCAGCAACTTCGCATAACCATTGAAGACGAGTGGGACAACATTCCACAGGCCACAATCAACGGCCTGATCAACTCTACGCGAAGGAGATGTTGCGCTGCATGAGGCAAATGGTGGTCACATCAGACACTGACTGGTTTTCTGATCCACACCCCTACATATTTTGAAGGTATCTGTGACCAACAGATGCATATCTGTATT
Organism: Salvelinus fontinalis; assembly: GCF_029448725.1. NCBI lineage: Eukaryota > Metazoa > Chordata > Actinopteri > Salmoniformes > Salmonidae > Salvelinus > Salvelinus fontinalis. The sequence continues at coordinate 11,461,473 of NC_074701.1, read as the reverse complement.
CCCAGTCATGTGAAATCCATAGATTAGGGGGTCTAATGAATTTATTTCAATTGACAGATTTTCTTACACCAACTGTAACTCAGTAAACATTTTGAAATTGGTGCATGTTGTTTTTATATTTTTGTTCAGTATATTGAGACTAACTACAGACAGTAGCCTACAAGTAGCAAAATAGAACTCAATTGATTGAACATGAAATGTATTTCAATCAGATTGAAATAGGCCTACTTTTCTTAGGTAGTTCTTTATGAGTTTTTGTAAAAAAAAAAAAACGATATCTCCGCAACAATTAAAGGGATCGTATAAACAGCTCGATTGCCATAGCAACATCAGGGTAACTGGGAAGAAGGGAGTGGTGCTTCAATTACAGCAGTTCTGCAACAACTTTAATTGAGCCTCTCATTATCCTTAATTGCCGGCCTCAACACTTTACGGAAAGAGACTAACTGTATAGGAAGCTCTGTGGACAGGTCTTCTGGATCCTGGACAGACAAATTGGTAGATGCAAACAGTTTATCATCTTTAACTGACAACAGTTCTTGAACGAATACAGTGGTTAGCGATTTTATTCATACTGGTGAACGGTCTGAACCGGCGTTTGAATTGTGTGGTTGCATTATCAACAGTACCTTGTCTCTGGTATATCTTGACATGCATCATTCAAGGTTAAGTTTGCATTATGTGCAGCGCAATGGACATACAGTATAATGCACAATGTCTCAGGAAAGACTGTCTGGGTTGGCAATACTCAGAATAGAAAACGGTCGTGCCCGCAACCTGGACCTACAGGCCGGGGTGAAAACGTTGTAGACAAAAATGGAGGACTTCGGGAGCCTGCTGAGGACTGCTTTTATCCACACCAACTTTCTGTCCAAGCTGGAAGAGAGTGCGAAGTTGGCTCATACCGTGCAGGTTCAGGTGGCCTATACAGGACAGTTGTATATTCCAAAAAATGAATTGGTAGCTGATTAGTGTGCTCTTGTATTTTACAAACTGCAACGTTTGAATTTCCAACATGAATTAGTGAACAAGAATTGACATTATTGCCACCAGCCAGCAGTCTAATAATTCCGGCATTGCAACACTTTGTATAGCTTCGTGAAATGTTTGGCTTAACACGAGGAAATGACGACATTTCTTATCATACCAGACGACCAAAATACAAAGGCAACACAGGGATCGACATTAAAGCTAGGCTCCTTAAATTGGTGAAACGGACATGTCCGTTTGGGATATTACAACGACAAAGAAGTTACTACAAACTACGAACACTTTCTTCCCCCCTTGGACATCATTGCAAGCGTGATAGAACATCAGAATATGTACTGCAATTTTTTTTAACACGCTGCCAGATGCTCCTCTTTGCAGTTTCATCAACAAAACAAAAATAATAACAAAGGCGCTGGGGCGAACTGTTTCCCCAAATTCAGATTCGATCTTTAAGGTCTGAAAGGCACTACAAGTCAGCAGTATTTAAAAAATATATTTTTTACTGGCCCGCTACATCACATAACTTTTGCAGAGTGCGAGACGCTCCTATTTATTTTAATGTGACCTGGGCGTAAAGCATGCCGGCTGTATGATAGGCTGCTCAAGCGTAAAATTAAGTTCTGGTGCTATTTCGACACGCAGCTCATGCCTGAGAGCAATAGGACATAGGGGGTCGTGGTCTGCTTGCGCTATCAGTGGCAGGTTTGGAGAAAAAAAGCCCTAGTGTGGCCCCAAAATGTTAGGCTACTTGAATTCAGTAAAAAAATAAAAATATCACCTTCCTAATGGGGAAACCACATAGCAGGCTTAACTTGACTGGCTACCATAAATGCCATACATTTTTTCTGTCTTTCACTTAAACAATGGGATGAGCCAGAAAGGTCAGTTTAGGCTGAGCCTACTGGAATTCTTTGCTGATTATATATATTGCTTTTTAAATGTATCAGCTGGGACAAACTCAGAACAGGCTCAACTTGCCCGGTAGCTCAGTTCACTTGACCCAGGCAATAGGGCAACCCTCAACCTTTAACACATGACTATATGGTCACAGTGATCAGCTCTCCAAGCAGCTGTGTGAACTATTATGTGTTCGGATCCTATGACATCAGTCTGATCTGCGGACCGTGTTCACGACCCTGATAAATAGTTTAAGACTATAGAATGAATGGGACAACTCTTCCATTGATGTAGGCCTATTTTGTCCTACCTTCATTGGGTAAAATGATCCATTTGTCGCATTCCTCTTTCACAATTTTATTCCACATCTGTTCATGTAGCCTACATAAAAATTGTACCTTGCCTTGCAAAGTTTTGCATGCCCTTCAGGTTCATCCACACCACGGACGATAACTATAACAATAGACAAAACTATACTTCTTTGGCGAGCTTTCACACTTGAGGAGAGGACAGTTTATTGTTTTACAGTAGCCTACACCTGTCAACCAAGTGATCAACACATTCTACTGCACGCTGTATACAGTGTTTTCAGACCAGTGCTTCCAGGGTGGTCTGTAAACAGGGGTGTCAACAGAAAATAATACTAATAATAAATAATAATAAAATAATAATGTACATAATTAAAAAATGATATAGAAAGTCGTATTTAAATGTATCAAGAACAGCCCACTGGGTAAAGACTGGTTGAATCAATGTTTCCACGTCATTTCATTACCCCCCAAAAAATATATCTGATGGCGTTGAGTCAATGTGAAAAACTGACTGGATTTGCAAAAAGTCATCAAGCGAAGGGGTTTTGGTCTTTTTTTCCACCCAACTTATAACCAATCAAATGATATTGTGATTTTTTGTTGTTGACTTCACGTTGAATTCCCGTTAGTTGAAAACTCAACCAAATGTAACAGGTGATGGCCAGAAGCATCATATTTGCTTTAGTTTTTGAGATGAACGGTCCCTTGCGGGGGAAGAGCTGTTTTTTTACATAGTGTATATTTAGTTATTACCCACCCACATCCTGGTTCACTCTCTCCACCTGCCCACTACTCTCGGGGTGAAACCCTGAAGTAAGGCTGATCGAGACCCCCATACGTTCCATGAACGCCTTCCAGACCCTAGACGTGAACTGGGGACCCCAATCAGACACTATATCCTCAGGTACCTCGTAGTGCCGAAAGACGTGTGTAAACAGGGCTTCCGCAGTCTGTAGGGCCGTAGGGAGACCGGGCAGAGGTAGGAGACGACAGGACTTAGAGAAACGGTCCACAACGACCAGGATCGCGGTGTTACCCTGTGAGAGTGGAAGATCAGTTAGAAAATCCACCGACAGGTGCGACCAAGGCCGTTGTGGAAAAGGTAAGGGATGTAGCTTATCTCTGGGCAGGTGCCTAGGAGCCTTACACTGGGTGCACACCGAGCAGGAGGAAACATAAACCTTCACGTCCTTAGCCAAGGTAGGCCACCAGTACCTCCCGCTCAAACAGCGCACTGTCCGACCGATCCCAGGATGACCCGAGTAGGGTGATGTGTGGGCCCAATAGATCAACCGGTCACGAACAGCAGACGGGACGTACAGACGCCCAGCGGGACACTGGGGGGGAGCGGGCTTTGCACGTAACGCCTGCTCTATGTCCGTGTCCAGCTCCCACACTACCGGCGCCACCAGGCAGGAGGTGGGGAGTATGGGAGTGGGATCCATGGGCCACTCCTCTATGTCATACAGCCGGGACAATATGTCTGCCTTCACGTTCTGGGAGCTTGGTATGCAGGACAGGGTAAACACAAAACGGGTGAAAAACATGGCCCACCTTGCCTGGCGAGGGTTCAGTCTCCTCGCTGCCCGGATCTACTCCAGATTGCCGTGGTCAGTCCAGATGAGAAAAGGGTGTTTAGCCCCCTCAAGCCAGTGTCTCCACGCCTTCAAGGCCTTGATGACAGGCAACAGGCAACGGTCCCCCACGTCATAGTTTCGCTCCGCCGGGCTGAGCTTCTTCGAGAAGAAGGCACAGGGGCGGAGCTTCGGTGGCGTACCCGAGCCCTGAGAGAGCACCGTTCCTATCCCAGCCTCGGACGTGTCTACCTCCACTATGAATGCCAAAGAGGGATCCGGATGAGCCAGCACGGGAGCTGAGGTAAACAGAGCCCTCAGGTGACTAAAAGCCCTGTCCGCCTCAGCCGACCACTGCAAACGCACCGGCCCCCCCTTCAGCAGTGAGGTAATGGGGGCCGCTACCTGACCAAAACCACGAATAAACCTCTGGTAGTAGTTGGCAAACCCTAAGAACCGCTGCACCTCCTTTACCATGGTGGGAGTCGGCCAATTCCGCACGGCTGAAATGCAGTCACTCTCCATCTCCACCCCTGAGGTGGAAATGCAATACCCTAGGAAGGAGACGGATTCCTGTAAAAACAAGTATTTCTCAGCCTTGACGTATAGGTCATGCTCCAACAGGCGACCAAGCACCCTGCGCACCAGGGACACATGCTCGGCGTGTGTAGCGGAGTATATCAGAATGTCATCAATATACACCACTACACCCTGCAGGTCCCTGAAAATCTCGTCCACAAAGGCTTGGAAGACTGATGTCGCATTCGTCAACCCGTACGGCATGACGAGGTACTCATAGTGCCCTGAGGTGGTACTGAAAGCCGTCTTCCACTCGTCTCCCTCTCGGATACGCACCAGGTTGTAAGCGCTCCTGAGATCTAGTTTGGTGAAGAAGCGCGCCCCGTGCATTGACTCAATCGCTGTGGCTATGAGTGGTAGCGGGTAACTATACCTCACAGTGATCTGGTTCAGACCCCGATAGTCAATACACGGGCGTAGACCTCCCTCCTTCTTCACAAAAAAGAAACTCGAGGAGACGGGTGAAGTGGAGGACCGAATGTACCCCTGACGCAGGGATTCGGAGACATATGTTTCCATAGCCTCCGTCTCCGCCTGTGAGAGGGGATACACGTGACTCCTGGGAAGTGCAGCGTCTACCAGGAGATTTATCTCACAATCGCCCCGTCGATGGGGTGGTACCTCTGCAACTCCCGACGAACGTCCTCGCGCAGACTGCAGCGGTAATGGTCGATCAGGGCTCTGTCGTTCCATCCCGTGCCGGCAGCCAGGGTCCTAAACTCCAGGGCAAACTCCACCACTGTACCCTTGGGCGGGTGGTCGAAGACCGCCCGTAAACGGCGGGTGAACTCCTCAAACTGGTCCAACGCTGCATCTCCCTCTCTCCACACGGCATTGGCCCACTCCAGGGCTTTCCCGGTGAGGCACGAGACAAGGGCAGATACCTTCTCACGGCCCGACGGAGCCGGGTGAACGGTGGCCAGGTATAGGTCCAGTTGTAGAAGGAACCCCTAGCAGTTCGCAGCCCTCCCATAATATTACTGGGGCAGGGAGAGACAAATCCCACTGGGACCAGGATGAAGAGGGGCACTCAGTGGAGACCCCGGTTGTGCTGGTGGAGGCGCTGGAAGAAGTCCCTGTCTCCCCCAGCAGTCCATTGTCTGGACAACGCGGTCCATGGTGGTGCCAAGATGTTGGAGCATTGCTGCGTGCTCCCGGACGCACTCCCCCACCCCTATACCCAGGGTAACTGTTCCTGCTGACTCCATAGTTTTGGTCCGTAATTCTGTAATGCGATGCTACTGGCGGCAGAGAAGTCAGGCGCAGGAGAGCAGAAACTGATTTACAACGGTGGTAAACTGATTTACAACCACCGTCAACAGAACAATACAAAATAAATGGGTCAAACAAAACCCGGTACATACCAGCATACCGTGCATAAGCACTACAACAAATAATTACGGACAAGGACATGGGGGAGAACAGAGGGTTAAATACACAACATGTAATTGATGGAATTCGAACCAGATGTGATGGAAGACAAGACAAAACCAATGGAAAATGAAAAGTGGATCGGCGATGGCTAGAAAGTCGGTGACGTCGACCGCAGAATGCCGCCCGAACAAGATGAGGGACCAACTTCGGCGGAAGTTGTGACAATTGTTCTCTAGTTGCGCCGTGATTGGCTCAGTGTTCTGTCACTTATGGGGACACTACGCTGTTAGTAGCCCATGTGCCTCACCCTAATAATTTGGTCTTTTTCCCCCTCATAATTTAGCCTACTATTCTGACTTGGCGGTGCACATGAAGAATGGCCGAATTTCTGAATTCTGCTCGTTGTCCCCTTATGCCATAGTTTGTACATCTCTATTGTCAGTAGAAACCACATTTGTTTAAGCAAGCCAGCCATACCAACTATTTTTTATTTAAAGGCAGGTAATAAGGCTGAATGAACTGTTTTGCTGCCAGACAAGGCTCCACTGATATCCAGGTGTAGCGGTGGTAAGGATTCACTACATGGTGCTGAAAAGAAAGCTCTGCTGTTGGGACAGCTTTATGTAGACACTGTTTTAAGTGCAGTTAATGTATTGTTTAGTGTTGTGTTGTGTTGTGTTGTGCAGTGGCTTTGCTGGCATGCATCGATTTTTTTGTTTTTTTTTTGTTTGCCCCACCAAGATATACATGCTAAAATCTCCACTGGACACCACACTTCAAAAATCAGTTTCTGCAGGCTCTAGATTAGGTCTTATCTTGATTATTGTCCAGTTGTGTGGTTGAGTGCTGCAAGGAAAGACCTAGTTAAGCTGCAGCTGTCCCAGAACAGAGCGCAATGTCTTGCTCTTCATTGTAATCAGAGGACATATATAGATACTATGCATGCCAGTCTCTCTTGGCTAAGAGTTGAGGAGAGACTGACTGCATCACTTCTTATTTTTTATAAGAAACATGAATGTGTTGAAAATCCCAAATGGTTTGCATAGTCAACTTACACACAGCTCTGATACACACACTTACCCCACCAGACGTGCCACCAGGGGTCTTTTCACAGTCCCAAAATTCAGAACAAATTCAAGAAAGCGTATGCTTCTCCCCTATTTGACCTAGATAGTTTATGTGTAGGTATTGATGTGTAGGCTACATGTGTCTTTTAAACATTTTTATGTAGTTCTGTCCTTGAGCTGTTCTTGTCTATTAATGTTCTGTATTATGTCATGTTTCCTGTTTTGTGTGGACCCCAGGAAGAGTAGCTGCTGGTTTTGCAACAGCCAATTGGGATCCTAATAAAATACCAAATATGAAAGTTTTGCTTTGAAAGGTTTTTTCGCCTGATCACAGCCAGCTTATGTGATGTGCACTGAAGTCCTCAAGTGAATGGAAAAGGTGAGAGGAGGAGAGAGCGTATATGTGAGAAGAAATTCTACAATGGGCAAAATGATCATGCTGTTTGTATGTGGCTGCTATGAAAGTGAATTGTGTTTGCATGTGATCAGGGGTGTAGTCATTTTGCTGATTCTGTTTAAAAACGGTTCTTAAACGGAAGAAAACAAAATGAAACAGGAATAAATGTACCTGCATTTTTCCATTAGAAACTCGTTTGCAACTGTTGGACTAATGATTCCACACTAGATCAGCTAGATGCAGGCAAGAGTGTGCAAGGCGGTATTGAATGTCTCACTGTCTGTCACCTTGATTACTCAAATTTTTCTCTCAATATGTGCACCTATGTAGTAAACTTTCATTCATAGGCTAGGATGTAGCAACCTCATGATAGGCATACAGAAAATGTGAGTATCATGTAGTAGCCTAAACCTATCGATGCTACATTGAGCGTGTTGAATGGAATATAATTGACAGCCATCCAATGGGCTGTAATACAAATAAGGCCATGCTCATACATTTTTTTACCATCCTCCCTCATCTTAAACATCACTGACCACCATTGCCGTGCATATAGCCAAGTTATCGTTACTCACTGTGTATATAAGGGCCTATACGTAAGCATTTCACTGTTAGTCTACACCTGTTGTTTTACGAAGCATAGGACAAGTAAACATTTGATTTGAACAAGGCCTCTTTAGTTCAACTAAAATGTCCATGTCTTCATCTTGCAAACATTTTGATAAAGTATTTCTCTATCTTCCTACCTTTCCACGTCTATTTTTAGTCAACACGTTTATTTGACACATTTCTTCCACCATGTGTTATGTTTCTCTTACTCCCTAATGTTAAAAAATGAAGATAAGGCCATTTCCATTTAGCCTTGAAATGTTATGTGGGAAAACCGAATGGACCTCTGTTCATTCCCAAGCGCCAGTGTTTGTTTCCATTTTATATTTCTCCTGAAGTTTGTTGCCAAATACATATAGGGAATAGCACCAGTCAATATCCTGATGGTGACATCAACAGAATTTCTATCAAGCATTCGGACACATCCCTGCCCCTCTCCCAACGTCCCTCTCCAGATGCTGTGACGCCGCCGATGTTTACACCTGTACCAGTGTCGGCACATTATTATCAGACTAGAGGAGGAAAAGAGGGAAAAGTAAGGCAGAAAGAATAACAAAAGAGCCTTGGCCCGTATTTAGAAAAACAACAGAGTAGGAGTGCTGATCTACACTAGGATGTGGTTTATAGTGTCTGGTTTTGGAGATGGATCTCTTTATAAGAGACCAGACATGTCAAGAGATTAAGCCTATCATAACATTCCCCCACAATCTCTACTCTCTGGGGGTTCAGGGAAATATGCTTTAAAAAAAAATGACTGAGAATTATGGTGACATTCCTGAATAAGTTAGGATTTATTTTACATGTGCAATGGGTTCTCTCTGTCTGTCTTAAATTTACAGTTTGTAAATGTGTATAGGCTTGAGGCCAGCTTTGGAAGGCCACCTCTGTCCCCGGCCTCCGTTACTGGAGGGTTAAATGTGCACATTCATTCTCAGGCTGAGAGTAAACATTTCACAATGTTCTCCACTGTACTGTACTTAGGGAGGGACCAACACAATGTGGTTATTGGTCAATTCTCTAAAAGTGAGCAGAGAGGAGCAAAGAGTTGTAAGAGGATCTGGAGAGAGGGGGGCATTGCGTATAGTAAACACTATCTTGCTTTGCGGCCATATCCCAAAATGATTTGCATGGTGACCTGTCATCTTATAACTAGACCACACATTGTGACCTACAGTGCCATGCAAAAGTATTCCTCCCCCTTGGCGTTTTTCCTATTTTTTTGCAATACAACCTGTAATTTAAATAGATTTTTATTTGGATTTCGTGTAATGGACATACACAAAATAGTCGAAAATGGTGAAGTGAAAAAAGAAATAAAACTTGTTTCAAAAATATATATACATTAAAAACGGAAAAGTGGTGCGTGCATATGTATTCACCCCCTTTGCTATGAAGCCCCTGAATAAGATCTGGTGCAACCAATTACTTTCAGAAGTCACATAATTAGTTAAATAAAGTCCACCCATGCAATCTAAGTGTCACATGATCTGTCACATGATCTCAGTACATATACACCTGTTCTGAAAGGCCCCAGAGTCTGCAATGACTTAAAGATTGCTCTACACCTGCCGAACCCTTCCCACTTGAAGGAGCATGAGCAGATTTGCCTCGAAGAATGGGCAAAAATCCCAGTGGCTAGATGTGCCAAGCTTATAGAGACATACCCCAAGAGACTTGCAGCTGTAACTGCTGCAAAAGGTGCCTCTATAAAGTATTGAGTTTGCGGGGGTGAATAGTTATGCACGCTGAAGTTTTCATTTTTTAGTCTTATTTCTTATTTGTTTCACGATAAAAAATATTTTGCATCTTCAAAGTGGTAGGCATATTGTGTAAATCAAATGATACAAACCCCCCCAAAATATATTTTAATTCCAGGTTGTAAGGCAACAAAATAGAAAAAATGCCTTAGTGGGTGAATACTTTCGCAAGCCACTGTATATCTATCTCCAGTACTACTGTAATGGAACTACTGTACAATAGAATATTGTACTACTGTACTACTGTAGTTACAGTTTTGATGTGATCAGTGGCGGATGTTGATTTAAAGCTGAGAAGGTAACAATTTCTCAGCTTTCTTACTGAGGGTCCTTAACTATGCTAATTGCTACTAAACTATACTGAACAAAAATATAAAACGCAACATGTTGGTCCCATGTTTCATGACCTGGAATAAAAGATCCCAGAAATGTTCCATACGCACAAAAAGCGTATTCCATTCCTCCCAAATGTGTTTTCATCCCTGTCCGTGAGCATTTCTCCTTTCCAATACAGTCCATCCACCTGACAGGTGTGGCATATCAAGAAGCTGATTAAACAGCATGATAATTACACAGGTGCACCTTGTGCTCGGGACAATAACAGGCCACTCTAAAATGTGCAGTTTTGTCACACAACACAGTGCGCTACGTCCAACCGGCCTCCCAACTGCAGACCACGCGAATGGCGTTGTGTGGGCGAGTCATTTGATAATGTCAATGTTGTGAACAGATTGCCATATGGTGGTGGTGGGGTTATGGTATGGGCAGGCATAAGCTACGGACAACTAACAATTGCAATTTATCGATGATATTTTGAATCCACAGAGATACAGGGATTAGATCCTGAAGTCCATTGTCGTGCCATTCATCAATCACCATCACCTCATGTTTTAGCATGATAATGCACAGCCCCATGTCGCAAGGATCTGTACACAATTCCTGGAAGGTGAAAATGTCCCTGTTCTTCCATGGCCTGCATACTCACCAGACATGTCACCCTTTGAGCAAGTTTGGGATGCTCTGGATCTAAATGTGCAGGACAGCGTGTTCCAGTTCCCACCAATATCCAACAACTTCGCACAGCCATTGAAGAGGAGTGGGACAGTATTCCACAGGCCACAATCAACACTATGCGAAGTAGATGTGTCGCGCTGCATGAAGCAAATGATGGTCACACCAGATACTGACTGGTTTTCTGATCCACACCCCTACCTTTTTTTAAGGTATCTGTGACCAACAGATGCATATCTGTATTCCCAGTCATGTGAAATCCATAGATTAGGGGGTCTAATGAATTTATTTCAATTGACAGATTTTCTTACACCAACTGTAACTCAGTAAAATCTTTGAAATTGCTGCATGTTGCGTTTATAGTTTTGTTCAGTATAAGATGGCATAGTGATGTCTGGCACACATCTGCAAGAGAAAAAAGAAATACAGTAGTAATCTGTGAAATGAATGAGTGAGCCATCGCATAAGAATGACTGTGGTTGTCCGGTGGTACCACCCCATAACTGCTATTTAGCCATGGGAATTGGCAGGATAGTCTTGATGGTATGGTAGAGTGGTGACAGTGCAGTAGGCTAAGTGAGGCTTCAGGCTAGTGTCACAGTGAGGCCAAACCAAGGCCCTAACTTTAGCTCTGACTCAGAGAATCATGGAAATCTGGAAGCTGGTAAACTGTTGCAGAGAGTTAAAGGTGCCTTCTGTGGGTCGTGATTTACTCCTGTAAACTCTTGGCCTCAAGCAAAGTCTGGTTCTCATTAGATATGTGTTAAAGTCTCAGGGAACATGCGTTTCTAACATTCTTCAGTTTAGGAATTTTGTTTATATTGAGATGTTGGACAAACTACTGTCGGGTCTCCCACTGAATCCATGTTGTTTCCACATCATTTCAATGAAATGACATTGAACCAACGTGGAATACATGTTGAATCGACGTCTGTGCCCAGTGGGCTGTTCCTACATCTGTTAGTGGCATCTTATGGTAATTGTTGCTAAGACAGCGCAAACAGATCTGTGACCAGGCTATGCCAGGACTACAACCCCCCCCCCCCCCCCCCCCACAAATACCACTTCTAAAAAACATTGTTTTGGTTAAGCTGACTGTTTTATGGACCCGCCTGAAATACATTTGTGTGGAGTTATCCCTGATATGATCATACTGAGGCTTCCTGTTTCTCTGCAAGCATGCTAGGATGTCCATGGGGACCTCATGTGTCATTCCAGTTGGTATTTACGGAAGTCCTCCCCTCTTATCAGTATGGTCAGTAAATAATTCCAAGGATGGAGAAAAATGACCATGGGAAACTCCAAAGTCAGTTTGATTTGATCACTTTGTTTCTGCAGTCTCTCCCTAAATTCCTCCCTGACCTAAAGTACAACCGCTGGTATCACTTGTGCCATCAGGTAATCTTGAACAGAAATCCATGAACTCCTCCATATGTCGCACATTCAAACTTAGCAGGCCATATCCACCATCGTCACATTTTGTCCAACTTGAACTTCATCAGCCTCTCTCCGTGTATGCCTCATCTGCTTTAGATTGCCGTATTGTGTGGTTTCACTCGCAGTAAAGCAATATGCCTGGGACATCTGGTATGGTATCCTCAGCCGCTTCGACTCAGGCAGAGGGCTCAACAGTTCATTAGCAGTCATGGCAGCTGCCAGCTCACAGACACATTTATTAAACTTGGTACTTTTTAGTCCTTCTGTCCTTTTTAACCATGGGCTTGTATTATCTGAGAAAGTCACGCACAATCTACAAAAACGGTTTGTTTTATGTTTCATATCACAAAATTAGATTACTGTCTCAGACAGGTTTGACTAAAAAAAGGTTTGGAAATATTTGAGCCACAAAATATGCTTTAATCTAAATGCATATATTCAATCTCCAAATCTATTCCATGTTGTTGCCATGGACTGACAATGCCTTTGTAATTAATTGTCTCTTTGGGGATTATAGTAATATTGAATTAAATTGAGCAAAAAAAGCAGCATCTGATGTGTACGTATACTGTAGGAGTTTACATTCCATTAGCAGTGGTCTTAATTGGGGAGTAGGCAATATTCACCACAGGTGGCTGGTTGCACTTTAGTTTGGGATGAAATTATAATAACGGCTGGAACAGAGTGAATGGAATGGTATCAAACATATGGTTTTCATGTGTTTGATACCAATCCATTAACTCCATTCCAGACATTATTATGAGCCGTCTTCCCCTCATTAGGTTTCTGTGATATTCACTCATTTATATAGACTACTAAGTGTATTTTTTTTAATTGAACTTGGCAAGTCAGTTAAGAACAAATTCTTATTTACAATGACAGCCTACTCTGGCCAAACCCTAACCTGGACAGGTACAGCCTAGAATTGAACCAGGGTCTGTAGTGACGCCTCTAGCACTGAGACGCAGTGCCTTAGACCACTGTGCCACTTGGGAGCCCCCTACTAAACATGACTCAGCATGCAGCCATCCATTACTGTTAGTGCATTCTATCTCCTACATTCATCTCCAGCAGGCTGCTATAAGGCGCTGGGTGTTCACATCCCAGGGCTGGTAATCTACCATGTACATGTAGATGCATGAAAAAGGACTTGTACAAAAACAAAGTGAGAAATTTTGGATGGGGGGGGGGGGGGGTTGCACCTGCCCTAACTTGTCTAGTGCACCCAAGAACACTCAAAAGGACCACATGACCTATAGAACAGCCATTACCTAAATAGACAATAGACACTTTCAGTTTACTGCTGTAGTGGTGTTATTTCTGTCCTGACCCGTGAAACGAACATACCGATATTATCTTTCAAATTTAGTATAAGCAGATAGGCATAGACACAAGAACTATACATTTTTTGAACGATCATACATTATTCACAAAGCATGTCATTATTACTCAATAGAGACTGGGACAGAAGTGTAAATGTATTTTCCTCAAACTCCAGTATGTGTCCGAGGCAATCTGAGCGGGGGCTACTAGGCGCATGCCACAGATACTTCAGCCTTCATTGTATTCAGAGCCCGTGAGGGTGTGCAGAAGAACAGAGACACTGAGCACGTGCGGTGAAACTGAGTGTGTGCAAAAGACAGGAGCACTGAGAGGGTATACAAATGAACTGATCATGCACAAGTAAGGGGATTTGATGGGTACCCACTGGGCACAGACGTCTATTCCATGTTGGTTCACATGGAAACAATGTTTGATTAAACGAGTGTGTGCCCACTGGGTAGGGGCATTAGCGTAGGTTATCAACGCAGGGCATGAAAGGGGGCATTGATAGCAAGTCTGTCTTATAAGAAGACAAATACATTCTTATCTTCACTATCTGACTTACAATATTAGAACTGTTCATTGAGTTATATTATTAGAATAAAGATAATTTGATGATTCAACCCAAGATCCAATGGATCCAATCATCCAAGCATCCCATTTTCAGGCTTACACCATCTTTTTATGAAAACCCTGGACCTGCATTCATAAAGCATCTCAGAGTAGGAAGGCTGATCTAGAATCAGTTTATCCTTTTAAATCATAAGGAATAAGATCATATGGACAGGGGGGGGACCTGATTCTAGATCAGAACTCTTACTTTGAGACGTTTTATAAATACGGGCCTTAGTTAACTGTGGTTTTGTGGTATTTATGACGGGGTGGGTCAGGGATTGCACTTTTATAGTTTGTTTTAGTACACTAGACCCAGTGACAAACAATCACAGTTAACTTAATGGTTCAAAATCACTCCCTTGGGCACAAGTAAGGAATGTGCTCAAGAACATTCATACAGTATATCAACAAGTTCCATGGTGTGCATATCCTACCAAGAGAAGACAGCTCTAAGTAGTGAATCATCACAATGAATCAAAAGGTAGTAGCATAACTGTCCAAACGGACAGAGGTCAAATATTCTCTTGAAGGCGAATGTAAATCAGCGGTATGACAGATGTATTGAATAACATGAAAACAGACATACAGGGCTCTATTTTAACAAACCTAAAGAAATGGTAAATGTAAGTGCTGGTAAATCTAAGTGCTGGCGGTAGTGCTATAGGTCCAGGGGTGTGAGCAAAAATATTTTTGCTATTTTCACAGCTGGAATTATAAGTGCGATATTTTGCGGTGGCGCGAAAGAGCTGGGTTTTGATGAATAAACATGTCACTGGTCAATCAACGCATTCCATGGCTTAATACTGCATGCGTTTGTCTCAACTTCTGCAAGTTATTGACGGTCTTCGCGTTGTCATCAACTCTAATTCGACAGTGGGCACGGACTATTCTCGTCCTGGTCCATTGTGGATTGATGCTACAGTTTATTAAAAAACATAGACTACAGTAACAAGTAATAGCAACAGTTTAAAAAAAAAAACACTCCAGTGGTTACTCAATAGCCTATGTTCGGAGTGTTGGCAGTCAACATTTTCGTAATTGTCTTCAACAAGCCTAGCCTATATGTCTTTACGCCTCGCACTTCCCTTCAAATACAATAAAACTAAGCTCACGTAAATTGTATTGTATGTGTGACGCACACAGTAAGCAAAATATACACAGGCTTGTGACATAAATTTGCTGCCGGTAGCAACTAAATTAGCCTCAAACTCCGTCTGTGTGTGTGTTTAAAGTAATCGGTTGAAGGACATACAGTACATACATCTGGTGAGATAAAAGCAAGTATTGGTATACGATTACGTTTTGGGGAAAAAATGATATCTCCACGAAGATCACCATACTCCAATTGACTATAATGGGGGATCTTGTTTTCTGGACACAATTGTCTGAAGTAGCACGGTCGGCCTTGAACATGAAATCCTTAATGCGAAGGGGCAGTCGTTCTCCCCTGATCCAACCATGTACAGATTGGATTCATTTAGAAACGCTTGAGTTATTTATCTTTGTATAGTTCAATGAATTAATCAATGTGCATGAGGAAACTGATATTAAAACAAACTATTCTAGAAATGAACCTGCCACAAAGCATGCTGGGAAATATGATAATGAAGCCCCTTCCATGTCTTTTCACTCAGAGTTAATGGAAATGAACTCCACACAGTCGAGGAACAACACGATGCGATTGAAAATATTTCTTGAATCAAATGTCCTGTTCAGTTGTGCTGAAATGTAGGTAAGGTGACAGACATTCCTAACACTGATCTGAATGAAAGGCATGGAAAGTCACATACTTTTTTCGAATGACTAAATGCACTCTAAACAAGACGATGGGAAAGTAAACACAAAATCTGAATACTTAGGTGATATAAGTGTTCTCCTGGTTGGAAACTGACTGGAAAAATTGACTATTGTGCTTAATATTGCATTCTAAACGCCAGTGTTTAAGATGAGAACACTTATTGGCAAATCTAAATACCTAATGCTTAAGTTTTAAACACTGACGTCTAGGTTCTAAAAGTGTCACGTTTCATGGTATTACGGAAAACAAGCAATCTGTTTTTTAAAACAACAAGAATAGGCCCATTTCTAAATGGGGTCAAAAGCATGATTTCATACTCGCTTTTCTCGTTCCATGGCACTGTGTGCACATGTAGGCCTAAATGTCTTTACACATAACATTCACACATCTATGCAAAATACTAGGCTCCTGTCAATTGTATCGTTGCCTATGTGCTAGGTAGATTCTCCCCAAATCTCTGTTGTTGATATGGCATTATAGGAGGACTGAATTGTTTGGAGTAGCGTGCCTTTGGTAATCGGACGAGGGGCACTCTATGAAATGGGGATGGAGATCCTACTTGCCTACGAAATGGAGTATGCAGGTATGTGAATTGTGAATAATGAAAAAGCATGATATAAAAAAAGCAAAATATTTCATAGCAGTCTCAGTTGACTATTTAAACCCCCTTTATTCACATGCTAATTGGCTATGACCAGGATAAAAATATACACCTATGAGATGAAGGGGAAGGTAGGTTATACTTGTTTCTTTTTACCAAGTTAAAAGAAATGGGGTAGAACCCAATCTTTTTTTTATGTTTCTAAATACGAGATTCACCTCCATGATCTCTCGTTCATGGGTACTGTGCATCATGGCTGGATAGGCTGCGTTTCCCCTCTCAAAATCCAAGCCATTATCAACTGCGTTATCGTTAAGACCTGCGTTTTGTGGGTCTTAAAACTTGCCATTAGTGGTCCATGAAATTGTCACTTTTGCGTTTGTTTTTAAAGACACACCTCATATTTGTGCAAGCGAACTGATGTTAGATGTTAGACAGGTAACCCACTAAGCATTTTCCGACGGCTACGTCTTTTTTTGGTCCTGCCCGGACCGGCCTTGATTCAGTCCGGACCATATTTGGCCCAAACACAGACGTCTATCATTGGTTCAGATTTGGTCTGGTCCGGACCAAATCTAATCCAATCATATACATCTACCGGTCAAAAGGTTTTGAACACCTAGTCCCGGGTGGCACAACGGTCTAAGGCACTGCATCTCAGTGCTAGAAGTGTCACTACAGACACCCTGGTTCGAATCCAGGCTGTATTACAACCGGCTGTGATTGAGAGTCCCATAGGTCGGTGCACAATTGGCCCAGGTTTGGCCGGTGTAGGCCTTCATTGTAAATCAGATTTTTTTTTTTTTTTAAATACTCATTCAAGGGTTTTACTTTATGTTTACTATTTTGTACATTGTAGAATACTAGTTAAGACATCAAAACTATAAAATAACACATATGCAATCATGTAGTAACCAAAAAACGAATAAAAATATATTTTAGATTTCAGATTCTTCAAATATCCACCCTTTGCCTTGATGACAGCTTTGCACACTCTTGGCATTCTCTCAATCAGCTGAGAACCAGTTGAGAACCACAGGTTTATTCTACAGTATTCACACACCCATTTACAAAAAAGTATGTGAACACTGCGGACAAACTGCTCGTTGAACATTTCCTTCCAAAATCATGGGCATTATTTAACAGCCTCCACTCTTCTGGGAAGGCTGCGGGGACTTCCTTCCATTCAGCCACAAGAGCATTAGAGAGATGGGGACTGATGCTGGGCGATTAGGCCTAGTCAGTATGGAACAAATGTGTTTGATGGGGTTGAGGTCAGGGCTCTTTGCAGGCCAGTGAAGTTCTTCCACACCGATCTCGACAAACCATTTCTGTATGGACCTCGCTTTGTGCACATGCTGAAACTGTTGGGACAAAGTTGGAAGCACAGAATCGTCTAGAATGTCATTTTATGCTGTAGCATTTAGATTTCCCTTCACTGGAACTAAGGGGCCTAGCCCGAACCATGAAAAACAGCCCCAGACCATTATTCCTCCTCCACCAAACTTTACAGTTGGCACTATGCATTGGGGCAGGTTGCATTCTCCTGGCATCTGTCAAACCCAGATTGGTCCGTCGGACTGACAGATGGTAAAGCGTGATTCATTACTCCAGAGAATGCGTTTCCACTGCTCCAGAGTCCAATGGCGGCGACCTTTACACCACTCCAGCCAACGCTTTGCGCACGGTGATCTTGGTCTTGTGTGCGGCTGCTCAGCCATGGAAACCCATTTCACAAAGCTCCCAACGAACAGTTATTGTGCTGACGTTGTTTCCAGAGGCAGTTTCTTACTCGGTAATGTGTGTTGCAACCGTGGATAGAGGATTTTTACGTGCTACGCATTTCAGCACTCGGCGGCACCCGTTCTGTAAGCTTGTGTGGCCTAACACTTCGTGGCTGAGCCGTTGTTGCTCCTAGACGTTCTATACTTTACAATAACAGCACTTGCAGTTGACCGGGGCAGCTCTAGCAGTGCAGAAATTTGAACAACTGACTTGTTGGAAAGGTGGAATCCTATGACCATGCCACATTGAAAGTCACTGAGCTCTTCAGTACAGGCCATTCTACTGCCAATGTTTGACTATGGAGATTGCATGGCTGTGTGCTCGATTTTATACACCTGTCAGCAACGGGTGTGGCAGAAATAGCAGAATCCACTAATTTGAAGGGGTGTCCTCATACTTTAATGTACCATCTGGATACTTTGTTAGTCAGTCAGCTACAGTCCATATGTAGAGATGTCTTATAAAATGCCCAGTCATCCATGACTCAGTGTCCATCTGTCTTATTATAAACAGATCATGTCTGGAAGTCCCATTATGGGTTTATTACAGACTGTTCATAGAATCTGCCACAACCCGGGCAGGAAGGGAGCCGCTAGATGGGATATCCTGATCTCCCACAGGACAGATCAAAAGGACATCTAAACCTCTCCCATGTGGTTTGGATTTGCGCTGGGCTGGGGGTTGGGGTGTGGCGCTATGGGTGCTGGTCTAGACCCCTCGCCCTGTCCTGTCCAAGGCCTGGGAGTAAATCAGTGGGGCAGACACATCCGAACTGCTCCATCTGGACCTGGTTATCTGGAACCAAGAGATGCTGTCAGTCAACACCGTCACCACTGACACAAAGAAAGTGATCTCTGGAAATGTATTTTATGCAGAGATAGTTCCATTTCAAGACTGTGAGAATGTGTGTGTGTGTTAAGGGGGTTTTAAGGGGTGGGGGGGGGGGGGGGGGGGGGGGGGTGAGACTTTCAAATCAAATCAAATCTCATTTGGCACATGCCTAGTAAACAACAGGCGTAGACGAAAAGTAAAGTACTTACCTACGGGCCCTTCCCAACAATGGAGAGAAAAATAAATAAAATAATAGAAAATAAATACATAATGAATAAAGATAACTAGGCTATATACACAGGGTACCAGTGACTGTGGGTGTGTGTGTTTCAAAGTGTGTACATACTGTAGACGCATGCCTGTAAATCTCGTGTGTCTGTGTACGTGCGTCATTGGAAGTCTGCAGTTTATCCGAGTGGACATGAAGCAGAAAAATTCACTCTAATGTTCTCGCCGTTCCTTTCAGAACCATACAACACATTCAACTCACTCAGGAATGCTCGAGTGTTATACAAATGTTCGCTCAGTTCAAACAATACTGCTCTGTGCAAAGTTCAACCACTTAACAATCTTCTCTCTTTGCCTGATTGAATAAAACCAAATGGAACATATTAATTCACAACGAGCCACTTCCATGTTTAAACAAAAGGAATGCGTTACATTTCTTTCAAACGATGTGGCTCTCTGCTCTGTTCTTCCTGAAGGATTATTAGTCAGAGTAGTCTTAACAAGTCACTTTCTGACTGTGTTATCAGGAACATTAAGGTCCATGAAATGTCTCACCAGTTCTTTATCTGTGTGGAGCGAGTGCAGCTGAACTTGGAGAGAGAGGAAGAGACAGAAATAGCAGAGGGTGTGTAGGCAGGGCGCTGACCACTGGCATGCATGAGGAAGCAGCAGCCTCCATTCCACTGGCCAGAGTATGGTTGAGAAACACTAAAGAGAACCAAGTCAGTGGCCCACATGCAAGTATACAACCCTTCTCCACCCTCTGCTATCCCGGGCCTCGCTGCCACTGTGGTAGTTCTACTCAGCGACCACAGAAAGAGAGCGAGTGAGAGAAAAACATGAACTAGATGTAACAGCATTACTGTAAATAATTTGCGGAAAGAACATTATTTTCTCAATTCACATCGGCACACTAAATTATGTTAAGTGTGTAGGCATTGGGACACTTTTAGCCGTTGACACTTCAAGCTGAAATGTTTTTATTTGGAAGATGTTTTGCTTAGAGTCAAAGACAATTAGCTCAAATCATATATATATACATTTTTTTTACATTTCTTCACAACGCTACGTGGATGCAGTTTGGATTGCGGGTAGACATGACTTCACCTCGGACTGCAGGTGTTCCACAGCAGTTAAAGAGTTAGGCTGACGCAAAGCTGCCCTAGTGTTCATGACAGCCCCTTCTCCTTCATTCAGGCAAGGCTTTGTCTGGGTCGTATTCATTAGGGCGCACCATAGCAAAATGTTTCAAAGTGTCGCGCAATGGAGATTGGAAGAGCATTTATAATTGGACAGGTGTATGTAGTCCCTCCCTGTTTCAGTTTGTTTTCTTCTGTTTGCTGCCAAATGAATATGACCCTGGTGTTTTGTAATGTCTAATTAAGTCCTATCTACCTGATGAGTGGAGACATAACAACCCTGGGAGATCAGATGACTCAGGTCTTCAGGCAGACAGATATTTCTCATTTTGGACCAAAATGAGACACAATACAGAGATGCCAAGAAAGATATGTAGAAACCTAACAAGTTGCGTATCTGCTTTGTGTGTAATATCAGATTACCATAATTGTTGTCTTACCTTGCACCCACACATAGCGTAACTGTGTCAAATTAGGGGCTGATCTGAGAAATGGTGATCACAAAATGATGATCTTTTGAAAGACATGCACATCATAAAAGGGTTGGGGGGGGGGAAGACAGAAACCCACAAAATTGTAACATCCCTCTTTAAATGGTTTATTCCTCTAAGGTGTCCTGTGTGCTCTGCGATAGTGGTCCCAGCAGGTGAGCTTTCTCAAAGTCAGTTCTGTAGGCGCCACCTGGTGGTAAAGTTTGGACTATAACGAAAAGCACCCCTTGTCAATTTGACTTGTCTCTTATGTTTCGTGAGTGTACAGTAGGTTAAAAAAAAAACGTAGATTAAAATATAGACTATTCACATTTCTGAGGAATTATGAGTAGATTATTCCAACAGAAATTATTTTCGAAATCAAAAAGACCAACAAATAGTCGTGGTTTAAAAGATAATGCAATTTAAAGATGTATTGTTCAGCAAAATGCTGAAAAGTCTAATCAAATTGTATTGGTCACATACACATGGTTAGCAGATGTTATTGCGAGTGCAGCGAAATGCTTATGCTTCTAGTTCCGACAGTGCAGCAGTATCTAACATGTAATCTAACAATTCCCCAACAACTACCTAATACACACACATTAAGTAAAGGAACGGACTAAGAGTATATACATATAAATAAATGGATGAGCAATGACAGAGCGGCATAGGCAAGATGCAATAGATGGTATAAAATACAGTATATACATACAGTGGCAAGAAAAACCCTTTCCAAAGGTGAACCCTTTGGAAATACCTGGATTTCTGCATAAATAGGTCATAAAATTAAAACTGAGTGAAAATTAAATCTAAGTCACAACAACAAACAAACACAGTCTGCTTAAACTAATAACACAAACAGTTATACGTTTTCATGTCTTTATTGAACACACCGCGTAAACAGTCACAGTGGAGGGTGGGAAAGTATGTGAACCCTTGGATTTAATAACTAGTTGACCCTCCTTTGGCAGCCATAACCTCAACCAAACGTTGTCTGTAGTTGCGGATCAGACCTGCACAACGGTCAGGAGGAATTTTGGACCATTCATCTTTACAAAACTGTTTCAGTTCAGCAATATTCTTAGGATGTCTGGTGTGAACCGCTCTCGAGGTCATGCCACAGCATTTTAAATCGGGTTGAGGTCAGGACTGGGCCACTTCGGAAGGAGTGTTTTCTTCTGTTGAAGCCATTCTGTTGTTGATTTACTTCTGTTTTGGGTCGTTGTCCTGTTGCATCACTTCTGTCGAGCTTCAATTGGCGGACAGATAGCCTTACATTCTCCTGCAAAATGTCTTGATAAACTTGGGAATTCATTTTTCAGTCATAGCAAGATGTCCAGGCCCTGAGGCAGCAAAGCAGCCCCAAACTATGATGCTCCCTCCACCATACTTTACAGTTGGGATGAGGTTTTGATGTTGGTGTGCTGTGCCATTTTTTCTCCACACATAGTGTTGTGTGTTCCTTCCAAACAACTCAACTTCAGTTTAATTTGTCCACAGAATACTTTGACAGAAGCGCTGTGGAACATCCAGGTGCTCTTTTGCTAACTTCAGACGTACAGAAATGTTTTTTGTGGACAGCAGTGGCTTCTTCCGTGGTGTCCTCCCATGAACACCATACTTGTTTACTGTTTGACGTATTGTAGACTCGTCAACAGAGATGTTAGCATGTTCCAGAGATTTCTGTATTTAGCTGAGTCATTAGCTGACACTCTAGGATTCTTCTTAACCTCATTGAGCATTCTGCGCTGTGTGTTTGTGTGTGTGTGCGTGCATGAGACAGATACATAGATGCAATGCCACATGCAGCCATAAACACTGAGGGGCAGTGGTGTCTTTAGTCACAGCATTGAATTTGCTTTCTCAGGAGACTCCAGCGATACAGTATCAATCAAACACTTGTCAGGAGCTGTCAGAAGAATTTACTGTCAAACATGCTATTTTAACGTGCCATTTCTGATTCATCATGTTGGACCTATGTTATCGACACAGCTTGATGGTCTATAGTTTGATTGACATGTAGTTGTGACATACACACTAATATTTAATCATAATATTTTCATGTAGAAGCTAACAGTGTTCCATTGGTTGATGCTTGAGTAATACAACATGCAGCCCTGTGACACACGGGAGCTGAAAGTCTGACAAATCACATCATATCATAGGCAGGGGTGGCATGGGGCGACCTGCCACGCCAAGCTGTGCCAAGCTGTGCAGTGGGCGAGAGGGTCGGGATTACACGCATGATGTTCCCCAGTAATGGAGAGATGGCAAATAAACACACTATTCCTTGGGTCATGTGACACACCGAATCAGGGCCCCTAATGCGAATCTACTGTCGTGTCTGGATGTGGCAGTTAAAACAAGATCTTAGACATTGGACCCACTGTGCTCTGTGTGAACTCCTACATCTATGTGAATAAATATGTCAAAACATGCATTTTGCCATAGGTTAGATCACATATGTCAGAGTCAAGGCCCGCGGGCCACATCCGGCCCGCGAGAAGGTTTTTTACGGCCCCTGGGATGATCTTGATTTATTATTAGAACCGGCCCGCAGACCGCAGCAAGCCGGCAGCCCGCAGATCTTTTACACGCACCAATACTACATTTCCCACAATGCATCGGTGACGCACCGAGCAGTAGGCTGCTTCATTTCAATATTTATTGGCACAGCAGTCGTCAGCATCACAGTAAAATTAACTTTCAGATACCCATCAAAAATGGCAAAACGGAAGGTGGACACTGAGAACCGGGGGTTTCAAACAAGGTGGGAGTCGGAGTATATGTTCACGGAGGTAGCTGGAAAACCTGTGTGTCTTCTGTGTGGAGAAAGTGTGGCGGTACTGAAAGAGTATAATCTGAGACGACATTATGAAACGAAACACGCGGACAAAAACAAGAATATGGACATGGAACAAAGGCTACAAAAGGCAGAGGAATTAAAACGAGGCCTCAAATCTCGACAGGCTCTGTTCAAAAAAGCCAAATCACAAGGCCAGGCTGCTGTCAAGGCCAGTTTTATTTTGGCAGAAGAGATCGCTAAATCAGCCCGGCCATTTACGGAGGGGGATTTCATCAAAAACTGCATGATTAAAGTTTGTGACGAAGTTTGCCCAGAAAAAAGGCAACTCTTTTTAAATGTGAGTCTGAGCAGAAACACCATTGCCGAGAGAGTAGACCAGTTGTCCATCAATCTAAAAGAGCAGCTTGTGAAAAAGGGAAAAGATTTCATTGCATATTCCTTGGCTGTGGATGAGAGCACCGACATTTCTGACATTGCCCAGTTGTCAATTTTCATCCGCGGAGTGGACTCCAGCCTAAGCGTGACAGAGGAGTTTTTGGCTTTACGTCCTATGCATGGCACAACTACGGGGCATGATTTGTATGAAGAGGTGTCAAGATGTGTAAATGAGATGGAGCTGCCTTGGGAAAAACTCGTGGGTTTGACAACCGACGGAGCACCTGCGATGTGTGGACACAGGAGCGGACTGGTGGCGAAGATACGGGAAAAGATGCAAGAGGAAAACGCGACAGGTGAGCTGACAGCTTATCATTGTATCATACACCAGGAAGCGTTGTGCGGTAAAGCCTTGAAAATGGAGCATGTAATGAGCATCATCACGCGCACAGTTAACTTTATCAGAGCCAAAGGTTTGAATCACCGCCAGTTCAAGGCATTTCTGACGGAGTTAGAAACGGAGCATGGTGATTTGCCTTATCACACAGAGGTGCGATGGCTAAGCCAGGGAAAGGTGCTTCAAAGATGTTTCGAGCTTCGTGAGGAGATTTGTCTGTTCTTGGACAGCAAAGGGAAAGACACAACACAACTCCGAGACGAAATGTTTCTGTGTGAAATGGCTTTTCTGTGTGACATTACGAGTCATCTGAATGCAATGAACTTGCAGCTGCAGGGTCGGGATCATGTCATCTCTGATATGTACAGTACAGTGAAGGCATTTAAAACCAAACTGACTCTGTGGGAGACGCAGATGCGGAAAGAAAATTTGAGCCACTTTCCCAGCTGCCAGACCATGAAAGAGAAGCTCTCTACCAGTGCGTTCCCGAGCGCACAGTTGGCTGATAAAATAGGTATGCTTGCCGCTGACTTTCGACGCCGATTTGCTGACTTTGAAGCACAAAAAAGCAGGTTGGAACTGCTCGGTAACCCATTTGCTGTTGACGTGGAAAGCTCACCACCAAACCTCCAAATGGAGTTGATTGACCTCCAATGCAATGATGCACTGAGGGCAAAATATGTGGCAGTGGGTGCTGCGGAGTTCGCCCGTTTCCTCCCCGACACAATGCCCCAGCTGCGCATCCAGGCTGCTCAAACGTTGTCTATGTTTGGCAGCACATACCTGTGTGAACAACTGTTTTCTTTGATGAACCTGAACAAAACATCACACAGAAGTCGACTTACTGCTGAACACCTCCACTCAATTCTGAGGATTTCCTCAGCTCAGAGCCTTACCCCGAACATTGATGAACTTGTGGAAAAGATGGGACACCACCAAGTATCACCCTCAACCTCAAACAAGTGAACATTACTGTGCAATCACATATTTAGAGTTTTTACTCAGTTCAAGTTTAAAAGTTAAAGTTTAATATTTGTTTTCACTGCATGTTACTTCTCCTTAAACAAAGTGTTGTTTTTGATTAATAGATTTTTGCACTTTATTTTATTGTATTTCAATCCAATTATATTTTAAAAATATTTCAGTTGAGTGGATGATAGAAAATTGCTATTATTGTTTTTTTCTTTGAAGTAAATTTAGCCCACTTTTGCTAAAATAGAAAATATAGGCTACTGATGGTGCCTTGAATACCGGTTTCTTTCATTTAATGTTCATGTTATGGGGATTTTTATATAAAGGAAATTTGTCTTTTGTGTCTGTTGAAAATTAAAGATTACTGACAGAGCCATAAGAAAATATTGCTTTATTTATCTGATCATATTGGAATATATTTGTTAGGTTTTCAGTAGGTTCAATTAGGTTCACTAGACTATATGCGTCATTTAAATTTTTTTCAATGAACATTCGAACAGTCCGGCCCTCGGCTTGTAGCTAAATTTTTTATTTGGCCCTCCGTCCATTTGACTTTGACACCCCTGGGTTAGATCTTTGCATACGCCAAACCCAGATTCGTTTAATGAATTAATGGACATTTCTTTTGTAGGGTTTGATACCTTTTTCGTTAGGGAAAATCAAGTTTGTCATTTTAAAGTGGAAATTTCTAACTTTAGAAGCCTTTTTAAACCTATAATATGCTACAAGTTTGCATTTCATGCCCTGCAGGACAATTCTCAGCAACAAAAGAGTAATCAAATGAAGTTCCTACATCTGTAAAAAAAAAAAAAAAAAAAAAAAAACGATATCGCAGATCCATCAATCAAGAGACCATCAAATGTCAAAGTATCTAAAACCTCCTCTGCCTTTGTGCTAAAGTTAATGTTTCTGCTGCTTAGACACATACTGTATATGACATTTAAAATCAAGTTTTTTTTTTTAATGCTGATTTTTGTTTTGGTACTGGTTGATCTAGCAACTGTACCCAACAAGCAGCTTTAAAGTAAGGCTAAGATCATCGAGTTTGTTAAGATACTGATGCCCTTTGCAACCACATACCTATGTGAGAGTGGATTCTCGGCCCTCACTAGCATGAAAACTAAATACAGGCACAGACTGTGTGTGGAAAATGATTTAAGACAGACTCTCTCCAATACAACCCAACATTGCAGAGTTATGTGCATCCTTTCAAGCACACCCTTCTCATTAACCTGTAGTGAGGTATTCACAATTTTCGATAAACAAATAAAGTTTTATATGTAAGATGGCTAAATAAAGAGCATTATTATTAGCAGTATTATTATAGCTGCCCCACAACCCATAGTGCATGCGCAGCACAGCTTTTTTGTCTTCTACCAAACCAATACCTAACCAATCAGGTGGTTGTTCAACGAAACAAAGCTTCAGACATTATTGATCACGTGCTCCTGATAAAATAATACAGGCATCAGCACACTGCTTCAGAGTACACTGCTTAGCGATTTCGACGCATGCCTCGGAGCTCAGGTATCACATGTAACATCACTAGTAGATCTCCGACAATTGTAATGAGGAATATGTCTGGGGAAGGGGATAAAGCTGGCCGTCCGACCAAATTGAGCAACCGGGCAAGAAGAACCATGGTCAGGGAGGTGACCAAGAATCCAATGACCAATCTGACAGAACTACAGACTTCCTTGGCTAAGATGGTAGAACCTGCCAAAAGGACAATGATCTCTACAGCACTTCAACAATCTTGGCTTTATGGGAGAGTGGCCAGATGGAAGTCACCCCTGAGAAAAATGCACGACAGCACGCCTGGAGTTTGCAAAAAGGCATGTGAAAGACTCTGAGATTGTAAGTCAACAGATTCTGTGGTCTGATGAGACAACAATTGAATCCTTTGGCCTGAATGCAAAGCGCTATGTCTGGAGAAAACCAGGCACAGCTCATCACCCGTTTAACACCTTCCCTACCGTGAAGCATGGTGGTGGCAGTATCATGCTAGGGGGATGCTTTTAAAAGGCATGGATTGGGAGACTGGTAAGGATAGAGGAAACAATAAATAGACCCAAATACAGGCAAATCCTTGATGAGAACCTACTTCAGAGTGCAAACAACCTTAGACTGGGGCGAAGATTTGCATTCCAACAATGACCCCAAGCATACAGCCAAAGCAATGCTGGAATGGCTTCCGAACAAGAATGTGAAAGTCCTTGAGTGGCCCAGCCAAAGCCCAGACTTAAATCCCATTGAAAATTTGTGGAAAGACTTGAAGATTGCTGTTCAACGCTGCTCCATAAATCCAGATGTTGCAAAGCTGTTACAGACATACCCAAGATGACTCAAAGCTGTAATTGCTGCCAAATGTGCTTCTACAAAGTATTGACTCATGGTGTGTTTTTTTTTTCTAAAAACATTATGGGGTATGTGTGTAGTGAGGGAAAAAATGGATTTTAAACATTTTGAATTCAGACTGTAACACAACAAAATGTGGAATAAGTCAAGGGTTATGATCATTTTCTGAAGGCACTGAACATCTACCTGATATATGTTGGAAAAATAGAAAACAAATTCTTTTTTTTTTTTACCCTTCCTACGCGCAATGCCGTCGGGGTATGCCGAATACACATGTGATTCACATTTATACATATTCTTCACATTTTCAAACAGTCCATTTATATATTTTTTTAACTTTAAGGTTAAGCTAGACATCAATGGAATGAGTGTGAGCATGCTTTCTCCCAAACACAGAGAGGGGGAAATAGAGATAATAAGATATCTGTGATGATACAACACCTGACTGGCACATCCTTATGGCTAAATGAATACATTCGTTACATGGCAGGCAAGTGATGCTGAAGTGATTGGTCAACTGAGGTAACCCACCTAATGTAAGTCGGTGAAACCCCAATATGTGATTATGAGGCGGGATTTTCAACCTGAAAGTTTGTGGTCTCTCACCAGGCGACTGATAGCAATGGCTGAATTATTCATCCTCTTACATGTGTATCATTTGACAACAGTTATGAGCCTATTTCTGTGCATGAGGCGAATCAGACCGCTTTCTCTCCCCGTCAGTGGCATGAGGCCTTGGCCGGCTGCCTGCCGTTGGCGGATAATAAATGTCTGTTGACGATGGCCCCTTATCTGCGGACTTTGACCCGATGGAGGCGAGGCCATGGCTAGATGCCTCTCTTCTTATCGGTCCATCTGCGTCTGTGGGGCAAGTCCAAGGCCAGGCTTCTTTTTTTTTTTTTTTTTACACACCATACCTCTGAGTTTCAGGTGGGGGTTTTGTTCCCTCAGGCTGGAAGAATGCAGGCTGTGGGCCTGTATCCACTCTAGTGCAGTGGATCCCTACCTTTTTATAGTCCCGTACCCCTTCAAACATTCAACCTCCAGCTGCATACCCCTTCTAGCACCAGGGTCAGCGCACTCTCAAACGCTGTTTTTTTGCCATCATTGTAAGCCTGCCACACACACACTATACAATACATTTATTAAACATAAGAATGAGTGGGAGTTTTTGTCACAAGCCGGGCTTGTGGGAAGTGACAAAGAGCTCTTATAGGTCCAGGGCACAAATAATAATAATCAATAATTTTGCTCTAAATTATTTTTACCAGCAAGTGCCACAAGTGTACACTGTTGATCAAAGCCTCGAGTAGTGAACCTATTTACGACACAATTGTCTTTCTAAATCATGTCCAAACAATGTAATTGGCCACAGGTGGACTCCAATCAAGTCATAGTGACATCTCAAGGATGATCAAAGGAAATTGGATGCACCTGAGTTAAATTTGGAGTGCCGTAGCAAATGGGTATGAATACTTACAGTACTGTACCATTCAAAAGTTGGGACACACCTATTCATTCCCGGGTTTTTCTTTATTTTTACATTGTAGAATAATAGTGAAGACATCAAAACTATGAAATAACACACATGGAATCATGTAGTAAGCAAAAAAGTGTTAAAGAAATCAAAATATATTTTATATTTGAGATTCTTCAGAGTAGTCACCCTTTGCCTCGATGACAGCTTTGCACACTCTTGACATTCTATCAACTAGCTTCATGAGGTTGTCACCTGGAATGCACTTCAATTAACAGGTGTGCCCTGTTAAAAGTTACTTTGTGTAATTTCTTTCCTTCTTAATGCGT
The DNA here is from genome assembly GCF_029448725.1 of Salvelinus fontinalis. Lineage (NCBI taxonomy): Eukaryota > Metazoa > Chordata > Actinopteri > Salmoniformes > Salmonidae > Salvelinus > Salvelinus fontinalis. The sequence goes on along the minus strand of NC_074701.1, from coordinate 11,431,963 downwards.
TTGAGCCATTCAGTTGTGTTGTGACACGGTTGGGGTGGTATACAGAAGATAGCCCTATTTGGTGACTGACCAAGTCCATATTATGGCAAAAACAGCTCAAATAAGCAAAGAGAAATGACAGTCCATCATTACTTTAACACATGAAGGTCAGGCAATACGGAACATTTCAAGAACTTTGAAATTTCCTTCAAGCGCAGTCTCAAAAATCATCAAGCGCTATGATGAAACTGACTGCCACAGGAAAGGAAGAGCAATAGTTACCTCTGCTGCAGAGGGTAAGTTCATTAGAGTTACCAGCCTCAGAAATTGCAGCCCAAATAAATGCTTCACAGAGTTCAAGTAACAGACACATCTCAACATCAACTGTTCAGAGAAGACTGCATGAATCATGCCTTCATGGTCGAATTGCTGCACAGAAACCACTACTAAAGGACACCAATAAGAAGAAGAGACTTGCTTGGGCCAAGAAACACGAGCAATGGACATTAGACTGGTGGAAATCTGTCCTTTGGTCTGATGAGTACAAATCTGAGATTTTGGGTTCCAACCGCCGTGTCTTTGTGAGATGCAGAGTGGGTGAACGGATGATCTCCACATGTATGGTTCCCACCGTGAAGCATGGCGGATGAGGTGTGATGGTGTGGGGGTGCTTTGCTGGTGACACTGTCTGTGATTTATTTAGAATTCAAGGCACACATAACCAGCATGGCTACCACAGCATTCTGCAGCAATATACCATCCAATCTGGTTTGCGCTTAGTGGGACTATCGTTTTTTTCAACAGGACAATGACCCAACACACCTCCAGGATGTGTAAGGGCTATTGAGATGGTTTGGGATGAGTTGGACCGCAGAGTGAAGGAAAAGCAGCCAACACCTGCTCAGCATATGTGGGAACTCCTTCAAGACTGTTGGAAAAGCATTCCAGGTGAAGTTGGTTGAGAGAATGCCAAGAGTATGCAAAGCTGTCATGAAGGCAAAGTGTGGTTACTTTGAAACATTTTGGAAAACACTTTTTTGGTTACTACATCATTCCATATGTGTTATTTCATCATTTTGATGTATTCACTAGTATTCTACAATGAGAAAATAGTACAAATAAAAGAAAAACCCTTGAATGAGTAGGTGTGTACAAACTTTTGACTGGTACTGTATGTAAATTAGGTATTTCAGTATTTCAATTAATTTGCAAACATTTCTAAATGTGTAGATGGGGGACATGTTTAATTTTTAACCATTTTGAATTCAGCCTCTAACACAACAAAATGTAGAATAAGTCAAGGGGTATGAATACTTTCTGAAGGCACTGTACACAGTATACTACTCACACACTTTGTTTGTATTGCATATTTTAAATATTTACCTGAATTCCTCACCAAAACAGTTGCAATAAAGGGAGAACCATGCACAATTGTGATCATTTTGATTAACCTTCTATTACAGAATACTTGTAGAAATGGTATTTGCATACCAAATTATATATTTTAAAAAGTGTTAAAAATCCATGTTGTTACTACGTTGTTCATCTCTATTGTTCTCTGTAAAATGTTCAATGTTGATTGTATGATTCTGAAACGTGTTGATTGATTTACTTATGCATCTAATTAATTATGTTGTTTGATGTTTAAATGATCACATTACCTATTTTATCTTGACAAAATAACAGGTGGTTCGTTATCAATCATAGAAATAAATGGAGGACTCTAGATGGATATAACTCATTTTTAGTATAGACATTGCCATTGAGGGTTTCCACCATTTAAAAGTAGTCAACTGGGTGGGGATTTCTTTCTTTTTACTTTTTGGAATATGTGTGTATTGTTTGTATTGCTACATATTAAAGCACTTTTGGAACTACAAACAAAAGCATTTTCGCTGTACCTGCAATAACATATGCAAATCTGTGTGCCTGACCAATAAACGTATAATATTGTATAGTACAGTATAGTTCAGTAGCACACAGTACGTTACAGTCCAGGACATTATACACACCTATGTTATGGCCAAATAGATTGGGCTCTTGAAGGGTTTGAGCCCCCCTGCTGGCTATGCATCTCAATATCTACACTTTTCCCTGAAGTGTGCACTTGTCCACTACCCACATAATAAGCTCGGTTGGTAGAGCAAGGCGCATGCAACTTTTAAATGGAGATAACCTCAATGGTGCTGCCGAGCTGCTACAGATGCCATAATGGCACAGATACAAAGATGAGACCACTATATGCTGCCAATTGTTTCGGTTGTGACCGTTTTGGTTTGGACAATTTTTACTCTTTTTACTTTAAAAGTAACCCCATAGTTAACACATGACTGGATCTCTTTAATTTGGACAAATGTACAGTGGCTTGTGAAAGTATTCACTCCCTTGGCATTTTTCCTATTTTGTTGCCTTGGAATTCAAATGGATTTTTTGCCTACCACTTTGAAGATGCTAAATATTTGTTTTATTGTGAAACAAACAAGAAATAAGACTAATAAACAGAAAACGTCAGCATGCATAACTATTCACTATACAAAGTCAATACTTTGTAGAGCCACCTTTTGCAGCAATTACAGCTGCATTCTCTTGGGGTATGTCTCTATAAGCTTGGCACATCTAGCCACTGGGATTTCTGCCCATTTTTCAAGGCAAAACTGCTCCAGCTCCTTCAAGTTGGATAGGTTCCACTGTTGTACAGCAATCTTTAAGACATACCACAGATTCTCAATTGGATTGAGGTCTGGGCCTTGACTAGGCCATTCCAAGACATTTAAATGTTTCCCCTTAAACCACTCAAGTGTTCCTTTAGCAGTATGCTTAGGGTCATTGTCCTGCTGGAAGGTGAACCTCCGTCCCAGTCTCAAATCTCCGGAAGACAAACAGGTTTTCCTCAAGGATTTCCCTGTATTTACCACCATCCATCATTCCTTCAATTCTGGACAGTTTCCCAGTCCCTGCTGATGAAAAACATCCCCACAGCATGGTGCTGCCACCATGTTGTTCTCGGGGTGATGAGAGGTGTTGGGTTTGCGCCAGACATAGCATTTTCCTTGATGGCCAAAAAGCTCAATTATAGTCTCATCTGACCAGAGTACCTTATTCCATATGTTTGGGGAGTCTCCACATGCCTTTTGGCAAACACCAAATGGGTTTGCTTATTTTTTCTGGCCACTCTTCCATAAAGCCCAGCTCTGTGGAGTGTATGGCTTAAAGTGGTCCTATGGACAGATACTCCAATCTCCGCTGTGGAGCTTTGCAGCTCCTTCAGGGTTATCTTTGGTCTCTTTGTTGCCTCTCTGATTAATGCCCTCTTTGCCTGGTCCGTGAGTTTTGGTGGACGGCCCTCTCTTGGCAGGTTTGTTGTAGTGCCATATTCTTTCTATTTTTTAATAATGGATTTAATGGTGCTCTGTGGGATGTTCACAGTTTCTGATATTTTTTCATAACTCAACCCTGATCTGTACTTCTACACAACTTTGTCCCTGACCTGTTTGGAGAGTTCCTTGGTCTTCATGGTGCTGCTTGCTTAGTGGTGTTGTAGACTCTGGGGCATTTCAGACCAGGTGTATATATACTGAGATCATGTGACAGATCATGTGACACTTAGATTGCACACAGGGGGACATTATTTAAATATTTATGTGACTTCTGAATGTAATTGTTTGCACCAGATCTTATTTAGGGGCTTCATAGCAAAGGGGGTGAAAACATATGAACGCACCACTTTTCCGTTTTTTAAACAAGTAATTTTTTTCCGTTTCACTTCACCAATTTAGACTATTTTGAGTATGTCCATTACATTAAATCCAAATAAAAATCTATTTAAATTACAGGTCGTAATGCAACAAAATAGGATAAATGCCAAGGGGGATGAATACTTTTGCAAGGCACTGTACATCCCAGAAAACATATATTTTAGTCCTGACAACGTACTTGACATATTTCTTGATATATTAAATGTTCGGTAGTGACAGTTCTTAAAAATATATGAAGATTTACCAAATTGTTCACTCATTTTCTCCAAAATGTTTGCAGACAGACTACTCACCATGTGGCCATGCTGGAAAGGGGTGCAATCCCATTACCTGGTGACATTTGTAAGGGTGTGGCTTAAGGCACATTCATTCTATAGTCTTTTAATGTGTGTGTTTCGGTAATGACATCAAAAGGTGGGACAGCATTTTTTTGGAGAAAGATGTTTGAAAGATAAACAAAACGACTAAATAGATCAGTATCTTTGAATGTAATAATAGAACAACTCAAGATGATCTATTGAAATAATATTGCATTTAGATTTTTTTCTTCAAAAATCATTAATTGTTTAAAAAAAAATATTAACATAAAGAGTTAGGGTTTGGGACACCCACCTCTCAATAGAAATCGATGTATAAACAATGACTTTGTACTATATTAATTAAAATATATATTTGTCATTGCCTTGGATTGAATTAGAACCTAGCATGTAAATACATATCCTAAGTAAAGAGACTTAACTGTTTAAAAAAAAAATAGGCATATATCTGGGGAAGGGTATAACATAAAGTTTTTGTTGGGGTGGGATTGCAATTTGCACCACTTCTGTAGAATCACACAACCTCCAAAATAATCTTGGGTTGGTTAAACAAAGCACATTATCTTTCAAGGTTATGGTTATGAAATCCATGTGATTCAAATTATAAAAACAAAAAAGTTACGTCATCAAATTGACCTGTCCACCGGACGTGGGGTTTTAGGCTGGGTTTCTGTACAGCACTTCGAGATATTAGCTGATGTACGAAGGGCTATATAAAATAAACTTGATTTGATTTGATTGAGACAGGAAATTGTGTATCTGTATGTATTATGTAAATATAATTTTAAAGGAGCTTGATTGAAATCTTCCAATGAGTACTTTGAGCCCTATAGCAGCATTACTGTGGTGCAGGTGAGATGTAAATATGGTGGGCAGATTATCCAGGAGATAAGCAAACTGAAGTGATGTTGTGACAGACAAAGAACAACCGTGTGGGATATTTTGCACAAAAAAAAAAAACTATATATATATATAACTTTTGTATTTAAAAAAAATAAAATACTACACTTTTTACAATCTGATCCTACCACTCTGTTGTTTCTGATGTTTCACAGTACAGAATGTTCCTACTGTACAGAATATGTTTGAAAAATCAACATTTCAATTTTACTACTATAGCACGGCATAGGTAGCCTAGTGGTTAGAGCGTTGGATTTGTAACCGAAAGGTTGCAGGATCGAATCCCCGAGCTGACAAGTTAACAAAAATCTGTCGTTCTGAACAAGGCAGGAGCAGAACCCACCGTTAACCCTAGGCAATAATTGAAAATGAGAATTTATTCTCAACTGACTTGCCTAGTTAAATAAAGGTTAACATTAAACGGCCTTTTATAACCCTGAGAATCAAAAGCTGACGAGGACAGCGCCGCTTCAACTGACTGCAGGTTCAAAGTTGATCAGATTAAGTGCATTTGTGATCCTCCCTCGTACACACTCAGCCTGGGGACAGTGTGAGAACAGCTCCCACAGAGAGACAAAATCCCTTTTCGAGGTGAGTTGCCATTGTTTTTTGCAATTCTTATCCAGTTAAAATGAATAAGGGGTGTTTTCGAAGTTGATCAATAACATAAAAAAAACCATGGCCTAATGGGACTGATTTTTGTGATTATGGAATTTCAGCTGTAGGGGTCCTTGAACCTATATTCTGAGTTAACTTTATTCTGTAAAAATGCCATTTTCATTAAGATAATATTACACTGATTTGTCAATGGATTCAGAGACTGTTCTCATTGCCTGTTCTCAGGGTGCAGTCTGGTATTCAACCTAGTTAACACAGAGGTGCATGGGTGTTGTTGTTTGTTGGAGTGTACTTTGGCCGTTCAGCTGAGCCCCTGGATTAGTCTTTTGCTCAAATCTATTACATGACAGTCTCTGCTTTCCAGCAGATCTTTAAACCTCGACATCTGAAATGTTTTGGAAACGCATCATTGTAGGATCAAAGACCACAATAGTATTGTTAGTTTAAATGCCACATGGACCTTTCCTACTGAGCAAAAACTGGTTGAATCAAGGTTTCCACGTCATTTCATCAAAAATAATTAAATGTGATGATGTTCTGTGGGAAACGGATTGGATTTTCAAAAGGTCATCAATGTAGGGGAATTTAGTATTTTTTTCAACAAACTTTTAACCAAATTCCAATGAGATGGGGAAATGTTTGGTTGATTTTAAGTTAAATTCACGTTAGTTGGTAACTCAATCAAAACTCGACGTTGAACTGGCATCTGTGCCCACTGTCCAGTGGGTTGAATAACATGATACAATAATTATTTGAGATATCTGGGGTTAATAATATCCAGAAAATGTATATAGCAGACAGCTAAATATAAATACATTTAAAATCAGCGATAGCTTACTACCAATGATTACCCAATAAATGTTTTTTTTACAGAATTGGCACAGTGGTCTAAGGCACTGCATCTCAGTGCTAGAGGCCTGAGACCCTGGTTCGATTCCTCGATCTCCGGCTGTATCACGATCGGCCGTGATGGGGAGTGAACAATAATACAAATGGTGTGGCTACTCGCTTCTATCTGAGTTGTAGAGGAACACATGTAGTACGGTTTTCAGGTTGTTACTTTGTTCCATTGTAAATTACATAATCATCAAAGGACTTGACAGGTTTGATGCGTTAAAAAGTATCACCCTACCTTGATCGGTAAACTGACACACAGTCATTGCGGTTGAGGTCGGAACATTTCGATGATGTATCAACCTCTCCTGATAAGACGGAATATTTGGTTGTTACACATAAATAATACTCAAACTACAGGTGTACAGAGACTGCTCGCTTCTCCGCAGTAAGGTCAATGACAGCTACAATTTCTACCTTTTTTGGAGTTTAATTAATATTATTTTATTGAACCTTAAAGTGTTTTACATTTAACTGTTGTCAAGTCCACAACTATGCGATAGCATAAGGGTGCCACACTCAAATACACTGCTTTATGTTGCGCTAAAGCTACTTTAGCTAGCGATCTATTTTCTCTGTTTGGTTATAGTAAACAACACATCGTGAACACCATTGTCAGGCATTAGTTCGCAACCTAGGTGGCTCTGTCCATGCCATTACATGCCCTTTCTTTGACATTAACCTGTCTCGCTAACTGAATAGCTTGAGTGTTAGCTGAACCAGCAGGCTTGAGGAGACGAGATCCAGGATCCTTAAATTCAGCTCTGCAAACGTTATGACGTGAAAACACGATCGGTACTCACCAAAATATAGACTTTCGCAGAGCATCTATTGGCATTACTGCCGTTACTTCCAAAAAAGGTCTAAATTAAAAATATTGTTTTGGACCAAGTGCGCATGCGCCAAATCTAAGGCTCCTCAAGCAGCAGTACAGTACAGTATCCAGAAAGGTCAATTATTACATTTTTACTTAGAATTTTTTGGGGGAAGTACATGCCGTACGGAACGGCAGTAATGACGATAGTTGCTCTGCAAAACTCAATATTCTGGTGAGTACCGAACGTATTTTGACATAACGTTTGCAGAGCTGGTTGATGGGACTGAATTGAAGGATCCCTGGGCGTCAGATGAGATCTCGTCTCCTCAAGCCCAGGTACTGGTTCAAGTGTTAGCTAGCTAGCTAATCCTGTTAGCGTTAGTCCTTCGTGCAAACGTAACTAGCTAGTCTAACACTGAGGTGAATGGGAGGACCCAACAGGAGAGTGACTAATCCCTCCCCATGACGTTACCAGCTTTAGCTTGACAGCTTGCTACTAGTCACTAGGTCACTTTCTTAAACTGTCACTGGCTGGTGGGTTTCAGAAGTTAAGTGGCTTTTTACTTTGCTACATTTCTATACCCAAAACTAGTTTGCTTGACTTTGCAGCTGAGGCTCTCCACATTTGACAGCTAACCCAATCAATCATTTTACTATGCTGTCCTAAACAATGCCCTGATTTTGTCTGTTGATTAAGTGTCCTTAATTGGCTTGAGGTCCTCTTAGCTGTAGGCTTTATCTGCAGGTCTTTGCCCAGTGTTTGTGGAAACACTTAAGAGCTTAGCCAAATGGCCTACATTGTATTATTTAATAGGCACAGAGAATTTAGCTGCTCGTGTGACGGGAACTATTAAATCAGTTGGCATGTAGACTGGTAGGAAATGGACATTGGATGTGTTAATGATTAGAATGGAGGTGCGGATTGGGTTAAGATCAAAGAGGTCAAACTCTGCAAGTAACAAGAGCTAAGGGCTGACCAACTCAGCTCCTTGCTCAGTCAACTCTGAACTTTTTGCAAACACTACTTTCTCTGCTGCGGGATACTCAAGTAAACAATTCCTAAAATCAGAAGTTGTCACTGCACAACGGAGCAAATTCATAATTAATATGTGTCATTTTCATTCCTCCTCTTTGTCTCCAGGTTGGCACGATGGCCCAGTCATCAGACAACAAGGTTCTGGTCCTGGGTGTGTTGGCTGGAGCGGCTGGCCTCAGCCTGGGCGCCGTGGCATTGTACAACAGCCGGAGGGCCATGCCACAGAGTGGACACAGTGAGCAGTACCTCAGCAGTAATGACCAGCGGGCGGCTGGAGCCAGTATGGTGGTGGGGGGAATGCTGGGTCAGGCTGAGGTTCTAGATCGTCTCGGAGCCCTGATCCAGTGTGTGTCAGAACTGAAAGATGAGGTTCGGGCGCTAAAGAGTGCCATCCCAAAGCTGCAGGAACACGTGAGGGATGAGCTGAGAGGACGCAGCGGCGTGGCCGAGGGGGGCGTGGCTCGCATCAGGGCAGGCCCACCAAACCGCACTATACCCACACGCAGGAGGAGAGTAGCCAGAGCTGAAGGCCTAAGCTCGGAGGAGGGGGCTGAGAGTGAAGGAGGGTGAGTCCTATCTTTCTCTCTGGCATCGTCAGATGTTGGTTGTTTCAGATACAGGGGGGAAATCCACACGTCAGAATGATTTCATAGAAAAAACAAGGAAATGTTCATAGTATTTGAAATGCCTTTATTTCTATGTTCAATGCAACGGCTCCAAAACTCTGACTTGTTTTGGCATGAGGTCTCATTTAAAATGTCCTACAATGATTCACTCATGATGATATGATTGTAGTTTGCTACATAATCGTCTCTGTCCAAGCATCCACCACACCCTTTGGCCTTTTATACTCAAATTCTGGTTTCCTCTTTGCCAGCTGCACCACCTTAACTATCCCACCTGTACTTGATCAATATCTTAATAAGCCAAATTCACATGCTCACCCTGCATCACCAGACTTTTTGATTTGCTCAGTCAATATATGTGGTAAAATAAGAAGTACTGTATGTGAATGTGCCTGGGGTGTCAGAGAGTGGAATCTAGCGCCACACGCCCAGTCATCCTCCATCTACAGCCAAATACATTGATCACACGCCAGGCTTGGAATAACATAAACAACAGATGTCTGCTTTTAAATGCACTGCCTCTTAAAATTCCTCTTTATGAAAACAATATATTAACAGGTAAGTAGTGACTATTAAAACAAGGCACTTGTGTTAACAGTCAGGCCTAACTTGCACAGCTTTTCTTGTACATGAATGCATTCAGAATGTCTTCCTGTCTCAAAGCTTTGTGGGAAATTTCCGGCCTATTGCTTGATATTCATATTATTCACATAGGCTACTGTAGCTTTTTAAGATTTTTTTATTTTTTTATGGGCTGGATCATGTTTAATATTGCAGTCTGCATCATTTCTAATCCCCCATATATTTTTGGGGTATATACAGTTGAAGTCGGAAGTTTACATACACTTAGGTTGGAGTCATTAAAACTTTTCAACCACTCTACAAATGTCTTGTTAACAAACTATAGTTTTGGAAAGTCGATTAGGACATCTACTTTGTGCATGACACAAGTCATTTTTCCAACAATTGTTTACAGACAGATTATTTCACTTATAATTCACTGTATCACAATTCCAGTGGGTCAGAAGTTTGCACACACTAAGTTGACTGTGCCTTTAAACAACTTGGAAAATTCCAGAAAATTATGTCATGGCTTTAGAAGCTTCTGATAGGCTAATTGACATCATTTGATTCAATTGGAGGTGTACCTGTGGATCTATTTCAAGGCCTACTTTCAAACTCAGTGCCTCTTTGCTTGACATCATGGGAAAATGAAAAGAAATCAGCCAAGACCTCAGAAAACAATTGTAGACCTCCACAAGTCTGGTTCATCCTTGGGAGCAATTTCTAAATGCCTGAAGGTACCACGTTCATCTGTACAAACAATAGTACGCAAGTATAAACACCATGGGGCCACGCAGCCGTCATACCGCGCAGGAAGGAGATGCGTTCTGTCTCCTAGAGATGAACGTACTTTGGTGCGAAAAGTGCAAATCAATCCCAGAACAACAGCAAAGGACCTTGTGAAGATGCTGGAGGAAACAGGTACAAAGTATCTATATCCACAGTAAAACAAGTCCTATATCGACATAACCTGAAAGGCCGCTCAGCAAGGAAGAAGCCACTGCTCCAAAACCGCCATAAAAAAGCCAGACTACGGTTTGCAACTGCACATGGGGACAAAGATGGTACTTTTTGGAGAAATGTCCTCTGGTCTGATGAAACAAAAATAGAACTGTTTGGCCATAATAACCATCGTTATGTTTGGAGGAGAAAGGGGGAGGCGTGCAAGCCAAAGAACACCATCCCAACCGTGAAGCACAGGGGTGGCAGCATCATGTTGTGGGGGTGCTTTGATGCAGGAGGGACTGGTGCACTTCACAAAATAGATGGCATCATGAGGTAGGAAAATTATGTGGATATATTGAAGCAACTTCTCAAGACATCAGTCAGGAAGTTAAAGCTTGGTCACAAATGGGTCTTCCAAATGGACAATGACCCCAAGCATACTTCCAAAGTTGTGGCAAAATGGCTTAAGGACAACAAAGTCAAGGTATTGGAGTGGCCATCACAAAGCCCTGACCTCAATCCCATAGAACATTTGTGGGCAGAACAGAAAAGGCGTGTGTGAGCAAGGAGGCCTACAAACCTGACTCAGTTACACCAGCTCTATCAGGAGGAATGGACCAAAATTCACCCAACTTATTGTGGGATGCTTGTGGAAAGCTACCTGAAACGTTTCACCCAAGTTAAACAATTTAAAGGCAATGCTACCAAATGTGAATTGAGTATTTGTTAACTTCTGACCCACTGGGAATGTGATGAAATAAATAAAAGCTTAAATAAATCTCTCTACTATTATTCTGACATTTCACATTCTTGAAATAAAGTGGTGATCCTAACTGACCTAAGACAGGGAATTTTTACTAGGTTTAAATGTCAGGAATTGTGAAATTGAGTTTAAATGTATTTGGCTAAGGTGTATGTAAACTTCCCACTTCAACTGTGTGTGTGTGTGTGTGTATATATATATATATATATATATATATATATATATATATATATATATATATATATATATATATATATATATATATATATATATATATATATATATATTTATTTATTTATTTCCCGCAAACCCTACCTCCCCTATTTTGGGGAGTACACTAATAAACAATAACACTTGTGTTTCTACTTCCAGCTTATACATACTTTCAGGACCCTGTCTTTCAAAGATAATTTGTGAAAATCCAAATAACTTCACAGACCTTCATTGTAAAGGGTTTAAAGACTGTTTCCCATGCTTGTTCAATGAACCATAAACAATTATTGAACATGCACCTGTGGAATGGTCATTAAGACACTAACAGCTTACAGACGGTAGGCAGGCAGTTAAGGTCATAATTATGAAAACTTAAGAGACCTTTCTACTGACTCTGAAAAACACCAAAACAAAGATGCCCAGGGTCCCTGCTCATATGCGTGAACGTGCCTTAGGCATGCTGCAAGGAGGCATGAGGACTGCAGATGTGGCCAGGGCAATAAATTGCAATGTCCGTACTGTGAGACGCCTAAGACACCGCTACAGCGAGACAGGACGGACAGCTGATCGTCCTCGCAGTGGCAGACCACGTGTAACAACACCTGCACAGGATTGGTACATCCGAACATTACACCTGCGGGTCAGGTACAGGATGGCACCAACAACTGCCCGAGTTACCACAGGAACACACAATCCCTCCATCAGTCATCAGACTGTCCGCAATAGGCTGAGTTGAGGCTGGACTGAGGGCTTGTTCACCTGTTGTAAGGCAGGTCCTCACCAGACATCACCGGCAAAAACGTCGCTATGGGCACAAACCCACCCGTCGCTGGACCAGACAGGACTGGCAAAAAGTGTTCTTCACTGACGTGTCGCGTTCTTGTCTCACAACGGGTGATGGTCGGATTCGCGTTAATCGTCGAAGGAATGAGCGCTACACCGAGGCCTGTACTCTAGAGGGGATCGATTTGGAGGTGGAGGGTCCGTCATAGTCTAGGGCAGTGTGTCACTGCATCATCAGACTGAACTTGTTGTCATTGCAGGCAATCTCAAGGCTGTGCGTTACAGGGAAGACATCCTCCTCCCTCACGTGATACACTTCCTGCAGGCTCATCCTGACATGACCCTCCAGCATGACAATGCCACCAGCCATACTGCTCGTTCTGTGCGTGATTTCCTGCAAGACAGGAATGTCCGTGTTCTGCCATGGCCAGCGTAGAGCTCGGATCTCATTCCCATTGAGCACGTCTGGGACCTGTTGGATCGGAGGGTGAGGGCTAGGGCCATTACCCCGAAAAATGTCCAGGAACTTGCAGGTGCCTTGGTGGAAGAGTGGGGTAACATCTCAGAGCAAGAACTGGCAAATCTGGTGCAGTCCATGAGGAGGAGATGCACTGCAGTACTTAATGCAGCTGGTGGCCACACCAGATTCTGACTGTTGCTTTGGATTTTGACCCCCCCTTTGTTCAGGGACACATTATTCAATTTCTGTTAGTTACATGTCTATGGAGCTTGTTCAGTTTGTCTCAGTTGTTGAATCTTGTTATGTTCATACAAATATTTCCACATGTTATTTTTGCTGAAACTAAACGCAGTTGACTGAGAGGATCTTGTTTCCTTTTTTGCTGAGTTTATATACATTTTACGGACACTATCTATTTCACAATAGTTATATTTTGTTTGTTTTTAGTCTACTGTAGCTTATTTTAAAAAAAATTGCAATCTGTTTTTTCATCTCTTGCGGTTAGAAAAACCTAGAATGAGGAATTACGTTTTATGCACATTTCTGTTTTTATTGAGTAGAGTAAATCTGAACGTTGCATTTTTTATTCATTTATTTTACCAGGGTTAATTAACTGAACACATTCTTATTTACAGCAATGACTTGGGGAATAATTACTGGCGACTGAATGAGCCAATTGGAAGCTGTGGATGATTAGGTGGCCATGATGGTTTGAGGGACAGATTGGGGATTTAGCCAGGACACCAGGGTTAACACCCTACTCTTACTATAAGTGCCATGGGATCTTTAGTGACCACAGAGAGTCAGAACACCCGTTTAACGTCCCATCTGAAAGATGGCACCCAACACAGGGCAATGACCCAAATCTCTGCCCTGGGGCATTGGTATATATTTTGAGAGACCAGAGGAAAGAGTGCCTCCTACTGGCCCTCCAATACCACTTCCAGCACAGTCTCCGTTGGGTATGAGGATTACTCTGACGTTGCGACATGAATTACATAACGGGCGTCCAAGTTATGGCTTTCCCTTTTTCATGTCCAATAAACATGATTTTTGTAACTAGAAACCCCCAACAGATGGTTTCTAAAACCATAATTGCATTCTTCCACGATGTCCCATTTACACCAAACAGAACAGAAAAGATGAGTGAGGCTATTCTGTTACGCGTATTCACAGAATGGTCTTGATCTCTGGAAAAAAACAAAAAACATATTAAAGCGTGTCTGATGTTTTCTAGTGGTGAATATAGAAAAGGGTAGAACAGTAGTGATGTTCTGAGACTTCCCCTGAAACGAGAATGCTGTGGATTAATCACTTGTTGTCGCGTTGCAGGACTTAGCTCTTGACTATGAGAGCATCACCTGGATGGACTTTTCCTGTACTTTCACTAAGCATGCGTAAATTAGTGTGCCAAGAAAAAGAGGCACCCTACCTGGCCTGGCTCGGCATCTAAACCCGGCAAAGTGGGCGGGGCAGAGGAGTGTAATGGGCTGCAGATCAGAGCTGGATCATGGCACCTCCCCCAGTTAGGTTAGCTCCAGATTTGTATCCTGGCAGAAATCTAGCAGTCGCCTGGGTGCGTATTCTAGTTGTACCGACATAACAAGCAGGCCAACAGCCAGCCAGAACACTCCGGGTAGTTAATTACTGTTTGTGTTTTGCTGTCTTCAGTGTGTCTGTCTCTTTGGCTTTGCCTCTCGGTTTACAGACTTTAAAGTCCTTAGTTTGCATTCTTACTCAGGCCATAACTTACTGTATGTTGTAGTAGTTAGACTGATGGAATCAGGCCATATTTGAGTGATACAATAATCAGGTGGTCTATTGTAAAGCGTACTACTCTCCTATCTTTGTAGTGAAAAAGCTCATAGACTGGAAGTTTAGGCCTAATATCTAAGTTTCATACGGTATAAATTACTGTATCACACGAGGACTAGGTTATATCAGGTCATCGGTTCTCTCCCACCTCTGTTATCAATGGAGTTTCGTTTATCCTCCTCCCTGTTGGAGAAAGAGATGCAGACCGAAGTATGGTGCCTCAGCCTGCCCTCCAGCAACTTGCTTTGAGTGGCAGCTGTCGGCCCCATCAAATGTTCTAAATTACATCCCGGGTTATTATGGTTTGAAAGAAATCAAATCACGCACACACCTACCGTAATTAAAGCGCCTTTCCCTCTCCCCTGTGATTTGTTAGAGCGGGAAGGGGGTGAAGGTGCAATGGACAAATTCTAGCCCTTAGGGAATGCGTGGCACTCACCCAGAGGTGCCAGCTACACCCATAGACCTCACACCACCTGCATTTAAAGAGCTTTGGCTGTCTGTTGCACCGTGGCTTGGAACTGTAGGAAATAACAGCACTTGACTATATCCTTCACTGCTGAGTTATCTTTATTAGAAAAACCATGCTACGGTGTGGCAGGCTTCATGCTTTTTAGTGTTCTCGCTGATTTTTAAATGTTTACATTTTGGCAATGATTGATGGAGTTTAGAATGCAATGATTTATGTAATTTAGAGGCATGTCCTACAGCTGAGCCCCCCCCCCCCCCCAAAGTTTCTATATATAAAATAAATAAAACCATTTGTTTTTGGTCAAAAAGTACTCTAAAATCAGGCGAGGGTTTGGGCTGCAGGGATGTCCTCGTCCCATCGCGCGCTAGCGACTCCTGTGGCGGGCCGGGCGCAGTGCACTCTGACACAGTAGCCAGGCGCACGGTGTCTCTTCCGTGTTAAGTGGGCATTGTGTCAAGAATTAGTGCGGCTTGGTTGTGTTTCAGAGGACGCACGATTCTCGACCTTTACCTCTCCCGAGTCTGTACGGGAGTTGCAGCGATTGGACAAGATTGTAACGACCAATTGAATACCATGAAATTGGGTAAATAAAAAAGAAAATTCGCACCATGACCAGCGGTGATATATTTGCAGGTTGTGTTGGGTCTTGCTGAAACACGAAGCGGCTATAATGGGGTACAGACAATACGCCGTACCTCACAGACGTGTGACAATATATATGTCATTTAGCAGATGTTTTTTTCCAAATCTCCTAACAGTCATGCATCTATACATTTTACGTATGGGGGGGTCCTGGGATTCGACCCACTACCCTGACATTACAAGCACCATTCTCTACCAACTGAGCTTACAAAGGACCACAAAGAAGGCGGCTCAATTATTGGAGCAGGTCAAAGTTGATAAGGATTGTGTTTGCTCAGTTCAGCAACACACACTCGCAAGGTGGAGCGCTCAAACAGTTTGCACCGTTCACTTTTCATTTGTCAAAACCGCTTCCTCGAACTTCCCACCTCAACCGAGCAAGCCCATCAATCTCCCAGTCTGTATGCCGAGCTGTCAAAGGTCTCATTGTAAAGTGTCATGTCGGAACTTGTCATTCCTCAAACAGTTCCCACTGCCGTTTATCCACGTCATGCTGTTTTCCCGTAGCTAGAGGACATTATAACGTTTCGTGTTTTAAAATGATAGCGTTTGGCATTGGATAGTTGCTGATTTTTAAGGAGAAGACTTTTGTTTATTTAGTAACGGGCATGTCTGATCACACACACTGAGAGGTTTTTCAAGTGAAAAATGACCTTGTCTGTCTTTTGTAATTAAAAGCTTAGAATGTAAAAAATGATTTAGTGATGAGTGTCCAGGCCAGTCACATTATATCTCTCTCAGTCTTTCGCATTCTGAACTTCATGGAGGGAGACGGATGTACCCGAGATACAGTATTTTCCCCTAGAAAGTAGGCCTACATGTTATTAAATTAAAATCTTGCATCCAAATCACTGTTGACTTTCTGATACCCCCATTCCTGTGAATTTCCCGGCAGTTTACCTTCTACGTATAGTAAGTATGTCTGCAGGGCATGGTAGACCCCTCCTCTGCCCTCCACCTGCATACTGTACCACTTGGACTGTGACCACCCACTACTCCCCCTCCCCCATTGTCACAGTTTCCTTTCAGTTCTCTTTTAGCGTAACACTAACGTGCTTGGCTCCAGGCTTCCCTATTATGCTCCATTAGTATCACATTTTATTTGTCACGTGCTTTGCGTACAACCGGTGTGGACTAACCGTGAAATGCTTACGCGCCCTTCCCAACAATGCAGAGAGAAAGAAAATAAAAGATGGAAAAGTAAAACCCGTAATAATAGATACACAATGAGTAACGATAACTTTACTTTTTCCACTTTTTTTTTTTTTACGTTAGTCTTATTCTAAAATGTATTAAATCGTCTTTTTCCCCAATCTACCCCACAAATACAAAGCAAAAAATGTTTTTTAAAATATTTTTTTAAATGTATTAAAAATAAAATTATGTTTACATGAGAGCCTTTACTCAGTACTCTGTTGAAGCACCTTTGGCAGCGATTACAGCCTCGAATCTTCTTAGGAATGACGCTACAAGCTTGGCACACCTGTATTTGGGGAGTTGATCACATTGTTCTCCGCAGATCCTCTCAAGATCTGTCAGGTTAGATGGGGAGTGTCGCTGCACAGCTATTTTCAGATCTCTCCAGAGATGTTTGATCAGGTTCAAGTCCAGGCTCTGGCTCGGCCACTCGAGGCTTGTCCTGTTGGAAGGTGAACCTTCGTCCCAGTCTGAGAACCTGCTCCAGAGTGCTCAGGACATCTGTATTTTGCTCCATTCATCTTTGCCTCTCCTGACTAGTCTCCGAGTCTCTGCCGCTGAAAAACAACCCTACAGCATGACGCTGCTACCGCCATGCTTCACCGAATGGGATGGTATTGGCCAGATGATGAGCTGTGCATGGTTTCCTCGACTTGATATTTGGCATTCATGGCAAAGATTTTTATCTTGGTTTCATCAGACCAGAGAATCTTGTTTGTCATGGTCAGAGTCCTTTTGGTGACTTTTGACAAACTCCAAGTGGGCTGTCATGTGTCTTTACCAGAGGTGTGGATTTTTTTCTGGTCACTTTACCATAAAGACCTGATTGGTGTATTGCTGCAAAGATAGTTCTCCCATCTCCACAGAAGAACTCTAGAGCTCTGTCAGAGTGACCATCAGGTTTTTGGTCACTTCCCTGACCAAGTCCCTTTTCCCCCGATTACTCAGTTTGGCTGGGGGGCCAGCTCTAGGAAGAGTATTGGTGGTTCTGAACTTCTGAACACTCTTAAAGGGAGTGCTCCTAATCTCAGCTTGTTACCTATATAAAAGACACCTGTCCACAGAAGCAATCAATCAATCAGATTCCAAACTCTTCACCATGGCCAAGACCAAAGAGCTCTCCAAGGATGTCAGGGACAAGATTGTAGACCTACACAAGGCTGGAAGGGGCTACAAGACCATCGCCAAGCAGCTTGATGAGAAGGTGACAACAGTTGGTGCGATTATTCGCAAATGGAAGAAACACAAAAGAACTGTCAATCTCCCTCGGCCTGGGGCTCCATGCAAGATCTCACCTCGTGGAGTTGCAATGATCAAGAGAACGGTGAGGAATCAGCCCAGAACTACACGGGAGGATCTTGTCAATGATCTCAAGGCAGCTGGGACCATAGTCACCAAGAAAACAACTGGTAACACATTACGCCGTGAAGGACTGAAATCCTGCAGCGCCTGCAAGGTCCCCCTGCTCAAGAAAGCACATATACATGCCCGTCTGAAGTTTGCCAATGAACATCTGAATGATTCAGAGGACAACTGGGTGAAAGTGTTGTGGTCAGATGAGACCAAAATGGAGCTCTTTGGCATCAACTCAACTCGCCGTGTATGGAGGAGGAGGAATGCTGCCTATGACCCCAAGAACACCATCCCCACCGTCAAACATGGAGGTGGAAACATTATGCTTTGGGGGTGTTTTTCTGCTAAGGGGACAGGACAACTTCACCGCATCAAAGGGACGATGGACGGGGCCATGTACCGTCAAATCTTGGGTGAGAACCTCCTTCCCTCAGCCAGGGCATTGAAAATGGGTCGTGGATGGGTATTCCAGCATGACAATGACCTAAAACACACGGCCAAGTCAACAAAGGAGTGGCTCAAGAAGAAGCACATTAAGGTCCTGGAGTGGCCTAGCCAGTCTCCAGACCTTAATCCCATAGAAAATCTGTGGAGGGAGCTGAAGGTTCGAGTTGCCAAACGTCAGCCTCAAAACCTTAATGACTTGGAGAAGATCTGCAAAGAGGAGTGGGACAAAATCCCTCCTGAGATGTGTGCAAACCTGGTGGCCAACTACAAGAAACGTCTGACCTCTGTGATTGCCAACAAGGGTTTTGCCACCCAAGTACTAAGTCATGTTTTGCAGAGGGGTCAAATACTTATTTCCCTCATTAAAATGTAAATCAATTTATAACATTTTTGACATGCGTTTTTCTGGATTTTTTTGTGGTTATTCTGTCTCTCATTGTTCAAATAAACCTACCATTAAAATTATAGCCTGATCATTTCTTTTTCAGTGGGCAAACGTACAAAATCAACAGGGGATCAAATACTTTTTTCCCTCACTGTATATGTACATATTCTCATTCACCCCTTTAAATGTGTGTATTAGGTAGTTGTTGGGGAATTGTTAGATATTACTGCACTGTCAGAACTAGAAGCACAAGCATAGAAGCTAACCATGTGTATGTGACCAATAAGATTTGATTAGTTTGCAAGCCCTGACACATCCGAGAGCGACAGAGCCGGTGTAGTAGTCCAGTATAGTCGCTTTTCCTATTTGATGGTTCGTTGGAGGGCGTAGCAGGATTTCTTAAGTGTCCAGGTTAGTTCATGCGCCTTGGAAGCGGCAGTTCTAGCCTTTCTCTCAGTGTGGATGTTGCCTGTAATTCATGGCTTCTGGTTGGGATATGTACGTACGGTCACTGTGGGGATTATGTCATCGAGGCACTTATTAACCTTTCTGGCGCAGGCTTTCCGCTAGCGACCCACCTCGACAACATCCGGTGAAATTGCAGAGCGTCAAATTCAAAATACAGAAATAGTCATAATAAACATTCATAAAAATAAAAGTGTTATACATCGGCGGGAAATATGAACTTCTTGTTAATCCAGACGCTTTGTCAGATTTCAAAAAGGCTTTATGGCGAAAGCGTACCATGCGATTATCTGAGGACAGCGCCCCGCTTACAAAAGCATACAAACCTTGTCCAACCAAGTAGAGGAGTCACGAAAGTCAGAAATGGCGATAAATGTAATCACTTACCTTTTGAAGATCTTCATCTGGTTTCAGTCACAACAGTCCCAGCTACACAATAAATGTTTTATGTTCGAAGAAGTCCCTCTTTATATCCCAAAAACTCAGTTTTGTTGGCGCGTTTTGTTCAGTAATCCACTGGCTCAAATGCGTTCAAAACATGCAGACGAATACATCCTAATAGTACCGGTAAAGTTCGTCGAAGCATGTCTATAATTAATCCTCAGGTTGTCAATTGTCTAAATAATCTATAATATTTCAACCGGACAATAGTGTATTCAATAGAAAGAAAAAACAACGAAGGGCGTGCACTCGGTCACGAGCGCAAACCAGCACTGCGTGATTCTACAGTCCACTGACAGAAAGGTCTCATTCTTCTTCATTTTTCAGACAACAAGCTGGAAACAATGTCTAAAGACTGTTAACATCTAGTGGAAGCTATAGGAACTGCAATCTGGGTCCTACTCCATTAGATACTCTATAGGCATTCAATTGAAAACTACCCACATCAAAAAAATCCCACTTCCTGGATGGATTTTCCTCAGGTTTTCGCCTGCCATATCAGGTCTGTTATACTCAGACATTATTTTAACAGTTTTGGAAACGTTAGTGTTTTCTATTCAAATCTACCAATTATATGCATATCCTAGCTTCTGGGCCTGAGTAACAGGCAGTTTACTTTGGGCACGCTTCTCATCCAGACGTCGAAATACTGCCCCCAAGCCATTAGAAGTTATTAATGAAGCCGATTACTGATGTTGTAAACTCCTCAATGCCATCAGATGTGTCCTGGAACATATGTGACCGACCGGCTCGATTCGGTCTTATTTTGCAACATTTGAAATGGTGTTTTTCTACATTGGATTAAAGTAGAGATTCAGAGCTAGGAAATTGTATATCAAACACCACAGTTGAGGAACAATGGGAAAGTAAATCTGCTTTGAAAGTTGATAAACTTGTAACTCCACTTTTGAGAAAATGGCACTTGAATGTTTTGGTAAGCCTTTTTTACACCCATTCAGCATCGTTCACACCCTGTTAAGCCTTGGCCCCGCCCATCTCTTTGAGGATTCACATGTGAGGCCATGTACTAAACAATCAAAGATTTGAAGACTATTCGTAAAGTCAAGCTCCCAAGCTAACTGGCTAACGTTGGATAGCTTGCTCGCTACTTCCAGACACATGTGAGAAAAGCTGACTCTGACCTTTTTACTCGCCCTAGCAGTGCTGGTTAGGCTGTTTTTATTTTATCCAGAGCGTTGGTGACTGTAACTGTATTGCTGGCAAAAATGTAATTATGCTTTTTTTTGCCAACGTTTACTGACACTGGCCATATTCAACGGGTGTTGAGCGTTCATAAATTTGTCAGTTCTTCTGCGCTGAAATCGGAGAAGATAGCCAGTGCGAATTTACCAGTTAGGTCTATCGACAGTTGTCGCAGTGACATCATGAACGTTCTATTGAAATGCTTACTTGCATATTGGAGTCTTTTGTTTAGATCTGTACTTAGCTAGCTAAATAATTAACCTTAATCCCAATTCATAACGTTACTACCCTGCATGAATCTGCAGGTAGCTAACCAACCAGGTTCAATGTTAGCTAGCTAGCTAACATTAGGCTATAACTAGCGATGCAAATGGCTCTGAGGTACAAACATTACTACACATACATAATGTTAGATAGCAAGCCAGCCAGCTAACGTTAGCTAGCTACCTAACAGTACGCTTAAACTTGAAATGTAAACTACTTTCTGACAATTTGAAACGTGTAATATCTGAAAATGTAGCTAGCTAGACTCTCTTATCCGTATACATGGATGGACGCATCTCCCTCTCTGTCATGGATGCCATGGCTGCCCTTAGTTTGAAAATGTAATCCAGAGACAGGTGTTTTTTTAAAGCCTTCTGTGTGTTCTCTTTTCAACTTCCTCTGTGTATTTGCAATCAAAGGCCAGAATTTTCTCCATCTCCTTAGCTATCATACTCTTATTCCACCATCTCGATCCACTGATTTCAAAAGTCGGTCCTCCAGAAAGTGGAGAGCAACACGATTTTGAAAAAAAAAGAAATACACATTTGTTCAAGTGGCTCACCTGTGAAGTAGTGACATACGCCTAGTTTCCTGAAACCAGTCCCATATTTGGTCTTGGCAAGACTTTTGACCGTGGCATTTACAAATACATTCATTTGGTGCAAAGGGTAAAGTAGCATTACATCAAGGTGCAGGCCAACTTTTGCATCATGTTTAGGCCTGTATTACACTAATTAGTGTGTGCTCTACACATACGGTGTGGTTAAAAACATTGGACCCAGATGATCGGTGATTGGTGGCCCTAAAGGTGTTAAGTACTGTCACTGTTTCATCAAAGTAGTTAGAGCAAATGTATTTCCTCCATTCATTGCAAATATGCTCCACAACCACTGTGATGGCATGCCAACATTACTGGAATGTTCTATGTATTCACAGTGCATATCAATCTATGGAGCCAGTGCTGAAAATGGCCAATTGGCCCCTTGAAGTTTTTAAGCGGTCGCATGTTGCCTTACCCTTTCCCCTCGTCCCCTAACTAGACCCAAGTCAAACTGGCACGGCACACAGTCAAGGTACAGTTGGCCGTGTGTGTGTTTTAATTTTTTTCTTTTTATTCGTTTTTTTAACACAGTGTTGAAATAGGACCACAGGCCCTGTGATGTTTGTTCTATAAATGGAGGGCGGATAATGATGGTATATAAACACACACATGAATGTATCCTGTCTTTTTTTTTTCTGTTTCAACTCCAGTGATTCATGGGCCATGGAATGGCGTTACAGGAATGCCCTGATCACTCAGTACTACCCGTTGCTGTCTCTCTCACCACTTTCCATTGAGTAAACAAGCGCAGGGAGGGAAAGGAGAGGGCTGAATGAATGGAAGTATAAACGGATCAATCAGTATACAAACAAATGGATGTAAGACAATGCATTGGGGTTCTCTCCCCTAAGGATCTAGATACACTAACTTTTTCAGTTGGTGGCACCAGCACATGATTTTGGTCGCACCAATTAAAAAAAAAAAAAAATCTAAAATAGTTGATAATGACCTGGCCTGTGTCCCATAATGTGCCTGCATTCCATACAGATCCAAGCTAATAACGACTAGCCGTCTTTTAAGGTAGCATGCCCTTGTCTTCTTACATTGATTTGGATACTGTAACAGCAAAGAAAATATACTTAAAATAAAGTGCAAAATGTATTTATTGCCGATTTCAAAGTGCCATGTTTCATTTTCTGTGAAATCCTCTAGAGGGCAGGATTTGAAAAAATATACTTAATACCAAAACGATACTATGGCAAAAAACAAAACAAATGGGTGAAGGACTGATTTTTATATATATATTTTATTTTATTTTAATTTCCATACTCCGAAACACGCTTTTTTTTTTAAATATAAAGAACTGAATTGGATGTTCCAAGTCCATAGCAATGCTTTTAAACCACATCAGGGGACCAGTTGTTAGAATATCTTAATATTTTAATTCAGGTGCGCACCAGCCAAACAGTTGAGTTTGTCTAGCTGTGTTTTTGCAGCGCATTTTTAATGGAGTTTTCGGAACAAACTGTCCACTGGATTGATGCAAATAATCATGATTCTGTCAGGTAGGCATAGGCTACTTTGTGGTTACCTTTTGAATTGGCTTTTCATCTACCTGAAAATGGTAATGCCATCATTAGCATCG
This sequence comes from Salvelinus fontinalis, assembly GCF_029448725.1. Classification (NCBI taxonomy): domain Eukaryota; kingdom Metazoa; phylum Chordata; class Actinopteri; order Salmoniformes; family Salmonidae; genus Salvelinus; species Salvelinus fontinalis. The sequence goes on along the minus strand of NC_074701.1, from coordinate 11,408,423 downwards.
CTAACGGCTACAGAAAGTAGCACACCGCACACAGCAATTGTTTCAGTAATTTATAGGAAAAAAAACAAGTTGAAGCCAACATTCAATGTTGTCTTGCCCATAATATCTGCACATGGTTTTACACAAGTGCAATAGACAACCGCAGACCTGGTTTGCGTACCCATTCTTACCTTAGCATTTACTGGTAGATATAACTTGCAACATATTTCTTACTGCTTTCCTACCCCAACTGCTGTCGGTCTTCGCTCCACGGAACAACCAGCTGTTTGAGAGCTGCGCACTCTCTCCGCCCAACATATTATCTTTCGGCTATAAATGTGCAACGCGCATGTGATCATAATTAATCAACCTAATGAATGAACAGCTTCGGGAATCCATATAAAAAATGTAAAAATCTATTATATAGCCTAGATTAAAAATAGCATTATTACAATATTTTTTTCACTGGCCCATGCTGGCCACTGACGGGATGATCGACTGACCCGGAAGGGTTTCCCAAACATCCCGTGTTGAGCACTGACACACAGACGGGGATTCCCGTACTGTTGTTGCCTCTTCATAAAGTTGGTTTAAGTTTGGTCATTTGCACATTTACTGTTTGAATAAATCATGATGATTAAAAAAAAAGTGAATTATGAGCTAAAAAACTAACGTGTCCAGGGAAAATGTTCAATTGGCACTCTTGCAACAACTTAAAATCAGTGTCGCACTGCAAAGTCAAACTGCATTCGTAAAGTATTCAGACCCCTTCACTTTTTCCACATTTTGTTATGTTACAGCCTTATTCAAAAATGAATACCTCATAATGACAAAGCAAACGCGGAAATATCACATTTACTTGGTTTCAGACCCTTTACTCAGTACTTTGTTGAAGCACCTTTGGCAGTGATTACATCCTCGAGTCTTCGTGGCATTGACGCTACAAGCTTGGCACACCTGTATTTGGGGAGTTTCTCCCCTTCTTCTCTGTAGAACCTCAAGCTCTGCTAGTCTGGATGGGGAGCGTCGCTGCCCAGCTATTTTCAGGTCTCTCCAGAGATGTTCGATCGGGTTCAAGTCCGGGCTCTGGCTGGGCCACTGGGCCACATACAGAGACTTACTCAAGGACATACAGAGTCCCGAAGAAATTCCTGCGTTGTCTTGGGTGTGTGCTTAAGGTCGTTGTCCTTTTGGAAGGTGAACCTTCGCCCCAGTCTGCGGTCTTGGAGCAGGCTTTCATCAAGGATCTCTCTGTACTTTGCTCCTTTCATCTTTGCCTCGATCCTGACTAGTCTACCAGTCCCTGCCGCTGAAAAACATCCCCACAGCATGATGCTTCCACCACCATTCTTCACCGTAGGGATGGTGCCAGGTTTCCTCCAGACGAGACGCTTGGGATTCAGGCCAAAGTGTTCAATCTTGGTTTCATCACGGTCTGAGAATCTTGTTTCCCAATGGTCTGAGAGTCCTTTAGGTGCCTTTTTTGGCAAACTCTAAGTGGGCTGTCATATGCCTACCTTAAAGGTCTGATTGGTGGTGTGCTGCAGAGATGATTGTCCTTCTGTCACTGGAACTTTGTTAGTGACCATCGGGTTCTTGATCACCTCCATTACCAAGGCCCTTCCCCCCCGATTGCACAGTTTTCCCAGGCAGCCAGCTCTAGGAAGAGTCTTGGTGGTTCCAAACTTCTTCCATTTAAGAATGATGGAGGCTGTGTTCTTGGGGACCTTAAATGTTGCAGACATGTTTTTGTACCCTTCCGCAGATCTGTGCCTCAAAACAATCCTGTCTTGGATCTCTACGGACAATTCCTTCAACCTCTTGGCTTGGTTTTTGCTCTGACATGCACTTTCAACAGTGGGACCACAACAGTATAGACTGGTGTGTACCATTTACAAATCATGTCCAATCATTTGACTTTACCCCAGGTGGAAACCAATCAAGTTGTAGAAGCATGTCAAGGATGATCAATGGAAACAGGATGCACCTGAGCTCAATTTCGGGTCTCATGGCAAAGGGTCTGAATACTTTTCTAAATAAGGTATTTCTGTTTTTGCTTTGTCATTGTGGGGTAATGTGTGTAGATTGACGAGAGACATGTATTTAATACATTTTAGACTAAGGCTGAAACGTAAAACAATTTGGAAAAGGTCAAGGGGTCTGAATACTTTCCGAATGCTCTGTAAATGGGTTCAGCACCAGCTTGCAGGTTTGGAGCTTACTCTGAGGTCACTGTGCAGAGATTAGGAATCTGGGTTTGTAAACAAGGCCACAGCTCCAGATCCCAGGAACGCCAATGGCCAGTGAACTGTACCCTGTGGTACACCGGTTCTATGTCTATTCATTAAAATGTTGTAATCTGTTTTTTAGGATAAAGATCATCAATTATCTATCTTGTCAGATTCATTCATTCCCTCTTCGTATGTTTCCCCCACATTTTTGTTAGAATTTTTAGATGTTGTATTTAACAAGTCTTACTCTATTTTGGTAACACGAGATAATTCATTTTAGAATGAATGTCTTGTGACTCAATCGGCCGGGCTTTTCACTGTGTGTTGTGTGAGTGAGTGGGCTAGGTTCTTGGCTAGGGCCGCAGTGTGTTTGCTTTCTTCTGCTGAGAGGTGTGTGTGTGGACAGATTAAGAGCTGTGGTCTCGAGCAAACAGCGGCATTAAAGCAACAAGCAGAGGGAGTCTGAGCTAACATGCTGGGCTCGTTGGCCACACAAATGGCAGAGGAGAGATTGACAGCAGCATAATCCCAACATAAAGCACCTCCATGACTGGGTGTGTTTCCATTTTTACTCAGTGGTCCAATTAGATTGGAAAATGGGGGAAAATAGGCCTATAGCCATGATATTCTTGCATTGCATCGACCTTTGGTTGTCTATTTCAAGACAACAAGTGACACACTATCCCGGAAGTTTTAGGTGTTGGATTTTCTTAACTTTTCTGAGGCATTGGGTAGGCGTTGTTTGAGAAGGTTGTTATAGGCAGCCTAAGTAAGAGACCGAAGCATTCCATCATTGCTTAGTCATGTTGTTACAACGTCATTGGATTTTACTGCCTGCCCCACGGAGAAGCAATGTTGCTGTTTTCCTGCATATACTGTACTTTTGGCTCCTCTGGCACAGACTTAAAGCTGCAGTATGTAACTTTTTGGGTGACCTGGCCAAATGTGCATAGAAATGTGCGTTAGTTCTGTCCTTCTCATTAAAAGCAATTCTAAGAAGCGGTAGATATGTTCTATGTGCACTTTCTATGTTTCCCGTTATTAAGTTTAGTTTTTTACTTCATTTTTATACACCAGCTTCAAACAGCTGAAATTACAATATTTTTGGTTAAGGAAAATATAGTTCACAGCGGTTTAGATGGTACAATGATTCTCTACACAATGCTTGCTTGTTTTGTCACAATCTGAAATTACGCAAACTATTAAAAAAATGTAGCAACCAGGAAATGGCGGAGCGATTTCTGCGTAGTGCACCTTTAATTAATCAGCTATTCGGGCCTGACCTAAGTTTTGTGAGTTGGGAGGTATCTAAGATGGGGCTTCCACCACCTGTTGTGGGCCCACGATGTGCCGGTCAGCGGCCCGCTCCAACACACCTCCCCCTAGCCCAGAACCATCGCTCACAAGACCCAAACGTTTCCTTAAGCGCCGATGATGTAGCTGTTGCCAGCACTTAATGGAGGCCTTTCATGTTTAAACCTTTTCACTTTCACTCTTCCATTTCTTTGAATTTCTACCTATGTCATTAATACACACCTATTTCACCTCCCCTGTTCAAGTGTTAGCTGAGGGTGTTAGTATGTACTTACAGTAATTGAAAGGGGGCTTTTTTGGAAGTGGGAAACCGGGGCTAATGCAGGGACATTATGTGCCACGCCATGACAGAGACAAACAAGTCTCTGTGTTCGGTACCGGAAACCCTTCACGTATCTGTGTCAAGACTTCTTAACTGCTAGGCAGCGTTTATACACAATTAAAGTAACCCACTTGTGTAATCAAACGTGTTGCTGTTTGCGTGTAAACCAACAGGGAAGGTTCATCTGTTATTGACAGCATCTGGCAGAGAGGGGGTAATTAAAGGCACTTGTTAACTAAGACTCACACTCTGAGTCATTATCAGAGGGATCCCATTCTGAAGATACTCCCACCCCTCTTCACTATATATGTATAGCCTGATGCCAGTACAGTTTGTACTGTCTTGGCACACTAAGGCGTAGCCTACAGGCTACATTTTATATGGTAACCCAGTCATTGCATAGGATCACTGGTTCCCACTCAGACCAAGTGGTCTGCTAGGAGTTGAATTGAAGCAACCACACAAGGGATTTTAAGTTTAAACCGCCCACACTTTCAGTTCATCTTCCTCCCACGTAACTATGACAACACATGCCAAGGAAACTGAGAATTTAGGCTGTGGCCCTAATGAATGCTTCGTCATGTGTTCCAGGTACATTACGGCTCTGACAGACTCTGAGGAAGAAGAGAAGAGTGAGGCTGATGAGAGTCAGGAGGAAGTGACAGTGATCGAGCCTCTGGACGAGTTCTCAGCCCTCCTGGAGAGGGTGGACGCTCTACACAACGGCACGGATGGAGACAAGAGGGAGTGCCTCCGCACCATGCTGGATAAGAGGACAGAGGTGGGCCACTTCAACCAACAGTCCTAGGCTTTAGTTTAGATGTCCTAGGCCTAGAAGCAATGTCCAAGACTGCTGCACAGAAGAAATGCCAGTCCACGCAGCCAGAAATGCACAATATTGAAACGTTACTGATTAGTTTGCCCCGTTATTTTACACTATACTTAGATCAACGTTTCCCTGTGAGACTTGTGAATCAACATAATATCATCCCCCTTTTTAAATGCATCAACCAAAACGAATCTTTGCAAGATTGAGTCGGGGACTTTGCTGAAGGCAACAGAGTAGAATTCTACTAACAAGTAGCCAACGAGCCGTCTTTCCATCACCCGAGGTTGCGAGTAGATGCGCTTCTCAGGTCAAAGTGCAGAGCCACATGCACATTCGTTAATATTCTTTGCTAGTTAGCGAGTTATTTGCCCAGTTAGGCTATAGCTAATTATTGGTCAGCAATGGGGGAGTGACTGCTTCCTACAAGAGCACACAACTTGTACATTTCTAGCTGTCTTTGAAAAGCAAGTCAGGTAAATAGCTTTTATATGTATTAAAGGGCCTGTGTTGTAATTTGAGACAGGCTTGAATATGCAAAGAAGTCAATAGGCAGAGGGTAGCCTACATTTTTCTTTGATTTTCTGTATGGTAATAATAATGACTTTTATTTTGTAAAGTAGTTGCATCATACAACATAATACAATGCAATATCCAGTCACCTATTTGGCCCATGTTGTTTGAGACCAAGAAAAAAATATCTCCTACTTGTCAAAAGGTTAACATCAAGCCCTTCATAATTTTTTTCATGTCTCTGTAACTTAAAGGGTTACAGCCTCAGTGTTCACAGTAAGCACATGCTGGAAGTTGCACAAAATTCTCACAACGTTCAACTTTCCGCTCAGAAGACCTGAAATTTGCTCAATGCTGACAATAATTAGATGGAATTTTGCATAGACGAAATCTATATTTTTCCAAAAGAGCAAAACAAATACTATTTGAATCCAAGTATGAACAGTGAAGTTCCACGGTGAAGCCTGCCTCCAAATTAAAGTCAATATGTGAAGTTTAATGACACAGACACTCCTCTTTTCTTCACAGTTTGGACAGAACACTACTTTCTTATGGCGACTAGTTCGGGCCTATGTGGATGTCCACGACATCACTACCAACCTAGAGCAGAAGAAGACCCATGCAGAGACGGGTAATAAACCACATACTGACCCCTTGATCTCCAGTATTCACAGCATGTACCAAAGATTAGGGTTATACAATTCCCCAAATTTCCCAAAATGCCAAGGTTTCTATTTCCCCAAATTCCCAGGTTTTTCAGAGTGTCTGGAAATATGCAACCATAACAGTTCCTGGTATTGGAGACATGCATGTTCATTTGCACAACTGGTTCTGCAGGCCACCCACTTGTTGGCAGTGTCCACGTCTCGGAGTAGCCTGGAGGTAGTCCTGGTGTAAATCAGCAACTGAATGACACCTGGAAAACCAACCAGTTGGCGTGAACCTCTAGTATTGATAATATGACCTCAGTAAGCCAATTTAAAATCTGGCCACAAAGATAACTGGCAGGATCTGTGGTGAGCTTTGGCGAAGTTAGTGAGCACAGCGGTCTTCTGTCATCTGTGGGCTTATGATGAAGTGCTCTACTTACAGCTATATGTGCATTAGCGATAATGCACAATGAGCCATCTATTGCTCCACATTAAGTTGTCAGTAAGACACGGTTGTACATGGACTTGCAATCTAGCACGTTGGTCCATTTGGCCAAAACAACACTACATATAACAGTTAACTTTTCACACTCTTCACATGTCTAGAATGACGTAATGCTGTTGGCAAGAAGAAACAAAAGACGACCGGCCTGCATGACTATAGACCTTTAGCGCCCACCTCGTCATCATGAAAAACTTGGAACACCTGGTTATGTCCCATCTCAAAACCACCACCGACGCCCTCCTTGACCACATACAGTTCGCCTACAGAGCCAATTGGTCTGTGGATGATGGCTTCAACATGGGCCTTCACTATCCTTCAACACCTCAACAACCCGAGGATATTGTTTGTGGACTTTAACTCAGCCTTCAACACATCATTCCGGACTTGCTACAGCATGAACTCACATAGCTGAATGTATCTGACTCCATCTGCCGGTGGATCACCGACTTCTGACCAACAGGACACAGCACGTTAAGATGGGAAAACATCTCTCAACACGGGGGCGCCACAGGGTTGCATGCTCTCTCCCTTCCTCTTCTAACTCTACACGAATGACTGCTCCTCCAACGACACATCCGTCAAACTACTCAAGTTTGCTGATGACACCAACCTGGTTGGACTCATTTCTGACGACAAAAATCCAAGTACCATGGAGAGGGTGACCGCCTGGTGCAATCACAACAACCTGGAACTCAACACAGTCAAAACCATGGAGATGGTGGTTGACTACAGGAAATTCCCCCCACCATCTTTCTCCGTCGAGATTGATGGCTCAGCCGTCAACACGGCCAAGTCCTTCAAATTCCCTGGGGACAATCATCTCTCACAACCTCAAGGGGGAGGACAACATCAGTGGTGACCAAGAAGGCTCAACAGAGGATGTGTACCATCTGTGCCAGCTGAGGAAACTAAATCTCTCTGACAATTCTGGTTAGATTCTACACCATCATTGAGTCCATCCTCGCCTCTTCTATCACCGTCTGGTTTGGGTCTGCCTGTTGCAATAATTGCCGGTCTCACGATAATTGACCGTTAATTAACATACACATTTAGTATCTCCTGGCTTCCACGCATAGCCTACAAGCCACTGATGCAGACCTTTGGAACAAAAAGTCTAATAAATCCATGTAATATAGCCTTCGAGATCACAATAAATCTATTATTTATTTTGGTCAGGTCTAAAGAAACATGATATGAAGAAAATGTAGTCTATTTCAGAAGAACAGAATAGTATACTCAGTTGTTCTTATGTTAGGCCCTGATCTGGCTATACCATATGGCTGTGAGCTACACTAGTTAATTTAGCAGACAAGATTTGCTTAGAATTCCATGGCATAATTTTATAGTATGAAGAATACAATTGAACATTAGCTGAATAAAATATAAATATTTTCTCCAAACGATTTGAGGGAGTGCGCACATGCGTCTTTTCTGTGTTGAGCGGTTAACAAAAACAGGCAATCTTATATGCTTAATTTAGAGTTATTTCTGTAACTTTAGTTGTGAAACAAACATTGGGCTATATGTTTAGATTTGTTAAATACATCCTAAGGCTGCATGATGCAACTCTAATGAGGATTTGAAAAAAGTCAAGTCATGAGCTCTACTTTTTTTTTGCGAAGGCTGTACACACTTCATCTGTCTCTCATTCACAATTTGACAAGCACTTGATAATTCCCCCTAAAAACATCCATGTCTTTTGTGGCCGCTGTGCCCTTGGGCTGAATATAATAATTATAATTCCCTTCTCCCGGCTGCATGCTCCAAATCACCTCTCACTCAAATGGCTCTCTGTCATGTGATCGGGTCTTTCTCACAGGCTACAAGTGAAGACCGACACATCCGGAACACAACTGCACGCTTCTGTATCCAATTTGCGCATATTAAAGATATTGGAAGAACTGTCCACATTTATTTTTCGTCAGCCAACAAGATGAGTAGGTCTAACGAACAGCAAAAGCACTAGTCTATGTCAATCTACTATCCCCCATAGTACAAAAGTTGACCTATTCTGTGCGAGAAAGAAATATTACAAACATAGTCTGGGACAGTTGTGGGATGGGATAGATCCCAAAGTAATACAACCACTAGCATCCCAAAACTTTTTAAAGCAATGAGGCTGACTCAACGGATCAGAATGTTTAGCTTTAAATGTTGATAACTATTAGGCTATTTCTTCACATAAGCGCAGCAATGCGCACATGGCAGTAGGCTATAAGCGCAAATGTTCCATTAGCGGGAAAACACCATTCTCAAAAGTGACCGCATTTATGCATGTAATGCTTTTATTTTAAAAGTACATTTTTTACAGTGGAAATTATCTTCCCCAAGCTTGAAACTCACGTGCTGCGTATGTATACCATTTAGGCTCTACCCCCGTTGTAAAGCGGATTAATGTGCTTAACTTCTTAAAATGATTTGGCAACTTTATTTGTGATACAAACCGTATCAAAACATATAGGTCTATGGGCTAGGCTACATGAGGTGTGCAACTATGATTTTTTTAAATCGTTAAAAAAGAGTGCATTTCTTGCCTTACTACACACAAGCTGGGGATGATATATCATTCACTGTGATAGGCTAATATTCCCTGTGGTTCATTTTCCTGCCAACCAGGTAGGCTAATACTCCTGTTGTAAAGAGAAGCAATGTGCTTAATATTAGGAAAGTTGAGAAATAAATATAGTAAGCCTATTAACGTTGATGGGATCCTCTTTTTAATAGAGCCCAATCACTGTTTTCTCACGCAATTGCATAGCCTATTGCCTCAAGTCCTCAACGGGTAGCTTCATTATCTAGTACCCGCAAAACACCAGTCTCAACTTCAACAGTGAAGAGGCGACTCCGGGATGCTGGCCTTCTAGGCAGAGTTCTTCTGTCCAGTGTCTGTGTTCTTTTGCCCATCTTAATCTTTTCTTTTTATTGACCAGTCTGAGATATGGCTTTTTCTTTGCAACTTTGCCTAGAAGGCCAGAATCCCGGAGTCGCCTCTTCTCAAACTAGACACTCTAATGTACTGGTCCTCTTGCTCAGTTGTGCACCGGGGTCTCCCACTCTTTCTATTCTGGTTAAAGCCAGTTTGTGCTGTTCTGTGAAGGGAGTAGTACACAGCGTTGTACGAGATCTTCAGTTTCTTGGCCATTTCTCGCATGGAATAGCCTTCATTTCTCAGAACAAGAATATACTGATGAGTTTCAGAAGAAAGTTCTTTGTTTCTGGCCATTTTGAGCCTGTAATCGAACCCACAAACGCTGATGCTCCAGATACTCAACTAGTCTAAAGAAGGCCAGTTGTATTGCTTCTTCAATGAGCACAACAGTTTTCAGCTGTGCTAACATAATTGCAAAAGTGTTTTCTAATGATCAATCAGCCTTTTAAAATGATAAACTTGGATTTGCTAACAACGTGCCATTGGAACACAGGAGTGATGGTTGCTGATAATGGGCCTCTGTACGCCTATTTAGATATTCCATTAAAAGTCAACCGTTTCCAGCTACAATAGTCATTTACAACATTAACAATGTCTACACTGTATTTCTGATCAATTTGATGATATTTTACTGGACAAAAAAATTTGCTTTACTTTCAAAAACAAGAACATTTCTAAGTGACCCCAAACTTTTGAACAGTTATGTAGGTGTTCACTCAAATCGCTACATTCAGCTTGCATGTTTTTATTTTCTCCCTGCCTTTTTCAAATACTCCATCCCCTGCAGTGCTTGTAAGCAGATAACTCACAACACTCTTTGCATGTCTCGTGTAACTGTAACAATATGTTGGCCATGAGCCTCGGCATATTACGTGCAGCACTATACCATTTACCATCTAGACTAGAGTCTTTCTTTTTTCTCAACAGAGACTGTTGTGTGATTGTGCTGAACAGCACAGACTGGCTTGACCTGTTTCTTCATACAGTAATCCTTCCTCATTAATGGGCCTCGAAGCAAGGCTGGCCAGGTGCTTTCCGCAAAAGGCACCATTGTCAAGTGGTTTGGAAACACAGAAGAAAACAGGGCGATGATGCAGTGTTGGCTATTTTAAAGCAACAAAGACATCACGTTTATGGCCCTGCTGTCGTTCTGGATTATCTTTCATGTCACTGTTGATTTTAATTTGTTCATCATCTCATGCCCAGTCTCTTCTCTCGTTTTGTATGGCGTCTTTTTGTTTTCGTGTGATGCGCGTCATTGAATGATGTCCATGTCATCTTGTGTGGTTCTGTTGAATCTCCTCATCTACTAAATGTAGGTACATTCCTATATGTTTGTGTATACTGTATGACGTGCACAAACGTGCTGCCAGTATTTTGTATGCTGAGTTCGCGTTTCAGTGCAGTAGCTCTGTTCATGTCCTCCCTCTTTTCTCCCCTCAGGGAAGAAAGTTGGAGAGGAAGCCGTGAAGATGAACCCTATGTGTGCCGAAAGTCATCAGTGGTGAGTCTTTTTTGCTAATAGCCATACGTTACACATACATCCTCTTAAACCTATGTTCCAGTCCTAGTTGGGCAACTCAATTCGCTTGTAGCCATTCGGTTATGTCATTTATGGCTAGGTGCCATGTCCGTCTTGCCACTTAAATGCCAAAGAGTGAACATTGTTACCTCTCCTTGGATGTCCGCTCCACTGACTTCATGCGTTGTTGTTGCCTCAGTGTTGTTTTGGAAGGCTATTAAGTCTGTCTGGTAACAGTAATGTAAATGAATTTCCGTCATGTGTTTTGAAGGACTCTGTTGCTATATATGACAAAACTGAAATGCTGAATTGTTTCAATGAGCACTTTGTATCATCTGGTAGGCTGTTTGATTCAGTGTCCTCTGTCTCTGTACAACCCTGTGTGGATGAACCAGTGTCCTCTGTCTCTGTACAACCCTGTGTGGATGAACCAGTGAGAGCTGGTCAAACTTTTAGCTTTTTGCCATTCTCAGTGCAGGCGGTACATAAAGCCCTGAAATCCTTAGATCAAAGAAAGCCTGCAGGTCCTGATCTTTTGGATCCCTTCTTTTTAAATCTGGCAGCTGATTTCATAGCTGTACCACTTACATATCTGTTCAATCTAACCCTGGAATATAATGAAATTCCAAATATCTGGAAATCAGCATTTGTCCTACCACTTTTAAAAGGGGGAGATCCAACTCTTTTAAATAATTATAGGCCAATCTCAAAGCTGTCACCCCTGGTGAACATACTTGAAACCCTTGTAAGTGAACAGCTAAAATAGTTTTTATTTACTAACTCTATTTTCGGGCTTCATGAAGAAGCATAGCACAATTACAGCAGCCATGAAGGTTTTAAATGATATCACTGAAGCCCTTGACAAAAAACAGCACTGTGTCTTACTTTTTATTGATCTCTCTAAGGCTTTTGATACAGTTGATCATGCTATACTAAGGCAGAGATTGTTGAGTGTAGGTCTTTCGGCGCATGCAGTTGCATGGTTTGCTAACTATCTGTCTGATAGAACTCAGTGCACTCAATTTGAGGGGTTATGTTTGTTAAATTGTCTGTCTTTAATGGTGTGCCCCAAGGCTCTGTACTTGGTCCTCTCTTATTCACTATTTATATAAATGATTTAGACAAAAATGTCCAAAATGCACAACTTCATTTTTATGCTGATGATACTTTTATTTACTGTTGTGCCTCGTCTCTTACAAAAGCTTTCCAGAACTTGCAAACTGCTTTTTATACTGTTCAATATACCTTGTGTCAATTGAAGCTTATCCTCAATACTGACAAAACTAAACTAATTGTGTTTTGCAAGAAATAGACCTCTGAACCTTTCACCTATTACTACCTGTCAGGGCAAGGAGATTGAGGTTGTAACCTCATATAAATATCTTGGAATTTTAATTGATGACGGCCTCTCTTTTAAATTGCATATTCAACAACTTACAAAAAAAATTAAGCTGAAATTGGGATTTTATTTTAGGAATAAGGCCTGTTTTTCTTTTGAAGCCAGAAGGAGGCTAGTATCAGCTACATTTATGCCTTTACTAGACAATGGGGATATTTTATATATGAATGCTTCCGCTCAGTGTTTGAGATCAATTGACACTCTTTACCATGGCACTTTGAGATTTATTTTAAACTGCAAAACCCTTACGCACCACTGCACTTTGTATACCAGGGTTGGCTGGCCTTCTCTAGTCACTCGTAGGCTCAGTCACTGGTATACTTTTATTTACAAAGCCATTTTGGGTTTACTACCTTTTTATTTGGCCATTTTTATTGTTCAGAAATGTGGTGGGTACTCTCTTCGTTCACTGGACTTTGTCCTGCTAACTGTTCCAAATGTCCGAACTGAATTTGGTGAAAGGGCTTTTATGTACTCTGCCCCATCGTCTTGGAACACAAAGTACTTTTAAACTGGAAGAACTTATCCAGACTGGTCCACTGAAGAAGAATTTTGAGGCTGATTCCCTGACCTGTCAATGTTTTTGATTTTGTTATACTCTTGTGAATTCAATGGTTTTTACTAGATTACTTGTAGTTTTTCATGTTGTCTGTCTGTAATTTTTGTAATGACTTGGTGCTGCCTATCTTGGCCAGGACGCTCTTGAAAAAGAGATTTTAAATCTCAACGAGCCCTTCCTGGTTAAATAAATAAAACAGACTGCCAGCCCCTCACTTCCTCCAACACCCATCCATGACCACATTGGCTGTGTGGTGTGTACTGTGCACACACCCACACTTGCAGCCATGTGCAAGCACAAGGACATTGAGATGGTGAACAGAGGCTAGTGTTTACGATCTATTTGAAGCATGGTCCGTGAAGTAACCTAAGTGTTTGTGTGTGTCTCCTTCTCCCATGAACAACTGTGTGTCCCTGGAACTTTATCCAAATAAAATGTTGTTTGTCACATGCTCCGTAAACAACAGGTGTAGACTAAAGGTGTATGCTTTCTTCCCAGCTGAAACAGTTTGGTAGAGTTCGTGCATATATTATGACAACGTTTTGATGTCTTTGTTTGTTTTGGACTTCGGTGATGTTCGGGCACACTACATTTTTTTCTGGAGGCAAGCTGAAGTTCGGAGCCGAAGTCTACGCCCCTTCGTCGGTGATTGGCCAAAAGTAGGGATTCTTCATTAAAGTCTTTGTTGTCATTCAACGAGAGAGAACTCGTTTGCATGCACATTTTTTAATTGAAAAATACTCAACACAGTCAAAACACAGTCAAAACCGAAAAATACTCAACACAGTCAAAACCGTGGAGTGGGTGGTTGACTACAGGAAATGCCCCCCAGTGATGTACTAGGCCATACACAGTATCCAGTGGTGGAAGACAACAGGAAGATAACAACCTATCCCTCAATGTAACAGAGACTAAGGAGATGATTGTGGACTACAGGAAAAGGAGGACCGAGCACGCCCCCATTCTCATCGACGGGGCTGTAGTGGAGCAGGTTGAGAGCTTCAAGTTCCTTAGTGTCCACATCAACAACAAACTAGAATGGTCCAAACACACCAAGACAGTCGTGAAGAGGGCACGACAAAGCCTATTCCCCCTCAGGAAACTAAAAAGATTAGGGATGGGTCCTGAGATCTTCAAAAGGTTCTACAGCTGCAACATCGAGAGCATCCTGACCGGTTGCATCACAGCCTGGTATGGCAATTGCTCGGCCTCTGATTGCAAGGCACTACAGAGGGTAGTGCATACGGCCCAGTACATCACTGGGGCTAAGCTGCCTGCCATCCAGGACCTCTACACCAGGCGGTGTCAGAGGAAGGCCCTAAAAATTGTCAAAGGCACCAGCCACCCCAGTCATAGACTGTTCTCTCTACTACCGCATGTAAAGCGGTACCGGAGTGCCAAGTCTAGGACAAAAAGGCTTCTCAACAGTTTTTACTCCCAAGCCATAAGACTCCTGATTAAATGGCTTCCCAGACTATTTGCATTGTGTGCCCCCCCCCAACCCCTCTTTATACGCTACTGCTACTCTCTGTTTATCTTATATGCATAGTCACTTTAACTATACATTCATGTACATACTACTTCAATAGGACCGACCAACCAGTGCTCCCGCACATTGGCTAACCGGGCTATCTGCATTGTGTCCCACCCACCACCCGCCAACCCCTCTTTTACGCTACTGCTACTCTCTGTTCATCATATATGCATAGTCACTTTAACCATATCTACATGTACATACTACCTCAATCAGCCTGACTAACCTGTATGTAGTCTGTATGTAGCCTCGCTACTTTTATAGCCTCGCTACTGTATATAGCCTGTCTTTTTACTGTTGTTTTATTTCGTTACCTACCTATTGTTCACCTAATACATTTTTTGCACTATTGGTTAGAGCCTGTAAGTAAGCATTTCACTGTAACGTCTACACCTGTTGTATTCAGCGCACATGACAAATACACTTTGATTTGAAGAAGTACCCAATTATCATACTTGAGTAAAAGTAAAGATACGTTAATAGAAAATGACTCAAGTAAAAGTGAATCACCCAGTAAAATACTACTAAGTATTTGGTTTTTAAATATACTTAAGTATCAAAAGTAAATGTAATTGATAAAATGACCTTAAGTATAAATAATTTCATATTTCTTATATTAAGCAAACCAGACGGCACGATTTTCTTGTTTTTTTAATTTACAGATAGCTGGGGCACACTCCAACACTCAGACATATTTACAAACAACGCATTTGTATTTAGTGAATCTGCCAGATCAAGGAAGTAGGGATGACCAGGGATGTTCTCTTTATAAGTGTGTGAATTGGACCATTTTCCTGTGTTGCTAAGCATTCAAAATGTAACGAGTACTTTTGGGTGTCAGGGAATATGTATGTAGTAAAAAGTACATAATTTTCTTTAGGAATGTAGTAAAACAAAAGGTAAAGTAGCCAAAAATAGTGAACTACAGATACCAAAAAAACGACTTAAGTAGTACTTTAAAGTATTTTTACTTAAGTACTTTACACCACTGCGCATTACCCTCTGTAGCGCCATGCAGTTGCCATACCAAGCGGTGATGCAGCCAGTCTGAAAAACAGCTATCTCAAAGCCATCAGACTTTTAAACAGCCATCACTAGACGGCTACCACCCGGTTACTCAACCCTGCACCTTAGAGGCTGCTGCCCTCTGTACATAGACATGAAATCACTGGTCACTTTAATCACGCTTACATACTGCTTTACTAATTTCATATGTATATACTGTATTTTAGTAAATGCCACTCTGACATTGCTCGTCCTAATATTTATATATTTCCTAATTCAGTTCTTTTACTTTTAGATGTGTGTTGTTGTGAATTGTTAGATACTACTGCACATTTGGACTCAAGGGTGTGGGGTTTTGCCTGTATGACGTCAAAGCGGTATTTATTATAATCCTCAACATCTCATCTTTCAGAACCCGTCGACTCCCCTCAATTTACAGCATTTCCCTCTCTTGTCAACAACAAATGTGCAAAAGTAGCCCAATTAGTGGGAGGGATAGGGGCATCTTGTCGTGTGCGGTGCTCAAGTTTATAACGTCTGTCAGTCAAAAACCATACTGCGCTGGGAAGCGGAGAAACTGAGCTCTGACGGGCTGTGAGGGGAAAGGCCTATGTTAATACAGGCCCTGAGACAGAATGAAAACATGCAGCTTGAGTAGCCTCAGGACAGAAGTTCAGAAGCCTATGGTTTTGGATGAGTGACAGAGTTGTCCTGCGGTCCCTAGAATAGTGACAGGCCTTTTTGCGCTGAAACGTGTGTCCGGAATCTTGTCCTTACAAGCATCTGGGTTTAGAGTGCATTGCAATCCCTGCCAGTTAAAGTAGGACAAGGCCAATCATCACTCCAGAGTCAGGAAAATATTCCCCAGACAGATTGATTTAAGATTGTGTGCGCGCGTGCGTGTCTTCGTTATGCTGCCAAAGCACACCAGGCCATGGCAGGAGATTGTCTGATTTTTGTATGAGCTAATCTTGATGATGATCTAATTTATGTTGAGTTAACCCCATGCTAGTGAAACTGGTGCACTCTGTGTAGCATTTAATAAAGACTTAAAAATGACATCTTGCAAATGAAGGCCAATTCTGATACAGCTGACATGTTTTGCCACGATAATAATATAGTGATGTGTTTATCTCAAGATAGCATACAGTACATTCGGAAAGTATTCATACTCCTTCCCTTTTTCCACAATTTGTTACGTTACAGCCTTATTTTCCAAAATGTATTAACATACATCTTGAATAACGTTCCAACCGGAGAATTAGATTGACTTCAGAAGAGCGGTGGAACAGAGGTCCTCCTCATGTGAAGGCACGTGTTCAGTGCGTGGTCACCTCATGGCAGTGATTAGTAATTCCTGTCTCCTTCGGCCCCCCTTCACATTAGAGTCATCAGACAAAGTTCTATTGACTGTTGACATCTAGTGGAAGCCGTAGGAAGTGAAAACGCATCAATATCTCGCTGTAATTTCAATGAGAGCTTGGTTGAAAATCTGCCACAACAATTCAAACAGTTTTTAAAACTTCAGAGTGTTTTCTATCCAATACGAATAATAATATGCATATATTAGCAACTGGGACTGAGGAGCAGGCAGTTTACAATGGGCACCTCTGTGCACCATCCAAGCTACTCAATACTGCCCCTACAGCCATAAGAAGTTAAATCATTTGTTTCCCTCAATCTACACACTACCCCATAATGACAAAGCAAAAACATGTTTTTAGATATTTTTGCAAATGTGTAAAAAAATAAATACCTTTTTATTTACATAAGTATTCCGACCCTTTGCTATGAGACTCAAATTGAGCTTCGGTTCATTCTGTTTCCATTGATCAACTTGATTTGAGTCCTCTGTGGTAAATTCAATTGATTGGACATGATTTGGAAAGGCGCACACCTGTCGATATAAGGTTCCACAGTTGACAGTGCATGTCAGAGCAAAAACCAAGCCATCAGGTAATGGAATTGTCCGTAGACCTCCGAGACAGGATTGTGTCGAGGCACAGATCTAGGGAAGGGTACCAAAACATTTCTGCAGCATTGAGGGTCCCAAAAAACACAGTGGCCTCCATAATTCCTAAATGGAAGAAGTTTGGAACTACCAAGACTCATCCTAGAGATGGCCGCTCGGTCAGGGGGAAAAGGGCCTTCGTCAGGGAGGTGACCAAGAATCTGATGGACAACCATCTCTGCTGCACTCCACCAATCAAGCCTTTATGGTAGAGTGGCCAGAGGGAAGTATGTACACTCCTCAGTAAAAGGCACATGACAGACCACTTGGAGTTTGCCAAAAGGCACCTAAAGGACTCTGACCATGAGAAACAAGATTCTCTGGTCTGATGAAACCAAGATTGAACTCTTTGGCCTGAATGCCAAGCGTCACATGCGGAAGAAACCAGACACTGCTCATCACTAGGCCACCACCATCCCTACGGTGAAGCATGGTGGTGGCAGCCTTGGGGATGTTTTTCAGGGACTGGGAGACTAGTCAGGATCGAGGGATAGATGAACGGAGCAAAGTACAGCGATCCTTGATAAACCTGCTCCAGAGTGCTCAGCATCTCAGACTGGGGCGAAGGTTCACCTTCCAACAGGACCACTATCCTAAGCACACAGCCAAGATAACGCAGGAGTGGCTTCGGGACAAGTCTCTGAATCTCCTTGTGTCCCAGCCAGAGGCTGGAGAGACCGGAAAATAGCTGTCCAGCGCCGCTCCCCATCCATTCTGACAGAGACTGAGAGGATCTGCAGAGAAGAATGTGATAAAGGGTCTGAATACTTAAGTAAATGTGATATTTCATTATTTTCTTTAAATACATTTTCAAAAATGTCTAGAAACCTGTTTTTGCTTTGTTATGGGGTATTGTGTGTAGATTGATGGGGAAAAAACTAAAGTAACAAAATGTGGAAAAAGTGAAGGGGTCTGAATATGTTCCTGTTGCACTGTAGAAGCCAATATTTTATAACATAATTTTTAGTCTCTGATGGTTCATGTTCCTTTTGCACCAGTTTCTGCTCTATATCCTGAAAACATAGAACATCTTATATCAGCACCCTAAATATTGTGATTATATTGTATCGTGAGGTGCCTGGCAATTCCCAGCCCTAATAGTTATGCATCTTCTAGTGGTGCACGGGTCAGCTGTTTGTTCACCCGCCCACAATCGTTAATAACCCAATCGTAACCGCCCAACTATGTGACCGACATTGTCGATTCGGTATTATGTAGCAAAATTTGAAATGTTTTTATTTTTTTACATTGGATGAAAGTAGAGACTCCGAGATAAGAAAATGTGTATATCATACAATGCAGTTAAGGAATAATGGGGAAGTAATTCTGCTTTGAAAGTTTATAAACTTGTAACCCCACTTTTGAGAAAATATCCCTTGAGTGTTCTGGTGGACCTACTGGAGAGCTCTTTGTCTACACCCATTCAGCATCGTTCACATCCTCTTAAGCCTTAGCCCCACCCATCTCTTTAAGGATTCACACGCTATATCAAATATAATATACGTTTATTTGTCACATGCACAGGATACAGAAGGTGTAAGTGATACAGTAAAGTGGTTACTTGCATAGGAGCAATATAAAAAACAAAGTGTCCAGATAAAATATTTGTATCATTATTAGATGACGCTTACCCGACACACTTGTCTAATTTGATGGGGTCATGTGAAGGAAATGATATAACCACCTCCCCCAGCCACATTTAGCTAAGTGGATGGGTCACTATTGTCCAGATATGTACACATGTTCATGAAATACGATAGATGGCCGTAGTCACCACCAGACACACCTGGCTAATTTATTGGGTCATGTAATAATCCGGCCAAAATTTAGTTTTTTATTTAGACATGTTGCTAGCTAAACAAGGAATCGGCATAATCCGAACTGATACTACTACCAATACAAATATTGTCATAGCTGTAGTATAAATCTGCAGGGAGCTAAAGCTAGCAAACTAGGTCCAATGTTAGCTAGCTAACATTAGACTATAACTAGCAATGCAAATGGATTCTGATTTGAATAATATTACTCCACAGATCATAAATGTAATGTTAGCTAGCGAGCCATCAAGCTAAAGTTTGATAGATAACAGTTCGCTTTAGCTTGCCATAAAAATGACTTTGACAAAATTTGGAAAGTTTTATCTGAAAATGTAGCTCGACACTTACCCGTCGTAATACATGGATGAACCCTTTACGGCAGACTGAAACCATTTAACACCATTTTGTTTGTAGCTACATATTGTTTAGCCAGTGTTCTGTCAAGTCACTCTGGTTCACACTGACCGTGGTGTGTACATAAAGTAGCCCATCACAACTTTTTCCAACAGATCTGTCGATAGCGCCTGCTAAATTCAGGGCATCAATGTTGTTGAGAAAACAATCAGGGGAGATGTTCGATCAGGTTCAAGTCCGGGTACTGGCTGGGCCACTCAAGGACATTCAGAGACTTGTCCCGAAGCCACTCTTGCGTTGTCTTGGCTGTGTGCTTAGGGCCGTTGTCCTGTTGGAAGGTGAACCTTAGCCCCAGTCTGAGATGCTGAGAATCTGGAGCAGGTTTTCATCAATGATCTCTCTGTACTTTCCTCTGTTCATCTTTGCCTCGATCCTGACAAGTCTCCCTGTCCCGGCCGCTGAAAAACATCCCCACAGCATGATGCTCCCACCACCATGCTTCACCGTAGGGATGGTATTGGCCAAGTGATGAGCAGTGTCTGGTTTCCTCCAGACGTGATGCTTGGCATTCAGGCCAAAGAGTTCCATCTTGGTTTCATCAGACCAGAGAATCTTGTTTCTCATGTTTCAGGCTGCGTACTGCTGCTCTGGCCTCACGGGAAACAGTACGTGCAGATGGTGAGAAAAGGAGAACTACCCAATCCAAAGTGCAAGTCTTTTGACTTAGTGAATGACAGCTGCGCTGCTTTCCCTGTGAAAGTGGGCATCTTCAATGGCGTAGCCAGACAAATCACCCCCTTCCTCACCATGTACCAAACGGACAAACCCACACTGCCCTTCCTGAGTGAGGACATGTTAAAAATGATGAAAGGTAAAGAAATATGGATAATTATTGATAAGTTGACCACATTTTGTATGTGTGTGTGATACGATTGATACAGTATTTACTGTGTTTTGTCTTCAAAATACATGGGACAGAAAGGATCATTCCTAGTGCTGTTTACTAAAATAAAGTATTAATCAAACAATTGTCACATTGTGATTTATTTGGACTGTTTTAGGTTTCATTCCATTAATGTACACATATGTTAATATGTAATCTAGAATCCAAGTTTCCTATCCGAGCTTAAACTAAAGAACAATATTCATTAGCTCACAGCTCATGGAACGGTTGTGAAGGAAAACACCCTGAAAGAAGCCACCTCAACACTGAAGCTCCTCCAAGTTCCATTTGAGGACAGCAGTCAGCGCAAGGACAGTTCAATGATTTAACACTGGATTTGCACCAGAAACAACCCTCAATCAACTCAAATCTCCCAGAAAGATTACAGAGAGGCATGTGCTGGAGATCAAGATGGACTGCAAGAGACTCGTGATCACACTGCTGGAGAAGGTCATGAAGAAGGCTCCAGTGCACCACCATATGGTGAGAAGCATGCAGTGCTTTGAGCCAAGATGGATGGCAATATCCAACCAGCTGTGTGTACCACAGATAGAGAATACTGCTTACACTCGTTACTGCCAACCATGTGGAGGAGTCCCGTGTGTGAGGATGTTCTGAGAGATTTCAGAGTTTTGTTGATGCTGCTGCACTCCAAGCCAGCTTCGGCGAGTTTGACCCAAGACAAACCGGGTGGACACACTGGTGCAGGAGACCATGGGGTCACAAGATGCCTTCTCCAGGCTGTGGGATGTTGTTCAGATGCTGCTTGTCCTGTCTTATGGACAGGCTAGTGTGGAGAGGTGACTCAATCAATAAGGAGGTTGTGGTAGAGAATCAGAAGGAGAACACACTATTGGCTCTGAGGCTCATTGTTGATCACGTCAGAGACGTTGGGGGTATAACCAAGTTACAGGTACGCTGTCGTTTTCATGAATTGCTTGTGTGTCTGTTTGAACTGTTTATACCATGTCTCTTTTGACGTGGACATTTTCTGTACAGAGAGTACGTTTCTGTAAACAGACAAAGTAATCTACAGATCACCAAAGAGCTGTTGATGTCAGCCGCAGGAGCAAGGCTGAGGTACCATGGGTGCTTGGATGAGCAGAAAAGACTGAAGGAGAGACAAGTCATCGACCTGAAGAGAAAGGGTCTCATTGATGGCCCTTTTCTTTCTTGAAGAAGAAAAGGACCAGGTTGGGATCTGATATCAGTGCTCTTGAAAAATCAGTTGAGGAATATGCAGAGAAGGCAGATGCTACAAGCAAACTGACTTGCATCGCCCTCCGTTTCTGACGTACTGCAAAAGAGAAGGCATCTCTGCTGGAGATTGAAAAACAGATCAAAGAGAAACTTGTAGCAATGAAAAACTAAGCTGGCAAAATAGTGTTCAGTTTATCTCTTGTGGACATTCAAGAAGAAAAAAGCACTTATGCTATGTGAGTGTTCAGTTTATCGGACTGAAAGTTGTGTGTGTGTGTGTGTTTTTCAGGGTCATGAGGGTTGTCCTAACCCTACCGCTGCTGTGTCATCATCGTGTGTGTGTTTCATTTTAGCTCCTGGACTGTCAGAAATGTGAAGTTAAGTTTCAATGTCAAACAAACAAATTGTTCAGGATTTGTGTGTGTGTCTTCCAGGAGCATGAGATTTTTCCTAACCCTACCTACCCCCTGCTGTGTCATCAGTGTTTGTGTGTGTGAAATTATCTCCTGCACTGTCCGGGACAGTCAAAAATGTAAATAGTAAGTTAAGTTTAAATGTGAAACAACTTCTTCAGGTTTACATGTATGTTTTTAACTCAGACTGTCAGACCACAAAAAGAAAGCACTTGTTATGTAAAAAAATATATATATATATATATTCTCTCCAGTTTTTCCTGTTGTATCTGTTAAGGTATTCCTGTCCACAATTATTTTATAGATCTTTATTATTTTAACCAAAACTGCGATAAATAAGCTTTGCATCATTTGACACTCATTGACTAGTGCCAATACCTTAGAGATGCCACCAATGATTGGTCATGAAAATGTGGTTAAAAGTAATGGGAAAGTCCTGAAAAGTCATCTGTCAAAATGTGTATGAACCCTGTATTGGTATGCTTGTAATCGTTAAAGAATGGGGAGTTTTTCAGGATGAAAAATAAACTGAATGGAGCTAAGCACAGTCAAAGTCATAGAGGAAAACCTGCTTCAGTCATTCTGGGAGTTGAATTCACCTGTCAGCAGGACAATAACCTGAAGCACAAGGCCAAATCTACACTGGAGTTGCTTACCAAGTAGACAGTGAATGTTCCTGAGTGGCCAAGTTACAGTTTTTAATTAAATATGCTTGAAAAGCTATGGCAAGACTTGGAAATGGTTGTATAGCAATGATCAATAACCAATTTGACACAGCTTGAAGAATTTTAGACGAATAATCGGTGTTTATACAGTTGAAGTTTACATACACCTTAGCCAAATACATTTAAACTCAGTTTTTCACAATTCCTGACATTTAATCCTAGTAAAAATTCCCTGTCTTAGGTCAGTTAGGATCACCACTTTAATTTAAGAATGTGAAATGTCAGAATAATAATAGAGATTTTTTTTATTTTATTCACCTTTATTTAACCAGGTAGGCTAGTTGAGAACAACTCCTCATTTGCAACTGCGACCTGGCCAAGATAAAGCAAAGCAGTTCGACACATACAACAACACAGAGTTACACATGGATTAAACAAACAAACAATTAATAATACAGTAGAAAAATCTATAAACGGCATGTGCAAATGAGGTAGGATAAGAGAGGGAAGGCAATAAATAGGCCATGGTGGCGAAGTAATTACAATATAGCAATTCAATATAGGCTATCTCTGCAGTAGATTGCAACGCCGCCCCTTTGGCAGTTCTATCTTGGCGAAAAATGTTATAGTTAGGGAAGGAAAATTCAGTGGTTTTGGTGGTTTTCCTAAGCCAGGATTCAGACACGGCTAAGGCATCCGGGTTGCCAGAATGTGCTAAAGCAGTGAATAAAGCAAACTTAGGGAGTAGGCTTCTAATGTTAACATGCATGAAATTAATGATTTATTTCACCTTTTATTTCTTTCATCACATTCCCAGTGGGTCAGAAGTTCACATACACTCAATTAGTATTTGGTAGCATTGCCTTTAAATTGTTTAACTCGGGTCATACTTTTGTACCTGTTTCCTCCAGCAACTTTCCAGGGTCCTTTGCTGTTGTTCTGGGATTGATTTGCACTTTTTCCACCAAAGTACATTCATCTCTAGGAGACAGAATGCATCTCCTTCCTGAGCGGTATGACTGCTGTGTGGTCCCATGGTGTTTATACTTGCGTACTATTGTTTGTACAGATGAACGTGGTACCTTCAGGCGTTTGGAAATTGCTCCAAAGGATGAACCAGACTTGTGGAGGTCTACAATTTTTTTTCTGAGGTCTTGGCTGATTTCTTTTGATTTTCCCATGATGTCAAGCAAAGAGGCACTGAGTTTGAAGGTAGCCCTTTAAATACATCCACAGGTACACCTCCAATTGACTCAAATGATGTCAATTAGCCTATCAGAAGCTTCTAAAGCCATGACATAATTTTCTGGAATTTTCCAAGCTGTTTAAAAGCACAGTCAACTTAGTGTAACTTCTGACCCACTGGAATTGTGATACAGTGAATTATAAGAGAAATAATCTGTCTGTAAACAATTGTTGGAAAAATGACTTGTGTCATGCACAAAGTAGATGTCCTAACCGACTTGCCAAAACTATAGTTTGTTAACAAGAAATTTGTGGAGTGGTTGAAAAACGAGTTTTAATGACTCCAATCTAAAAGTGTATGTAAACTTTCGACTTCAACTGTAGTGCAAAGCTCTTAGACTTACCCAGAAAGAATCACAGCTGTAATCACTGCCAAAGGCGTTTCTAACATTTATTGACTCAAAGTTGTGAGTACTTATGTAAATGTGATACACTACATGACTAAAAGTATGTGGATACCTGCTCGTTGGACATCACATTCCAAAATCACAGGCATTAATATAGAGTTGGTCCCCCCTTTGCTGCTATAACAGTCTCCACTCTTCTGGGAAGGCTTCCACTAGATGTTGGAACATTGCTGCGTGGACTTGCTTCCATTCAGCCACAAGAGTATTAGCGAAGTCGGGCACTGATGTTGGGCAATTAGGCCTGGCTCGCAGTCGACGTTCCAATTCATCCCAACGGTGTTTGATGGGGTTGAGGTCAGGGCTCTGTGCAGGTCAGTCAAGTTCTTCCACATCGATCTCGACAAGCCATTTGTGTATTGACCTCGCTTTGTGCACGGTGGCATTGTGATGCTGAAACAGGAAAGGACCTTCCCCAAACTTTTGCCACAAATTTGGAAGCACAGAATCGTCTAGAATGTCATTGTACACTGTAGCGTTAAGATTTCCCTTCACTGGAGCTAAGGGGCCGAGCCCAAACCATGGATAACAGCCCCAGACCATTATTCCTCCTCCACCAAACATTACAGTTGGCACTATGCGTTGGGGCAGGAAGCTGGCATCCGCCAATCCCAGATTCGTCCGTAGGACTGCCAGATGGTAAAGTGTGCTTCATCACTCCAGAGAACGCGTTTCCAGTCCAATGGGGGCAAGCTTTACACCACTCCAGCCAACACTTGGCATTACGCATGGTGATCTCAGGCTTGTGTGCGGCTGCTTGGCCATGGAAACCCCATTTCACGAAGCTCCTGATGAAGTGTTTATTATGCTGACGTTGCCTCCAGAGGCAGTTTTGAACTCGTTATTGCAACCAAGGACAGCGCTTGCTGGTCCCGTTCTGTGAGCTTGTGTAGCCTACCACTTCTCGGCTGAGCCGTTGTTGCACCTAGACGTTTCCACTTCACAATGATAGCACTTTGACCAGGGCAGCTCTAGCAGGGCATACATTTGACGAACTGACTTGTTGGAAAGGTGGCATCCTATGACGGTCCTACGTTGAAAGTCACTGAGCTCTTCAGTAAAGCCGTTCTACTGTCAATGTTTCTCTACGGAGATTGCACGGCTGTGTGCTCGATTTTAAACACCTGTCAGCAACGGGTGTGGCAGAAATACCCGAAAACCACTCATTTAAGGGGTGTCCACATACTTTTGTATATATATTTGCAAAATTTCTAAAAACATGTTTTCATTTTGTCATAATGGGGTATTGTGTGTAGATGGGTGAGGAGAAAAATGAATTATCCATTTTGAATTCAGGCTGTGATGTGGAATAAGTCGAGACGTATGATCAGTTTCTGAAGGCATTGGCTAAATAGATTTAATGTTGTGTGGTTATACTTGTTGTGTTGGTGATAGTTGTATTGGTTCATGTTAATGAGCCTCATAGTGGCTCCCATGTCATCTACCTTCTTCTCAGAGAGAGTCCTTCTCAAGCAAAGTTTGATGTTCATATTGAGCACTCCACCATTTAGTTTTGTAAATTCAACCACCTCTCCTTATATCACCTCTGTGGCACATCACTTCCTGAAAATCTAAAGTAGATATAAACCCCCACCTGGTTTTGATTAAAAAGTGTACCACCTTGCTTGGTGTGTAGAGAAAAATCCCCTTGCTTTTAATTAGTTCTCTGGGGTAGAAAGTAACCGCATGGATCCTGTTTGTGTTTGTGGAGGCCCCAATGCTGCATTCCTCATCTGAAACACTGGGGCCTGTCTGGACTTGACTGCTCATCATCGACCAACGAATGGAATACAGCTATAGTAGATTGTACTAGATCAAGCCCTCTGATTCTGCTGAAACTGTAAAGTTATTTCCCATAATGCACTGCTGAAATATACTAATTTGCCACCAATATAAATGGTGTGTGCGATACGTGCTAATCATATTTTGTTGACCTGCATATTGCTAGTTATTCATCTCCCTCACATATAGCATAAACCGATCCAACCTGCTATACGGTCCTCACCAGTTTTAATGTCATGACCCTAAACAAACCTAAATGAGTTTGTAGAGTTGCAAGCGTGATGTAGTCATTGAGTGCATGACATATGAGACCATATAATCACATTTTGACTACTCTAATAAACTAATTTGACCAGATACTTATTTTTTGTTCAAACAAGGGGAGTAGATACTGTGGTATCCCGGGAGGTCTACCCCCGGAGGTTGGCTGATAGAGGGGAGGTACGTGCCGCGATATTGACTCCCTCTGCTGGGAGTACCTGTGCTGGGCACCCCGATGCTGACGGCACCAATTAAGGGAGAGTGTCAACCAATACAAAACCTCTGATTAGTAGCGGACGTAGCCCAGCTGAAAGGTGGTACGTCATAGGAGTCTAGCCCGAGTCAGTTCCTGGTCAAGTTAACGGATTAACGGAGGAAGATGACTTGGAGATGTATTTGTGCACCTTCGAAAGGACAGCGCAGCGTGAAGGGTGGCCCAAGCCCAAGTGGGACAGCCTTTTGGCACCCTACCTCTCCGGGAAGGCCCAGAAGGCCTACTTCGACTCGAACGCTGACCAGACAGAGCATTATGAGGGACTCAAACGCGAGATCCTGAGTCACCTTACCCAAGGGCTGTCTACTGACTGACGTACTATCCCTCCCAATAATCGATAAGGTTGTCCTGGATCGGTACGTTCGGTCCCTCTCCTACGAGTATGCAGGACCCCCAAAGCTTGGAGGATTTGCTGACTGCGGTGGAGACCCACCAGAACACCCAGGACCTGCTGAAAGGACCCCAGGCAGAGAGTGCAGACGCGGGAAGGGGGAAGAAAGGTACCGAGAGAGATGAGGGGCTGAATGGGGCCCAGACGGAACCATCCGTGGCCGTGAAGCTTGCGTGGAGCTGTCCTGGCCGGGAGGAGTCCATGCCCTCTGCGCACTGTCGCCTGTGCAACCCATGCCCAGCCGCGAGAGGTCTCCACTGGGCCCGAGTCGGACCAGGAGGGAGAAGTTATTTTGTTACGTTTATTTTATGTTGCCCAGTAAAGGCGTTTTTCCTGACTAGAGCCTCCCTGTCTCTGTGTCCATCTCTGTGCGCTCAAACCAAACGCCCCACGGTTTACCACAATACATAAAGTGCTTTTATGTCTAAAGAAGATGTGTATGAAAATACTTTATTATTCACTTGTCAATCGTTCGATCTCAAATCAAAAATGCTTGAGCAGAGACAAAATAAAAATGTTAGCTTCACTGTCCAAATACATATGGCAAGGACTGTAACTTGCAGTATGTTATGTGTACTTGCAAACACATTGTTTTACGAAGGCTAATCTTTTCCCCAGTGTGTGCATTTTCTAGGATTTACCAGTGAAATTGTCATTTGTGAACCAAACCTATCTTCGCTGAATGTTATTGGCCTCTTTAAATTGCTGTGTGTATTTTCCCATGGAAAAGTGTCACAGGGTGCCATGTGCCTGCTCTGTGAGCCAACAGTCCTGTTTGCCTTGCTCGTTAGGAAATAATTAGCGTTAGCTCATTCACACATACCACAGCTCACTGTTGTCAAGTAAAAGAGGGAGACATTTCCGTGTTTGTTTAGTTAATTAAGAGCTACAGCTTTATCCTATATCCACTAATGGAGTTTGTAAGAAACTTAAAGCAGTTTGGGTCCGTGCCCCGGTTTAATGGACAGATGGGAAATTAGATAAAGCTCCCAGTTTGAGGTTGGAGTGCGTGCGTAAGTGTGGGGGACGGGCACTTAGGGCCAAACCGTTCCGGTGTTGCAAGATAGTTTATAAATCTGGGTTAACACTGTTTATTCTACTTACCATTTCCGTGAGAACTTATTGTCGTTCCTCAGACTTCTCAAACTTTCCCCTTGGCAGGCGTTGGTTTATGCTTGTTAATTATGATTTACATTTCCTCATACTATAAAACGACTGTCATGGTGTGCCCCCCCCCCCCCCCCCAAAAAAATAATTCAGGAACACTATCCACTTTTGTTCCATTGCTCTTTTCTAAGAACATTAGCTCATCTACTCCCACACACAGGTTGCCCAGGATTCAGAGTTCCTCCACCCCTGTGCTGTTTAGGTTTAGCCTGGGGTGCTGTCTGCCTGCTGGTCCTCTCTCTGAGTTCAATGAGTTCTCTATGTTTGGATCTGATGGCTGAAATTAATCTGCTGCTTCCGCCAAGCAGTTGACACTTGCCCTCCCCCCCTTTGTCTTTGGCCAGTGGAGTGGGAGATTTCAAGGAAGAAGTGGATTGTAATAACCTTGCGCAATGTCCTGGCGATGACGGTGCTTTTCTCTGTTTCCTGTGACGCCATCCACCTCTCTTGATCTCTCCCTCGCTTCCTTTCTGTAAAAAGTTATGGGGGATATTGTTTCAGCAGGGGGAAAACCCCCAAACAACATGGGGGGGGGGTCCCCTGGGGCCAGACACACCACTTCTCACCCTCGCATCCACTCGCTTTCTCCTCCCCCCCTCTCTGCCTCTGGAGTCAAGGTGCTGTTTCACACATCGCAAATGTAAACTTTAAGCATTGGCTTATATTTCTACTTGAGAAATTGGCTTACGGTAGAGCTGCTGCCAGATTCATTTAAAAAAAACAAAAAAAGAATCTCAAATGGCAGGTGCAAATACCCTTCTTTGACACATTCTAACCTACATCCTAGAGACCTTTATCGGACAGTCATATCCAGAAAGACTCACTGTAAAGTGTCTTGATGAAGCATTGGTAGGGGTATATAGGGACCGGACATTTTTTTGGGCATAACAGTCTTTCCCTAGTTTCAATATTTATTTTTTTTAGCAGCGGTGGCAACCACCGTCCAACTGGCAACCGCCGTGTCAGCGTGCCCGCCACAGGAGTCGATAGAGCACGATGGGTCAAGGTCATCCCGGCCGGCCAAACCCTCCCCTAACCCGGATGACGCTGGGCCAATTGTGCGCCGCCTTATGGGTCTCCCGGTCGCGGCCGGCTGCGACACAGCCCAGGATCGAACCAGGATCTGTAGTGACGCCTCTAGCACTGCAAAGCAGTGCCTTAGACCGCTGCACCAATCGGGAGGCGAAATCAGTAGTTTTTGCTAACTTAATTTTACGTGATGTCAGAGCTCCAGTCCGCCCACATCGTAAATCATGGAGTTGAGTTTCGTTGGCTATGCCAGAGCAGCGTTAGATGCTGAAATAATAATACTTAACTCGGCCTAACCACTGAGAGACAGGAAAAATGTCCTGCGGTTAATATTGAGACAGCCCTCACCTGTGAGATGTTCCATATGAACTGTGATCAGTACGCACCTCTGTTATGCTACTCTGTGTTTCTCAACTCCACTCCCCTGACTTCACTTTAGATGTATAGCTGTTAATCATATTATATTGAATAGGACTACATAAAAACAAATGGAAGAGTTGTTGTTTTTCACTACTGTGTTTGCACTCGTGACAATCGCTAATGTTCCTCGACAAACTATCATTTGTACAGTTTATTCTAGGCGGTTAAACGCTGCTTCTTTACAGGCGTGTTATTCATCGTCACTACATCAACTTGTGGTTATAAATGTGTTATGCATGGGTTAAATAGGGTTATAGGGTTTTGGGGCATGGTGGCTCTGAAAGGTGTTACCCTCGTGGCTCCCTAGATACTAACTGTTGGGACCTTTTTAGGCCATCTGGCAGACTGCTTTACCTCCCCTAACCTTAATAGTCAGTATTTTATTTCGGATCCCCAGTAGCTGTTGCAGAAGCAGCAGCTACTCTTCCTGGGGTCCACACAATACATAAAAACATGAAATTATGCAGAACACCAATAGACAAGAAGGGCTCAAGGGCAGAACTGCACAAATTTAAAAAGAATAAAACCAGATAAAGGTCCTACAGACAGTTTACCCACATTACAGACAGTTTACCCACATTACAGACAGTTACCCACATTACTGACAGTTACCCACATTATAGACAGTTACCCACATTACTGACAGTTACCCACATTACTGACAGTTACCCACATTACAGACAGTTTACCCACATTACAGACAGTTACCCACATTACAGACAGTTTACCCACATTACAGACAGTTTACCCACATTACAGACAGTTTACCCACATTACAGACAGTTTACCCACATTACAGACAGTTACCCACATTACTGACAGTTACCCACATTACTGACAGTTACCCACATTACTGACAGTTTACCCACATTACTGACAGTTACCCACATTACTGACAGTTTACCCACATTACAGACAGTTTACCCACATTACAGACAGTTTACCCACATTACAGACAGTTTACCCACATTACAGACAGTTTACCCACATTACAGACAGTTACCCACATTACAGACAGTTACCCACATTACTGACAGTTACCCACATTACAGACAGTTACCCACATTACTGACAGTTACCCACATTACAGACAGTTACCCACATTACAGACAGTTACCCACATTACAGACAGTTACCCACATTACAGACAGTTTACCCACATTACAGACAGTTACCCACATTACAGACAGTTTACCCACATTACAGACAGTTTACCCACATTACAGACAGTTACCCACATTACAGACAGTTACCCACATTACTGACAGTTACCCACATTACAGACAGTTACCCACATTACAGACAGTTACCCACATTACAGACAGTTTACCCACATTACAGACAGTTTACCCACATTACAGACAGTTTACCCACATTACAGACAGTTTACCCACATTACAGACAGTTTACCCACATTACCGACAGTTTACCCACATTACCGACAGTTGGTGTAGCCGCACCTCGCGCTGCCATAAGAAAATAAACAAGTACCGTTTTGTTACCGTTATATACAATTCGCCCACCATTTGCTTTGGCAGATAATAGATAAAGATGCTTTTGTAAGTGTGGTGTGGGTGGCACTTGATTTATCGCTGTCTTATTTTTGCAACACCCACCGTATAGGTGGTTTTAAAGCACATATGAATCACATGGAGCATATGCAAATCGGTACACAGAGCATACACACAATCCTAATACTTTTTTGCTAATCAGGCAACAGAATGTGAACATTGGCGGTTGGCACAACACACTTTTCTCAGAACCCACAGCTACAGGCTGGGGATAAAACACACCATCTTCCACTGTTTTATTTTGCCCCTTCCTTGTTCCCAGTGGCCCTTGTATGTTAAAGCTGCATTCTGGGATTCGAAAAACAACTAAAGACAACACCTCACTTGTTTTGGACTAACGATCCATGAAATCCAAGCGATTGTTTTGACCGTATTTTGGAGCTATACACTGGCAACCATTCTAGAATTGAAATGACCATTGAACAGCTTCCTAAAGTACAGATTGGAGCTTTAATTGGGATAGAGAACAACGGAAAAGAGGGAAGCAGCTGATCTTATCTCTCCTTCTCAAGTTGTTTAATGAGGAGCTTGTCTGGGAGGTTTCGCTATACCCGCAATAACATTACTAAATGTGTACAACCGAAAGGTTGCTGGTTTGAATACCAGAGCCGACAAGGTGGGGAGAAAAATCTTTCGCTGCTCCCTTGTCGGATGAGAGGGATTTACTCCAGACACCCGAACAGGCCCTCATCCCCGTCATTCGCAGAAAGTGACGGAGGTTGGAAAGAGACGGAGGTTGGGGTGCCTTGTGAGGATCCGGCGACGAGTGGCTAATCTGCCTTTGCCATCGGTACTATTGGCCAATGTACAATCTCTGGATAATAAAGTGGACGAACTACAAGCACGTATATCCTACCAACCGGATATTAAAAACTGTAATATCTTATGTTTCACTGAGTCGTGGCTGAATGACGAAATTAATAGCATACAGCTGGCGGGTTATGCACTGTATCGGCAGGATAGAACAGCAGCCTCTGGTGTCAGACAAGGGGTGTCAGCCTATGTATATTTGTAAACAGCAGCTGGTGCACTATATCTAAGGAAGTCTCAAGGTTTTGCTCGCCTGAGGTAGAATATCTCATGATAAGCTGTAGGCCACACTACCTAGAGAGTTTTCATCTATATTCTTCGTAGCCGTCTATTTAACACCACAAACCGATGCTGGCACTAAGACCGCACTCAATGAGCTGTACACAGCCATAAGCAAACAGGAAAACGCTCATCCAAAGGTAGCGCTCCTAGTGGCCGGTGACTTTAATGCAGGGAAACTTACATCCGTTTGACCTAACTTCCTGCTGTGCAAAATGTGCAACCAGAGGGGGAAACAACTGTAGACCACCTTTACTCAACACACAGAGACGCGTACAAAGCTCTCCCTCGCCCTCCATTTGGAAAATCTGACCATAATTCTATCCTCTTGATTACTGCATACAAGCACAAATTAAAGCAGAAAGCACCAGTGACTCAGTCAATAAAAAAGTGGTCAGATGAAGCAGATGCTACAGGACTGTTTTGCTGAGATTGAATCGTACTACACCAGCTCCGACGCTCGTCGGATGTGGCAGGGCTTGCAAAGTATTACAGATTACAAAGGGAAGCACGGCTGAGAGCTGCCCAGTGAAACGAGACTACCAGACGAGCTAAATAACTTCTATGCTCGCTTCGAGGCAAGTAACACTGAAACATGCATGAGAGCATCAGCTGTTCCGGACGACTGTGTGATCACGCTCTCCGCAGGGTCAGACGGGTTACCAGGACGTGTACTCAGAGCATGCGATGACCAACTGGCAAGTGTCTTCACTGACATTTTCAACTTCTCCCTGTCTGAGTCTGTAATGCCAACATGTTTCAAGCAGACCACCATAGTCCCTGTGCCGAAGAACACTAAGGTAACCTGCCTAAATACTTCCGACCCGTAGCACGTCTGTAGCCATGAAAGGCTTTGAAAGGCTGGTCATGGCTCACATCAACACCATTATCCCAGAAACCCTAGACCTACTCCAATTTGCATACCGCCCCAACAGTTCTGCTGATGATGCCATCTCTGTTGCACTCCACACTGCCCTTTCACACCTGGACAAAAGGAACACCTATTTTAGAATGCTGTTCATTGACTACAGCTCAGCGTTCAACACCATAGTGCCCCCTAAGCTCATCACTAAGGACCCTGGGACTCAACAACTCCCTCTGATATTGGATCCTGGACTTCCTGACGGGCCGCCGCCAGGTGGTAAGGGTAGGTAACAACACATCCGCCACGCTGATCCTCAACACGGGGGCTCCTCGGCTGCGTGCTCAGTCCCCTCCCGTACTCCCTGTTCACTCATGACTGCATGGCCAGGCACGACTCCCAACACCATCATTTAAGTTTGCCGATGACACAACAGAGGTAGGCCTGATCACCGACAATGACAAGACAGCCTATAGGGAGGAGGTCAGAGACCTGATTGTGTGGTGCAAGGACAACAACCTCTCCCTCAACTTGATCAAGACAAAGGAGATGATTGTGGAATACAGGAAAAGGAGGACCGAGCACGCCCCCATTCTCATCAATGGGGCTGTAGTGGTGCAGGTTGAGAGCTTCAAGTTCCTTGGTGTCCACATCACCAACAAACTAACATGGTCCAAGCACACCAAGACAGTCGTGAAGAGGGAACGACAACACCTATTCAGGAGACAATTTTTTTTTAGCATGGGTCCTCAGATCCTCAAGGTTCTGCAGCTGCACCATCGAGAGCATCCTGACGGGTTATCTCTGCCTGGTATGGCAACTGCTCGGGTTCCGACATCAAGGTACTACAGAGAATAGTGTGTACGGCCCATTACGTCACTGAGGCCAAGCTTCCTGCCCTCCAGGACCTTTATTCCAGGCGGTGTCAGAGGAAGGCCCTAAAAATTGTCATAGACTCCAGCCACCCTACTCATAGACTGTTCTCTCTGCTACCGCACAGCAAGCGGTACCGGAGCGCCAAGTCTAGGTCCAAGAGGCTTCTAAACAGCTTCTGCCCCCAAGCCATAAGACTCCTGAACATCTAATCAAATGACTTCCCAGACTATTTGCATTGCGCCCCCCCCCCCCCCCCCCCCCCCCCCTCTTACGCTGCTGCTACTCTGTTATTATCTATGCATAGTCACTTTAAAAACTCTACCTACATGTACATATTACCTCGACTAACCGGTGCCCCCGCACATTGACTCTGTACCTGTACCCCCTGTATATAGCCTCGATATTGTTATTTTACTGCTGCTTTTTGGGGGGTATTTTTGATTTGAGCAACGCACTTAGCCCTAATTGATCCATGGGCGCTGTAAAATGGCGACCCTGGCCGTGACCCCACTCCCTACAGGTGTCTCAGGGCAAGTTGAGACGTGCAAAGAGACGCATTTCAATTGCACACTTGTGTGTAACAGGACAAATATAAGCATCCCCCAAATTTCTCTCTTTGTTATGGCAAGCCTAAATTAGTTCAGGAGTAAAAATGTGCTTAACAAGTCACATAATAAGTTGCATGGACTCACTCTGTGTGCAATAATAGTGTTTAACATGGTTTTTTGTAATGACTACCTCATTTCTGTACCCCACACTTACAATTATCTGTAAGGTCCCTCAGTCAAGCAGTGAATTTCAAACACAGATTTAACCACAAAGACCAGGGCGGTTTCCAATGCCTCGCAAAGAAGTGCACCTATTGGTAAATGGGTTAACATTTAAAAAGCAGACACTGAATATTCCTTTGAGCGTGGCGAAGTTATTCGTTACACTTTGGATGGTGTGTCAGTGCACCCAGTCACGACAAAAGATACAGGCGTCCTTCCTAGCTCAGTTGCCGGAGGAAGGAAACTTCTCAAGGATTTCACCATGAGGCCAATGGTGACTTTTTAAAACAGTTACAGAGTTTAATGGCTGTGATGGGAGAAAACTGAAGATGGATCAACAACATTGTAGTTACTCCACAATACTTACCGAAATGACAGAGTGAATAGAAGGAAGTCTGTACATAATACAAATATTTCAAAACATGCATCCTGTTTGGAACAAGGTACTAAAGTAATACTGGCAAAAATGTGGCTTAGCAATTCACATTTTGTCTCGAATACAAAGTGTTATGTTTGGAGCAAATCCAATACAACACATTCATGAGTAGCACTCTCCATATTTTCAAGCGTAGTGGTGGCTGCATCATGTTATGGGTATGCTTGTAATCATTAAGGACTGTGGAGTTTTTCAGGATAAAAAAATAAATTTAATGGAGCTAAACATAGACAAAATCCTTGAGGAAAACCTGGTTCAGTCTGATTTCCACCAGACACTGAGTTTTATTCACCTTTCAGCAGGACAATAACCTTAAACACAAGGCCAAATCTACATTGGAGCTGCTTACCAAATAGACAGTGAATGTTACTGAGTGGCTGAGTTACAGTTTGAACTTAAATCTGCTTGAAAAGCTATGGCAAGTTATATAAAAATGGTTGTCTAGCAATGATCAACAAACAATTTGACGGAGCTTAAAGCAATTTCAGGGAGAAAAAAATAGGCAAATGTTGCACAATCCAGGTGTGTAAAGCTCTTACAGACTTACTCAGACAGACCCACAGCTGTAATCGCTGCCAAAGGTTCTTCTTCTACAAAGTATTTGAAATAGAGGTATGAATACTTATGTAAATGCGATTATTTCTGTACTTCATTTTCAATAAATGAGCAACAATTTCTAAAAACATGTTTTCACTTTGTCATTATGGGGTATTGTGTGTAGATGGGTGAGGGGGGAAAAAATATATTTAATCCATTTTGAATTCAGTTGTAACACAACTAAATATGGAATAAGTCAAGGGGTATGAATACTTTCTGAGGGCACTATCTGTCTCACTTTCAAAAGGCTTCATTGGCATGACAAAATGACATATTCAAATTGCCAAAGCAACATTCTCGAGCAACTTTCTCAAGTCTCTGTCTCTGTTTCTCTAGGTACGCCATAATGTGTGGAATCATGACAGAGTACGAGACTGTGCAGAACAGGATAAAGAATGGCTACATCTTCAAAGTACGTGATTTTTTTTTTTGACAGACCGTCTACACACAAAGCCATATCTTTATGTAGTCACTGATTCAAGTGTTTGTTTTGTGTGTACTTGAAGCATGTCAGACCTTACCTACATTAGCAGCACCTGAGGTGATGGCAGGCACACAGATGGAATTTAGCAATAATAAGACAGGGTAACTGAGGTGAGGTCGGGGCGTGTGCTTTTCCAGAACTTCCCCTGTGGTCTCGCTCAGTCAGTGTTGGTTCCCAGCTATGTCGAGGGTCCTCCCCGGTCATACAACCACAATTTGACAGCCGAAGAATCACCCACGGTCTTATTTAGGTCAGGTATCCCTCAAATTAAATGTAATTTTTCCCCCTATAAATACGGTTATTGTCCGTGCTTGTATACACTGACTGCTGTACAGGCGTTACCCTTATTGACTGTGGGCTCTATTCAGATCACTCCCCTCACTGTCCAGCAGCATACCACCCTACATCCCACGGCTGGCTTGCCTCTGAAGCTAAGCAGGGTTGGTCCCTGGATGGGAGACCAGATGCTGCTGGTGTGGCACTCTTTCGGAGGAGGCACTCTTTCATCTGGTCTAAAAAAATATCCCAGTTCCCCAAGGCAGTGATTGGGGACATTGCCATGTGACGGGTGCTGTCTTTCGGGATGAGACGTTAAACGGGTGTCCTGACTCTCTGGTCACTGAAGATCCCATGGCACTTGTAATAAGAGTAGGGTGTTAACCCTGGTGTCCTGGCTAAATTCCCAATCTGGCCCTCAAACCATCATGGCCACCTAATCATCTCCAGCTTAAAATGGGCTGTTTTCTCTCCCCTGTAACTCTTCCCCAGGTTGTTGCTGTTAATGAGAATGTGTTCTCGGTCAACTTACCTGCTAAAATAAGGGTTAAATAAATAAAACACCCAGATGCATGGGTTGCATAACAGCTGAGACTGGGGAAACCGCATGCAGCATTTATATAGAAAAAAAATATGAGAGAGAGAGAAAAAAAAAGAACAGGGGGAGGGAAAAAGGAAGAGGGCTGCATGACAAATAGGAGCTTGTGATGCATGTGCGTGTGTGTGAGATTTTTTTTGTGGCATAGTTGTGGGTAGGTGTGGAGCAGGACAGATCAGGTCAGAGGAAAATGTGTGGTGTGATGAATCGACGCTTAATGCTGTCTGTCCTCTTCTGTGTTCAGGATCATCTGGATAAGGCCATCGAGCTGAAACCACAGGATCCTATGTCTTACTACCTGCTGGGCCGCTGGTGCTATGCTGTATGTGACACACACACACACACACACACACACACACACACACACACACACACACACACACTAACCCAAGTCAACCATACAGTGAGGAATACGCTCCCTGAAAAGTGATCAATGTAGAAGCTTTGAGAAGGAGTCATTAGCCTATGGAACAATGGTGGTGGTCAACACACACAGATACACTCATTGACACACACACACACACACACAAACACCCTCCACATACCCTCCCATGTGTAGCTAGCTGCAGTCCAAGATGAGTGGCTCTTTCTCAGAAGCAGGAAGAAAAAGTCACACCTGATGTTTTGTGAGAGTGAATTTAAAGGGCTTTCTGCTCTGTGTTCATGTTAAACGTTGATCCACTGTTTACGTTCAGGCAGGGGCCCCTCTTTGAAAGGGCCCACGGTGACGGCAAGCCAGTGCTACACCTAAAATTGCACATTTCTAAGATGAAAGGGGCGGGGAAGGTACAGTGCGTGCGTTTGACCCAGCAAGTCCATCACATTAGGCCCATTATCTTATTCCTGTAATCAGGTTTTATGGAAAAGGTGTGTGTGTGTGACTGGTTGATGGGTCGGTTTGTGTTAGGATTAGAAACTGCTTCCATTGCGGATTATATTGTCTCCGCATCCTGAGTGACGGGGCTTTAGGAACATTGGTTAGTATTTTGGAACTGTCTTTCCATAGTGAAAAAATGAAAAAAAAGGTGGGGAAAAAGTCGTTTCCAGATCCTTTACTCCCATGACCCCCCCCTTGTTTAAATGCTACTTGCACTGTTTACACACTGTAGTGTGAGAATCATGTTCACACCATGTTGTTTTAAATGCTTATCTGATTTACCATGTTCTGAAAGGGCTCTATACACTGGTTCTGTTCAGGTGGCTCAGCTGTCCTGGATCGAGAGGAAAATCGCTGCCACATTGTTTGGAGAGCCTCCAAGTGCCACGGTCCAAGATGCGCTGAAGAACTTCCTCAAGGTACTGGGATTCCCCTTGCTACCACAGATTGTGGTGTTTGGCAGTGCGTGTTAGTGGAGTAAAGCATGTCAGGCCTTGCAAATATAATTTACCAGTACATTACTCATTTGCCCAACTGCTAGCTTTGAATATGGACAGCTACACTGTTTCTGTTACTTTCATAGTTCAGTCTGTGTACTTTAGCCTGTTAGAATCATAGTCCTTTCAAGTTTTATTTTATTTAAGTAGGCAATCAGTTAAGAACAAATTTTTATTTACAATGATGGCCTCGGAGCAGTGGGTTAACTACCTCGTTCAGGGGCAGAACAACTGATTTTTACCTTGTCCGCTCGGGGATTCGATCCAGCAACCTTTCGGTTACTGGTCCGACGCTCTAACCGCCCGGCTACCTGCCGCCCCAAGTTCTCTCTCTTTAACTCGGCTTTCCTGATCACTGTACATTTAAACTCGGAGAACTCCTCCCTGCGTACTTGTTGTTAGATCCTCTGCTCTCTTTCACGCTCTCTCTCCAACCCATTGAAACATGTAGCGCACATCAGCCTATCGGGTTTGGTGTTGAGTCGGGATTTGCCCAGAGGTCACTTCTGCACCCAGATTGAAAGACCAAACCCCAAGTATTCAGAGGCTTAATCTGTGTTCCCATATTTCACATGTTTATATAGAGAGATGTGAAATTGCCCCTGGCCAAGATTCTCTTGCTTCATGCCTCTTCCTCACGCCGTGTGTATCTCACCCATCAATTGAATTTAAGTGGTCTCTGTTGTAACTTGTCTCTTCTGGCCGCAAGGACTCTGGTAGAGGCTGTTGAGCTTCAACAAACACATCCTGCTGTTATACAACCTGTGCCACTATAACCAAGTACACAAACCGTGACTACACAATACCTAGTGCCCAGGTGTTTCCCTAGTATTATTCTCACTGTACTATTAGTACTCAGGCTATATAGGGTCTGAATTAAGGTAAAGTCAAGTGAAATAGAATTGTCTACGGCTAGAGGCAGTATAGTGCTATGGTTAGTCCTTTCTGTAATTGTGTGTGCTGAGCAGGTTCTAAGTTTCAATTGCAGTCATTTGCCCAAATCCTGTACCAACCCCCCCCGTACCTGTCCTGGACTGATCTGATGCCATTAGAACGTAAACTGTGAGGCAGTGTTTTTGTTAGCGGTTGTGGTTTTGGTGCCGGTCCAATGGAAGAATACAGACATGTTATTGTGCTATAGGGGGACAGGCTCTTTGTAAAGGCTGGAATGGAATCAATGGAACGGTATCAAACGTATGGGAACCACGTTTGACTCACTTCATTCCATTCCAGCCTTTACAACGAGGCCCGTCCTCCTATAGCTCTTCCCACCAGCCTCCTCTGGCCTTATGGTAACACTTAACTCGGACATTCTCTAGGTTGGCGGGGGAGATTTGTGCTTACAGTGCAGGGCTACCTTTTCACAAGAGTATGACTCTTAATCAGGATACAGAGATTCTGGACAGGGAGAGGGCATGTTGTCCCAGCCTCAGGAAGCTGAACTCTCGAAAGAGTTGATTGTCAACAAGTGCAGCGTTCTCGTGTTTTTTATCATGTTTTGATTCTTTCACAGGTGGAGGAGATCCGTCCCAAGTACTCCAAGTTAAACTATGTGTTTTTAGCCAAGGTAAGTCGGACTGCCCGCGTTGTTGTAATGTTCGCCTCTTAGATGAATCTACAGTATATCCAATCATCAAACGGACTCTGTACGTGCACCCATGGTGATAATGATGAGGAGGAGGAATGTGTTTTTGATTGGTCAGTGTTACAGAGACCTGGGGCAGAAAGGTCAGGCCAGGAAGATGTGGGATGCTGCTGCCTCCATGGAAACCGTTTCCAAAGAGGTGGGTACTGACTGGATTGTCACTGGCTTATTCTCGTGCTCTAAAGCCTTAGTTTTCTCACGTTTTGTCATTGTTTGTGGTTCAAAAAGAGATGGGTTGTCTCTTTTTATTTCTCTCTCTCTCCAAGGATGAGGAGGCACAGAAGGAGCTTGACTACCTTCTCCCTGCGCTAGGTGTTTATTGAGGACGTTTCGAAATGGTTACGTCCTCTCGCTAGGGAGATACCCAGGATCCTCTTCACTGGAAGCCACACTATGAATGGAATCCAAATCAATGTCTTCTTTGATTACTGATGGGACAGTACCTTCAATGGGGGCTTCAACATTTTTGAAATACCGGACTCTTGCTAATACTCTCTGGGATTGGAGATGACTGGATCGGCTGTGCACGCTAGGGATCAGTGTTCTGGAGAACAAGTTTATCACAGACACAGCTTGATGTCTTGTAAAAGCAGATATCAAAATTCTTTGAGATCTGTTTACTAAAGAGATTGTAGTAAAAGGGACAGTTTTGACCTATCAGCAAGCAGTTACACCCAGAATCCAATTTCATTGGCTGTTCCTATCTTTGATGTATATGTCAATCAATGGTGTTCAATGGGATGTAGATTATCTCCCATCTCACCTTGAAACAATCTGCAGTCGAGTGTGGAGGACCAGGCAATACTGTAGCTAGAAAATATTTTAATAATTATACTCAGCCTGTTGGTTTCAGAAATGAATATGGTCCTCTGTTAACTGCATACGTATCAATAATTATTCTTGATTCGTTTTTTTATTACACTGAAATAGCCTAGCCTAAGAACTGCTTTAAAAGAAAAATGTTGATGCCTGTTCTTTCTGTTTTAACCCATCTACCAATAAGTGCATTGGAAAACATCACTGGTCTTTGTGGTTGAATCTGTTTGAAAGTCACTGCTCGACTGAGGGACCTTGTAGATAATTGTATGTGTGGGGTACAGAGATCAGGTAGTCAATTCAAGACATCATGTTAAACACTATTATTGACCACAGTGAGTCTCATGTGACTTGTTAAGCACATTTTTACTCCTGAACTTATTTAGCCTTGGCATAACAAAGGGGTTGAATAGTTATTGACTCAAAAGATTTCAGCTTTTCATTTTTAATTTTTTAATAGAAAATGATTAAAAAAGGCTATAACATGATACAGTGGGAAAATTCAAGGGGTTTAACTACTTTCTGAAGGCACTATAACTATATGTTACCCTATTTCCTATAAAGTACACTACATTTGACCAGGGCCATAGTCCACTAAATAGGGAATAGGGGCTCTGGTCAGATGTAGTGCACTAAATAGGGAATAGGGGCTCTGGTCAGATGTAGTGCACTAAATAGGGAATAGGGGCTCTGGTCAGATGTAGTGCACTAAATAGGGAATAGGGTCTCTGGTCTGATGTAGTGCACTAAATAGGGAATAGGGGCTCTGGTCAGATGTAGTGCACTAAATAGGGAATAGGGGCTCTGGTCTGATGTAGTGCACTAAATAGGGAATAAGGTGCCATTTCAGATGCAGACTTGGACATTTTTGAAGTATTCTTTGACCTGCAATGAGTGGACCACTAGTGTAGCTCTGCTGGTTGGCAGGTTTTGTGTTCCTGTCACTGTTATACATAGACTGAGATGATGGTCCCATCGGATAAGATGAAGGACTTGATAGGGGAAGAAACACGACTCCTAGGGAGAATCTCAATTTCATACTCGTCGCGTCCTCTCTCCTTTTCTCCTTCTCAATTGGAGGAGGTCAGAGGGAAGGGACCTCTGGCTTTCTCATCCAATGGGTTTTGAACATGAGGCGAGGAAAAAGGACTCGAGGAGTATGAAATTGAGATTCCACCATAGGAGTCAAGTTTCCTTCCCTATCAAGTCTTCTGGAAACCATTAACTGGTGCATACTTTATCTGAGAGGTGAAATACAAGAATGATATCATTTATTTTGCCTCAGATTTGTCTACGTTCCAGTAATATGAATGTATGCTTTTGTTTTATCTAGGGTTGTACACATTGTACCCACTGGGCACACACTGGTTGAATGAATGTTGTTTCCACGTCATTTAAATGAAATTACGTTGAACCAACTTGGAATAGATGTTGAATTGATGTCTATGCCCAGTGGGCAGTGAAGTAAATTTTAAGCAAAAGTCCCGATGGGGTGTGGTATATGGCCAATATACCACGGCTAAGGACTGTTCTTACGCACAACGCAATGCGGATTTCCTGGATACAGCCCATTAGCCGTGGTATATTGGCCATATACCACAAACCCTGAGGTGCCTTATTGCTATTATAAACTGGTTACCAAAATCATTTGAGCAGTAAAAAGACATGTTTTGTCATACCCGTGGTATATGGTCTGATATACCACGGCTGTCAGCCAATCAGCATTCAGGGCTCTAACCACCCAGTTTATAATATCCTGTAAATTAAATACAGTACATAAAATATTATATAGACACTACTCGAGCCATGTATTTAGAAATGAAAATGCATGGCTCTGGAAACTACTATTCTATAGACACTACTGAT
Source organism: Salvelinus fontinalis (assembly GCF_029448725.1). Lineage (NCBI taxonomy): Eukaryota > Metazoa > Chordata > Actinopteri > Salmoniformes > Salmonidae > Salvelinus > Salvelinus fontinalis. The sequence goes on along the minus strand of NC_074701.1, from coordinate 11,365,499 downwards.
CAATGTTATTTGAGTGTGCCATTTTTCAATAAATACGTGAAATCATGTGTACGTGTGTGTGTGTGAGAGAGGGGGGATGTTGCTGGAATACATGCACACACAACTATTTTTGTATGCAACACTTGATTAAAATCTAATCGGGACAGTTTCATTCTGTTATCAACCAAATATTTACCCTGGTCTCCGTCCAAATGTAATGGAATAGCAAGGTATGAACGCAAGTTCTTGCTTGATTACCAAAGGTGAAGTGTGACGTTTTATTTGTACGCCCCCTTCCATTCCCCTTTTTGTGCAGACTGTAGTTTGTTCCAGAGCCAATTTAAATTTGTCACTGGATCAAATCCAGTCCGACTTCCCTCCAGTCTGGTCATGTTTCAGGTTATTGTTATGGCGTAGACTCATTCAATTACCTCCTAAAGGAACACAGGTGTTTGTTCAGTATTAAAATAACTCCAAATAAATCCTTGGAACGTTGGTTTAGCCTTATCATTTGTACCAAATTAATGGAACTTGCCTCCACACAGCAATGAACTACAGTAGTCCATGTCAGTGGAGTTAATCCTGTTGCAACTTCTTACCAAATGCCTCTTCATTTTCCAAAGTGGACTGAAAAGTTCATGTTAATGTCTTAATCACAACCCTGCTGCATACCACAATCACTAACTCTCCCTAACGTACTGTACTTGTCTCATGAGCCTCAAAGGCCAAACAAATATACCAGTGGCTCAGGGAAATCATTAAGGGTTATTATCTCATCTGAACAACATAGTGTAGCTGCAAGTTACATAATTGGGAAATGTTCTCCTTTCCCTTCTCATAATGTCCTAACTGGAAATGTTTGCGGTAGTTCATCATCTTGAAAGTAAGGTTTACTGAAAAACTTCTGCTATTGTGCACATTGCCTGTCTGGGAGGTTGGTCAACTATATCCTACTTTTGAGGAACTGTCATGAATTTATGATTGGCCATCACAGACACGACTGTCAGTATTTTTGGCTAATGGGAAATTGTGACGTAATGAGTCACAAAACCAAACTGTCATCAGTCATGCTATCAGGGATTAGGTCATATTCCTCACCACATACACAAAATGCTGGGTTAAAATCAACCCAATTTGGGTTATTTGGTAACCCAGCGTTGGATAGATATTGGACAGAACACACGTTGGGTTATTTTGATTCAGCCAGTGTTGCATGAATAACCCAACATATTGGGTTAATTTAACCGTCAATTGGTTTATATTCACTTTCATGCTGAGTTGACCCAGCAGTTAGTTTTTTTTTTAATGTAATCCATAGGTTATTTTCAGTAGGTGTGGCTTTCAGATAGCTATTTTTTTGCCACCCATGACAGTAAATGTCATTATTGTTCATCATATTAAATTGATACCCTGCTAACATACATAATTGTTTTTCCACGGTCCGGGGCCTCCGGAGACGACCCACGGTCCGGAGCTTCCAAAGCTGCGTCCAGAACCAGAGCCGCCACCAAGGGTAGATGCCCAACCGGACCCTCCCCTATAGGTTCAGGTTTGCGGCTGGGAGTCCGCACCTTTGGGGGGGGGTACTGTCACGCCCTGACCTTAGATATCTCTGTTTTTCTTTTTTATATTTTGGTGAGGTCAGGGTGTGACTAGGGTGGGTCCGCTAGTTTTGTATGTCTAGGGTTATTGTATGTCTAGGGGTGTTGTAGGTCTCGGGGTTTTGTATGTCTATGTTGGCCTGATATGGATCATATTTAGGTAGCCATTTTCTTCGTTTGTGTTGTGGGATATTTTCTACGTATTGTTGCCTTTGTGCACATCAGTAGCTTCACATTTCGTTTGTGCTTTTGTTGTTTTTTGAAATTCAGGACAAAATGTTAATTGCTTTGCCAAATATTTTGTAGTATGTCTTTAGTGCCTTGTTGCATACATGATGGATGTTTTTGAATATTTTTATTCTGTACAGGATTCCTTCTTTTCACTCTGCCATTTAAGTTAGTATTGTGGAGTAACTACATTGCTGTTGATCCATCCTCAGTTTTCTCCTATCACAACCATTAAACTCAAACTGTTTTAAAGTCCCCCATTTTCCTCATGGTGAAATCCCTGTGCGGTTTCCTTCCTCTCCAGCAACTGAGTTAGGAAGGACGCCAGTTTCTTTGTAGTGACTGGGTGTATTGATACACCATCCAAAGTGTAATTAATAACTTCACCAACCTCAAAGGGATATTCAATGTCTGCTTTTTTTGTACCCATCTACCAATATGTGCCCTTCTTTGCGAGGCATTGGAAAACCTCCCTGGTCTTTTTGGTTGAATCTGTTTGAAATTCACTGCTCGACTGAGGGACCTTACAGATAATTGTATGTGTGGGGTATGTTTGGGGCAAATCCAACACAACACATTACTGAGTATCACTCTCCATATTTTCAAGCAAAGTGGTGGCTGCTTCATGTTATGGTTATGCTTGTAATCGTTAAGAACTGGGAAGTTTTTGAGGATAAAAAAGAAACAGAATGGAGCTCAGCACAGGCAAAATCCTAGAGGAAAACCTGGTTGTCTGCTTTCCACCAGACACTGGGAGATGAATTCACCTTTCAACAGGACAATAACCTAAAACACAAGGCCAAGTCTACTGTACACTGGAGTTGCTTACCAAGAAGACAGTGAATGTTCCTGAGTGGTTGTCATGCAATGATCAACAACCAAATTTACAGAGCTTGAAGAGTTTTGAAAATAATAATGAGCAAACATTGTACAATCCAGGTGTGCAAACATCTTAGAGACTTACCCAGAAAGACTCACAGCTGTAATCGCAGCTAAAGGTGATTCTAACATGTATTGACTTGGGGTTGTGGATACTTATGTAAATGAGATATTTCTGTATTTCATTTTCAATGAATTAGCAAAAATATCTTTGTCATTATGAGGTAATTGTGTGTGGATGGGGCAGCCAACCTGAAAGAGCTTGAGAAGATCTGCGGAGAAGAATGGGAGAAACTCCCCAAATGCAGGTGTGCCGAGCTTGTAGTGTCGTTGCGAGGGTTTCAGGCCATTATATGGACCGAAATGAGTACCAACAGAAACTGCATTTGAATGTAAAAAATGTTTAAAGACATTGAATTTGAATTCAATATTTTTGCATTTGTAATCCACAAATGGAATATTTGAATTAATGAATTGAACTTCTATTTCATTATTTGAAACTGAATTGAATTAATATTGCATTCCGTTTTAAAATTCTACCAGACACTGGGATACATTGAATACATTGAAAATTCAATTTCATTCATTGTTCATTGTATTTAAATATACAATTTCAATATTTATATATTCCATTTCAGGGGTGGAGCAGAGAGAGAGACACAGCTGCATGTGAGCTCTTACATTTTTCAACGCGTTTTTTACAAAACGATGGATCTAGAGTTAGATAAACTTTTTCGGCAGCGACGTTTGCAGGATGCTACCCTCCACAGCATGGCCTTAACTGGAGGGATTACTGCTTTCCTTTTTCCAAGCTATATGGAGGGTGCTCTAGCAAACAAACAGCAGAGACCTGAGGACACCATCCAACCTGGAACTGAGCTTGCTAGGTCAGACCAGATACAACTTCAATTAGCACGGAGGTGTGAAGTGAGAGGTGTTCAATGCCTTTGGGCCTAACAAGTGGGAGGAGACTTTGAAGCCAACCAATGGCATTATTTACAAGAAATCTGCTTCCAGAAATAAAAGCTTCTCCCAAGTGGGTGTGACATCTACTCCCACTGCCTGCTGCACTGCTGCTTGGATTCCACCTGGTGATCTGTTCACGGTCTGTCCTGGCCTGTCTCCCCCTGTCTGGTACAGGTACCCCCAACACACTGCCCCCCTCTCCCCTGAGCTTTTGCTCACCTCCAGCACACACGCACTGTTGGGGCGAGTGACTCTGAACTTACAATGGCTAGCCCCAAGTCGTTATATATATTTTTTAATTCTTCTGCGTTTTGCTATTTTACTATTTGCCTCATGATTCCTGCATCCTTTGTTGACTGTGAACTTTCTTTACCCAACCTTGGGACAGACTGTGTTTGTTCCCACACTCGGGACTGACTCTATTGGATACATGTACTTTTGGCCTCCCATTCTATTCTAACCACCTCTCGCCGGCTTTGTATTCGTGTTAGCTGATGAAATTGCTGTACAATATGATCTTGTTGCCATCTGATGCACATTCAGATGTCATAAATCAGCACTGCAGAGCTCTCCCTGTCCTCTGCCGTGCCTTGATTGTATTACTGTTGATGATATCTGGAAATGTGCATGTACACCCTGGCCCAACTACTGTTGCTAGCCCCAAGTCTGACTTGTCCTCTGATATCTGCTTCACTGATTTCTGCTCTCGTAAAATCCTGGGTTTTCTGTACATTAACACTAGAAGCTTATTACCTAAAATGGATCAATTGAAAATGTGGGTTCACAGCTCCAATCCAGATGTGTTGGTCATTACTGAGACGTGGTTAAGGAAGAGTGTTTTGAATACTGATGTTAACCTTACTGGTTATAACCTTTTTCGGCAAGACGGATCTTCCAAAAGGTGGAGGAGTGGCTATATTTACCAAGGATCACCTTCAGTGCTCAATTGTCTACACCAATTTTGTCCCCAAACCATTTCATTTGCTGGTTTTAAGCATTAAACCTTCAAATGGCTCTTTGTTGACTGTTGCTGGGTGCTATTGTCCTCCATCAGCAAAGGCCTGTACCCTAACTGCCCAAAGCTCTCTCCTAGACCCTTACACTAAGTCTGAATTTGTCCTGCTAGGTGACCTAAACTCAGAAATGCTTAAACCACCTGACCAAGTCCTAAAGCAAATCTTTCTCAGATTATTACCAATCCCACAAGGTATGACTCCAAACACCCAGAAAAGGCTACTCTCCTCGATGTTATCCTTTCTCGCCCCGGGGTTCCGCTAGCGGAACACCCACAACATTCCGCTGCCTTCGCAGAGCGCGAAATTCAAAAATATTTTTTTGAAATATTTAACTTCCACACATTAACAAGTCCAATACAGCAAATGAAAGATAAACATCTTGTGAATCCAGCCAACATGTCCGATTTTTAAAATGTTTTACAGTGAAAACACAATAAATATTTATGTTAGCTCACCACAATAGCCAAACACACAACGCCATGTTTTCACCGCCAACATAGATTTCACAAAAGCCACAAATAGAGATACAATTAATCACTAACCTTTGAAAACTTCATCAGATGACAGTGTTATAACATCATGTTATACAATACATTTATGTTTTGTTTGAAAATGTGCATATTTAGAGGTATAAATCGTAGTTTTACATTGCAGTCACCGTCACAAATACCACCAAAACAGCCAGAATAATTACAGAGAGCAATGTGAAATACATAAATACTCATCATAAAACATTTATGAAAAATACATGTTGTACAGCAAATGAAAGATAAACATCTTGTGAATCCAGGCAATATTTCCGATTTTTTAAGTGTTTTACAGCGAAAACACAATATAGAATTATATTAGCTCATCACAATAGCCAAACACACAAAGCTATTTATCCACCGCCAGCATAGATTTCACAAAAACAGCAATATAGATAAAATGTATCACTAACCTTTGGACAACTTCATCAGATGACAGTCTTATAACATCATGTTATACAATACATTTATGTTTTGTTCGAAAATGTGCATATTTAGAGCTGCAAATCGTGGTTATACATTGTGAATATGTAGCAACAATTCACCAAAATCTCCGGAGATATTTTGGACAGTCACCTAATCTAATCAAAGAACTCATCATAAACTTTACTAAAAAATACATGTTGTACAGCAAATGAAAGATACACGGGTTCTTAATGCAACCGCTGTGTTAGATTTAAAAAAATAACTTTACTACAACATACAAAATGCATTATTGTGAGACAGCGCTCACATATTCTCCGCCCTGTTAGGGTCAACATATTCCACAGAAATACGAAATAACATCATAAATTGTGTCTTACTTTTGCTGAGCTTCCATCAGAATGTTGTGCAAGGAGTCCTTGGTCCAGAATAAATCGTTGTTTGGTTTTAGAATGTCCATTTCTTCTTTCGTATTAGCAACTTTGGCTAGCCATGTCGAGCTCACGTGTCCAAGAAAATGTTGCGCTTGGAACGAAAAATTTCCGAAAGTCCCAATAAACGTTTAATAAACTGATCAAACACGGTTGAAAAATCCTACTTTATGATGTTTTTCTCAAATGTATCAAATAAAATCAGAGCCAGAGATATTCGCCGTGTATACCGAACGCTTTTCAGAAGACAATGTCGAGCTCCTTTGCGCGCCGTGGAAAACTGACAAAATGGCTGACCTGTCACTCCAAAAGCTCTTATTCGGCCTCAGATCAAGCTAGACACCCCATTCAACCTTCCACTGCCTGTTGACATCTAGTGGAAGGCGTATGAAGTGCATACAGATCCATAAATAAAAGCCAGTTGAATAGGCAGGCCCTGACACAGAGCCTCGTTTTCAGATTTTTCACTTCCTGTATGGAAGTTTGCTGCCAAATGAGTTCTGTTTTACTCACAGATATAATTCAAACAGTTTTAGAAACGTCAGAGTGTTTTCTATCCAATAGTAATAATAATATGCATATTGTATGATCTAAAACAGAGTACGAGGCCGTTTAATTTGGGCACGATTTTTTCCCAAAGTGAAAATAGCGCCCCCTACTCACTTACTCACTAGTCTGGTGTTTTCTGTAATGACTTTAGTGATCACTGTTTTACAGCCTGTGTTCGTAATGGCTGCTCAGTGGAACGACCTGTCCTGATTTGTCATAGATGCTTGATAAAAAACTGAGCAAGCCTTCCTTCATGAACTGGCCTCCGTAAAATGGTACAGAATCAGCTTGATCCCCTCTGTCGAAGACGCTTGGACCTTCTTTTTTAATATTTTCAGTGGTAGTGTTAACAAACACGCCCTCATAACGAAAATGAGAATTAAAAACAGGTTCAGCCCCTTGTTCAAACGTGATCTTGCAGAGTTACTCCACCTCAAGAATTGCATTTGGCGAAAGGATCGGCACATACTCTCGTTAAGGCAAATGAGAAATAAGTGCACTCAGGCTATCTGGAAGGCCTAAGTTAGTTACATTAACCTTTCACGAGTATCTACCCCGGGTCCGGGAGCACCCCCCCCCCCCCCCCACACTAAGTAGCATCGCTAGCATAGCGTCACAATTAAATAGTAGCATCTAAATATCATTAAATCACAAGTCCAAGACACCTAATGAAAGATACAGATCTTGTGAATAAAGCCACCATTTCAGATTTTTTAAATGTTTTACAGGGAAGACAAAATATGTAAATCTATTAGCTAACCACGTTAGCAAAAGACACCATTTTTCTTTGTCCACCATTTTCTCTCTCCACCAGTAGCTATCACCAATTCGGCCAAATAAAGATATTGATAGCCACTAACCAAGAAAAAACCTCATCAGATGACAGTCTGATAACATATTTATGGTATAGTTTTGTTAGAAAAATGTGCATATTTCAGGTATAAATCATAGTTTACAATTGCACCCACCATCACAACTCGACTAGAATAAATACACAGAGCAACGTGTATTACCTAATTACTAATCATAAAACATTTCATAAAAATACACAGCATACACTAATTGAAAGACACAGATCCTGTGAATACAGACAATATTTCAGATTTTCTAAGTGTCTTACAGCGAAAACACAATAAATCGTTATATTAGCATACCACATGTGGAAACATTACCAGAGCATTGATTCTAGCCAAAGAGAGCGATAACGTAAATATCGCCAAAATATATTAATTTTTTCACTAACCTTCTCAGAATTCTTCAGATGACACTCCTGTAACATCATATTACAACATACATATAGAGTTTGTTCGAAAATGTGCATATTTAGCCACCAAAATCATGGTTAGACAATGACAAAAGTAGCCCAGCTGGTCAGAAAATGTTGTGCGCCATATTAGACAGTGATCTAGTCTTATACATAAATACTCATAAACTTGACTAAAAAATATAGGGTGGACAGCGATTGATAGACAATTTAATTCTTAATACAATCGCGGAATTACATTTTTTAAATTATCCTTACTTTTCAATACAGGTTGCGCCAAGCAAAGCTACACCTAACAAAATGGCGGAACGTGCGTTTAACATTTTTCTACAGAACAACGATTTATCATCTTAAATATTTCTTACTATGAGGTGATCTTCCATCAGAATCTTGGGCAATGTATCCTTTCTTGGGTTTAATCTTCTTTTGGTCGAAAGATGTCCTCTTGTCTGTTGAAATGCCCACTAACGTTCGACCGGGACCCCGAAACATGCCCGGCGCTTCAAAGTGCACAACAAAGCAATGCCTCAAAATCGCACTAAACGGATATAAATTGCTATAAAACGGTTCAAATTAACTACCTTATGATGTTGTTAACACCTATAACTAGTAAAAACATGACCGGAGAAATATTACTGGCTAAACAACAGCTTGGAAGGAGGCGAGTCCGACATCCTTCGTGCGCAAGGCGCAGGCAGCCAAAGAAAGTTACTTCCGGTATTTGGTGATTTATAGAGGCACTGATTGCGCAATCGACTCCATTCAAAGCGTCATCACGTACTGACATCCAGGGGAAGACGTAAGAAGTGTCTGTTTCTCCATAGCATTTACACGGACCTTTAAACTGACTCCAGATCAGGGGCCAAGATGTCTGAAATCTGACTCCCTATCATGAAAAGTGCTGTAGATTGAGTTCTGTTTCACTCAGAGACAAAATTCCAATGGCTATATAAACTAGAGAGTGTTTTCTATCCAATAATAATAATAATATGCATATTGTACGAGCAAGAATTGAGTACTAGGCAGTTTAATCTGTAGAGCAAATTATGCTAATGCGAAACAGCACCCCCTATAGTTGCAAGAAGTTAAGGAGCAGTTCTCTCTCTGTGGGTCTAACCCCAAGAAGTTCTGGAAAACGGTTAAAGACCTGGAAAATAAACCCTCCTCCTCACAGCTGCCCATGTCCCTTAATGTTGATGATGTGGTTGTTACTGACAAGAAGCACATGGCTGAGCTTTTTAATCACCACTTCATTAAGTCAGGATTCCTATTTGACTTAGCCATGCCTCCTTGCCCATCCAATATTTTCTCATCTCCCACCCCTCTTCTAATGCAACTATCCCAGATGCTTCTCCCTCTTTTTCCCCTGCCCTGCTACAAAGTTTCTCCCTGCAGGCGGTCACTGAGTCCGTGTTGCTAAAGGAGCTCCTAAAACTTGACCCCAAATAACATCTGGGTCAGATGATTTAGACCCTTTCTTCTTTAAGGTTGTTTCCCCTATATTCGCCTATTTCTGACCTTTTAAACCCGTCTCTCCTTTGTGGGGAGGTTCCCATTGCTTGGAAGGCAGCCACGGTTCATTCTTTATTTAAAGGGGGAGATCAGGCTGATCCTAATTGTTATAGGCCTATTTCTATTTTGCTCTGTTTATCAAAAGTGTTGGAAAAAATTATCAACTGACTGGCTTGCTTGATGTCTATAGTATTCTCTCTGGTATGCAATCTGGTTTCCTCTCAGGTTATGGATGTGTCACTGCAACCTTAAAGGTCCTCAATGATGTCATCATTGCCCTTGATTGTAAGCAATGTTGTGCTGCTATTTTTATTGATTTGGCCAAAGCTTTTGATACGGTAGACCATTCCATTCTTGTGGGCCAGCTAAGGAGTATTTGTGTCTCTGAGGGGTCTTTGGCCTGGTTTGCTAACTACCTCTCTCAAAGAGTGCAGTCTATAAAATCAGAACATCTGCTCTCTCAGCCACTGCCTTTCACCAAGGGAGTACCCCAAGGCTTGATCCTAGGCCCCACGCTTTTCACAATTTATATCAAAAACATATCTCAGGCAGTAGGAGGCTCTCTCATCCATTTATATGCAGATGATACAGTCTTATACTGACCAGCAAGCCTTCTCTACCCTTAACCTTGTTCTGAACACCTCCAAAACAAAGCTCATGTGGTTTGGTAAGAAGAATGCCCCTCTCCCCACATGTGTGATTACTACGTCTGACGGTTTAGAGCTTGAGGTAGTCACCTCATAAAAGTACTTGGGAGTATGGCTAGATGGTACACTGTCCTTCTCTCAGTACATATCAGAGCTGCAGGCTAAAGTTAAATCTAGACTTGGTTACCTCTATCGTAATCGCTCCTCATTCACCCCAGCTGCCAAATTAACTCTGATTCAGATGACCATCCTGCCCATGCTAGATTACTGAGACGTAATTTATAGATCGGCAGGTAAGGGTGCTCTCGAGCGGCTAGATGTTCTTTACCGTTCGGCCATCAGATTTGCCACCAATGCTCCTTATATGACACATCACTCCACTCTATACTCCTCTGTAAACTGGTCATCTCTGTATACCCGTCACAAGACCCACTGGTTGATGCTTATTTATAAAACCCTCTTAGGCCTCACTCTCCCCTATCTGAGATATCTACTGCAGCCCTCATACAACACCCATTCTGCCAGTCACATTCTGTTAATGGTCCCCTAAGCACACACATCCTTGGGTCGGTCATCTTTTCAGTTCGCTGCAGCTAGCGACTGGAACGAGCTGCAACAAACACTCAAGCTGGACAGTTTTATCTCAATCTCTTCATTCAAAGACTCAATCGTGGACACTCTTACTGACAGTTGTGGCTGTTTTGTGTGATGTATTGTTGTCTCTACCTTCTTGCCCTTTATGCTGTTGTCTGTGCCGAATAATGTTTGTACCATGTTTTGTGCTGCTACCATGTTGTGTTGCTACCATGTTGTTGTCATGTTGTGTTGCTAACATGCTGTGTTGTCATGTGTTGCTGCCTTGTTATGTTGTTGTCTTAGGTCTCTCTTTATGTAGTGTTGGGTTGTCTCTCATGTTGTGATGTGTGTTTTGTCCTGTATTTATTTTTTATTTTAAATCCCAACCCCCATCCCCGCAGGAGGCCTTTTGCCTTTTGGTAGCCCGTCATTGTAAATAAGAATTTGTTTTTAACTGACTTGCCTAGTTAAATAAAGTTTAAATTAAAATAAAATAACAAAATATGGTAGATATTGTCTGTGTCAAGTCTCAAGACTATCTTTTCAAGTTGACCAAAGTTTCATATATTCAACTTCTCAGGTGCATTCAGATTCAGTTATTTAAATTCCGAGACAACATCCAGGTACTTTGCCAGCCAGGAAAGATAGAGAACTGATAGAATCAAACGCTCTCTGTGGTAGACTGAAGCTAGCGGTACCAACATTACCAACATTACGGTACCATCATTAAGAACACTATCCTAATATTGAGTTGGAACCCCTCTATTGCCCCCAGAACAGCCTCAATTCGTCAGGGCATGGACACTATACAAGGTGAAGAAAGCGTTCCACCGTGATGCTGGCCCATGTTCACTCCAATGCTTCCCACAGTTGTGTCAAGTTGGCTGGATGTCTTTTGGATGGTGGGCCATTCTTGATACACAAAGGGAACTGTTGAGTGTGAAAAACCCACTAGCGTTGCAGTCCTTGACACAAACCAGTGTGCCTGCCACCTACTACCATTTCCCAATTCAAAAGCACTTAAATCTGTTTTCTTAACCATTCACCCTCAATGGCACACATACACAATCTATGTCTCTAATTGTCTCAAGGCTTAAAAATCCTTCTTTAACCAGTCTCTTCCCCTTAATCTACACTGATTGAAGTGGATTTAACAAGTGACATCAATAAGGGATCATAGCTTTCATGTATTCAGTCTGTCATGCAAAGAGCAGGTGTTCATAATGTAATGTACACTCAGTGTAAATAGTTCATTTGAATATTCAAATAAATGGAAATTGAATTTTAAAACTGAATGCAATAGTCATTTAATTATGTTTCAAATCATGAAATACAAATGTAATTATGAGTTAAATGATTAAATTTGTGCTTTACAAATTCAAATACAGTTTCTGTTGGCACTGAAATCGATCCATACAATTAACACACAACTGTCCCTCTCTTCCATTCCTCCATTCAACTCTCTTCCCAGTGCAATAACGACACAAGGCGAGACCCAGATGCAGACACGGGAGGCAGATGGTTTGAACTCTGATATTTATTATAGTCCAAGGGGTAGGCAAAAGGCAGGTCGGGGACAGGAAAGAGTTCAAACCAGGTCAGAGTCCAAAATGGTACATGGCAGTAGGCAGGCTCGAGGTCAAGTACAGGCAGAATGGTCAGGCAGGCGGGCTCAGAGTCAGGACAGGCAAGGGTCAGAACCAGAAGGACGACAAAAACATGGGAGCTATGAGAAAACCGCTGGTTTACCTGGCAAACAAGATGAAGTTGCACAGACAGACAGAAAACACAGGTATAAATACACAGGGGATAATGGGGAAGATGGGCAACACCTGGAGGGGGGTGGAGACAAGCACAAGGACAGGTGAAACGGATCAGGGTGTGACAAGTGCTCCAAGAAAGCCCCACCCATATACATCCATCCTTATGAAATGATTTATCCTAATAAAATACCAAATACAGTGAGTGCCTTCAGAAAGTATTCATACCCTTTGATTTGTTCCATATTTAGTTGTGTTACAGCCAATTCAAAATGGATGACATTTATATTTGTCACACCCTTCTACACACAATAGCCCATAATGATAAAGTGAAAACATGTTTTTAGAAATGTTTGCTAATTTATTGAAAATGAAATACAGAAATATACATTTACATAAGCATTCACACCCCTGAGTCAATACATGTTAGAATCACCTTTGGCAGTGATTACAGCTGTGATTTTTCTCTGAGTAAGTCTCTAAGAGGTTTGCACACCTGGCTTGAAAAATATTTGCACATTATTGTTAAACATTTTTTTCAAGCTCTGTCAAGTTGGTTGTTGATCATTGCTAGACAGCCATTTTCAAGTCTTGCCATATATTTTTTAAGCCAATTTAAGTAAAAACTGTAACTAGGCCACTCAGGAACATTTAACCTCGTCTTGGTAAGCAACTCCAGTGTATATTTGGCTTTGTGTTTTAGGTTGTCCTGCTGAAAGGTGAATTTGTCTCCCAGTGTCTGTGGAAAGCAGACTGAACTAGGATTTTGCCTATGCTTAGCTCTATTCCATTTATTTTTTGGCAAAAAAAGTCCATAGTCCTTGCCGATGACAAGCATACCCATAATATGATGCAGACACCACGGTGCTTGAAAATATGAAGAGTGGTACTTATGTAACAGGGTTGGTTATGTTTCCACTTGCCTCTAAAGAAATGTGTATTTAATGTTCAAGCATTCTTATTGGTTAGTTCAACTCTGATGACAATAAGGTGTGTTGTGATTGGCCCCGCTTGCAGATAGGGGGAGATCGGGAACGTCAGGTCCTCCCAGTAGGAAAATGTGATGGAAGGGGTAGGTCACGTTCTGAATACTGTTTTCTATTTTCTATTTTCCAATGTGTACAAGTTTGCTGTACGTTACTGATTTATACATGTGTGGGTATATGGTACCTGTTAGGGATTGAGGGGCTTTCTGGGATGTGCTTTGGCATATGATTGCTGTAAATAAGTGTGTTAGCTAGCATACACCGATGTCATGGTCACATAAGCCACTGCTAACACAGTTGTCATGCTACAGATTTTGCCGTCGACAGCCATCAATACTGTTAAGCCCTGCACAACTAACGTGCTGTTTCCCATTTAACAACAGAAATAAATGATGCTCAACTGGGACCACCGGCCGAAGTGATTTATTTTGAGAAAACACAACGCATGGAGAGTACATTATACATCTGTTACACTTAGTTATCTGTTGTGTTGGATTTGCCCCAAACATTACACTGCATTCAGGACATGAAAACCTTCCTGGTCTTTGTGGTTGAATCTGTGTTTGAAATTTACTACTCGACTGAGGGACCTTACAGATAATTTGTATGTGTGGGGTACAGAGATGATGTAGTCATTCAAAAATCATGTTAAACACTATTATTGCACACAGAGTGAGTCCATGTGTCACGGTTTTCTTCCATTCTTCCATTCTTTCTTCTTCAGGCTGTACACAACAAAATGTGGAAAAAGTCAAGGGGTGTGGATACTTTTTGAAAGCACTTTAAGTAAGTATTAGTCTTAGTCGCTGTTCTGCTTTTCTGGATGTGGGCAATGGAGAAGAGGACTTATCATGTTATAGAACTCTGTTTTATACAGTGAGGCAAAAAAGTATTTAGTCAGCCACCAATTGTGCAAGTTCTCCCACTTAAAAAGATGAGAGAGGCCTGTAATTTTCATCATAGGTACACTTCAACTATGACAGACAAAATTAGAGAAAAAAAATCCAGAAAGTCACATTGTAGGATTTTTAATTAATTTATTTGCAAATTATGGTGGAAAATAAGTATTTGGTCACCTACAAACAAGCAAGATTTCTGGCTCTCACAGACCTGTAACTTCTTCTTTAAGAGGCTCCTCTGTCCTCCACTCGTTACCTGTATTAATGGCACCTGTTTGAACTTGTTATCAGTATAAAAGACACCTGTCCACAACCTCAAACAGTCACACTCCAAACTCCACTATGGCCAAGACCAAAGAGCTGTCAAAGGACACCAGAAACAAAATTGTAGACCTGCACCAGGCTGGGAAGACTGAATCTGCAATAGGTAAGCAGCTTGGTTTGAAGAAATCAACTGTGGGAGCAATTATTAGGAAATGGAAGACATACAAGACCACTGATAATCTCCCTCGATCTGGGGCTCCACGCAAGATCTCATACCGTGGGGTCAAAATGATCACAAGAACAGTGAGCAAAAATCCCAGAACCACACGGGGGGACCTAGTGAATGACCTGCAGAGAGCTGGGACCAACGTAACAAAGCCTACCATCAGCAAGGGCATTGAAGATGAAACGTGGCTGGGTCTTTCAGCATGACAATTATCCCAAACACACCGTCTGGGCAACGAAGGAGTGGCTTCGTAAGAAGCTTTTCAAGGTCCTGGAGTGGCCCAGCAACAGCCCCAAAACATCACTGCTCTAGAGGAGATCTGCATGGAGGAATGGGCCAAAATACCAGCAACAGTGTGTGAAAACCTTGTGAAGACTTACAGAAAACGTTTGACCTCTGTCATTGCCAACAAAGGGTATATAACAAAGTATTGAGAAACTTTTGTTATTGACCAAATACTTATTTTCAACCATAATTTGCAAATAAATTCATTAAAAATCCTACAATGCGATTTTCTGGATTTTCTTTTTCTCATTTTGTCTGTCATAGTTGAAGTGTACCTATGATGAAAATTACAGGCCTCTCTCATCTTTTTAAGTGGGAGAACTTGCACAATTGGTGGCTGACTAAATACTTTTTTGCCCCACTGTATGTGCCCTATCCCCCACACACCCAACCCACATGCTCTCTTGATTTGTATGTCTCCCACCCTACTCACAGATGTTTGTGATCATTTCAGGAAGTTACCTGGATTTTCAGAGGTGTAAAGCTTCTTCTTTCATTTGCCAGGTCAACACTCATTACTCTCTCCTGGCTTGTGTGGGTAATAATGTAATAGTAGAGTGTTGCCTGCCTTCCTGTAACCCAAGAGGGGTTAGCAGGGGCTGTATTGTGATCCAGTAAAAACCCTGGAGCTGACATTGTCAGGGACAGTAGCGACCCATCATTCAGGGCAGGTGGGGCTGAGTCCCACCTGTTTTGAGCACTGTTTTGAGCACTAGCTCAGTGCTTTCTGTGGTGGGGCTAGCCAGCAGAAAACACAGAGCGTTGCGCCTGATTGGCTCAGTTTTCTGTCATGATTGGCTCAGTTTTCTGTCACTCGTGGGACAGTACATCATCCCCAATTCTAAGGTTAGAGCTCGAAAATTTTTGCCCCTTGGATTCTGCCATAGAGTTATATTAGAAGTGCCCATCCAAGAAGGCTCAAGGTCATTGGCCACAGATAGAATGACATCAAATCACGTTACATCTACCATAGCTTTGATTGGACTGATTATGGCAACATCTTACTTTCAAAGTCTTAGCTAGCAGTCACCATCAGTTGTCATTAAGTTGACAATATGCTGGCAAATCCTTTTTAATCCTTACCATATGAAGAGAAATAACGAAGGGAAATTATAGATAAAACATATCGGTGCTCATCAGCCATTGCACATAAAGATTACACAACAAGTTGGAAATCGCAAATTCAACAATGAGTTGTTTGGAGGGAATCAGTGGCTAACTGCAAGTGTTGCAAAGAAACCACTAATGTTAGCCTGCTATTCAATGGAGGGGCTGTGTTTTTTTATGAGTTCCCAGCATAAATCCAGAGAATGCCAGACTTTGATGACAAAGTTTGATGACAAAATTTGCCCACACAAGGTGAGGCTGCGCCACCCTCACAAGGTGAGTCCAAAAATGTATTGTATGCTGCTGCATAAATTATGTAATATGCAAGGGATAAATGTATACTGTAGCTAAGAAAGTAATACTAAGTGTATGTTGTGTAGTAAGCTGTTAGTAGCCCATGTGCCTCACCCTAATAATTTGGTCTATTTTCACCAACGTGGTATTGTAAACACATAACGTTAGTAGTTGTGGTGCTTGGCTTGCACGTGTAATTTCAGCACACACAACATTCTATAATAGAATTGTGTTATTTGACATGTCAAATTAAAAGCTTATTTAACATGTCAAATAGTGTTATATGACATGTATCTTTTTTGACAGGCAAAGACCCAAACGGCGTCCAATGTGTCTCACCCTAATAATTCGCTCTATTTTCACCTTTTAATTTGCCTAATGTTCTAACTTGGTGATGCACAAATAGCCTATAACCTGTGTTAGAGAAATGTAATCATCGAATATTGTAAGAGCTTTCATTATGTTTTAAATGCCCCATTTACTTATCCTACGGTTCTGACTGGTACATGGAGTACACTGTAATAGGCTGACCACACCGCTCGCGTCGTGAGCGAGCGTTGTAAAATAAATTTAGAAATCTAGGTTGTTCAATTATTGCACCCACACTGCTCGCCTGCGTCAACGAGCATCTGCGTTGCCAATGGCTAAAATAGAAGTCCTTTCTATTTCTGACGCAGATCGCGCTGCAAGTCCTGCCTCTCCCATCTCCTCATTGGTTTATAGAAGCAGGTACCCACGTGCCATCTCCTCATTGGTTATACCCACGTGGGTGATTGAAAGACGAACTGTGTTGCCGGTCGGTGTAGTAATACTATGAAAGTTTAGATGCCAATCTGTCACGTTCCTGACCTATTTCTGTTAGTTTGTTGTATGTGTTAGTTGGTCAGGACGTGAGTTTGGGTGGGCATTCTATGTTGTCTGTTTCTATGTTGGTTTAGGATTGCCTGGTATGGCTCTCAATTAGAGGCAGGTGTTTGGCGTTCCTCTAATTGAGAGTCATATTTAGGTAGGTTGTTTCACAGTGTTCGTTGTGGGTGGTTGTCTCCTGTGTCAGTGTTTGTCGCACCATACGGGACTGTTCGGTTTGTTTGTACATCGTTCTTTTTGTGTAGTCTATTTTTCCCTGTTCGTGCGTTCTTCGTGTTTTATGTAAGTTCGTATGGTCCAGGTTTGTCTACTCCGTTTTGTTGTTTTGTTAGGTTATAGTGAAGTTCGTGTTTTCGTCTTTTCTGTAAATAAATATGTCAACTTCAGAAGCTGCGTTTTGGTTCAATCCATGCTCCTCCTCTTCGGATGAAGAGTTATGAGGGGACGCGTCTAGCACGGAAGCCCGAAAAGCCCGTGAGTACTACCCAAACATTTCTTGGGGGGGGGAGGCTAAGAGGTAGTGGGCCAAGGGCAGGTAGGAGACCTGCGCCCACTTCCCAGGCTAACCGTGGAGAGCAGGAGTACGGGCAGACGCCGTGTTACGCAGTAGAGCGCACGGTGTCTCCTGTACGTGGGCATAGCCCAGTGCGGGTTATTCCACCTCCCCGCACTGGTAGGGCTAGATTGGGCATTGAGCCAAATGTCATGAAGCCGGCCTTACATATCTGGCCACCAGTACGTCTCCTTGGGCCGGCTTACATGGCACCAGCCTTACGCATGGTGTCCCCGGTTCGCCTACATAGCCCGGTGCGGGTTATTCCACCTCCCCGCACTGGTCGGGCGTCGGGGAGCATTCAACCAGGTAAGGTTGGGCAGGCTCGGTGCTCAAGGGAGCCAGTACGCTTGCACGGTCCGGTATTTCCGGCACTACCTCCCCGCCCCAGCCCAGGACCACCAGTGCCTCCTCCACGCACTCTCTCTATGGTGCGTGTCTCCAGCCCAGTGCCTCCAGTTCCGGCACCACGCACTAAGCCACCTGTGCGTCTCCAGAGCCCTGTACACACTGTTCCTTCTCCCCGTACTCGTCCTGATGTGCGTGCCCTCAGCCCGGCACCACCAGTGCCGGTACCACGCACCAGGCAAATAGTACGCTTTGAGAGTCCAGTGTGCCCTGTCCCTGCTCTCCGCACTAGGCTTGAAGTGCGTGTCTCCAGTCCGGTGCCTCCAGTTCCGGCACCACGCACCAGGCCTACAGTGCGTCTCAGCCGGCCAGAGTCTGCCGTCTGCCCAACGGCTCCTGAACTGTCCGTCTGCCAAGCGCCGCATGAACTGCTCGTCTGTATTGAGCCTTCAAGGCCGCCCGTCTGCCATGAGCCTGCAAAGCCGCCCGTCTGCCATGAGCCTACAGAGCCTTCCGCCAGACTGGAGCCGCTAGAGCCTTCCGCCAGACAGGAGCCGCTAGAGCCTTCCACCAGACAGGAGCAGCCAAAGCCTTCCGCTAGACAGGATCAGTCTGAGCCATCCGTCTCCGCAGCGCCATCTGAGCCATCCGTCTCCTCAGCGCAGTCTGAGCCATCCGTCTCCTCAGCGCCATCTGAGCCATCCGTCTACCCAGCGCCGTCTGAGCCATCCGTCTCCCCAGCGCCGTCTGAGCCGCCCGTCTGTCCCGAGCCGTCAGAGCCGTTAGTCAGTCAGGAGCCGCTAGAGCCATTCGTCAGTCAGGATCTGCCAGAGCCGCCAACCAGACAGGATCTGCCAGAGCCGCCAACCAGACAGGATCTGCCAGAGCCGCCAACCAGACAGGATCTGCCAGAGCCGCCAACCAGACAGGATCTGCCAGAGCCGCCAATCAGACAGGATCTGCCAGAGCCGCCAACCAGACAGGATCTGCCAGAGCCGCCAACCAGACAGGATCTGCCAGAGCTGCCAGCGAGCCATGAGCGTCCAGAGCCGTCAGCCAGCCATGAGCGTCCAGAGCCGGTAGCCAGCCATGAGCGTCCAGAGCCGTCAGCCAGCCATGAGCGTCCAGAGCCGTCAGCCAGCCATGAGCGTCCAGAGCCGTCAGCCAGCCATGAGCTGCTTCTCAGCCCA
This sequence comes from Salvelinus fontinalis, assembly GCF_029448725.1. Lineage (NCBI taxonomy): Eukaryota > Metazoa > Chordata > Actinopteri > Salmoniformes > Salmonidae > Salvelinus > Salvelinus fontinalis. The sequence goes on along the minus strand of NC_074701.1, from coordinate 11,346,122 downwards.
GAGCGGCCATTAATCCTGAACTGCCCCTCAATCCAGAGCTGTCTCTCTGTCCGGAGCTGCCCTTCAGTCCGGAGTTGCCCCTCTATCCTGAGCTACCTCTCTATCTTGACCTACCTCTCTGTCTTGAGCTATCTCTCTGTCCTGTGCTACCTTATCCTGGTGCTGCCCTTTATCTTGAGGGTACCATGTAAATTAAGTGGGTGTAATAGGAGGGTGGTCATTCTAAGGGGAAGACGTAAGCTGGGATTGACTATGGTGGGGTGGGGAACTCGTCCAGAGCCTGAGCCACCACCGTGGTCAGATGCCCACCCAGACCCTCCCCTATACTTTGTGCTGGTGCGCCCGGAGTTCGCACCTTAGGGGAGGGGTTATGTCACGTTCCTGACCTATTTCCGTTAGTTTGTTGTATGTGTTAGTTGGTCAGGACGTGAGTTTGGGTGGGCATTCTATGTTGTCTGTTTTTATGTTGGTTTAGGGTTGCCTGGTATGGCTCTCAATTAGAGGCAGGTGTTTGGCGTTCCTCTAATTGAGAGTCATATTTAGGTAGGTTGTTTCACAGTGTTCGTTGTGGGTGGTTGTCTCCTGTGTCAGTGTTTGTCGCACCATACGGGACTGTTCGGTTTGTTTGTACATCGTTCTTTTTGTGTAGTCTATTTTTCCCTGTTCGTGCGTTCTTCGTGTTTTATGTAAGTTCGTATGGTCCAGGTTTGTCTACTCCGTTTTGTTGTTTTGTTAGGTTATAGTGAAGTTCGTGTTTTCATCTTTTCTGTAAATAAATATGTCAACTTCAGAAGCTGCGTTTTGGTTCAATCCATGCTCCTCCTCTTCGGATGAAGAGGAGGACGAATACCGTTACACAATCACCATATATGTTCTAAAATGAAAAAGCCTGGAAGGAGGAGAGAGGACTAGAAACGATTCAGTTGACCGTTTTATGTGTGGATTAATTGTCGGAGTAGAGGACCTTGTGCATTTCAGGTAAAATAACAACTCAATGTTTATATCACTGGACAAATTAGCTAGCAACAGCAAGCTAGCTAAATAGGAGAAATTAGCTAGCAAGTGCAAGCTAACTAGCTAAATTGGCATAAATGTTTAATGCTTTTTGACCTGTTCCCAAATTAATGTAATTGGTTCAGAGTTTGTTTTGATATTTTAACCTGCGTGTCGTGATCACGTTTGGTGTACGGGGACAAAAGGAATTTACGCACGATGGAGCACGCGCGCAGACGGTTTGGGTTCTGTGTAAAGAATGGCCCATGTTCTGAATTCTGTCGCTGTACAGTACATTTCAAATGTGCTGAACAAATAGTTATATTGACTAAGTCCGTCGTCGCTTGCTAGTTCATGTGTTAATTGAAATCACTGATTGCCTCTTATCCGCTTGTCGTCCCCTTATTTAAGCAAGTCAGCCATATCAGCTATGTTTTTTTAAGGCACTAAATGAGGCTGAATGAACGGTTTCGCTGCCAGACAAGGCTCCGCTGATAACCAGGTTTAGCAGTGGTAATCATTCGCTTCATGGTGCTGAAAAGCTCTGCTGTTGGGACTCTGCTGTTGAACTCTGCTGTTGGGACAGCTTTATGTAGGCCCTAACAGTGTGTGGGCATCGTTTGTCACCGTTATAGTGCAATTAATGTATTGTTTAGCGTTGTGTTGTGTAGTGTCTTTGCAGGCCCCACCAAGATTTACATGCCAAATATGATGTTGAAGGTGCATTCAACATGTCCACAACCACAACCATCCATAGCTGATGAGAGCTTTGAACCCTGAACGCGTAGTTCTGCCTTTACGTTGGAATACGGTTTGTTTGTTTTTGAAAAAGCCTTTCCAAAAATCAAACCCTCACAACCCCGCCATTATTTCACGTGTGCAAGAATTTCCGAGTCTTGTCTATCTATGCTTTCCCTTCACACTGAGATCTGAGGCAAATCTTTTTCTTCGACTTTCTTCCTTTTCTGTTGGGTTAAAGGGAGAGCATAAGGGTTGTCAGTAATCATCTGGCTTTACCTGAATTTGTCACGCACTCCAAGCTGGCTGTCTGGCTGCAAGCATCTCGCTGATGAAGTACAGGATGTTCTGGGTGAGCGAGATAAAACGTGCGGCAGGGAAAGGGCTCTCCTAAACACTTCCCATTTGTTGCAACATGACATGGCTATGTGCCCATAATACAGTACAATACAACATTTGCTCGCTGAAATAAGAAAGTAATGAAATCTACTGTATCAAACTACCAGACAAAGTGTTTTTCTTATAATAATTCAGTCATTTCAGAAAAGACACAATTAAAGGTTATTCTATTTTCGGGAAACAATTGAACCGGTCATTTAAGAATAGAAAATCTCAGCCATAGTGGGTTTGAGATATGGAAGTGTTGAGTGACTTTTTATGTAACCTTTGTGTATTCCTAAACATTGCAGTATCAGCATTCTATTTTTATTCTACCTGCCCACATTACTTTTTATTTTGGTTCAAATGAGCCCCTACTTACTCAAAAGCTGGTTAGATATACCTCCTATTCTGAGGCATGTGTTAAAAGATAAACCAAACGCAATCTCTTGTTACTCCAACTCATATCAGCATAATAAATACACTAGTTACAAATCAAGCAAGAATAAAATGTCCTTTATTACTGTATAATATCACACATATTACCTTTAGTCATCAACTCAATGTCATCAGTTCAGATAGATATCGTAAAATAATCTCACAAGAGCAACATCACAGTTGCAGTAACACAATGATTTTGTTCTGTATTCAATACAACATGGAGAATAAATAATTTGATAACTGGTATCTTAAATGAAGAATCTTAATAATATGGTATATATGAAGAACTTTTGCAGAGCAGCCTTTTGAACACTCAAGCGTATGAAGACATAACACACACTCGAAGAGAACAAAAAGACAATAAAAAAGAAAACACTATTCTAATATAGATTTTAAAAAAAGACCATTTCAATTTAACAAATGTACAGTACCAGTCAAACGTTTGTCCACACCCTACTCATTCCAGGGTTTTTCTGTATTTGTACTATTTTCTACATTGTAGAATAATAGTGAAGACATCACAACTATGAAAGAACACATATGGAATCATGTAGTAATCAAAAAAGTGATAAAGAAAAGTGATAAATGTTTTTAGATTTTAGATTCTTCAAAGTAGCCACCCTTTGCCTTGATGAGAGCCGGTTGCCATATTTTGTTTTTTAAAGTTGACAAAAAAAAATTTAAAAGCTCAATAATCTGAGTTTTTTGTAAAACCTTACTGCATATGTCAAATTTAGGGTAGGGCTGCTCATTAGAATTACCAACACCATGTCACTTAAAACATAACTATTGTTTTTAATAGTAATAAGGTTGGTATTACTATCTACCTACTTACCTATATTTACATAAATCAAGATTCTCTCTGTATCATATTGACCTTGTTGGGAGATAATTTGGGCCATAAAAGGTACACACAGTACTCTCTGAGGTGGTGGGTGCAAGTAAAATGAGTGAATCAACTCCAATTGGTCAATATTCCAGTAAATACAGTCAAATGAAGTGGCAAACAAGTGTAAAAGAACACGCCATCGCCCTCAGATGAACACTGCACACTTTCTTATGTTCTGACGTGTTCCAGTGAAAGATATACAAACATCAGTGCAATAACCTATTGAAAACCATCTTTAAAAGTTGCATTTTTGTGAGCCATAGTCGTATGAGTGATAACCTGTAGAACAAAGAAATATAGATGTATATGAAGGGTATTTTGCCTGAGTGTTCAGTTCATAAATACATTTTTAACTATATAGTAGCTGATACCTGATAGCACATGAGGACGAATTTCAGTTCATGAATCTACTTCTTAAAAGCTTCATTTACCGTTTTTGTAATGCTTCTAGCAACTATATTCTCAGTCTGATCTGGAGTTGCCTGTGTCCTCCTGGGTCTCCCCATAGAAGGGCTTTTGGCTAGCCTCCTCCAAGACGTCCATGCTGTCCCGTAGATTTACTGCTATGGAGAAGTTATTGGGCTTCAGGGTCAGCCCATAGGTGTAGTCAATGGTGGGCAGCTCGTCCGGGTCGGGACTAAAGTGGGCCTGGTGTGCCAGCAGTGCAGTAAATAGGAACAGCTGCATCTTGGACAGCTCCTCTCCGATGCACCGCCTCTTTCCCAAGGAGAAGATGAGCACACTGCTGGCCAGGTCCTTGTTCAAAGAGCTGTCCTGGTCCAGGAAGCGCAGGGGGTCAAAGGTCTCTGGTTGTGTCCACCTGGCCGGGTCGTGGTTGCTGGACCACTGGTTGATGAAGATCACTGTGTCCTTGAGGATGGTGTAGCCCATGATGGTAGTGTCGGTGATGGTGCTGTGGGGAATGGTGAGAGGCACAAAGCTGGTGAAGCGCATCACCTCGTAGATAAAGGCCATCACGTAAGGCAACTGAGACTGGTCTTCGATGGTGGGCAGACGGCTCCGGTAGACCACTTTGTCCACTTCCTCTTGGAGACGCAGCTGGATATGAGGAAACCTATACAGGAAATGGTCAAAGGTGAACACTCAGAACACAGGTATCTTTGTTCATTGAGATAATCATTTCCTACTGGGAAGCTAACCTCTATTTCAACACTGAGGGCATACTCAATACATTAATCTTTTTTGATGGGTAACTATGAGCAACAGGTTGATATAGGCTACAGGTTATTTGGCAATTTGTTATTTGGGGATTTGGTAGCATGGTTACAGTTGCCAACATGCTAAGAATTCCTAAGTAAGGGCCAAATACTGGATAAAATAAACATGAATTACTATCGAAACGGTTTTATTTTTCCCGCGCAAACTGGCAACTCACATCATGATGTTCTACGGCTCAGATTACTTTATTTCTCTCAAGTGAAATTTCAGTACAGCGTAGCCCTCATGAGAGGCTTCCAATACCTGCCTGGGCACTTCTGCTATTTAAGACTATTACCTAACATCCTAGTTCTGCTACTGACTTGCGGGACACAGGAGCACGTACAGTAAGTAGTAGGCTGCCAGCAATAAAAGAGCAGAGCATAGTACTCTTTCGTTGTTTTATGTTGATAGTGAGACAGTGGCATACTAGTATATTAGGTTGGATCATTTTCCCAAGACAAAATAGATTTTTTCTGTTTTACGCATAGGTTTTCTCAATTTAAAGCATATATGCTATTGTGAATTGATGAATGCACTTAGTGTAAGTTGCTTTGGATAAGAGCGACTGCTTAATGACTAAAATAGAAAATGCATTGTTAATAGAACATATTATAGCCTATGGGAAAACGAGTACTTTAATTACACTTTAGCTGATTCAACATTAATACGTAGGCTATTACCTCACAAGTATCAGAATGATCCATTGGAGTGCAGTAGACAGTGTGTCTTGGCTTGCTCCAAAAATATCACCAATAGTAGGTGGCACATAATCTTTGCCTGGTGAGACTCCGGGCGAGCTGTCCTGAGAATGGTCCAATGCCATGATGAAAGCATCTGTCATGTCCCGGATTGTGCTTGGCTGAATGGTCTTTCGATGCTCGGCAACCTTAGTAACGATAAATTTACTGAACTCCCGGTTGAGCTCCTTAAAATTGTCAAAAATAGTTTTTATTGGGTTGGGAAAATACTGGAGCCAAGGCATCACATCAACGATGCTCCCAGCCCCTACTGTTTGGGTGAATTGATCATTTCGTCCCACAACTTGCGCAAACTCTGCGTCGTCGTAGGAATACCTCTTTCCAAAGCACACGGCGGTCATTATGTTAGCTGTTGATACCACCAAGTATGTCATCGGCTGGAAATATTTGTGCTCTTGCGTTTTTCTCAGGAAAAGACGGAGCAGCTCCCTAACTTCGCAGACAACGTGGTTTTCGAAGGTCTTTTTGGAGTTCATGTTGCCATTGGAAAACATCCGAACAGTAGATTGGGCTACTTTTCGGTGCACTTTCCACCATTCGCTGAATTTTCCAAAAGCAATGCCATCGCCATTGGAAACGTATTGAAAAGAAGTAAAGTCCGGTCTGCCTGCGAAATCAAATCCCTTTTTGATGAGCGCTTGCCTGATTGCGTCGCCATTCAGCACCACAACGTCCCGGCAGCCAAGTTTGATTCGAAAGACATCCCCATATTTCCGTGCCATGCGGGAGAAATAGAGGTGAGGAGTTTTGCCAACCTCTATTGCGTTCCCAATGACCGGCCAAGCGAAGGGTCCAGGCGGGCTGTATACATCGCAGTTCCGCCTGATCCTGCGCCACAGGTGCACGGCAAAGACAGCAGTCAAAGACGCCAATAATATACTCCGTGGCGATGGCCAGGTCATCTCGAATATAATTTGCATGTCCATTAGAAAGCCTATAATATATTGAGAGAAAGCAATAAGTTATTTCTGGAGATTAAAAATAATAATAATAATAATTCTAGGGGAACACACAAGTAAAATCAAGAATATAGTTGTAATATTATTACAGCACAAAATATGGCACAACATATCCTATATTTAAAAGGTCAAATACTGGGAATGAAAATACACCACCTTGCAGTTAATTCGTTGCTTCTTCCAAGTAAAGAACAGCCTTATGTTAATTGTAGTCTGTCGGTTACTAATAGATGTTTTGATGAATAAGCTCCTGTCCTTTGTCCCGTCGATGCCGATGGTAAGACTACATTTTAATATAAATGCAAGATGCGCGGTAATTATACGTCACGTCTTTATATAGCGGATCCAGTGATAGAAAGTATGGATTATTGGAGAATAAAATCCTCATAACCTGCACAATAGACAAGAAAGTCATCCATTATACGTCCAGTAATTTAATTTGTCATTTGGTGCAGTTCTAGACCTTCCACTCTCCACATGTGAATAGCCTTCTGCTGCCCCGAGTTAGATGATTTATCACAAACAGAAGTGTCAAATAGCATTATAACTCGTCAGCGTCTGAGTCGTGGTTTGTTGTAAGGGGTGTCCGCTCCCCTCCCTCCCTCCCTCCCCCTCACACACACACACACACACACACACACACACACACACACACACACACACACACACACACACACACACACACACACACACACACACACACACACACACACACACACACACACACACACACACACACACACACACACACACACACCTTCTCACGCGCTCTCTCTCTCTCACTCTCTTCCTCCCCTCTCTCATCGACACACAGTGCGCCTACTTTTTGTTGTCAAACTGTTTGTGTTGTCCATTCCCTCGTTGCGATTGGAGGCCAAATTTAGTCACCACTAGCCACTAGGAACTCAATACTTTGCTGGATAGGTTTTGTCAAAGGATTATGGATGTCCAATCAAATCAACGTATTGTTTTATTTAATTGGTTACCATTAACCAAATATGCCTCTATTTTGGCCTAGGCTATAGCCTCATATGTAGATGGTTATATGTTTAGATTTAATGCTAATGGCCTAACAACAACTACAACCATGATGAAATATCAACAAAAATTTAAGATCGTATGATTTTAGCAGCCTAATACTAGAAGACAGAACTACCATACTACTATCAATGTAACAGTATTATTAGTAGTAGTTTTTTGTATTTATTATTTGTTTGACCTAATATTATTCAAATTATCATTCGAAATTGTATACTATTATACTATAAAGTTATTATCGGTTACACCTTGAAAGTACAATATATAGTATTGTATTGAATTTAATTTATAAATGATGTTTAGAGTCTGCGGAAATGTAGGCCTATGGTTTAGTAAAATTCAAAATAGTGGGTCTTATCATGCAGCAAATGAGAGAGGCCTTGTTTCATTTGATCTTAATTCGACTTCTGTTCCTTTTACGCAAATAAATCGTGTGTTTACTCATTCATACTGTCAAATTATTTGATATTGCAATGTATGAAGGATTTATACGAATGTGTGTTAAAGGGACACGTTTTCCAGAATTATCTGGTGCTATGTTATATTTCGTGAATTATTCCCCAAATGGATCTAACAACGTGTATTTTTTATGTCCTTTAATGTGTTTACATAAAGGCTACTGCGGATCACACACGTTCATAGAAATAAACGTTTTTGTAGACTGACCGAGTGTTTCTGGTATAGTTGTATTTCTTATTTTACGGTATACAGTTTCCAACAAGTAAAATGTGTCCGTTTTAATTTAAAATTATAATTAATTGTTAATTATGAGAGGTCTATAAAATATCAGACTTATTATTACTCATTATTAGCTGATGCTTTATTCCGTTATTGAGGCCTGATGCGTGACAGGAGCTGGGTTTCAAGCATACTTGCAATCACTTACTAACTGTTGATGAAGTATATTTTATATCTTAAAACATAGGTGCTTAATTTATACATTTGTCATTTAGGATATTGCACAGATCTGCATGGATTTTGGCAGGACACAGAGTAAACTGTATGTAAATATCAAGTTGTTCCATAGTATTTTTGTTTTCCCACATGTCTTGCCTCCATTTAATCTAAGAAACATTTTACATTTGATATATTTAATATTTGTTAATGGGTTATTGGTGTTTTTTTTGTCAAAGCATATGCAATTATGATAGGCCTGTCAAACGTTGTTCATTAGACAAATGGATTAGGCTGCTTGTCCAATGTATACCACCAGGAGGAGACTGTCCCTATTTTATTTTTAAATTTCACTAACTACAAGACATTGTATTATAATTGAATTCTATCTATTTCCCTAAGCATGTATTTGAACGGTTATCTTGGAATACAAGGTATTGGAATAATAGTTTATCGACAAAAACATCTAAATAAGCATGATTGAGATAAAGGCATGGAGGCTACATACTATCGTTTATTTTTACAACAAAAAAAAAGAAAGAAAAAAAAGGGTGATACCTAATCATTTGTACAACTGAATGCATTCAACTGAAATGTGTCTTCCGCATTCCGCTGCCATAATCGACATTCACGTCTTCGGCGCCAGGGGAAGTGCATAACACAGATCATTACATTCCTGTGGATGTATGTCTATTCTACTCACTGTTGAGCATCTCATCTCACAGCACCATTCACAAATTACACAGCACAATAATGTGGAAAGTGTGTTAGTCAGAACGAGGAGATTTGTCTTTTTTTAATGTATTTAAAAAATAAAATAAAATTATTGGAACATAACATGTTGTTGACATGAAGTTGCTGGCATTGTCTGTTGTTTCTTGCTGTTTATAATCGATGCGTGACGTGCAGGACCTTTTGCTATAGTTTTAAGACTTCAGTACCCCGGACAGCGCATACAAGATAACTCCGTGTTTATTTGCGACAGCTAATATTTAAATTATATAACCTAATGCTTTTGAGTTTGGAATCGAAAACTGAAATGGGTAGTTTCATTTCATTCTCATAACTGTTAATGAGCACTCACTTGAAATACAATGCAAAAGCATACATTCACTATTCAATATACACTACATGACCAAAAATATGTGGACACCTCTTCAAATGAGTGGATTCGGCTATTTCAGCCATACCCGTTGCTGACAGGTGTATACAATCGAGGGCACAGTCATGCAATCTCCATAGACAAACACTGGCATTAGAATGGCCTGTACTGAAGAGCTCAGTAACTTCCAACTCTGACTTTCGCCGTCATTAGATTCTGGAGCAGTGGAAACGCATTTTCTGGAGTGATGAATCATGCTTCACCATCTGGGAGTCCGACGGACGAATCTGGGTTTGGCAGTAGCCAGGAGAACGCTTCCTTCCCGACTGCATAGTGCCAACTGTAATGTTTGGTGGAGGAGGAATAATGGTCTGGGGCAGTTTTTCATGGTTCGGGATAGGCCCCTTAGTTTCAGTGAAGCGAAATCTTAACGCTACAGCATGCAATGACATTATAGACGATTCTGCGCTATCAGCTTGGGGAAGGCCCTTTCCTGTTTCAGCATGGCAATGCCCCCTTGCACAAAGTGAGGTCCATACAGAAATGGTTTGTCGAGATCGGTGTGGAAGAACTTGAATGGCCTGCACAGAGCCCTGACCTCAACCCCATCGAACACCGTTGGGATGAATTGGAACGCCGACTGCGAGCCAGGTCTAATCGCCCAACATCATTGCCCAACCTCACTAATGCGTTTGTGGCTGAATGGCAGCAAGTCCCCGCAGCCTTCCCAGAAGAGGGGATGCTGTAATAGCAGCAAAGGGGAGGACCAACTCCATAATAACGCCTATGATTTTGGAATGAGATGTTCGACAAGCAAGTGTCCACATACTTTTGGCCACGTTCTGTATATCCTTCTAGAAAATATCTTTCTATTTTTTTATTTTAACATGCCTACATCATTTTACTCTCAAAACTGACTCCTTACCTAAATGCCAACACCTGTTATTAAATGCTGATAAATAAAATAAACATGAAACATATATTAAATATTCAATGGTCAGCACATTTTCCATCAATTTATATTAAAATAGTTTGCACAATTTGAAGGTGGCGCCAAAGAACATGGCTGACGTTTTACATTCTCCCAACCAATTGTGCAATTTACTCACCGTGGACTGGAAGACACTTTTTCCTTTAACGAGTCCGACGAGAAGGATATCCTGCTTTCACTGGAACAGGCCCAGATCCAAGCCTTTTGCCTGAAGAAAAGACGCCGGACAAGGGGACGCAGATTGGGGATCCTTCAGAGAATCCGGAGGCGAGCGAGCAAACTCCTGATGCCTTCCAATGACCTACTATTAAGATTATCCTACCAACGGGACATTAAAAACTGTAACATCTTATGTTTCACTGAGACGTGGCTGAGCGAAGAAACGGACAATATAGAGCTGGCGGGATTTTCCATGCACCCGCAGAACAGAGACGCTACCTCTGGTAAGACGAGGGGTGGGGGTGTGTGTCTTTTTGTCAATAACAGCTGGTGCGCGATGTCTAATATTAAAGAAGTCTCAAGGTATTGCTTGCCTGAGGTAGAGTACCTTATGATAAGCTGTCGACCGCACTATGTACCAAGAGAGTTGTCATCTGTATTATTTGTAGCCGTCTATTTACCACCACACAGCGAAGCTGGCACAAAGACCGCTCTCAACCAACTCTATAAGGCCATAAGCAAAGAAGAAACTGCTCACCCAGAAGCGGTGCTCCTAGTGGCCAGGGACTTTAACGCATGCAAATTTAAATCAGTTTTACCACATTTTTACCAGCATGTCACGTGCAACCAGGGAAAATAATCCTAGACCACCTTTACTCCACACACAGAGATGCATACAAAGCTCTCCCCCACCCTCCATTTGGCAAATCTGACCATAATTCTATCCTCCTGATTCCTGCTTACAGGCAAAAACTAAAGCAGGAGGCACCAGTGACTCACTCAATACGGAAGTGGTCAGATGACGCGGATGCTACACTACAGGACTGTTTTGCTAGCACAGACTGGAATATGTTCCGGGATTCATCCAATGGCATTGAGGAACACACCACCTCAGTCATCGGCTTCATCAATAAGTGCATTGATGACGATGTCGTCCCCACAGTGACTGTACGTACATATCCCAACCAGAAGCCATGGATTACAGGCAACATCCGCATCGAGCTAAAGACTAGAGCTGCCACTTTCAAGGAGCGGGAGGCTAATCCGGACGCTTATAAGAAATCTCGCTATGCCCTCAGACGAACCATCAAACAAGCAAAGCGTCAATACAGGATTAAGATTGAATCTTACTACACCGGCTCTGACTCTCGTCGGATGTGGCAGGGCTTGAAAACTATTACGGACTACAAAGGGAAACCCAGACGCGAGCTGCCCAGTGATGTGAGCCTACCAGACAAGCTAAATACCTTTTATGCTCGCTTCGAGGCAAGCAACACTGAAGCATGCACGTGAGGACCAGCTGTTCTGGATGACTGTGTGATAACGCTCTCGGTAGCCGGTGTGAACAAAACCTCTAAACAGGTCAACATTCACAAAGCCGCTGGGCCAGACCGATTACCAGGACGTGTACTCAAAGCATGCACGGACCAATTGTCAAGTGTCTTCACTGACATTTTCAACCTCTCCCTGACCGAGTCTGTAATACCTACATGTTTCAAGCAGACCACCATAGTCCCTGTGCCCAAAGAGGCGAAGGTAACATGCCTAAATGATTACCGCCCCGTGGCACTCACGTCGGTAGCCATGAAGTGCTTTGAAAGGCTGGTCATGGCTCACATCAACAGCATTCTCCCGGACACCCTAGACTCACTCCAATTCGCATACCGCCCCAACAGATCCACAGATGACGCAATCCCAATCTCAGTCCACACTGCCCTTTCCCACCTGGACAAAAGGAACAGCTATGTGAGAATGCTGTTCATTGACTACAGATCAGCGTTCAACACCATAGTACCCACGAAGCTCATCACTAAGCTAAGAACTCTGGGACTAAACACCTCCCTCTGCAACTGGATCCTGGACTTCCTGATGAGCCGCCCCCAGTTGGTAAGAGTAGGCAACAACATGTCTGCTACGCTGATCCTTAACACTGGGGCCCCACAGAGGTGTGCACTTTCCCTCCTGTATTCCCTGTTCACCCACGACTGTGTGGCCAACACGACTCCAACACCATCATCAAGTTTGCTGACGACGCAACAGTGGTAGGCCTGATCACCGACAACGATGAGACGGCCTATAGGGAGGAGGTCAGAGACCTGGCAGTGTGGTGCCAGGACAACAACCTCTCCCTCAATGTGAGAAAAACAAAGGAGCTGATCGTGGACTACGGGAAAAGGCGGGCCGAACAGGCCCCCATTAACTTCGACGGGGCTGTAGTGGGAGCGGGTCGAGAGTTTCAAGTTCCTTGGTGTCCACTTCACAAACAAACTATCGCGGTCCAAACATACCAAGACAGTCATGAAGAGGGCACGACAAAACCTTTTCCCCCTCAGGAGACTGAAAAGATTTGTCATGGGTCCCCAGATCCTCAAAAGATTTTACAGCTGCACCATCGAGAGTATCCTGACCAGTTACATCACCGCCTGGTATGACAACTGCTCGGCATCTGACCATAAGGCGCTACAGAGGGTAGTGTAAACGGCCCAGTATCTCACTGGGGCCAAGCTTTATGCCATCCAGGACCTACAGTGGGGAGAACAAGTTTTGGATACACTGCCGATTTTGCAGGTAGAGGTCTGTAAATTTTATTGTAGGTACACTTCAACTGTGAGAGACGGAATCTAAAACAAAATCCAGAAAATCACATTGTATGATTTTTAAGTAATTCATTTGCATTTTATTGCATGACATAAGTATATGTTACATCAGACAAGCAGAACTTAATATTTGGTACAGAAACCTTTGTTTGCAATTACAGAGATCATACGTTTCCTGTAGTTCTTGACCAGGTTTGCACACACTGCAGCAGGGATTTCGGCCCACTCCTCCATACAGACCTTCTCCAGATCCTTCAGGTTTCGGGGCTGTCGCTGGGCAATACGGACTTTCAGCTCCCTCCAAAGATTTTCTATTGGGTTCAGGTCTGGAGACTGGCTAGGCCACTCCAGGACCTTGAGATGCTTCTTACGGAGCCACTCCTTAGTTGCCCTGGCTGTGTGTTTCAGGTCGTTGTCATGCTGGAAGACCCAGCCATGACCCATCTTCAATGCTCTTACTGAGGGAAGGAGGTTGTTGGCCAAGATCTCGCGATACATGGCCCCATCCATCCTCCCCTCAATACGGTGCAGTCGTCCTGTCCCCTTTGCAGAAAAGCATCCCCAAAGAATGATGTTTCCACCTCCATGCTTCACGGTTGCGATGGTGTTCTTGGGGTTGTACTCATCCTTCTTCTTCCTCCAAACACAGCGAGTGGAGTTTAGACCAAAAAGCTCTATTTTTGTCTCATCAGACCACATGACCTTCTCCTATTCCTCCTCTGGATCATCCAGATGGTCATTGGCAAACTTCAGACGGGCCTGGACATGCGCTGGCTTGAGCAGGGGGACCTTGCGTGCGCTGCAGGATTTTAATCCATGACGGCGTAGTGTGTTACTAATGGTTTTCTTTGAGACTGTGGTCCCAGCTCTCTTCAGGTCATTGACCAGGTCCTGCCGTGTAGTTCTGGGCTGATCCTTCACCTTCCTCATGATCATTGATGCCCCACGAGGTGAGATCTTGCATGGAGCCCCAGACCGAGGGTGATTGACCGTCATCTTGAACTTCTTCCATTTTCTAATAATTGCGCTATTGCCTTCTCACCAAGCTGCTTGCCTATTGTCCTGTAGCCCATCCCAGCCTTGTGCAGGTCTACAATTTTATCCCTGATGTCCTTACACAGCTCTCTGGTCTTGGCCATTGTGGAGAGGTTGGAGTCTGTTTGATTGAGTGTGTGGACAGGTGTCTTTTATACAGGTAACGAGTTCAAACAGGTGCAGTTAATACAGGTAATGAGTGGAGAACAGGAGGGCTTCTTAAAGAAAAACTAACAGGTCTGTGAGAGCCAGAATTCTTGCTGGTTGGTTGGTGATCAAATACTTATGTCATGCAATAAAATGCAAATTAATTTCCTTAAAAATCATACAATGTGATTTTCTGGATTTTTGTTTTAGATTCCGTCTCTCACAGTTGAAATGTACCTATGATAAAAATTACAGACCTCTACATGCTTTGTAAGTAGGAAAACCTGCAAAATCGTCAGTGTATCAAATACTTGTTCTCCCCACTGTATATAATAGGCAGTGTCAGAGGAAAGCCTATAAAATTCAGGCTCCGGTACCGCACGGCAAGCGGTACCGGAGCACCAAGTCTAGGCCCAAAAGGCTCCTCAACAGCTTCTACCCCCAAGCCATTAGACTGCTGAACAATTCATAAAATCGTAACCGGACAATTTACATTGACCCCCCCTCCCCCTGTACACTGCTGCTACTCGCTGTTTGAGAGCTCTGTTGAATTAGTAGGGAATCCTGAGTGAACAAAATCCTGAGTGGACACATTCATGACCTTCCAGTTCTTCAGTTCTCCTGTTTTTGTGGAATTCTTCTTAGCAAGGTACAAGTGGTACTTCAGATGATGATTCATATGAAACATTAATGATACGCTCAAAGGCAAACATCTCATCATCAGAAAAAAAAAAATATCCAGATTCAGGAAGTGAGCTGAACCATGACAGAAGCGTGTGTGTGTGTGTGTGTGTGTGTGTGTGTGTGTGTGTGTGTGTGTGTGTGTGTGTGTGTGTGTGTGTGTGTGTGTGTGTGTGTGTGTGTGTGTGTGTGTGTGTGTGTGTGTGTGTGTGTGTGTGTGTGTGTGTGTGTGTGTGTGTGTGTTTGGCCCAGAGGGGGGTGAGACTACTGAGCCCGCAAAGCCCAGTCAACGGTCAAACTGGTGATCCTGAACATCCCTGGTCATGAGAAATAGTGTACGTGTGTGTGTTCTAACAGGCTTGGGATATTTAGGGTTATTATGTGTAATTGGTGAGAGTGGTGCAAAACCGGAGCTTCAGAGAGGGCTGCATGAGATGAAGTGGAATCTATTCACAAGGTAAAATATAACAACCCAGAACCCCCCCTGATCTTATTGACCTTTAACTGAGTAAACTCAATGAACTCAACCAATTTATGTCATCATCATTATGTCATTGATTTAGTGAACTGACTGCTATGAGCTGAATAGTTCTGAATAGGTGAAATAGCAGGACAAACTTTAGTCAAATTCTCAATGGGAAAATGATGGCCTCTTGGGTCATTTTATTTCCAACACAATTTCCTACCGTCCACAAGCCGCAATGCGAGCGCCTATTACCATTTAGTAGGCTCGCGTTGAGCTACGATTCAGAGGATTGCTGATTCAATCGCAGTGCCAGGCACTTGATTTTTTTGTTTTTTTGACTCTATCCCAAACCTTTACCTTAACCACTCAGAATTAATGCCCTGCTGCCTAAATTTAACCAAAAACTGTTTCAGTTTCACTTTTGCACTGTTTGACTGACAGCTAACATATATCAAAATATGCGTAATTAAAACGGCCACACAGTCCATAATCTACAGACAGCAGCACAGACGGCCCCTCACACCATAAATGGGATCGCGGGTTCAATCGCAGTACTATGCGATCCGCTAGCTACGGCTTTGAGGATCGCGGGTTCAGTCCCAGTAATTTGCAGTCGTTTACATGTTTTGTTTGTTTGTTTTATCCCTGTCCCAAACCATAACCCTTAGCTAAACCATTTGGAATTAATGCCTAAGGTTAACCCTGTTGTAACGTCTTTCTTCCTGGGATGAAGGAGAGGACCAAAATGCAGCGCAGTTAGTGTTCAACATGTTTAATTAAACAATAAACGATGAACATTAACAAACATTACAAAACAACAAACGTGAAAGCCGAGACAGTCCTATCTGGTGCAGAACATAAACACAGAGACAGGAAACAACCACCCACAATCCCCAACACAAAACAAGCCACCTATATATGATTCTCAATCAGGGACAACGATTGACAGCTGTCTCTGATTGAGAACCATATCAGGCTGAACATAGAAACAGACGAACTAGACACACAACATAGAATTCCCACCCAGCTCACGTCCTGACCAACACTAAACAAGCAAAACACATAAGAACTCTGGTCAGGACGTTACACCTGTTAACACTATTTTACAAAAATGTTTGACTGACAGCTAACATACGTCGATATAAACCATAATTAAAACAACCACACAGTCCATAATCTACAGACAGCACCACAAACGGCCCCACATGCCATAATTAAAACGACCAGCCATGTCATATCTCTATTGCTGCAGTCACTGTGAGAGGGATGGCATTTTCTTTGGAGCTTGTGCTGTGAAAAAGTTCAAGGGCAACTCATTTTCAACCGCATTTTCATTATCACCAGCACAAAACCAGTGTCAACACATGTGAAAACAGTTTTGAAGAAAAAAAAAGAAAGTTCACCAGTTCGGTAACGATTTACTTTGACTACAAATCCATAAATAATGTATTACACACCTATAAGCATTTATAACGGTCCCAACCACATTATTAAAGGTTAATGAAATATATCAATAGCATATCTATAGCGCATTCATGTCATGCTATGCAAGAGCTCATATTTAGGTATCTTAATACATGCATAATTACAATGACACCGTAGTGTCATCATTATGGCTGTTCTCAAAAGTGAGCTTCTGCGTCCAGTGTTAGTGAATATGTCAAAAGGCCAAACCACCTTAAAAATATTATGCTGATAAACACTGAGTGTGCAAAACATTAGGAACTCCTGCTCTTTCCATGACACCAGGTGAATCCAGGTGGAAGTTATGATCCCTTAATGATGTCACCTGTTAAATCCACTTCAGTCAGTGCAGATGAAGAGTAGGAGACACCCCAAGAGTTGATTTCTGTGCCCCCGCGGAAATCTAATTAGCATTATATAAACATCCCCGTAAAAATCGGACAGTTTAAAGGGGAATTTCACCCTGGCTCTGCAACAGCACATAGTTGTTACTATATTAACAACATTACATTTTTATCATAAACATCACAATTATCCAAACCACAAGCTAGAACTAGCACATTTTCATTTCACTGGTAGAATCGGGAAGTGTCGACTCCATGTGTATTTGTCTGCTCATCGTGAACCACAAAGTCCGTCATTCATAGCGAATCCTGATACCACCTGCTAGGTAGAGGGGGCGTTCCCACAAACTTGAATAATGGCATTGTTTACTTCGAACGACCAACAAACAGTCATCTAAGAACTTCTCTAGGCAAGATTTGTGTTGAAAACGTTAGTTTTTCACTAATGTTTGTCATCATGCCCGTGTTGTGTTCTGCGCTAAGTATGAACAAACGTGAAAATGTGTTATCTTTCACCTTTATACCTACCTGAGAATCACCCAGATTCTGCCAGGGGCTTGCGTTGCGGCTATCAAGGATGATGCGGTGGCCTCCCGGGTGGCGCAGTGGTCCAGGGCACTGCATCGCAGTGCTAACTGCGCCACCAGAGTCTCTGGGTTCGCGCCCAGGCTCTGTCGCAGCCGGCCGCGACCGGGAGGTCCGTGGGGCGACGCACAATTGGCATAGCGTCGTCCGGGGTAGGGAGGGTTTGGCCGGTAGGGATATCCTTGTCTCATCGCGCTGCAGCGACTCCTGTGGCGGGCCGGGCGCAGTGCGCGCCAGCCAAGGGGGCCAGGTACACGGTGTTTCCTCCGACACATTGGTGCGGCTGGCTTCCGGGTTGGAGGCGCGCTGTGTTAAGAAGCAGTACGGCTGGTTGGGTTGTGCTTCGGAGGACGCATGGCTTTCGACCTTCGTCTCTCCCGAGCCCGTACGGGAGTTGTAGCGATGAGACAAGGTAGTAATTACTAGCGATTGGATACCACGAAAATTGGGGAGAAAATGGGATTAAAAAAAATAAAAAATATTTAAAAAAAAAGGATGATGCGGTGACCAAATATAATCAGAGGGGTTTTCAGGCTGAACTGATGGGTAATAGCTAAAGTGACAGTCCTAATTTAGCTAGCTAGCTAACGTTACAGTGCTGATAGCTAACTCATATACCTATCTTTTCTGGTATGCACACTGTCAATCAATTTCGCCAATGCCATTGTAGTCACTGCTTGACTGGTAGCTACCTTCAGCAGCGTAAACATGTTTGTTCTATAAGGGTACAGGGTGAGATCCAGATGCAGACACGGGAGGCAGATGGGTCGAGTCTCTGATATTTATTAGTATCCAAGGGGCAGGCAAGAGATTGGTCGTGGACAGGCAAAAAGATCATAATAAGGTCAGAGTCCAGGAGGTACAGAGTGGCAGGCAGGTCCGAGGTCAGGGCAGGCAGTATGGTCAGGCAGGTGGGTTCAGAGTCAAGGCAGGCAAGGGTCAAAACCGGGAGGACCAGCAAAAAACATAGAAAAGGAAAAAGCAGGATCACGGAGTTGACCTGACAAACAAGACGAACTGGCACAGACAGACAGAAAACACAGGTAAAAATACCCAGGGGATAATGGGGAAGATGGGTGACACCTGGAGGGGGTGCATACAAGCACAAGGACAGGTGAAACAGATCAGGGTGTGACATGTTCTTCCTGTGACTGATGTTAGCTAACATAGACCAGCTAATGTTACCAAAAACAAGTCTCAATTTGGTAGCCATCTATTCCACCCTTGTCTGGAAAACACTCCGTTACCAAAGATAGAATTGTAGATATAGCTAAGTCACTCTCTGTTTGTGTGTTAGTAGCAATAATTAATGTGTATATATCGTCTGTGGTTGGTTGGTTAGTTGGTTCTCAGCCAGTGTCAGCTGGCTAGCAGTCTTGCCGCCAATTTAGTGACGTGAGTTAGTTAACAGCAACCTGAAAATATTGAAATCCATGTTGGGTATGGTTAGCTAGCCAGTCTAATAGAGATCAATACAATTAGTGTGGGGGGGGGGGGGTTCAATTGTGTATTGTTTTGTATTGTTGCGCTAAGACCACAATCATGTCTTTCCAGAAGATGTGTAGTACCAGCAAATCTTCTGCAAGAGGACCAAACAGTTGGTGGTCGTTCACCGCAGACACGACAAGACCATCGCCATAAGCACAAAGAGTCAGCTTCCCCAGTCAGTCCACCATTGCGTAACAACGTTCTTATGCCAGCGTTTTCCAAACGTGGTCCTGGGGACCCAAGGGGTGCACGTTTAGGTTTTTGCCCTAGCACTACACAGCTGATTAAAAAAAATCAAAGCTTGATTAGTTGTTTATTTGAATCTGCTGTGTAGTGCTAGGGCAAAAACCAAAACGTGCACCCCTTGGGGTCCCCAGGACCAAGTTTGGAAATCCTAGCATAAGACCCAGAGCTCCTCTACTCTGGGTTTTCTAGGAATCAAATCGGGAGAGACAGCTAAAGGTGTTGACCCTCTACATCTCTCAAGACACTGGAGCACTGGGCCATCCATTCTTAAGTAGCACCCACTTACGAGATGGCAACCCGCACAGGTATAACTCATACTGACTAATGAGGTGACACCAATCGGTGCGCCCTACATGCTAACGTGCTAAAATGCAACCTCAAAATATAAATGGAAAAAACAAAACCTGTCACACCATGGTCAAAACGTATCTGTGCTACACCAAACAGTATCTATCCTGTAACTCCCAGTAATAGATACCAAATATCTGGTGATCAGCAGATGATGGGAGAGGTGGTCGTGATGCAATTGCCATTCAAAAGACAGTTCAGGGAGTACTTGGGAGCTGTGGGAGGAGTGTTATGATCATACTGCCATTCAGTTCCTCATGAGTCATCTGCTTGAAATCGAGCATAATGTCTAATCCCACGAGAGGGATACAGTTCACGGGATACAGTTCTACTACAATGACACTCACAGGCAAAGGAATTCAGTGTTTGTATCTAGAATCCACTCCAGGAAGAAGCCCAGGCACCCATGGTATTGTCTGTTAGACAAAAAATAAACAACATTATATTATGTTGTACTGTTTGAATAACAGTTAAACCATGCCGGCATAACATCAACATTAGGATAGACTAGTTGAACATGCATACATGTGCATAGGCACAGAGATTACATGTACAACAATATCTAGCCTAATAGAAAGAAATAGGGCATAACCCTCAACATTTGCACAGTGACCAGACTGTGCAAATGAGCCTAGGTAGGTAAGCAGACAGTATCTACCTACAACCATGAATACCAGGCATGCTTAGACACATATTTGTATACTAAAACCAGGTTCAGTTTTAGAGATCTACAACAGTAAATTATTGTATTATTGTTTCTCCTCACTGTTTGCTAGTAAAGTTATCGAGCTAGCTTGCGGGATATGCAATACTTGTTATTTACATCTGTTCAGAATCCTATATTGCGTCATGCCTATGATTTTGTGATTGAACTGCATCCTAGGTCATAATCATAACCAATGTCAACCTTCGTCAATTACGTTACGTAGCTAGCTAGTAAATGATTTACAGTTGCTTATGCGACACATTTGCTAGCAAATTACAAATGCGAGGCGTGGCACATAAGTTAGCAGGCGCCAGGCTAACGAGCTAGCCAACTCCAGTCATGTGCTAACATTTGCTGGTAAACCTAGCTTTAGGTGGCTGGTTGTAACGTTGTAGCTTGCTGTTTAGTAGCTAGCCATATCTACGACTAAAAAGAGAAGAGATTTTACAATTGAGATACAAAATATACCGGTAGTTGTGAACTAACTAGCTACCTAGCTAGCTAAATTAGCAAACAGAAAAATTATTAGATCCCCCCACTGTAACACAGTAGGTTGTTAGCCAGCAATACACAATATGGGTTTCAGTAGATAAACTACAATTTGCTAGGTTGCTTGCAGGAAAAATAACTTACTTAGCTAGGCACCATATTTAGAATCCTCTTTGCTATATTCCGGTTTAAACATGTACGGTTGAATGCCACCATGTAGCTAATAGATGCCCCATCATCTAATTCGTGTTGACGAGAGGAATCATTTGAAGTTCTTTCAGTTTTGCCCAAAGTATTATTGTTAGTATCCGCCTCGTAGTCTTTCAGAGACTGGAGAAAATGTATCTGCTTGTATATTTAGCATAATTTTGCCTTGATTCTGACCAGTCTCCCAGTCCCTGCCACTGAAAAACATCCCCATGATGCTGCCACCACCATGCTTCACCGTAGGGATGGTGCCAGGTTTCCTCCAGACGTGGCACTTGGCATTCATTCCAAAGAGTTCAATCTGGGTTTCATCAGAACAGAGAATCTTGTTTCTCATGGTCTGATAGTCTTTAGGTACCTTTTGGCAAGCTCTTAGCGGGCTGTCATGTGCCTTTTACTGAGGAGTGGTTTCTGTCTGGCCACTTTACCATAAAGGCCTGATTGGTGGAGTGCTTTTACTGAGGAGATGGTTCTCCCATCTCCCCAGAGGAACTCTAAGGCTCTGTCAGAGTTAACATCGGGTTCTTGGTCACCTCCCTGACCAAGGCCCTTCTATCCCAATTACTCAGTTTGGCCGGGTGGCCAGTTCTAGGAAGAGTCTTGGTAGTTCCAAACTTCTTCCATTTAAGAATGATGGAGGCCACTGTGTTCTTGGGGACCTTCCATGCTGCAGATATTTTTTGGTACCCTCCCCCCAATCCTGTCTCGGAGCTCTACGGACAATTCCTTCGATCGTGTGGCTTGGTTTTTGTCCTGACATGCACTGTCAACTGTGGGACCTTATACAAACAGGAGTGTGCCTTTCCAAATCATGTCCAATCAATTGAATTTACCACAGGTGGACTCCAGAGTTATGATATGACCCTCAGCTACACGATTTGATCTGTAAAATTTGCCCTGAGGATTCAACCCTATGGGGATCTTCATGCACCATTGACCTCAGTGAGAAGAAGAAGAAGACGAAGAAGGTAAGTCACAAGCCTATACTAGCCAGTGGGGGAAATGGGGCTGGTACAGGCTGACTATATATCAGGATCATTTTTCAAAAGTGGTTTGGCCTTTGGGCATAGTCAGTAACACTGGTATGGCAGAAGCACACTTTTGAGAACAGCCATAATGATGACACTTCACTGTCATCGTGATGCATCTATTAAGATACTTAAATATGAGCTCTTGCATAGCATGACATGAATGCGCTATAGATATGCTATGGATATATTTCATTACCGTTAACGAGGCAGTTGGGACCTGTTATATATGACACGTTCATTAAATGCATAGAGATGTGTAGTGAATGAGTTATGGATATGTAGTCACTGTATATCATTACCAAAAAACAGTGATTTTCAAACACTATGAGATCCACGGTGACGTTATGAATATGAGGTTGAAAAGTGGCATAATTGCCCTTTAAGTGCAGGTAATCCACTGACCAGGTACATTTACAGTCGGGCCTTTGGTGAAGTGATAGTGAGATGGGAGAGGAGAGGACCAGAGGGACCGGATGCAGAGATGAGATTTGGTTTGAGTGGCTTCTCTGGCCCGTACCTGGGCTGGCTAGTCTGTGACCTCCCTTTGTGACTGCAGACGGACAGACTGCTTCACACAGGTGCTGAGCTGATCTACTGTGAAAGGCTTTGAAGATCCATCAGACTTCCACTTTTCACATCAACATCAGTAAATCAACATGACATGTAAAGGATTTCCCTCCTCCACATGTTCACACGAACACATCAACCACTGCAGAGATACGCAGGCGGTCTTACACACAGTTTTAGAAAGACAGACACTTTTTTAAAGAAAAAACTGCTCATCTTCACTACACATACTTGACAGCCAAATTAATATCTGCTCATTTGGGATAGAACGAGAAGGTGAGTTCATAATCATTTATTATAGTCATTTATTTTGTGTCAAAACACACAAAATGCATATAAGATCATTTATTTTAACTTAATAAAGGGACAAATTGCGATAGGGTCTACATCCATTTTTGGACTTTGATATACAGTATATACCCATTGATTCTACTGTCGTACTCCATCAGAACCCAAAATGTAAGGTTGTTTTACTCCATCGTTTTTAAACAATGTAATCGAAAACAAACGCTGTATAGGCTCAAAACATGGGGTAAATAATTGCGATCTCATGGATGGTCAGTCCTTGCATCCATAGCTCTGTCTATGAATTTGAGAGCGGTTGCATCTCTTACAGCCCCATCTGTCAGCTCTTTACTTAAACAGAGGCAAGTCGGCGCTTTGTTATTGTTTGAACCGCAGATTGCCCCTTTAAATGAAATTGACTGATCTCTCTAGGAATGCCTATGAGGAATTGTTTTGACTTTTGGCAGCATTTCATTAAAGGAGCACCCGCACCCTGACTAGGTCACCAGATGCAGAACAGTCCATTTTTCTTCTTCTCGCTCTTTCAATTGCTGAGATTGCGTGTGAGGGAGTGCTTTGAATTCAGAGGAACTGCAAGCAATGACAAGACCCACACGAAGCTGGGAGACTTCAAGTTACAAGGTTAAAAAGTCAATATCTCATACATTTAATATATTCAGGTGCTGGCTTTTGTTATAGGCTTGTGTCACTTATGTCACACAAAAACTAACTCTGTTTTGCTGTTGGTCTAGCTTATTTTGAATCAGAGAGATACAGATACATGATACATTATCAGTAAATAAAACACAGAAAAGGGCCATAACTTTGATTTATGTGAGTAATTAGTGGAAGTGTACACGCCCCCGAGGAAGAGAGGTGTGCACTTTTACCGTGCTTAGAGAAGGCTTATCTTCATCTCTCGTCTCGATGCAGTGAACTTCTGGGGGAAACATGAGCAGAGGGGACAGCCGTGGAGCTGTCACGCACATGCAGTTCATCATGGGGGTGTCGTCTGAAAGGGAAAAGACGCTTGCAACCTCCCTAAAACACACTGCTGCTAGGCCGGCTACGTTGTCAGGAGTTGTCAGGGTTAATACAATGTCATTGTATCCTTTTGAGCAATTGCGTTGACTAGACTGGTCATGGTAAAATAATCTTATGTCGTAGGCTTACTCTCAGCAATTGAAAAAGCCTGCACTTTAGACAAGTTGAAATAGGCATGGGATAGCCTACATGGCCTTATGGAATACAATCAATATTTAGTGGAGAGAAATAATGAAATACAGTATAATATCATTCCCCACTAAACTGGCAAACATATTGTAGCCAGTTCAGGGGCAACCTGACCGGGACTCGATTCTGGGTCCAGCGACTGTCAACCCAACACCTTAGCCATTACACCAAGAGATCTAAACCTCTTGACAAGGTTGCTAGATGTTGGGTTGAGGTCGCAAACAACGTTTACGGCCACACATGCATTGGAGTTGGTGTCGATGTGCACATGAAGTCATAGCTTAGATGTGTAATAATGTTTTTCATGAAAATCATTTGTTACATCATGCATACAGGATACATTGGTTTTGCTTGACCATGTCATGGCTCCTGAATGATAGGCTACGGATGCCCCTGGGGTTCTCCCCAGCGGATGTCCTCCTTGGTGCATGCGTCACAGGTGTGACAAAAGCCTCAATTGCTTATCATGCACGCTTCTGCATTGTTAGTTGAATGATTGATTCAGAATTCTCATTGGCTGACTGTTTCCTTTAAAGGCTGTACTTGTGGGGGTTTAAGGTGCAGCCACCTGGGGAAAGGTGCTGGTAAGGGGGAAGTGTTTGTCATGTGTCTGGTAAGTGCCGGCTAAGCTTGACGGTATTGTTTGATGTTCCTGTGTATACGATGAAACTTAAGTTGATATGTTAGTTAGTGCTTCCCTCGGATCTGCACCAGAACCTGTATCTTTGTTTGTTTGATTATTAAACAATCCCCCCCCGCCCCCCCCTTGATTACCTTGTATAAATGTTCTGCATTCATGTTAATAGAATTTCCTATACACCTTTAGGGTAGCCTATATCACCGTTGAATGCATGTGTTTCTGTACCTACTCAAGCAATGTAACCAAGTTGTAACTACTTCTGACATCATTGCATGTGGTTTACTTTGTACTTTTCTACTCATGTTGGCTTGTTAAAATTACACACTTATTGGAAGGTAATTTCACTGTTATCGGAAATGTAAGGCTCATATTGTAACACACAGTGCAATTACAACTGCTCCTCTCTTTCTCTTGCCTCTATTTTTGCCCCAGTCTTCAAAGTGGGTTTGCCCATCCTGTTAATTGTTTCCCATTAGAGATGTGAATTGCTTCCTATTAGATAAAGAAACCTGCCGCTTTGAGGTTAGTCTTGGGACAAGTCGGTGGCAAAGCCGCCCGCTCAGCGGCCCCTCATTACGACTGAATGACCAGTGTGACTCCATGTCAAAGTGCCCGACAACACCCCCCGCTCGCCCTCAAAGCTTCCCAGAAGACTATAAATCGAGATTTTACCCAAGTTAATGAAAAGAGAACGATGCTAATGAGTGCTCGACGTATCCTAATGATTTTGCAGATTAACAGAGTGCTCATTGAGGTACCTCTATCTGCGTGGTCTTTTTTTTTGGTCTGGCCAACTGTTCCTGAGGCCCTTGCCAAAGCATAGTCAGCAGCCCGTGAAGGCGACTCCCTCCATCCTCACACTAAAAGGGCATTTTACCCCTGAATTCTGAATCGGCGTGCAGACTTTTGTTTTACTGGAGGAAAAACCTTTGTCGCAAGTATGTGGAAACCGGTTGAACTCCTGGCACTTTGGGAAGAATGGGAGCCCAGCCACAGAATGTTTTCTACTGCATGATTGCGCTTTTGAAAACACGTCAACTAAGAAAGCTGTGTCCGCACTGATCCTTTTTTCGCTGTTGCCATCAGTCATTGTTTTTATTGTCCTACTAGAAAACCCTGACAAGACCTATGCAGAGAGATTAATGAGAGTTCATGGAAGAGAGGTCCTAATGAGATCAGAACTACTTTGTTTTGGAAATGTATTTTGTGAACTGATTATGAAAATAAAGTCAGGTTAGTATGAAACAGTCGGAGCTAATATAGTAATATTTACATTTTCCTTGAATGTCAGTTTCCTAGAATGTTAGCTTGGTGTCGGATACAAAAAAGTACTTATCATACAGGGTAGAATGCAGGGTAGAACGCAGGGTAGAACGTGAGAATGCTGTTAATTGACTACTGTCCAGCGTTCAACACCATAGTGCCCTCGAAGCTCACCACCAAGCTAAGGCCCCTGGGACTGAACACCTCCCTCTGCAACTGAATCCTGTACTCCCCGTTCAGCCACGACTGCGTGGTCGCGCACGACTCCAACACCATCATTAAGTTTGCCGACGACACAACGTTGGTAGGCCTGATCACCGATGACGATGAGACAGCCTATACTGAGGAGGTTTGGTGCCAGGACAACACCCTCTCCCTCATTTTCAGTAGCTGATCGTGGACTACAGGAAATGAGCACGCCCCCATTCATATCGATGGGGCTGTCAAGAGCTTCAAGTTACTTGATGTCCACATCACATCACCATCCAGGACCTCTATACTAGGAGGTGTTGGAAGGCTCCAGTCCCCCAAGTCCCAGACTGTTCTCTCTGCTACGGCAAGTGGTACCAATGCACCAAGTCTAGAACCAACAGGACCCTGAACAGCTTCTACCCCCAAGCCATAAGACTTCTAAACAAGACTGCTAAATAGCTACTCAAATGGCTACCCGGACTACCTGCATTGACCCATTACTGCTATGCACACACACTGGACTCTTCACACACACTCACACATACTTACACTGATACCCCAACACACAGACACACACACACACACACACACACACACACACACACACACACACACACACACGCTACTGCTACTGTCTATTATCTATCCTGTTGCCTAATCACTTTACCCCTACCTATATGTACAGTACATAGCTACCTCAATTACCTTGTACCACTGCACATTAACTAGGTACTGGTACTCCCTCTATATAGTCATGTTGTTTTCTACTCCCTATACATAGCCATGTTATTTTTAACTCGTTATTTTCATTTGCTATTCACTGTGTATTTATTTCTTGTGTCACTATTTTCTATTTTATTCTTTAAGTCTGCATTGTCGGAAATGGACCCGTAAGTAAGCATTTCACTGTTATATGCTGACAGCACCGCTCTCGTCACTTGTGCGAGCGTTGAAAAATACATTTACACATATATGTTATTCAATCATTGCACTCACACTGCTCGCAAGCGCCAACGAGCGTCTGTGTTGCCAAGAGCTAAAATAGAATTCAGTTCTATTTGAGACGCTGAACGCGCTCGGCCTCTTCCATCTCCTCATTGGTTTATAGAAGCAGATAACCACGTGCCATCTCCTCATTGGTTATATCCACATGGGTGATGAATTAAGGTCAGTCAGTCGTTGTGGTAATACTTTGAAAGCTAGATGCCAATCGCCATATAAAATCCAAAGAAGAGAAAACCTGGAAGGAGGAGAGATGACGAGAAACGATTCGGTTGACACTTTTATGTGTGGATGAACTGTCGGAGTGTAACGGCGATCCTCCTCCTCTCCCTCTTCGGAAAAGGAGGAGTATTGAGGGAACCAAGGCGCAGCGAAGTTTGAACACATAATGATTTATTAAATAAACAAAATAGACAAAGACAAAAACGAACTATACTGGATATAACTAACAAAATAACAAAACGATGTAGACAGACCTGAACAAACGAACTTACATATACACGAAGCACGCTGACACAGGAACAGACTACATAAACGCACGAAACAAACCGAAACAAACCGTATACAGTTCCGTATGGTGCAAACATAACACAAACACGGAAGACAATCACCCACAACGAACACTGTGACAACGCCTACCTAAATATGACTCTTAATTAGAGGAACGCCAAACACCTGCCTCTAATTAAGAGCCATACCAGGCAACCCAAAACCAACACAGAAACAGAAAACATAGAATGCCCACCCAACCTCACGTCCTGACCAACTAACACACATAACAACTAACATAAATAGGTCAGGAACGTGACACGGAGTTGAGGATCTTGTGCATTTCAGGTAAAATAACAACTCAATCTTTATATCCCAGGACAAATTAGCTAGCAACAGCAGCTAGCTAAATAGGACTAATTAGCTAGCAACTGCAAGCTAGCTAGCTAAATTGCCATAAATGTTTAATGCTTTTCGACCTGTCCCCAAATTAATATAATTGGTTCAGAGTTTGTTTTGATATTTCAACCTGTGTGTTGTGATCGCGTTTGGTGTGGGGGAACAAAATCAATTTGCACACGATGGTGCACACGTGCACTTCCGGTCTGGGCATGGTGTTAGTCTACACCTGTTTACTAAGCATGTGACAAATAAAAATTTGATTTGATGTAAATTAAATTAATTACTGTAGATTGTTTCTGTTTTGAGCAATCCCACAAACTGAAGCTTGACATGTATATCAGTTTCCAAGTCAGCAAAAATAACATTCTGATGAACAATAGAGAATTGGCAACACTTTATTTGTACAAAACAATCAGTCAGAAATGTCCCCAAAGGAATAGTCTGTTTTTCTTTTTCAAATGGTGGCTTCCTTCAGAAAGCATTTACAGGCAAAATTATCTTAGTTTGGCCCTTAGCCGAATTTCAGTAGACCTGTTTAATGAAAGCTTATGTCCCCAGACTCAATTTGAAGTGAAATAAGAAACCTACACATCTACTCCGTAGCAGGTTACCATTTTTTAACATCACTGCACACACAGAAACTTGTTCCATGGCAGTTGAGAGGCTTTTTAGTGTGCCTGATGAGCCCTAATCATATCTAGGCTCTGCATGATGACAGTGTTGCTATTCTAAACCTAACTGAGTTTGTCATTAAAAGTCACTGAAGCTTAGCTGTCTCCCCCCTTCTGTTTATCTGTCTCCCCCTGTGAGAGGTCAGAGGTGAAGCAGCGCTCAAAGGGAAGCTAAACCTCCTCTCCTCTACCCCCTAAGCAGGCCCATCTTTGGTGTTTTTACAAGCAGGTAATGATGACTGACAGTCACGCACGATCGGCCACGGCCTGCAACGGTGGAAGTCAATCAAGGTGGTGTGTCGTCTTGTCTGTGATCCGATCTGCAGTGTACTTGAGATGAGAAAGTTGTTTGTAGTGCTTTATAAAGCTTTATAACATATTATGAGCTATTGTAATAGTGTACTAAAGAGCCTAATGTGTGTAATAACGATATTGCCTGTGTTTTCAAACCACTATGGCTATATTACATTATCATTATAGTCTTATAAGCCATTGTAGTTAATTATCTACACAACATCAAGCCGCTTATGAGTTATTATGGACACTTATAGTCAGTGTTATAACACATTATAACGGATGTTATAAAGTGAAATCTGCAAGGTACTTCATAGAAAGTGTTAACAAAAATGATTTTGATACTATCATATTTTTTAAACAAAGGCCAAGATTTACTAAGTGTTTGCACCAGTTGTTTTAGTATGGGATAAAACAGTCCAAACAAACTTAAAATATGAACATCTTCATTTACACATTATCTAGCTACCTTTTTCTTTCTCCAACCTATATTTTACATTTTTGTTCTGTCCTCAATATTTAAATCCCCTGCACACGTAGAGTGACGCAGGTCTTTAGATGTTGAACACGTGAAATTGTGTCATTCAGAACTTTATCGGCGACGTTATATTCCATTTTGTTGGACTTGAGCAATATTCTTACCATGTGCGAGCAGGTACGTTCTTACTCGTTTCTTGTATCGCCACAATGGGAACGAGAAAGAACGCACATGCTCGCACACAAAGAAGTATGGCTTGAGTCCAACAAAATGTAATATAACGTTGTGGATGAAGTTTGGAATGACTCAGTTTCATGTGCACAACGGCACTATAGTGAGAGCGTTGCCGTTTCTAAAATGACGTATTAATGACGTTTTTTAAAGCTTTTGTTCATGTTTTAGCAGTGCACTGGCACTGCAGAACCAGTATGATAAAGTCTATAGCTGGTTTGGGTAAGTTTATAAAAAAAAAAAAGTGAAATCGCCAAAAAAGAGTCTGGCCATTTACATCAAAAATAGAGATTTGGTTTGAAAAATGATGAACTTGTCCTTTAAGTTATTTTAGGGATCTAGAAACCATCCAGACAGACACAATACCAATCTACTGATGCAGTAAACTGTGACTTACTTAGCCATTCATGTGAAAACAAACACTGTATAAAATGTGCAGCCATCAATGCAAGATAATCTGTGCGGAAAGCCAATATTGTTGACATTGGTTTAGTATGGTGGTCTGCTTATCTATGAGCTAGAGGAAGAAAATGAAGGTCTCCTTTCCCATTCAGAGGAATAACATCAATCCATTTTTTGTTATTTCAGAACAGCACCCTGGAAGATATGGATGTATTTTTGCGTTTTTTCTCTCCAGGGACATTCACTTCAAACTCTCTTTGAGTCGTCCAACTTCTCAGTAACAATACAGGTGACGACCCTGGAATAACACATGATCTGGTCTCTGGTATCCGTCTCAGATGTTTGATTTTTATGGGATTGGAGAGGAAAATTGTACCTCCATATTAAATAAAATATTAGAGCTTACATTGTTAATCCTCTGCTTTG
Source organism: Salvelinus fontinalis (assembly GCF_029448725.1). Taxonomy (NCBI): domain Eukaryota; kingdom Metazoa; phylum Chordata; class Actinopteri; order Salmoniformes; family Salmonidae; genus Salvelinus; species Salvelinus fontinalis. The sequence goes on along the minus strand of NC_074701.1, from coordinate 11,315,152 downwards.
GTCATACCGGGTGCGGAAAATGCATCGACTGATTGAGGACATTTGACAATCAGGACATTGTCATTACTAATATTCTGTCTCTTCCAGCTCATTTTTGCGGGGGAATTAATGTTTTGAATCCTGTGTGAAATGTTTAACAAACTCCAAATAGTTTTTGCGTACTACAAGTTTTGATAGGAAGCTTAGCAATGTGTAGGCTACTTATGGTTGCGTTGATTTTTCAGATACAGTGGATTTCTTTGGCATCAGTTAATTAAAAGATAACGGTGCTGCTTTTGAATTAAACCTTGATGTGGGCACCAGGTAGCCTTGTGGTTTATTAAGAGCTTTGGGCCAGTAACTAAAAAGTTGCTGGTTCAACTCCCCGGGGGAAAGTATGGCGATGTGCCCTTGAGCAAGGCACTTAACCCTAATTGCTCCTGTAAATTGCTCTGGATAAGAATGTCTGCTAAATTAAGTAAATGTAAAATGTCATCATTGCCAAAATGACTCCTTAGATGCTATCATAGTCATATGTGGTTGTCTCACCTATCGACCTTAAGATGAATGTACTTAACTGTAAGTTGCACTGGATAAGAGCATCTGCTAAATTATGTAAATGTAAAGAAGTAGAAGGGAAAACTGGTTATATTTGACTTTAGACCCCAGGAGGATAGGAGAGAACCCCCCCCCCTTGAAGAGACTGCTCCCTGCTGACAGCCTGTCTCCATTCAGGTACTGCATGTTCTCAGCTTATTGTTTCACTAAGGGATTGGTATTTCCTCTGAGCTGTTAGTTGCTCCTGATAATGACGTTCAGAGTTGATCAGATAGCGTCTTGGGGTGGAAGATTAGGTCAGACTTAGTGTTTACCGAGTGCCTGTAGTCTTAAAGCTATTGTTCAGGTCAAACTTCCGTTAGGCAAGGGGTCAATCGCAGACCTCTGAGACTTCAGAGGTAGCTTGGTAGTGTTGTTGTTGTGGTGATATTCTTGTTGCCCTGCTCTTGTTGCATTCTTGGACTGGAGGAGCGGAGGGGTCTTTTCTTCATTCATTTAATGTGGCCCCAGATCAATATAATGTTGACATCAACAAAATGGCTCAGCTAGCCACCCCCTGTCGCAACAGGAAGGAAACCGTGTGACTTTTGGAGCTGCATAGTAAACAATGTCAGACGATGACCCCCCACTTCTACCGCTATCAAGACGTACACACACACACACACACACACACACACACACACACACACACACACACACACACACACACACACACACACACACACACACACACACACACACACACACACACACACACACACACACACACACACACACACACACACACATCCTAGCATAATGCCACCCGCCTCAGTAGATCCCGGTTTACACAGTGAAAAACAAGGCACTTCCCCCCCACCCACTTCCCTGGGTGGAGGGGAAACTCCTGACAGTAATAAAAAGAGCCCCATTGGGGCCATTCCAATAAGAGGAGGAGGGGTGCAGGAGTTAGAGGGGTAGGAACATAGCCAAGTGACACATTAGGACTGAAAAAAGGCCATTCATTATATTGGAGGTGAACTTTCCTTATGTAGAGCTACTGGGTTGGCAGGTATTTTCTCCAGTTCAATACAAAGGCACCTGACTCTGACCTGACTCTCTGACCTAGCACAGGGTCAGTGCTATCTGGGGATCCTTGGGATAGGTCTACCCTAAACTCTAATCCAAACCCTAACCTTAGCCCTTACCTTAACCATTTTACATTTCAACTTCAATGGGGTAGGGTCATCCCAAGGATCCCGGATAGCACGGACCCCTAGCACAGTCCTGCTAATCAAGGTCCTGATGAGCAGCTGATTCATAAAACCAAGTGTGTTAGATTAGAGCTGGAACGTCATTCTGAATGATCTACCAAAGGTGTCATAGTTATGTGTTGAACTACTACGGGTGGTACTGTTGTGCTACTGCTACGGGTGGTACGATTTGTGTTCTATTTTGAACCCTCTGAAGCGTATTTATGATCTCACTGGTTTTAGTGTAAGTTTTAAATCACCGTCAACTTGAAGTGGAGTAGATGTAATCTGGGAATGATTTGTATAAGAAGAAGGTCTGAAGTTATTGTGTCTATAAATGTCACTTCTTTAATAAACTCAGTGAGAGATGCCTTTGGAACACACATGTGGATGTAGTTTGTTCTGTGAACATAGATGGTCTCTTTAAACTCACTTGCGATTGGAATAGTAGTTGAGACTGGGAATTGTACTGAACATAAGGAGCAAATACAGTGTTGAACCACAAGAAAATACAGCATATGCACACACTGTGAGTTTTCAACGTCATTGACCTTTGATAACCTTGCTTAAGAAAATACCCCAAAAATTAAAATGAATAAAAAAGTAAGAGATAAGAAAACCAAATAATTAAAGAGCAGCAGTGAATAACAATAGCGGGGCTACATACAGATGTGCAGGGACACCGGTGTCGAGGTAATTGAGATAATTATGTACATGCAGATAGGGTTGTTAAAGTGGCTATGCATAGATAATAACTAAGAGTAGTATCAGCGTGGGTGGGGGGGGGGGCGTGCAAATAGTCTGGGTAGCCATTTGATTAGCTGTTCAGGAGTCTTATGGCTTGGGGGGTAAAAGCTGTTTAGAAGCCTCTTGGACCTAGACGTGGCGCTCCGGTACGCTTGCCGTGCGGTAGCAGAGAGAAGATTCTATGACTAGGGTGGCTGGAGTCTTTGAAGATTTTTTGGGCCTTCCTCTGACACCGCCTGGTATAGAGGTGCTGGATGGCAGGAAGCTTGACCCCGGTGATGTACTGGGCCATGTGCACTACCCTCTGTAGTGCTTTGCGGTCGGAGGCCGAACAGTTGCCATACCAGGCAGTGATGCAACCCGTCAGGATGCTCTCAATGGTGCAGCTGTAAAATCTTTTGATGATCTGAGAACCCATGCCAAATCTTTTCAGTCTCCTGAGGGGGAATAGGTTTTGTCGTGCCCTCTTCACAATTGTCTTGGTGTGCTTGGATCATGTTAGTTTGTTGTTGATGTGGACGCCAAGGAACTTGAAGTTCTCAACCTGCTCCACTACAGCCCCGTCGATGAGAATGGGGGCGTGCTCAGTCCTCATTCAATATTGCTTACCCTGGAGTAGTCTGTGCTTTATAGTACAATATAATTATGGAACTGTTGGCAGCCCAAAAGGTAAAACACATAAAAGGAAATGTACCCAACTAGTACAGGAGATGTCAACAATAATTGACACCTATGTGAATTATAACATGAAGCATTTCAATAAAGACCACAAAGCTCTTACAAAATGTATATCCGGAAAGGTCATGGTACAGTGGCCCTAAGGGTAAAGTAACACTGAATTTCTAATTTGCATAATAATTTGCCCCTTAGAGCCTCCATAGCATGGGAGTCAACATCATGTTTGTGCGATTAGGGAGAGGTGCATGACTTTGGGGCACTCGGTACCCAAGGAGGGCCTCCTCTGAGTCCTTGGATTCGTTACCCAATAAAGCCTTGTGTTCCCCTGTAGTGTGGGGAGGAAGCCGTGCCAATCAGTCCTACACACGGAAAGGCCAAAATGAACAGACACTGCGAGTGACTCCTCAAGCATAACATTCTCACAATGTTGCCACAACATCAGTAGAATGTCACAGCTCCTTAAAATGAGGTACATGGAATAAGGGAGCAACTGGGGTTCCCCGCAAATCAAAGCTTTTAAGGTTATTGAAATGTCTTTATTGATTAGCTACTTTGGTCACCTTTCTAGTGTGTACAAATATTTTGTTTGGAAACCTTTCTAACACAATAGGAGGGGACTTTTAATTTGAAGTTGAGCAAAATGTTAGAACATAACACAAGCTGTAGCCCTGTAGTTCTCTCTGGTTTCTCTAAATTAGTTAGTTGACACGTAACTATAAAACATCATACAGGCCAATTGTGCTCGGCCAATATACAGTTGAAGTCGGAAGTTTACATACACTTAGGTTGGAGTCATTAAAACTTGTTTTTCAACCACTCCACAAATTTCTTCTTAACAAACTATAGTTTTGGCAAGTTGGTTAAGACATCTACTTTGTTCATGACACAAGTAATATGTCCAACAATTGTTTACAGACAGATTATTTCACATATAATTCCCTGTATCACAATTCCAAATCCAGAAGTTAAGTTGCACGAAGTTGACTGTGCCTTTAAACAGCTTGGAAAATTCCAGAAAATGATGTCATGGCTTTAGAAGCTTCTGATATGCTAATTTACATAATTTGAGTCAATCGGAGGTGTAACTGTGGATGTATTTCAAGGCCTACCTTCAAACAGTGCCTCTTTGCTTGACGTCATGGTAAAATCAAAAGAAATCAGCCAAGACCCCTGAAAAAAATTGTAGACCTCCACAAGTCTGGTTCATCCTTGGGAGCAATTTACAAACACCTGAAGGTACCACGTTCATCTGTACAACCAATAGTACGCAAGTATAAACACCATGGGACCACGTAGCCGTCATATCGCTCAGGAAGGACATGCGTACTGTCTCCTAGAGATGAACGTACTTTGGTGAGAAAAGTGCAAATCAATCCCAGAACAACAGCAAAGGACCTTGTGAAGATGCTGGAGGAAACAGGTACAAAAGTATCTATGTCCACAGTAAAACGAGTACTATATCGACATAACCTGAAAGGCTGCTCTGCAAGGAAGAAGCTATTGCTCCAAAACTGCCATAAAAAAGCCAGACTATGGTTTGCATCTGCACATGGGGACAAAGATTGTACTTTTTGAAGAAATGTCCTCTGGTCTGATGAAACAAAAATATAACTGTTTGGCCATAATGACCATCGTTATGTTTGGAGGAAAAAGGGGGACGCTTGCAAGCCGAAGAACACCATCCCAACCGCGAAGCACAGGGGTGGCAGCATCATGTTGTGGGGGTGCTTTGCTGCAGGACGGACTGGTGCACTTCACAAAATAGATGACATCATGAGGGTGGAAAAAGATGTGGATATATTGAAGCAACATCTCAAGACATCAGTCAAGAAGTTAAAGCTTGGTCGCAAATGGGTCTTCCAAATGGACAATGACCCCAAGCATACTTCTAAAGTTGTGGCAAAATGGCTTAAGGACAACAAAGTCAAGGTATTGGAGTGATCATCACAAAGCCCTGACCTCAATCCCATAGAGAATTTGTGGGCAGAACTGAAAAAGCGTGTGCGAGCAAGGAGGCCTGCAAACCTGACTCAGTTACACCAGCTCTGTCAGGAGGAATGGGCCAAAATTCACCCAACTTATTGTGGGAAGCTTGTGGAAGACTACCCGAAACATTTGATCTAAGTTAAACAATTTAAAGGCAATGCTACCAAATACAAATTGAGTGTATGTAAACTTCTGACCCACTGGGAATGTGATGAAAGAAGTAAAAGCTGAAATAAATCATTCTCTCTACTATTATTCTGACATTTCACATTCTTAAAATAAAGTGGTTATCTTAACTGACCTAAGACAGGAACTGTTTACGAGGATTAAATGTCAGGAATTGTGAAACTGAGTTTAAATGTATTTGGCTAAGGTGTATGTAAACTTCCGACTTCAACTGTAAATATTACTGGAGGCATATAAGCTGGTAACATATTTACAATGTGAAACTTAAGTGATCACATTTTCACATGTTCTTTTGAACAATGAATTTGCATGAAACAAAAACTAAGAACTAAAATGCCTTTTTCTCTATCTGAAATGTTTTATCACAGCCCAATATGTAGAACCTGTGAAACTCTGCTTGAGAGAGAGAATGTTCCACGTTCCAAGCTGAGCATTTCATGTCATGAGGTAATTAGGGTGCGTATGTTTACAATTTTCAGGAAGACCACCTCTTCACCATTAACACCTACAACAATGGCACAATAATGATTAAAGGCCTAGAACCTGGACTTATCCTCTATATACATGAGTTTACATCACTGAAAGAGCTAGCAGTCACCTTGAAAGAGAATGCCACTCAAACTGCTGCACTTCAACCAGAAGACAGACCTAGTGATAAATCTGTCATTTCCACCTTCATATCTAACCAAGCCACCCTAGCAGATATGGAGAGTCACAACCAAGTCCCAGCTGTCCCAGGCCTTCGGGAGTAGAGGTACTGGAGGTAGAGGTGAATGAGCTTTGTGGTGAGGTGACAGATCTGAGGCAGGATAAGGAGGAGCTGAGAGAGAAACTGGCAACGTTCGGAGAGCATCATGAGGAGAGAGGTAGCTGACATCAGGGAGGAGCTACAAAGGGAGTTGTCAGCAGTCATAGAGTTGCTACAACACAGAGACACCACCGTCCACAGTCCAAGAGAACAACTGGAGCCTTCCACAACCCTCGCTACCACACCCTCACATCCCCTCATCGGCAACACCACTGCTTCTCATAGTGAACCTCCGAAACGCACACAAACTCAGCACAAGAGATCAGTAACCAGACCCAGTAAAACTCTTCCTCCCACACTAGCACTTTACCCTCGTCAGATACGTCTGACCAGACCTCCCCGAGATCCTCACATCCCAGCCCCAGAACACCATGCCAGTGGAGCCATGCTGGGACCCTCAGGAGAGAGGAAGGCAACGAAAGGACACGTGTGGTCCCTACCCCGCTCCATCCAAAGAACATCACGCCAGACGCCACAGCCCACAACAGCAGCACACAGGCAGAGCGCCCTATGGCCTTCATTTTATGTGACTCCAATGGGAAATTTCCCAGAGTGAAACTGCTATTCCCTGGCATGCTAGTCAGAAAGCCATGATTCCCAACAACAGCAAGTGCCTTTAAAAAGAATATGTCAAGCAACCAATTAAATGGGGCCAAACATAATAGAATTCACACAGGTACTAATTATTTGATGGTAATGTTAAAGTTAGCTCCTATAAATACATATATGTAGCCTCAGAAACAAAGTTAATGAGATTAGTAATTTGCTAATCTCAGATAATATTCATATATTAGCCATTTTTGATACTCCCTTAGACATCACCTTTGATGATACAACAGTAGGAATACAATGATGTAACATCTATTAAAAAGACAGCCATGCCCATGGGGGAGGAGTTGCTGTATATATTCAAAGCCATATTCCTGTAAAGCTCAGCGAGGATCTCATGACAAATTACGTATAAACGCTGTGGTTGAAGGTTCATCTGCCTCGTCTGAAGCCTCTTCTTTTAGGGCGCTGCTATAGGTCGCCAAGTGCAAATTGTCAGTATCTGGAGAATGTGTGTGATGTTAGATAAGGTCTCTAATGCTAGCAGAGAAATATATTTTCTTAGGGACCTGAACATTGACTGTTTATCAGCTAGTTGTTCCCTCAAAAGGAAGATTCTTACCTTGACTAATGCCTGCAACATGACACAGGTTATCATTTAACCAACTAGACTGTGTACCAATAGTGTTGGACTCATGACATCCACTTGTATTGATCATATCTTCACCAATGCTGCAGAGCGTGGCTCCAAAGAAATATCAGTTCAAATTTGGCTGTAGTGACCGTAACATTGACGCAATAACAAGGAAAGCAAAAGTACCAAAGGCAGGGCCTAACGTTATTCATAAGAGATCATGCAAAATGTTTTCTCTTTTCTGTTGAGGATGTAACAACATTATGTTGGTCTGATGTGTATAAGGAGGAGAATCTAGATGCATCACTTAGAGTATTTGTACAATTATTCTTGCCAATTGTTGACAAACCTACACCTGTTAAGAAATTAACTGTGTGGACTGTTGAGCCCCCTGGATTGATGATGAAATGATGCAAAGAAGGTGGCAAACAAGTCAGACTGCTCAGCTGATTGGTTGACATACTGTCAATTGTGCGCCCATAGGGCGGCACACGATTGGCCCAGTGTCATCCGGGTTTGGTTGGGGTAGGCCGTCATTGTAAATAATAATTTGTTCTTAACTGACCTAGTTAAATAAAGGTAAAATATATATATTTTTAATAATAATAATTTAAATTGAGAAATTATTTGACTAAACTTAAAAAAAGGAAGAAATGGTGTTACCAAAATAAGATAAATTACATAAAAAAACAACGGGAAAAGGCTTGAGCACCTTAAATTATATTATGGGCAGAAAACTAAATTCATCTCCATCATTCATTGAAGTTTATGGGTAATTTCTAACAAAACATTTTGATATAGCCAATCATCTCAATAACTATTTCACCCGTCAGGTGGACAAACTGAGAAGTGAACTGTGACCCATCATATTTGTGCATTAAAGATCCAATAATGAAAGAGAAAGATTGCCGTTTTGAATTTGGTCAAGTTTGTGTGGAAGAGGTGGAACAACGGTTGATATCCATCAATAATGATTAGCCACCAGGTATAGACAAACTAGATGGGAAACTTTTGAGAATGGTAGCAGACTGTATTGCCAACCCTATTTGCCATGTCTTTAACCAAAGCCTAAAGGAGTGTGTGTCCGCCTTGAAAGGAAGCTAAAGTAATTCCACTTCCTAAAAATAATAAAGCACCCTTTGCTGGCTTTAACCACTGCTCAATCAGTTTTCTGCCTGTTCTTAGTAAACTGATGGAGAGAATTGTATTTGAACAAATACAGAGAGCTCCAAAAGTATTAGGACATACACATTTTTTGTTGTTTTGGCTCTGTACTTGACCACGTTGGATTTGAAATGACACAATGACTACGAGGTTAACGTTCATACTGTAACGCACAAGTATAATAATCCCAAGACATGCTAACGTCTCACCATTCCAGGGGAGGTTATCATTTTTGGGGAGGTATGATATTTGTGCGTCTGTCACTTTCTCACTCATCATTATTCACGATTCATTCAGGATTATCCGTAGTCAAGGTAGCGTCCACATTAATGTAGAAGAGTTTAGAAACATATTCTAGTCTTATTTACAATAAAAGTTACTCCAAAAAGACACAATACATTATTTACCATGCATTTCTATTGGCACAAAAGAATCTGAAACAGAACCTGTCACACCCTGATCTGGTTCACCTGTCCTTCTGATTGTCTTCACACACTCCATGTGTCGCTTATTATCCTCAGTGTATATATCTCTGTTTCCCGTCTCTCTGTGCCAGTTCGTCTTGTTTGCCAAGTCTACCAGCGTTTTTCCTTGCTCCTATTTTTCCCCAGTCTCTGTTTGTTTCTAGTCCTCCTGGTTTCATCCCTTGCCTGTCCTGACTCCGAACCCACCTGCCTGACCACTCTGCCTGCTATGACTACCAGCCTGCCTTTCCCGTACTGTTTTGGACTCGGATCTGGTTCCTGCCTGGCCTGACCTCGAGACTGCCTATCATCTGGTACTGTTTGGACTCTGACCTGGTTTATGAACTCTCGCTTGTCCCCGACCTGCCTTTGCCTACTCTCTTTGTTATAATAAATATTGTAGCTCTACCATCTGCCTCCTGTGTCTGCATTTGGGTCTCGCCTTGTGCCCTTATACAACCAAAACAAACAGTATATGCATCCAACAAAATTGTGGAGCCACAGGCTTGATGTAGTTATTGCCTGCTTTGAATATGGGACCAAATACTGCATTGTTTTACTACTTTAATACACATATAAGTGAATTTGTCCCAATACTTTTGGTCGCCGAAAATGGACTATGTACATAAAGTGCTGTAATTTCAGGTTCACCAGATGTGGATGAAAATACCCTAAATTAAATCTGACAGTCTGCACATGAACCCAATAGTCATTGTATCAAAGTGCTGGAGTCCAGAGCCCAAACAACAACAACAACTTTGTCACTGTCCCAATACTTTTGGAGCTCACTGTACAATGCTATTTTTTAAAGGACAAGTTAACAACTGACTTTCAGCATGCATATAGGGAAGGGCACTCAACTTGTACTGCACTGATTCAGATGACTGATGATTGGCTAAAATAAATAGATAGTAAGATGATAGTTGGAGCTGTATTGTTAGATTTCAGTGTAGCCTTTGATGTTATTGATCACAATTTGAAAAAACTCACTTGTTATGGCTTTACATCACCTGCAATCAAATGGCTGGAGAGTTACTTATCCAATAGAACTCAGAGTATTCTTCAATGAAAGCTACTGTAACATCAGATACAGTATGTACAGTGTGGTATCCCTCAGGGCAGTTGCCTTGGGCCATTAGTCTTCTCTATTTTTACAAATGATTTGCCACTTGTCTTACAAGAGGCTAAAATGACTATGTACGCTGATGATTGCACACTCTACACAGCAGCAACTACAGTACAGCCAGTGAGCTCACTGAGAATCTTAGCAAGGAGTTACAGTCATTGTCAGAATGGGTAATTAACAATAAACTGGTCTTAAATACATCTCAAACCAAAAGCATTGTATTTTGTTCAAAGCCTTCTCTTAGACCTACGCCTCAACTGGAGTTGTGCATAAAGAGTGGGACCATTGAACAAGTTGAAGTAGCTGAACTTTTAGTCGTAACATTGGATTGTCATTTATCATGGTCAAATCATATTGAGAAAATTGTTGTGAAGATGGGGAGTAGGTATGTCAGTAAAAAAAAAGATGTTCTGCATTTTTGCACTAGTTGTTCAGGCTTTGATCTTGTCCCATCTTGATTGCTGTTCGGTAATATGGTCCGATGCAGCAAAGAAAGACCTAGCAAAGCTGCATCTGGTTGAAAACAGAGCAGCACGCCTTGCCATTAACTGCACACACAGAACTAACATCAACAACATGCATGATAGTCTTTCATGGGTGAGGGATGAGGAGAAATGTACTTATTCTCTTTTAGTCTTTTTACCAAAGATTTGCGTGTTGAAAATGCATGTATAATCTATTTGCATACACTTCAAACAGACACACCCCACCAAACACACCACTATGGGTTTCTTCACAGTACCCAAACAAAAAAGAGATTTAATGAATCGCTCAGTTATGTATAGATCAAATCAAATCAAACTTTATTTGTCACATGCGCCGAATACAACAAGTGTAGACCTTACCGTGAAATGTTTACTTAGTGCAGTTCAAGAAGAGTTAAGAAAATATTTACAGAGCCATGTCATTTTGGAATGCTCTGCCACCAAGGTTACTCAGGCAAAAAGCAAGTTTGTTCTATTTAAAGCTTTCTTATAACTCTTTATTTATTGAATTTAATGTAATATCTTGTGTTGTTCTTGTCTATTACTGTTCTGTTCCCTCGGGCGCCAGAGAGGGGGAGCGGGTGCAGGTGTGACACCCAACAAATGTTACGGTTTTCTTTTTAAATAACCATATGTATGGACATTATTTTATTCAAACGTTTTGATGTATTCAAAGCCTATAGGCCCATGTTATTATTCATGACCAATCCACAACATAAATGTTGATGTCTCCTTCTAGTGAAAGGCCAACTTAAGTTGACCATCAGCCGTTGTTTGGGTTTCCTAACAGTCAAAGCCACAAAAAGAGACATGCTCTGATCATTTGGAAATATCTCTAATGAGATTTCTGCTTTGTTTTGTCTCTCCCTCTCTCTCCCCTGGAATGACAGAAGGGTCGATAGAATAGGGTGCAAGGAAGATAAACACAGCTCCCCTCGCATGGCCCCATTAAAGGGAGAGGGAACTCCCTCTCAAGACCCTCCCCAAACACTCACCCATTACTTCCCAATATACCCCTACAGTACCTAATCAAAACCCACCTTCTCCACCAGACAGCACTCTATATCTAGGGACAAATTGGAAACTTTCCATTTATGTCTGCTTTAAACAGGCCCAATTATCGTTACAGTTTCCTTTCCATTCATTTCTAGGACTGTGGTGGTTGCTAAGGTTAACAAGGTGTGTAGAGTTGTGCCAAGAGGGATTGTGCTGCATGGGATTGTTTTGTTTCTCATTAGTAAGAGGGAAAATAAAGAGGCTGTCATGGCTTTGGTACTCCAGCATGGAGGTGAGGGTTGGCCTGTCAGTTGGGATTACTTCTGTCTCAGCAGGCTTTGATGTGTGGTGACAGCACCAGACAACATTAAATGCTTAGAAACCTAGGCTTCCTTTCCGAGTGTTTAGATTGGCTCCTATCTGTAGGTGAGAGAGGAGCAGTCATGAATGCACTGTGTGTGTGTGTCTGTGTTTAGATTGGCTCCTATCTGTAGGCGAGAGAGGAGCAGTTATGAATGCACTGGGTGTGTTTTGACTTTTATTTAACTAGGCAAGTCAGTTAAGAACAAATTCTTATTTTCAATGACGGCCTAGGAACAGTGGGTTAAACTGCCTTGTTCAGGGGCAGAACGACAGATTTTAACCTTGTCAGCTCGGGGATTCAATCTTGCAACCTTTCGGTTATTAGTCCAAAGCTCTAACCACTGGGTTACCTGCCGCCCCGTGTGTGTGTGCGTGTGCGTGTGCGTGTGCGTGTGTGTGTGTGTGTGTGCATTTATTCCAATTACATTTTCTGGTCTATATGCACTTATTGCTAAAGTTTATTGAAAAGAGTCCACAATTGATTGTGCAGCATGTGTATTGGCTGCACTATGAATGAGAGCTCAGTGATTTCATCACACTATATCCAGCTATTAAAGGGGCCCATGTTTGCTCAGGATTACATTACCTAATAGTTGTGTACATGTAAGTGGATTTATGAATGGTGCGACCAAAATACTTTCTCACTATGTGTTTCCATTAATAAAAGTCTTGTGCTCTATAGAATGTGTCAGAGTGCCTTTTTTTACAGGAGGGCTCATTACATTCTTTGTAGTTTACATTCCGTTATGTAACCAGGTAATAGAATATGTGTCAGGCTGGAATGGAACACGTCAGACTGGATTGGCAAGGTCGCAGCGGGAGAAACACGCAAGGGCTCTGTAATCTCTCGACTCTCGCACGCTATCACGTCCACATACAAACACACCCCTTACAAAAGAACCAGACCCGGCACTCTTCGGTTGAGTTCTAAAGACAGGAATACATTTAAGAACTACTTGGCTATTAGGAGCATCGGTAACCCTTTCTTTAAAGCATTGCAACTTGTTATAAGCATGTATGATCCTTTATAATGTCTCGTAATATGACTTATAACATGTTATTTCTCTTTATGTATCAACATTTCAACTAACTCAAAATGTATAATTGTTTGGGTTGATTGCATAGTTTAGTGGGGGGAATGTGTGTTGTAAATTATAATGTCTGTATGGTTTGTTAGAGGAAATCTCATAGTGTTAATGTAACAACATGGTATATCACAAGTGGAGGACTCTGCCCTGACAACTTTCTGTTGCACCACATTCTCACGAACACATACAGAGAGGTAGGGGAGAACGCGCTCAAGGAAAAGCTGAGCAGGAAATGTAGAGAAGGAAATATGACATGGAATGCATAATGCTGATTTTCTATTGTCCTTTTCTAAGAACTCATCCAACTCTAATCTGGTGTCTTCATCAACATCTATCTATACTATCTTTAGAATACCACGGACAGTTTTTGGAACTCGCAAAACCTCTACAGTCATAATTCATTCCCACAAGAAATATGATCTGAATGCTACACAGCAAATTGGCCTAGGGTTGATTATTCTGTGTAACATTTCTAGTGTAGGTTCAGGTGTTAAATTAACACTCATTGGTATAAAATAACCCTGGTGTTGGTATCAAAGATGCAGTGCAGTAAAAACTGTCACGATCGTGTGGGGAATTGACGGACCAAAACGCAGCATTAGGAAAATAAGCCATCTTCTTTTTATTAAGAAGAAGGAGAACCGAAAACAAAACACTCTTACAAAACTAACAAAACAAACAAACGACCGTGAAGCTATGAACGTAGTGCACATACAGGCTACAAACGTATAACATAGACAATTACCCACATCAAACGAAAGCCTATGGCTACCCTAAATATGGCTCCCAATCAGAGACAACAGAAATCAGCTGTCTCTAATTGGGAACCCATTCAGGCAACCATAGACTCTCCTAGACAACTACACCAACATAGACACAGCTAGACACATACACTCAACACAAACCCATACACTACACCCAACACCCCCTTTACCATATAACCACCCAAAACCGATAAAACACAAACATTCCCCATGTCACACCCTGACCTAACTAAAATAATAAAGAAAACAAAGAATACTAAGGCCAGGGCGTGACATAACCCCCCCCCCTTAAGGTGCGAACTCCGGGCGCACCAGCACACAGTCTAGGGGAGGGTCTGGGTGGGCTTCCTTCCACAGTGGCGGCTCCGGCACTGGTCGTGGTCTCCACCCCACCACAGTCACTAACCGCCTCCTTAGCTTCCTCCAAATGACCCCCCTCCACATTAACCCCACTGCATTAAGGGGCAGTTCCGGACTAAGGGGCAGCTCCGGACTAAGGGGCAGCTCCGGACTAAGGGGCAGCTCCGGACTAAGGGGCAGCTCCGGACTAAGGGGCAGTACCAGGGTAAGGGGCAGCACCAGGATAAGGGAGAGCACCAGGATAAGGGGCAGCACCAGGATAAGGGGCAGCTCCGGACTGAGGAACGGCAGCTCCGGACTGAGGGACTGCAGCTTCGGACTGAGGGACTGCAGCTCCGGACTGAGGGACGGCAGCTCCGGACTGAGGGACGGCCCATGGCTGGCTGACGGATCTGGCTGCTCATGGCTGGCTGACGGATCTGGCTGCTCATGGCTGGCTGACGGATCTGGCTTCTCATGGCTGGCTGACGGATCTGGCTGCTCATGGCTGGCTGACGGATCTGGCTGCTCATGGCTGGCTGACGGATCTGGCTGCTCATGGCTGGCTGACGGATCTGGCTGCTCATGGCTGGCTGACGGATCTGGCTGCTCATGGCTGGCTGACGGCTCTGGCAGATCCTGTCTGGTTGGCGGCTCTGGCAGATCCTGTCTGGTTGGCGGCTCTGGCAGATCCTGTCTGGTTGGCGGCTCTGGCAGATCCTG